>NC_042619.1:222283182-222892477 GCF_901001135.1 Rhinatrema bivittatum
CAGGCTGAGGATCCTATGTCTATAGGTGATGGATTTGGGGGGGATCTGGGGATGTGATGTCCAGGCTCTGAGGATCCTATGTCTATAGGTGATGGATTTGGGGGGGATCTGGGGATGTGATGTCCAGGCTCTGAGGATCCTATGTCTATAGGTGATGGATTTGGGGGGGATCTGGGGGATGTGATGTCCAGGCTCTGAGGATCCTATGTCTATAGGTGATGGATTTGGGGGGGATCTGGGGATGTGATGTCCAGGCTCTGAGGATCCTATGTCTATAGGTGATGGATTTGGGGGGGATCTGGGGATGTGATGTCCAGGCTCTGAGGATCCTATGTCTATAGGTGATGGATTTGGGGGGGATCTGGGGGATGTGATGTCCAGGCTCTGAGGATCCTATGTCTATAGGTGATGGATTTGGGGGGGATCTGGGGATGTGATGTCCAGGCTCTGAGGATCCTATGTCTATAGGTGATGGATTTGGGGGGGGATCTGGGGGTGTGATGTCCAGGCTCTGAGGATCCTATGTCTATAGGTGATGGATTTGGGGGGGATCTGGGGATGTGATGTCCAGGCTCAGAGGATCCTGTCTATAGGTGATGGATTTGGGGGGGATCTGGGGATGTGATGTCCAGGCTCTGAGGATGCTATGTCTATAGGTGAGGGATCTAGGGGGGATCTGGGGATGTGATGTCCAGGCTCTGAGGATGCTATGTCTATAGGTGAGGGATCTGGGGGGATCTGGGGATGTGATGTCCAGGCTCTGAGGATGCTATGTCTATAGGTAATGATTTGGGGGGATCTGGGGATGTGATGTTCAGGCTCTGAGGATGCTATGTCTATAGGTGATGGATTTGGGGGGGATCTGGGGATGTGATGTCCAGGCTCAGAGGATCCTGTCTATGGGTGAGGGATCTGGGGGGGATCTGGGGATGTGATGTCCAGGCTCTGAGGATGCTATGTCTATAGGTGAGGGATCTAGGGGGGATCTGGGGATGTGATGTCCAGGCTCTGAGGATGCTATGTCTATAGGTGAGGGATCTGGGGGGATCTGGGGATGTGATGTCCAGGCTCTGAGGATGCTATGTCTATAGGTAATGATTTGGGGGGATCTGGGGATGTGATGTTCAGGCTCTGAGGATGCTATGTCTATAGGTGATGGATGGGGGGGGATTTGGGGATGTGATGTCCAGGCTCTGAGGATGCTATGTCTATAGGTGATGGATTTGGGGGGGATCTGGGGATGTGATGTCCAGGCTCTGAGGATGCTATGTCTATAGGTGATGGATTTGGGGGGGATCTGGGGATGTGATGTCCAGGCTCTGAGGATGCTATGTCTATAGGTGATGGATTTGGGGGGGGGGGGATCTGATGTCCAGGCTCTGAGGATGCTATGTCTATAGGTGAGGGATTTGGGTGGGGGATCTGGGGATGTGATGTCCAGGCTCTGAGGATGCTATGTCTATAGGTGAGGGATGTGGGGGGGATCTGGGGATGTGATGTCCAGGCTCTGAGGATGCTATGTCTATAGGTGATGGATTTGGGGGGGGGGATCTGATGTCCAGGCTCTGAGGATGCTATGTCTATAGGTGAGGGATTTGGGTGGGGGATCTGGGGATGTGATGTCCAGGCTCTGAGGATGCTATGTCTATAGGTAATGATTTGGGGGTGATCTGGGGATGTGATGTCCAGGCTCTGAGGATGCTATGTCTATAGGTAAGGGATCTGGGCAGTGTCTCTTCTCCCCCTGAAGGTAGCCAGAAAGCTGCTGTGTTCTTCTCCAGCTGTCCCTGGATATGGGCTCAGAGCGGGATCTGGGGGGGATCTGGGGATGTGATGGCAGCAGGTTCTGTTCTGCTCTGCTCTGTGTTGCTTTGCCTCTCAACCAGCAGTGATTATACACAGGTTATATTGGGACGCTTGGGCCATTTGTTAAAAGATATTTTTTTTGTGATTCCTAGAGCTGTTTGAAAGATGAATATTTTGCTCACATTGCCGACCACGGAGTTTAATTAGAACTTGGATTTTGCTACAACATTTAGTTCAGTATTATCATGGTAGAGATGGCTTTCTGTTTCAAACAGAGACGCTGTGTGTTCACCCATGGGAGTGATATATTACTTTCATATCCGAGGATGTGCTGCCTCAATTATTTAAATATTGGGGGGGGGGGGGAGGCAGATAGGATACGGAAAACGGGCCAGGTGTGTAATTTGCTGCTTTCTTTTGCTTTACCGTCTTATCAGTAATTGTTTTTGGAGGATACCGGGGTTCCGATTTGAGAGTTAATGCTGCTGGGTGGGTTTCTCGGTTGTTGTTTTTTTTAACTATTGCTTCACTGGCACCGCATGAGGTCTGCATATTTAGTGATGCAAAATCACAGTTGTTGGATAGAGAGTGAGAAATGTTGGCAAACAGTTGCTGTTTTGTGCCTCAGCTGTACAGGTCCCAGGAGTGGGGTTTTGGACGCAGGCAAACACGATGCGCAGATGAGGAAGGGAGGCCGTGGCTTGGCTGAAGGTCAATGTCGCCAGTATTCACAGGGGACTTATTGCTTTCCCTGAGAACTTTTAATAACCATGGGGGGAAGGTGACAAGGGAGGCAAAGAGGTGACTGATTTATTCCTAGAGAAACCGATCTTCATCTTTGATCTGAGGGTACTTTTGAAGTTAAGGGGTTGGATAAAACCAGAGATTGTGTCTCACAATGATACGGCTACTGAATCATTTTGGGGGGGTGTCATCTTCAAAGCAGTCTGGAAGAGCAGTCAAAGATGGGGTTGTTTTCTGTCAATAACGTAATTCTTTCTTGCTGGGATCCAAAGTGATCCAAATGATCCCCTGTCTCCTTAGTAAGCAGGCTGGATTCTGTCGGACGTTTCTTCAGAATTCGAGAATCTGGGGCTGGCCCGGGGGCCGGTGCTACGCGCCATCAGACGGAGGGCAGCCTCTCCCGCTCCCTGGGCTGGACGGGGGGCACAGCCATTGCTTAACAGCCACGCCCAGTGATTTAGGGCCTATTCTAGCACTGAGTTGGGAGGGGCTATAAAAATCCCTGGGTTGTGGCACTCGAAAGCTCCCTGCCCTCAGATGTGAATGAGCTGAAAGCTAGACGAACAGGAGGAAACTGCCACTCCTGGAAGAAAAAACATTTAAGAGTGTGAAATATGAACTGTTTGTGTCTTTGTGGAGCAGAGCGGATGATAACCTGGCAGAGTCAATGTTTTTATCCTTATAGCTAATACAAAGAAAATAATCTGGGACATACTGATGAATTCGTGTATTTTGCTAACATTTTGGTGAAATCTACTCCTGTCCTTTGTCATATGATCGTTTGCGTTTATATCCTCACTAAAATCCTTCCAATACGGAACACATAATTTAATATTCAGTGTTGTTTGCTAGTTCCGGCTGTGCTCGGTTAGTTGAAGCGGACGCAGAGTCCCGAGAAGGCCCATTTCTGATTCTCCCACATTGACTGATGTTTGAGTTTCTTCCTGTTTGCAGTGCTCACTCTTTGAATACAATGCATAGTACGTTGCTCCTTCTTACTGACTCCAGCAGCCCCAATCTGAGCAGGGTTTTGGAAGAGAAACTCTCCGAAGCTGCATTTTGTTTTTCCTGTTGAAAAGGATTTGACCTCCGTCCGTTCTGTGAGTCTCGGTGATTCCATCCCCCCCCGTGTATCCGTACGGATATCTCTGCAGCAGAGGAGGAGATCTCTAGTGCTAGGGACTAGAGGACGATCGCTTGACAGGGGGGGAGGGCTCTTTCTTCCAAACATTTCCAAGGTGAAGGGTGAGGAGGGGTGGTTGATAGAGGAGATAAAAGCTAGCCTCTTTTTTTTTTAATTTTTATTTTACTCAAAAGTGTTCTGTTCCACAGCTACAGCTGCCAACATCATGAATGTACCTGAATGTAATGTGCTTGCAAGTGTCTGAAAGGCAGAATATAAATCAAAGAAATAACTGTGTCTGGCAGGGGAGCAGAGCTCCGATAGTCCAGATCCCTGGCCTCCAGAGTCCCTCTGGCAGCACTGATCAGGGGCTAATTACATAAGAAAGTGTAGTAAGGTTCAAGTTAGCTCCTGGCCATCTTCAAACCCAATAAACAGTTCTAAATGTTCATTCTGGTTTGCATGCTGCAAAAAAAAAAAAAAAAAAAAAAAAAAAAAGAAAGAAAGAAATTCAAAATGCCAGCGAATCCCAGAATGTTTGGTTTTAATAGGCTCTTGATTTATAAGCTCATGTTCTGTAGGCCATAAATGGGGAGGTCTAGGCAGAGCACAAGTAAAAAAAAAATTAATTCTTCTAATGAAATTGCCAGTGATTAACCCCTTCAGTGGCCACCTGCAAACAGAGAAATGTCAATGTAGGGTTTGCGTACTGAGGGATCTAGTTTATATTTGGTCCCAAGGCGCTGCTGTGGGACCTGTTGACTTGGTAACAAGGATACTAGTGCCTGACATGAAGTCAAATGCTGTTCGGTGGGCACCTTAGACAGAAGAGATGTTGTCATATTTCTGTGTGCTTTAATGACAATGGGTTCAAGGAGTTTGCAGGCTTGGAGGGGTATAGAGTTGTGGGATCAGTCGAGTAAGACCAAGCCATCCTGCTCCGAGGTGATTTGCAGGTCAGAATATTCTGGATGCTGCATATTATGTGCTGACCCAGGAATTCTAATGCAGCCTTGTGCAGATAAGATACAGGCAGGAGGGTGAATCGCCAGCATCCGATGAAATGCAACGTTATAGATTCCGGTTCATGTTCCTACCACCTTCCCATGACAAATACAAGCTCTTCTCTTTTTTATTTGACTTGGCCATTTCTTTCTGCGCCTGTGTACTTTTAGCTTAATTATAACCGGGCCTGAAACCCTGGAAGTCCTCCCAATGTATTTAGTCTGGTCATCCTCGCAGTGACACAATCCTGCCCTCCTGTCTTGAAATCATCAGCATCTCAGCTACTTCTTGATTCTGTCTACTGCAGGACTTCGCAAACCTGTCCAGGGGAACCCGCAGCCAGTGCAGGAGATACATTTGCATATACTGAGTCTCCATGATATGCAAATTTATCACATACATACATATTCATTGTGGATATCCAGCAAAACCAACTGGCTGTGGGGTCCCCAAGATAGAGTTAGGAAGCCCTGGTCTACTGCGTTGATGAAACGTGGGCTTTTTTTTTCTGGCCACACACATCTGTTTTCACGCCTGGTTAGGAATAAAAGGTATGCACCTTTAATTTATTTTCCTTACATTGCTTTGAGTTTCCAGCTCACTTCGAAGCAGCCACTGTTGGGCTACAGCATTCTGAGTCTTCCCTTGCAATGACATAGAAGATGAAGATGTCATCAGAAAAGGCTCATTGGGTCCACACAGGCTACCCATTTGTACTTGCCTACAGTGCTGCCACAGATTTTATAGCAGCTGTGCTCTTCTCCTTCCCTCCCTCAACCACTACTGTCCCTCTAGGTCTATGCATTCCTGAATTCTGCAACTGTTTTGCTTTTATAACCTTCGCTGGAAGTCTGTTCCCAGTGTCCACCACCTTTATGGTGACAAATTATTTTCTTGTATTCGTTTTGAGCCTCCCTTCTTTCAGATTCCTTATGATGACCCCTTGGGCCTTAAGCTTTTCATTCTAGGGAAAATGCTACTAGTTTCCCCCTACTATTTTATAAACCTCCCCACCTCCAGTGATTGCACTGGTGGTCCTTGGCTAGAGGGCCCCAGGCTGCAGCTCTCTATGGACCCTGCTATGTGTTCTCAAGCAGTCCGGGCTGTAGGTGTCACAGATGAGCAATGGTTGAGATCCCGTTCCCTCAGGCTCTGTGAACGTAGCCTTTTCAGCACCCCCAGCCATGGCCAGGCCTTAGAGCCATAGTGTACCTATGGTCAATATGGCCTCGGCTACAGGCACCGCTATCTGAAGGGTGCCATAGTGTGACCTATGATGTCACCTACTGCTGCTGTCAGGAGAGATACAGTCTGAGTAGGAGGAGGAGCAATGCAGCCCCACTGGTATCTGCAACATGATCAGCGGGGGCTGAGTAGTAGCAGCAGGGCCTTAGGAGGAGAAGCAGCACAGTCTGTTCTATAGGAAGGAGCAGCAGGGCAGAGCTGGTTTGGGCCTCACGGCCCCAAGAAGACGTCATGCCATGGCCGCAGTGGCTGAAGAAGGAGACTGCTGCAGCTGCTGCTTCAACAGGGGGAGAAGTGAAAGAAAGCAAGTTTGTGTGTGAAAGACAGTGAGGGAGGGAGAGAGCATGGGTGTTTTTGTGAGAGACAAAGCATGTGTGTGTGATAGCAAGAGCACATATGTGTGGTTTTCTGTGAGAGCATGTCTGTGCGTGTGAGAAAGAGAGCGTGCGCGTGTGTGTGGAGAAGGTTTGTGCACAACAAGCCCCTGCCCCCCCCCCCCCCCCCCCCCTTATTCTCTGCATGCTAATCCATGACAATCTCAGGGCATCTAGAAATCAAAAGGTCCTAGGTATGGAAAGCAGGGGATTTTTTAACATTCTTATTAGTTGAGTGTTATTTGATGTGTCTGTTTTGAAATATTTTATTAGCATTCAGAAAATGTTTCTATGAGTTTTAAATTATTGGATATAATTCTATTTGTTAGCTGTCTTGAGTTATTCTTTTTATTGGTGTGGTTTTACTACTAGTGATATTTATATTTCTTGATTTTATTGTTTTATGAGGAAGGGTAATATTTCTGTTTTTCCATTGTTTGCACTACCTTCAGAATTTGGCTTCTTGCAGTTTCAGGTTTTTGTCTGCACATTTCTGTTTATAGAGGTTATGGTCCCTTTATTCATTCATTTTATTCATTCATTTATTTATTTTATTTATTCATTTATTTTATTTATTCATTTATTTATTCATTCATTTTATTCATCCTTTATTCATTCATGTTAATTATGTTATTACCCCCATATATCTTAATCCAAGTTAATTCGACCTGTTCATTGTAAGACATTTACTTGTCATTGTTGTTATTGTTTAAAATGTAAACCGAATTGATCAGTAATTCTGTTATTGGAAAGTCGGTATAGAAAAATGCTAAATAAATAAATAAATAAATTTATTCTGTAGGTGAGGGTCTCTGTTCTGCTTTTGGGACTGAGATGAGATATTCCACTAGCATGCAGTTTGTGGGTAGGGATCTATAGCAAGCTGGCTTCTTCTGTTTTCCTAACATGGGATGGTGGGTTGTGATAGTTGCAGTGTTGCCTTTTCATCGATAAGGTTGCTGCTGTCTGTGGGCTGGCAGTTAGTGCTATTTTGATGTAGAAACTTTATTGTATTGTAATTCTGTTTTCACATGGCTTTCTGAGGGCCAAGTCCATCCCAAGATTCATTACAGTAAGCCTAATACCATATGGATTCCAAGTCTCTTGTGATTTTTTACAGGGTTTTCTGTTTGGTACCACCTACAATATACATATTATAAGGGATATTTTACCTCAGAAGGCAGCACTTTGGGAATGAAAAAAAAAAATCAGAGAAAGAGCAGGTGGCTTGCTGAATCTCATTTTTGTTTTAGCTGCCCTGTACATTTTGTAAAAGCTTTGAGGCTCATTTATCAGTTAGTTAGCAATAGATTGGCCTGCACAAGCCAGCAAGTAATAAGCAGAGATGTGATTCGTCAGCCTTTGTTATCGGCCTGCCATGTGAAATTTCATTTCCCTTGGTTCGGGCCGATTTGTTTTTCGGCTGTCCCGAACCGAAACCCCCCCCCCCCCCCAACCCTTCAGATTTAATTAATTAATTAATTAATTACAACCCCCCCACCCTCCCGAACCCCCCCAAAACTTGCCGAACATCCATGGTGGTCCAACAGGGGTCCCGGGAGCGATCTCCCACTCTCGGGCCAACAGCTGCCAGTAAACAAAATGGCGCCAGTGGCTCTTTGCCCTTAACATGTGACAGGAGCTATCGGTGCCATTGGCCAGCCTCTGTCACATGGTAGGAGCAATGGCCGGCTGGCGCCATCTTAAAAAATGGCACGGGCCATCCATTGCTCCTACCATGTGTCGGGGCCGACCAATGGCACCGATAGCCCCTGTCACATGGTAAGGGCAAAGGGCCATCGGTGCCATTTTGATTAGTAGCAGCCAATGGCCTGAGAGGGGGGATCACTCCTGGGGGATCACTCCTGGGGGATCACTCCTGGGACCCCGCTGGAGCACCAGGGACGTTCGGTAAGGCTTGGGGGGGGGGGGGGGCGGGGGGTTGCAATTAAATTTGAAGGGTTGTGGTGGATTTGGGTTTTGTTTTTTTTAAATGTTCCCTTTCTCCCCCTCCCAAAAAACGATAAGAAAACCACACGAAATTTCGTGGGTTTTCCTATCGTTTCGTTGACCCCCCCGAAACGCGACTAAATAGGAATTATCATCTATATTTCCTATTTCATTGCATACAAATGCACATCCCTGGTAATAAGTTCATGCCTAAAGAATTTATCACCCAGCACTGTGTTAAGCAAGGCATCAATTGTAAAGCTGAAGCAAACTTGGGGCTGATGTAATAAGGTGAGCATTAAAACTGTGCTGAAATTTGCTGCAAAATTTCTTAACACACACGTTAAAAATGTTTTTAACTTCCAGTGCAGTAAACTAATGCATCAAGAGTTAAAGTGCTTAAAAGCCAGGGCTGGTGGAAGCACTAGGCAAGCTAGACCGTGGCCTAGGGTGCTGACCAGTAGGGGGCGTGAGCGGCAAAGAGGAGTGGGGAATTTGAATCTCCACTCTTCTTTGCCACCACCGCTCGCAAGAGGTCAGAGTCAAGGCTGCGACCCGGGGGGTGTCTGTGCAAGGCAGAAAGTGCCTAGGGCGCTTAATTCCCTTGTACCGGACCTGCCATAAGTGCAACAAATGCGGAGAAAGAAAATGGTTAGCTTGCATAAAAACTATTTATACACAAAAGTCATGATTTCTGTGCACAAATCATGTTTTTTGTACACAAAAATATTATTTATGCGCACATAAATGCTTTCAGCTCAGAAAACATTGCCCGTGCACATAAATCATATTCTGTGTACACAAAGCAGCTTTTTTGCGCTTGGCTCCAGACCTCCGGATTTCGCCCAGAGACTAACATCAGCCTGGAAACTTTACTCCGCTTCAGACCAGGAGTTAATTTTCCACTGCTAAGCACGCACAAGATAAGCTAGCGCCCCCCTCTGCATGGGATAAGTAATAGCATTAGATAAAGTCTTTGTTATTATTACATTTGCATGAGAGGGTGCTACCCTCTATGCATATTTGCCAAGTGTGCATTTTTTGAGTGCAAAACTCCTTGCTGCGTCAGTAGTAAAGTTTGCGCTAAAAAAATGTGCCATGCATGTGTGTGTGTGCTGCCGAATGCACCTTATTGCATGGCAGAGAACCAGCACTAATGTCTGACCAATGAGCGCTGCAGATCTCAGCGGCTGTGGGAAGGATTCCTGGGGCCAGAAATATTCCCTTTCAAGAGTTTGTTGAAGAAAATGGTATCTGGCATCCCAGAGGAGCTTCCTAGGTTGTGTGCGTTTTAAAGCTTTCTTTGGCTAACCAGTGTTTTAGGAAGCAAGCTCTCTAGCCCAGGGCAATCAACATTGCTGAAAGGCTTCTTCACTCAAGGCAAGTTTCCTCTCTAGCCATGCAGTTGGCTTCCTTTTAACAAAAGTTCCAGATTTTCCTGAAACGCTCTCTGTTCTAGCTCTCAAACAGCAAAAGTTGTTTTTTTATTTTCTGCAAAAATACAAAAAAAAAATAATAATAATAATGAAGAAAACAAAGGAATCATGTCCTATGTTGTAAGAGAAAAAGATTTCATGATAGAAATGTCTCCACTCAATCATTTCTACCCATTGGAGGGGAGGTTTGTGCATCCTTCAAAGCACTCCCGCACAGGCAGCAGGGAAAATGTGAGATTGCCAAGCTGATAAACACACTGAGAAAATATAACAACAAAACTGGAATACTGAGAGGAAGTTTATAAGCTCAGCAGTAGCACTCGTATAACGAAATCTTGTTCAACATTATTTGTTTGGGCTAAAATCTCAATTCAACAACAGCAAAAGAGAGATTTAGGTTTCATTCCGGCCTGCATTTGTCAATAGGATCCGTAGGTCTGTGCATGGGGTGGCAGAAATCTGGGGGCAGCAGGGCTGGCTGAAGAATGGCTGCCTTCTTCCTGCTGTGCTGAATCTCACCCAGCAGAGAACAGCCCTCTGCTTCCTGATCCAGCTGCAGAGAGCAGGAGGGGAGGAGGGCAGCCCGGAGCAGGAAGCAGAGGGGGATCATTTGGGGAGGTTAGAGGGACTGCATGGGGACAGGCGAGGGGCTGGGAGATGAGAAAGGATGGTCGGTCGTAGTGCACGTGTTTGTGTGCGAAAGAAGGGGACAGGGGGAGGGGAGCAGTGCCTGTGTGCGTGAGAAGGAAGGGATTGGTGCCAAGTGTATGTGTGTATATACCAGATTGGGAAGGAGGTTAGAGAGCGGACGCAGGAGGAAGAGGACTAAAGCACAGTAGGGAGACCTCCTTCCCCCCCTCCCCTCTCTGGAATTCATATCTAGTCTCCCATAATTTCAGATTCCATCCCCCAGATCCTGGAATCTCCCTTCCCTCCTTTCTCCTAGATCCTGGAATGCCCCCTCCCCCTCCCCTCCGCCCGGACCCTTAATCTCAGATCCTTCCTTCTCTGATTCCCCACCTACCTCTTTCTCCTTCCATATCAGATTTTCAGTGCTCCCTATCTCCAGTCCTGTATCACGCTCTCTCCTCCCCAATCCCCAGGCGTCTCTCTCCTTTCCCCCATCTCTTGTCTTCTCATCCTCTCCTCCCTGTGCTAATACTTGAGATTCTTTTCCATCAGGCAATAAAAACAAAATTAATTATACGGATACAAGCAAGGTTGGAAAACTATTCGTGATGTAATATAAAAGATGGAAATATTTGCCGATGTGCTTCAGAATTTTCTAATTCCTGCTGTAGGAAACTGTGGAGCTCTGCCTTAGATCTTCTACTTCCTGCTATCTGACCTTCTTGGAGGGAAAGGGGAGTGGGCAGCAATACCAACAGTGCCTAGGGGCTGCAAAAACCTAAATCCATCCCTAGTTTCATTTTATAAATGATATCTGATATTATAAACTTAAAATGCACTGCATAACAAAAAAGAAAATTATCTGAATGGCTGTGTTTGGGTCAATTCGATTTTGGTATATACTCTTCCTGTTAACACAAGTCCTCAGATGCAAGAGCCGTGGAAAAAGCACAAAGGTGGAGCCAGCACCACAGATAAACCCCTCCCACGCGTTCTCTGACCCTGGTCCAAGTGACCCATGCAAAGACAGGTACATTTCAGAATTCCAGATTTCACAGCCCACTGACAGTTCTCTGGAGTCTCTCTTAAGAACATGAGAACATAAGAAATTGCCATGCTGGGTCAGACCAAGGGTCCATCAAGCCCAGCATCCTGTTTCCAACAGAGGCCAAAACCAGGCCACAAGAACCTGGCAATTACCCAATCACCAAGAAGATCCCATGCTACTGATGCAATTAATAGCAGTAGCTATTCTGTAAGTAAACTTGATTAATAGCCGTTAATGGACTTCTCCTCCAAGAACTTATTCAAACCTTTTTTGAACCCAGCTGCACTAACTGCACTAATCACATCCTCTGGCAACAAATTCCAGAGCTTAATTGTGTATTGAGTGAAAAAGAATTTTCTCCGATTAGTCTTAAATGTGCTACTTGCTAACTTCATGGCATGCCCCCCCTAGTCCTTTTATTATCTGAAAGTGTAAATAACCAATTCACATCTACTCGTTCACGATCTCTCATGATCTTAAAGACCTGTATCATATCTCCCCCTCAGCCGACTGTTCTCCAAGCTGAACAGCCCTAACCTCTTCAGCCTTTCCTCATAGGGGAGCTGTTCCATCCCCTTTATCATTTTGGTTGCCCTTCTCTGTACCTTCTCCATCGCAACTATATCTTTTTTGAGATGCGGCAACCAGAATTGTACACAGTATTCAAGGTGCGGTCTCACCATGGAGTGATACAGAGGCATTATGACATTTCCTGTTTTATTAACCATTCCCTTCCTAATAATTCCTAACATTCTGTTTGCTTTTTTGACTGCTGCAGCACACTGAGCCAACGATTTTAAAGTATTATCCACTATGATGCCTAGATCTTTTTTCTGGGTGGTAGTTCCTAATATGGAACCCAACATCATGTAACTACAGCAAGGGTTATTTTTCCCTATATGCAACACCTTGCACTTGTCCACATTAAATTTCATCTGCCATTTGGATGCCCAATCTTCCAGTCTGCTATATGAGACTGATAGATATGATGTAATAAAATTCTAAATCAACAAAATAACATCATACATGTGGAAACTGAATTAATTTTTTGGTTTTTATTTTTAATTATTTTTAATTTATATTTATTTATGAATAATATGAGCGGGAATCTCAAAGTGCTGGATTTAGCAACAGTAGCTTATTCAAAGCTAGACTGCTTAAAGCTTTGAATAAGCTACTGTTGCTAAATCCAGCATTTTATGAGATTCCCACTCATATTATTCATAAATAAATATAAATTAAAAATAATTAAAAATAATAAAAAAAAACAAAAAAAAAAATTAATTCAGTTTCCACATATATGATGTTATTTTGTCAATCTTCCAGTCTTGCAAGGTCCTCCTGTAATGTATCACAATCCCCTTGTGATTTAACTACTCTCAATAATTTTGTATCGTCCGCAAATTTGATTCTCACTTGTCGTATTCCTTTCCAGATCATTTATATATATATTGAAAAGCATTGGTCCAAGTACAGATCCCTGAGGCACTCCACTGTTTACCCTTTTCCACTGAGAAAATTGACCATTTAATCCTACTCTCTGTTTTCTGTCTTTTAACCAGTTTGTAATCCACGAAAGGACATCACCTCCTATCCCATGACTTTTTCGTTTTCTTAGAAGCCTCTCATGAGGGACTTTGTCAAATGCCTTCTGAAAATCCAACTACACTACATCTACCGGTTCACCATTATCCACATGTTTATTAACCCCTTCAAAAAAATGAAGCAGATTTGTTAGGCAAGACTTCCCTTGGGCAAATCCATGTTGACTGTGTTCCTTTAAACCATGTCTTTCTATATGCTCTACGATTTTGATCTTTAGAGTAGTTTCCACTATTTTTCCCCGGCACTGAAATCAGGCTCACTGGTCTATAGTTACCTGGATCACCCCTGGAGCCATTTTTAAATATTGGGGTTACATTGGCCACCCTCCAGTCTTCAGGTACAATGGATGATTTTGATGATAGGTTACAAATTTTAACTAATAAATCAGAAATTTCATTTTTGAGTTCCTTTAGTACCCTAGGATGCATACCATCTGGTCCAGGTGATTTGCTACTCTTTAATTCGTCAATCTGGCCTACTCCATCTTCTCAGTTCACAGTGATTTGGTTTAGTTCGTCTGACTCATCACCCTTTAAAACCATCTCCAGAGCTGGTATCTCCCCAACATCCTCATTAGTAAACACGGAAGCAAAGAATTCATTTAGTCTTTCTGCAATGGCCTTATCCTCCCTAAGAGCCCCTTTAACCCATTGGTCATCCAATGATCCAACTGACTCCCTCACAGGTTTCTTGTTTCATTTTTATTATTAGTTTTTGCCTCTATGGCCAACTTCATTTCAAATTCTCTCTTCAGTTTTAAAGGGGTTCAGTTTATGAAGTGAGAGCACAGAGTAGATGCAGGTGTTAGACATGAAGGCAGATGAGACTGCAGGTGTAGGATGAGAAAAAAAGAGAATATGGGTGTCATCAGCAAATGAGTGAGTTCAGCGCACAAAGAAGTCATGAGAGTGCCCAGGCTGTGCGCACAGGGAGGATATGGAGAGCACCCAGGCTGCGAGTAAAGACAAAGAAACGGAGGACCAAGAACTGACAGAAGAATAGGACAGATCAATGTAAGAGCTGATGATAAGATCCTCAGCAAGGATAGAGAAACTATGTATTACTACAGTCACTAGACCCTATACCCCGACTCTGCTTTCCCTCAAGCTGAAGGACTGGTGTGCAGCCCTGGAAGGGGGAGGAGAAGGAACTGAAACTTGCAAACCCCAAAACCACTGCACCTAGGAGGTGGAGAGTAGTGATGGTGGGCGACTTGTTTCTGAGGGGCACTGAGGCATCCGTCAATCAGACATGTTGTCCCAGGGAGTGTGCTGTCCGCCAGGTGCCAAAATCCATTCATTTTGATTAGACAAACAGCATTGTTTTAAGCTGTGCCTACGTGCACGATGGAAGGCTTTTAAATATTATGCTCTCAGTTGTGCCCCCTATTTTCACCAGTTCTGGAACCTGCCTCCTCGGGACAGAAGGTCTATAAATTTGGAGATAAATACAATTAAGCACTTAACTTGATAAAACACCATTGTGCTGTTCTTTGCACCCGTATTTCCCCTTTCCATTATTTTGCAGACTATTCACAGTCACCCAGCCTTGATCCAAAGATTGTAATCGAGCTGTAGGGCAGTGCACCACAAACTGAAGGCAAAATGTTAGCTCCGGGGTCATAAATAGCCAGGGCTAAGCTTGGAGAAATGAGCCCCTGTAGGACCATGTCCCTCTCTTGGATGACTGTGGCCTATGTCAGTGGGGTTGGAGGGCTCTAAGGACCAGAATACGTCCTTGTGCTTCAGTAGCAGTGCCATCACTCCATTCTGCCCAATGGAGGATGCAACTTTCTCAAAGCTGGTTAGTGATGCACAATCTCGAAATAACTATGAGGGTAAGGCATTGTTTATTTTCTGAAGCTAGAGCAGAACTGAGTACCCGGAAGAGAAGGAATAGGCCCATGGGCTCAGCTGACACTTAGATTTCTGGTAAATCAGTTCCCAATGTGCATTCAAACATTACCTGCACACTAGGTGTATTTTTTTTGTCTGTCAGTGTCCTCCTCCTCCTCTAGGGCCTGTCACTCAACTGGATCAGGCCTCTGCTGGGCCCTTGGTGCCATGAGTCCTTCATT
Source organism: Rhinatrema bivittatum (assembly GCF_901001135.1). Lineage (NCBI taxonomy): Eukaryota > Metazoa > Chordata > Amphibia > Gymnophiona > Rhinatrematidae > Rhinatrema > Rhinatrema bivittatum. Next base: position 222,298,226 of record NC_042619.1, read on the forward strand.
CACAAGCACCTGGGGAAGCTGCCGCCTCACTAGCCCTGTCACAGCAGTGCCTGTCGCTGACTAGGGACCAGAGAGTGCAACTCCCTCTGAAAACCAGGAATGCACGCACTCTGACAATAAGCGTAAATGCTACCTGTAATCTTTGAGTGTTAGCTGAGGCTCCTCCTCCCTCTCCCCCAGCCAGGGGCAGTGGTTCCCCCCTCTTTGGGGGAGGGAGGGCAGCTTGGGCTTGTCATCCCTAATGCTGGCTGATTTGACAAGGGGTAGCCCTGGTCCAGGAATCAAACGCAGACCTCCAGGAATTAATTGCACCGGATATAAGCAGGGCTATAAAACAGGAGACGCTCATTATCAGTTACTTTTTCAGGATCCTGGTATCTGATATTTCCAACAATCACTGAGTCTGCTCTGAAGGAGAACAGGATGGCCAGTGCAGCGAAGTGGTGATTATGCTGGTTTTATAATAATTCTTGCTCAGACCCTTGCTAGAGCTGAATGCCATACGCTGTGCAACCTGCCCTGGTCACGCTCCCGGTAATTTTACTAATTATATTTAGCCTCTGTTGCTTGCTGAATGTGCTTTTCCCTGCTTACCAGTCTTGGGCAGACACACGAGGAGCAGATGCAGAACAGGCTCCTCTGTTTGCTACTTGTGCTTGTTTTTCATGTTTGTGTGTGTGTATGTGATTGATAGCATGCAACCATGAGGGTGTATGTGTGAATGGGAGCCTGCCTGTGGTAGGGGTGTATGTGAATGTGAATAGTAGCCTGCTTGGGTGCGAGTGTGTATGTGGATGGTAGCCTGCCTGGGGGGGGTGTGTGTGTGTGTGTGTGTGTGTGTGAATATGAATGGGAGCCTGGCTGGGTGTGCATGAGTGAATGGGAGCCTGCTTGGGGGGAGGGGATGTGAATGAGAACCTCCCTGAGGGGGTGTGTGAGAGAGAGAGCATGTGGAAGTGAGAACTCGTGATATGGGAGTGGGAGCCTGCATGTGAGAGAAAGCATGTGAGAATGGGAGCCTGCCTATAAGAATGAGAGCCTGTCTATGTATGTATGGAAGTGGGAGCAGCAGCCTGCATGTGAGGGAGAGCCTGTGTGTTGTGTTTGTGGGAATGGGAACATGTGTGTAAGAGCATGTGAGAATGAGAGCCTGGGTGTGTATTTGTAGGAGTGGGAGCCTGTGTGAAAGCAAACATGTCTGAGTGAGAGCCTATATGGTATGTCTGTGTAGGAGTGGGAACCTGTGTGTATGTGAGAGAGAACATGGACAAGTGGGATCCTGTGTGAGAGAAAGTGTGTGTATGTGAGAGAACATGTGAGAGAGAGTCTGTGAGTGTGTATGAAGGAGGAAGGAAAGAAGACAGAATAAAAGAGACCCAGGAAAAGGAAAAGACAGACAAGGGGGAAAAAGACTGGGACCAACTAATTAGAAAAATTTACATTTACATTTATTGGCTTTATGAATCGCCCAACACAGAAAGGCCTGGGCGATGAACATAAAAAACATACATAATCATAAAATTAACATAAAAATACAAAATTAAGCACAGAAAATAAAACAGGAATATCCATCATAAAACAAAATAAAACATAGTTAAAATAACATAAAAGGCAACAATAATTATGGAATTAAAATAGAAGTATGAATTACATAAATAAAAAGGTTCTAATTTGTTTCTTAAAATGTTTAACTGAGTCTGATTGCCTCAGATCAATTGGTAGAGAATTCCATAATGTAGGTCCGGCAATAGAGAAAGCACATTCACGGGTCGTATGTAATCATGCTATCTTTGGTGAGGGAATCTCGAGTAAGTCGCCTTGAGAAGAATGTGGGCTCGTTGTCGGTTGGTAAAATTTTAACCATGAATTAGCCCAATGACATGTCTGGTAATTTAACAACTTAAAAATCAACATTGCAACTTTATACTTAATTCTTTCCTGTATTGACAACCATTGCGATTTTATCAACGCAGGTGTAATGTGGTCGGTCCTTTTTAAACCAGTTCAAAGTCATGCGGCAGAATTTAAATGCAATTGTAAGGGGCACAAAGAAGAATATGGAATGCCAAGATATAGGCTGTTGCAGTAATCAATTATCGGGAAAATGGATGCTTGCAAAACTGTACGCAATCTGAGACATGGAGCAAATTTTTTAGGCCGGCCAAAACGAGAAGCCTATAAAAACCTTGGGAGATAACTTATTTATTTAAAGACTTTTTTTTGATTTGCGGGCCACAGGATAATGTATTGTCTAAAATCACACCAAGACTTTTGATGTGAGTATTAATAGGGAGTAAGAGGTTGTTAATGGTAATAGATTTTTCATTAAAAATACGATATCGACTGTTAATTGCCAAAAACTCTGTCTTGGAAATATTGAGTGAAAGTTTATTGTGCTGTAGCCAAAAATAAGATCGGACAACAAAGGTAAAAAAAATTATTTTGCGTTTCTTTGGGAATCTGCATTTCTTATATATTTGGGGGGGGTTTTTCTTCAGTATTCCAGTGCTCACAGGCTTTCCATTTCCGTTTTATTTGCATGTTTGTTTCTGATTTGTAGTCCCTTATTCTGTCTTAGATAAGGGTCTGTCTGTGTTGTGCATGTGTGACAGAGATGCAATTTTTTGGCTAGCATCTATTTTCTCTGTAGGATTTGTAGCAGTCTGGTTTGTTCTGTTTGCCCATTACGTAGTGTATTAGTGTTCTAGTGCCTGGGGTAATATTTGTCTTGCTCCCTTTTCATAGATAAGGTTGCTGCTGTTTGAGTCCTGAGAGCTACTGCTGTTATGATATGGTAAAGTTTTATTTATTCGCAGGGTTTGTATTACTTCACAAAGGGGTAGATTTTTAAAAACTGCACGATCGCGTACTTTTGTTTGCGCAGCAGGCGCAAACAAAAGTACGCTGGATTTTATAAGATACGCGCGTAACCGCGCTTATCTTCTAAAATCCTGGATCGGCGCGCGCAAGGCTGCCGATTTTGGGCAGCCGGCGCGCGCCGAGCCACGCAACCTGCCTCCGTTCCCTCCGAGGCCGCTCCGAAATCGGAGCGGCCTCGGAGGGAACTCTCTTTCGCCCTCCCCTCACCTTCCCCCCCCTTCCTCTACCTCACCCCCCCCCCCCCCCCCGGCCCTATCTAAACCCCCCCCTACCTTTATTCATGGATTTACGCCTCCCGGAGGGAGACATAAATCCACGCGCGCCAGCAGGCTGCTGGCGCGCCGAGACCCGACCCAGGGGCGGTTCCGGAGGGCAAGGCCACGCCCCAGAATGCCCCTGGGCTGGCGCCACGCCCCGGGCCCACCCCCAAATGCCGTGCCACGCCCCCCAAACGCGGCGTCACTTGGTGACGCCCCCGACACGCCCCTTTTCAGAAACCCCGGGACTTACGCGAGTCCCGGGGTTCTGCGCGCGCCGGCGGCCTATGGAAAATAGGCGCGCCGGCGCGCAAGGCCCTGCTCGCGTAAATCCGGGCGGATTTACGCGAGCAGGGTTTTTAAAATCCGCCCGAAAGTGTTTGGCAGTGAAGGGAATTTGTTTTGCTGTCATTGAGGTGACACCGGAATTTGAATTTTTTTTTTTTTGCGTGTCCTAGTTCTGTTCTGCGCCTGTTACAAATCTTTTTATGATGATTATTATGATTATTGCTGTTTTATTGTAGTTTGTGTATTTTTGGAAAGAGAATTCATAAAAGAATATATTGATATTTGTTTTATTATGTGATTGGATCAGATGTTTCTGAAGTGTTCTTTGTTTATTTTACAGCACAAATAAGAGTGGAGAAGTGATGTGGTACACATAATGGGGAAACCACAATATAATGAAGTGTAGCGCCAAGACGCTTATGGATCCTTAAACTTCAAAAGATGAATCAATCAATAAAACAGGTGGCATGCAACATCAAGTGCTGTGAGATGCTCCAAGCTCTGTTTTGCAACCCCTGCGAGTCCCAGTATTAACTCTACTAATTCCTTATTTTATGTTTATGAGATTTTGGGGATGAACAGTCTTTTAAGCCACCTGGACTTCTTTACACACAACCTGGAGATGCCAAGCTATATTTTTTCTTACATCACATGTTTAAATTACTAGTTTTGGGCTTTTGTCCTGCCCAACACAGTCAGAGTGGCAAAACACGGTCCATGTCAGTGGACCTACTTGTATTTCATGTACATACCTCTATTTACTGATGTCACTTGGCACATGTTGTATTGATTCATCTTCTGAAGTTTAAGGATCCACATGCATCTTGGCACCTCACTTTGTTTATTTTTTACATGGTATTGTATATTTATAAACTGCAATAAATATAAAATAATATAGATAAGGCATTTTTAATGTTGGTAAGTGCTTGAAGTAATAGAATTAAAATATTTTAAAATGTCACTCATGCATGATGGCTGTTATAAACTACTCAGAAATCCATTGTAGGGTGCATGCTAAGACATTATTTATTGATAAGAGTACAATTAGTGGGGCCTAGATCTGTATGTCTACTGCCCACCCATGTTAACCTTGGGGGCCCCCTCACAAAAAAAAAAAAGAAAGAAACATTTTCTGGATAAGCCACTGGTTCTCACAGCCTGAGTGCGTGTAAGCGTCTCTGACAAAGAAAAATGCATCGCTGGAGATTTTTCCCTGGAAAATCTGCAGGATCCTGCAGCCTACGGCTCACAGACCCAGAGGTTCCCACTGGTGCGGTCCCGAGGAGTCCCCCGTGTTTTACAGGAGAAAGCAACAGCAGAGCAAAACCAACAGTGTCTAAAGGAGATGCCAAGGCTCTCTCCCTTCCTTTACCTGGGTAAATGATCCCTCCTGGCATTGGTGGGTGTTCACCATTCGAGCATGTTTTAGTGACATTAAAAAGAAGCGAGGCCAGGTCAGGGGAGTACAGGAAGCAGGCACAGTCTCACTTCTCGCTCCCTAGCCTCCGCCTGCCGGATGCGGAGGCGCAGTGGCCGAGGGACCTTTCTCCTGTGTGCACATCAGCAAACTTCCACAAGACAAGCAAGGTTTTGTTCCTGCAAGTACAGGCCTTGCACCCAGGCAGTGTCCTGAAAATCGCCTTCTGAGTCCTTGCAACTGAGAGCATCACATCTGTAACATTAAGCCCAGATTTAAGTTTTGGCCTGCACGCCCCTTTGCACAGTTCTGAAATAATAACAATCGTCCCCCTACCCCCCCCCCCCCCCCCCCAAGAGTTAATTTCCTGAAATTTCTGCACGAGGAAGAAAAAATTGAAAATATTTTTCCAGCAAAAAATGTCAGTGCGCCGAAATGTGGTTTTGTTCGTTAGTTGGTATTGACCAAGATATTGGGCAGAGCTTCAGCTCAAGTTCTGGCATTTCAGTTTCATTACCCATCACTTGGCAAGGCTCATCTTGGAAAAATAAAATTTGCATTGCATATAAAAGTGGTGCGGTATCTGCCAAAAAATAAACTGTCTGGGGTGGAGACATTGGCCTCAGAAAAGGCTACCAGATTGTAGAAGAGTGCTCAGACCGGCCTTGTGCACCCATCCCCAGCTAGTAGAGTTTTCAAGATATCCCTAATGAATATGCATGAGAAATATTTGCATACATAAGAGGTAGTGCATATAAATACATGTCATGGATATTCATTAGAGATATCCTGAAAACAACCGTCTGGGGGAGCCCTAGTGACCGATATGAGCACCTCTGACATAGATAAATATTCTAATTGTGAGGTCCTAATTTGCCGATTCTGAAATCTCTTGTCATATTACAGTTTAGGTCACAACTATTTAGAAAGGCAAAAAGAAAAAGCTATTTTTACAAAAGCAGCTGCAAGCTGCAGGGCTCGTCTCCAATTGTCATAGGAGCTTGTTGCCAGTTCTTTGTTCTGAAAGATTTTTTTTTTTTTTTTTTTTTTTTTTTAACACAGCAGAACTGAACGCCTCCATAAATCCTTCTCGGATATATTTTGTGGCTGTGGTTTTATAGGCTGGGCCTTTTACCTTTACTGGGCTCCTGTTGTGGGACTGCTCCATCCAACGGGGGTGCCTGTTGGTGCATCCGGGGAAGCAAACTGGAAATTTGCGGGGGCAAGTGCACTCTGCTGCATGCATGCCCCCTAATCCTTAAACAGACTGCTCTGCTACTGAAAAGACGCAGCAAGGTGACTGGCAGGTGGCTATGTCTGCAAGAAAACATGTTGACAGCGTGAACGCAGGAAGGCCAAATGCCATGCAGATAGGGAGAAGTAGAAAACCTGGTACTTGGATTGCATGTGCTTAAGGCTTGCTCCAAGATTAAATAAGCAAAGGTTGATATAGAAAAAAAGGTTGCGAGGATTAAAGGTCACTTTAGACTGCTTGAAATCACTGTTCATTATGAGACATATGAATGTACTCGTCTGCATTTTCATAACTGTGTGTGGATTCAGTTTTTGTGTACTAGCCAACACAGCCTTATTAGTATAATCAAATTATAGTTTATTAGTTTTTAGTTTACTGTTTGAGTGCATTCTGAAACCCACAATGCCCCAGACTTTATTCATAGTGCATTAAATATTGTATGTTTGTTAGTTTGCACCAGTAAGAGGGTATGAAAACCCTAAAATATGTTCCTGTGAAACTCGATTGGAAGAAAAATTGGCAAAAATGCAGTTTTGGGGTTTGTTTGGTTTTTTTTTTGCAATAATGGCCTGCCCTCCACAGGTGCTGGATAGCTCCAGGCTTTTACTTTTCAATTCTAGCCTGTAGCATTGCCCCTGGAAAGAAGGAAAAGCAGAGGGGCAGGTCCGCAATGGCATGTGCGGCACTGTGAAGGACTCCTTTACTCCACGGTGTAGCCTGGGTCTCCTCCGTGCCCCTGATATTTTAGTCCTGTACTAAAATAAGAACCCTCTCCCCCAAACCGCAGAATAAATCAAGAAGGGAAACATGGCTTAGCATTCCTATCCTCGTGATTAATGGCACCATGCCGTCTGTGGAAAAATATGGCTTCCGTGCCCTTAAGAATAACAATTAAAGGATCAGGAATTGGGCCTTAGTGATAAATGTGTATTTTGTACACTACAGCGGGTATTGCTGTCTGCATTCAGAAAAATAATGGCCGGGATGCAGTACCATAAAAAGTCATTCTGCTTGGTTTGCAGAGGGCTGGCACCATTCTGTCTGATGGCTTGGCTGTGCCTTAGCTGTGAAGGGATATGGAGATGGTAAATGCAGTGCAGGGGGAGGAGAGCAAGGCATGAGCTGCTGCTGTTGCTAGCTGCTGCTGTTGTTGTTTACAGAGCGGCATTCACAGTGTGTTAATACCGTGCCTAACATTAGTGATCATCAGCTCCCCAGGCCTACTACACAATCAGTAATTATGTAACAGACAGGACCACTGCAGGAGCTGTTTTTAAACTGCGAGGAATCATTCTTCACGGTAAACTGATCATTGTAAGGTGTCTGTCTAATCATGCTTTGAGGGCTGTTCTGTTTACTGGAGCACTCGTCCCAATTTCTCTGTATATAGCTTTCTTAGACAGCAAGGGAAGATAAAGGCTCTTCTCCATCACTCTCTCTGCTCCCTTCCTGTGCAGATACGGCATGGTTAAAAGGGGAGGTGAAAGAAGCTATTTTAGCCAAAAGATCTTCATTCAAAAATTGGAAGAAGGATCCAACAGAAGAAAATAGGATAAAGCATAAACATTGGCAAGTTAAATGTAAGACATTGATAAGACAGGCTAAGAGAGAATTTGAAAAGAAGTTGGCTGTAGAGGCAAAAACTCACAGTAAAAACTTTTTTAAATATATCCGAAGCAGAAAGCCTGTGAGGGAGTCAGTTGGACTGTTAGATGATCGAGGGGTTAAAGGGGCACTTAGAGAAGATAAGGCCATCGCGGAAAGATTAAATGATTTCTTTGCTTCGGTGTTTACTGAAGAGGATGTTGGGGAGGTACCCGTAATGGAGAAGGTTTTCATGGGTAATGATTCAGATGGACTGAATCAAATCACGGTGAACTTAGAAGATGTGGTAGGCCTGATTGACAAACTGAAGAGTAGTAAATCACCTGGACCGGATGGTATACACCCCAGAGTTCTGAAGGAACTAAAAAATGAAATTTCAGACCTATTAGTAAAAATTTGTAACTTATCATTAAAATCATCCATTGAACCTGAAGATTGGAGGATAGCAAATGTAACCCCAATATTTAAAAAGGGCTCCAGGGGCGATCCGGGAAACTACAGACCGGTTAGCCTGACTTCAGTGCCAGGAAAAATAGTGGAAAGTGTTCTAAACATCAAAATCACAGAACATATAGAAAGACATGGTTTAATGGAACAAAATCAGCATGGCTTTACCCAGGGCAAGTCTTGCCTCACAAATCTGCTTCACTTTTTTGAAGGAGTTATTAAACATGTGGATAAAGGTGAACCGGTAGATATAGTATACTTGGATTTTCAGAAGGCGTTTGACAAAGTTCCTCATGAGAGGCTTCTAGGAAAAGTAAAAAGTCATGGGATAGGTGGCGATGTCCTTTCGTGGATTGCAAACTGGCTAAAAGACAGGAAACAGAGAGTAGGATTGAATGGGCAATTTTCTCAGTGGAAGGGAGTGGACAGTGGAGTGCCTCAGGGATCTGTATTGGGACCCTTACTGTTCAATATATTTATAAATGATCTGGAAAGAAATACGACGAGTGAAATAATCAAATTTGCAGATGACACAAAATTGTTCAGAGTAGTTAAATCACAAGCAGATTGTGATAAATTGCAGGAAGACCTTGTGAGACTGGAAAATTGGGCATCCAAATGGCAGATGAAATTTAATGTGGATAAGTGCAAGGTGATGCATATAGGGAAAAATAACCCATGCTATAATTACACAATGTTGGGTTCCATATTAGGTGCTACAACCCAAGAAAGAGATCTAGGTGTCATAGTGGATAACACATTGAAATCGTCTGTGCAGTGTGCTGCGGCAGTCAAAAAAGCAAACAGAATGTTGGGAATTATTAGAAAAGGAATGATGAATAAAACGGAAAATGTCATAATGCCTCTGTATCGCTCCATGGTGAGACCGCACCTTGAATACTGTGTACAATTCTGGTCGCCGCATCTCAAAAAGATATAATTGCGATGGAGAAGGTACAGAGAAGGGCTACCACAATGATAAGGGGAATGGAACAACTCCCCTATGAGGAAAGACTAAAGAGGTTAGGACTTTTCAGCTTGGAGAAGAGACGGCTGAGGGGGGATATGATAGAGGTGTTTAAAATCATGAGAGGTCTAGAACGGGTAGATGTGAATCGGTTATTACTCTTTCGGATAGTAGAAAGACTAGGGGGCACTCCATGAAGTTAGCATGGGGCACATTTAAAACTAATCGGAGAAAGTTCTTTTTTACTCAACGCACAATTAAACTCTGGAATTTGTTGCCAGACAATGTGGTTCGTGCAGTTAGTATAGCTGTGTTTAAAAAAGGATTGGATAAGTTCTTGGAGGAGAAGTCCATTACCTGCTATTAAGTTCACTTAGAGAATAGCCACTGCCATTAGCAATGGTTACACGGAATAGACTTAGTTTTTGGGTACTTGCCAGGCTCTTATGGCCTGGATTGGCCACTGTTGGAAACAGGATGCTGGGCTTGATGGACCCTTGGTCTGACCCAGTATGGCATTTTCTTATGTTCTTATGTAGCCAAGGACACAAACATGCACTTAGCTTTTCTAATTAGGAAAAGCAGGTATGTGGCTAAGGGTACCGGAGTGCTGATATCACAGCTAACCCCTACAGGAAGAGGATCTGGCATCATCGTGGGCAATAGTTTGAAATCTTCGTCTCACTGTGCAGTGGCCATCAAAAAGCAAATAGAATTAGAAATTGTTAGGAAAGGAATAGAGAATAAATAGAGAATGTTATAATGCCTCTATATCGCTCCATGGTGAGGCCACACCTGGAGTAGCGTGTGCAGTTCTTGTCATTGCCTCTTGAAAAAGATTATAGTTTTATTGGAAAAGTTTTATTTGGGCAACCAGAATTATTTTTTAAGTATATATTTTATAGAAGGGTGACCAAAATGATAAAGGAGATGGAACAGTTCCCCTATGAGGAAAGGCTGAAGAGGTTAGGGCTATTCAGCCTGGAGAAGATAAAGGTCTTTAAAATCATGAGAGGTCTTGAACGAGTGGATGTGAATCGGTTATTTACACTTTCGGATAATAGAAGGACTCCATGAAGTCATCAAGTAGCACATTTAAGACTAATCAGAGAAAATTATTTTTCACTCAATGCACAATTAAGCTCTGGAATTTGTTGCCAGAGAACGTGGTTAGTGTAGTTAGTGTAGCTCGGTTTAAAAAAGGTTTGGATAAGTTCTTGGAGAAGTCCATTAACTGCTATTAATCAAGTTGACTTAGGGAATGGCCTCTGCTATTACTGGCATCAATAGCATGCAATCTTCTTAGTATTTGGGTACGTGCCAGGTTCTTGTGGCCTGGTTTGGCCTCTGTTGGAAACAGGATGCTGGCTTGATGGACCCTTGGTCTGACCCAGCATGGCAATTTCTTATGTTCTTATTCTACTTTTTGGCACTTCGAAGTGGATTACATTCAGGTACTATAAGTATTTCCCTATCCGCATAGGGCTTATAATCTAATTGTGTCCCTGAGGCAACGGAGGGTAAAGTGACTTGCCCAAGGTTACAAGAAGCAACAGTGGGATCTGAATCCAGGTTTCACTGGTTCCTAGCCCATTGCTCTAACCACTAGGCTACTCCTCCACAATAAAGGAGATGGAACGACTCTCCTGTGATGAAAGGCTAAAGAGGTTAGGGCTGTTCATCTTGGAGAAGAGACAGTCAAGGGGGGGTCTATAAAATCATGAGTGGAATAGAACAGGTGAATATAAATCAGTTATTTACTCTTTCAAAAAAGATGATGACAACAGGGCACTCCATGAAGTTAGTAAGTAGTACATTCAAAACAAGTCAGAGAAGATTCTTTTTCACTCAACACACAATTAAGCGCTGGAATTATTGCCGGAGGATGTGGTTTAAGGCAGTTAGCAAAGCTGGGTTTAAAAAAGGTTTTTATGGAGGAGAAGTCCATAAACTGTTATTAACCAAGAAGTCATATGGGTGGATTTTAAATGCCCTGCCCGCGTAAATCTGGCCAGATTTACACGAGCAGGGCCCTCGCGCACCTATTTTGCATAGGCTGCCGGCGAGCACAGAGCCCCAGGACGTGCATAAGTCCCGGGGCTTTACAAAGGGGCGTGTCGGGGGCGTGACGCGGCGTTTGGGGGGTGGGCCCGGGGGCATGGTCGCGCCCTCCGGAACAGCCCCGGGTCGAGTCTTGGCGCGCCAGCAGCCTGCTGGCGCGTGCGGATTTACATCTGCCTCCGGTAGGCGTAAATCCATGGATAAAGGTGGGGGGGGGGGGTTTAGATAGGGCCGGGGGGGTGGGTTAGGTAGGGGAAGGGAGGGGAAGGTGAGGGGAGGGTGAAAGAAAGTTCCCTCCGAGGCCGCTCCGATTTCAGAGCGGCCTCGGAGGGAACGGAGGCAGGCTGCCCAAAATCGGCCAGCCTTGCGAGCGCCGATCCTGGATTTTATAAGATACGCGCGTATCTTATAAAATCCAGCCTACTTTTGTTTGTGCCTGGTGCACGAACAAAAGTACGCGATCGCGCTATTTTTAAAAATCTACCCCATAGGGAATAGCCACTACTTATTACTGTGCAATAGCAAAATGGAATATATTTACTGTTTCGGATCTTGGCAGGTACTTGTGGCTGGATTGGCCACTGTTGAAAATAGGAAACTGGATTTCATGAACCCTCGATAATGACCAAGTATGGCAATTCTTGTGGTTAGAACCCCTTCATAAAAACTGGCAGCACTGCACAGACTGTGTAAGAATAAGCCAGTACAGCTGCTCTTTCACTATGATTGATGACAATTTCTTGACTTCTCCCCGTAAGGCCCGCAGGATTTGGGTATAAGGGTAGACAGAGGAGGTGATTGTATGGTTTGTAGATCCCTCTCTGTGGAAGCTATCACTGGAACTGTCCTAGTATTTTTCTAGAGAGGTCACCATTTTATTCTCATGGATCATTTTTGCTTTTGAGGAGGCAGATGTCCTAGGCTGTACTCTCATTTTTCTAAGTCTTACCTTTAAGCTCCATGGAAACTTTTATCATGGATGAGAGTTACTTTCCACTCTCTTATGCCACCTTTAACTTATTTGTTTTTGGAGTGCTAAACGCATTTGGACTCAGTTAAATATAATTCATTTTTACTCTTCTGGCAATTGGAGGAGATTCCCTTCCTCAAGAGGAACCTGAGATCACCAAGGTCCAAGTCATCTGTGAGAGAAGGAGGAGAGGAGTGAACCACATCAATGGCCCATGAATATCTATTGATGCTTGGGAGATGAAGAGAAAAAGGTATTACCCAAGAGGAAGCAGGAGAGATAAAAAACCAAGAGGCCGATATTCAGCTGCAGAGCAGCTAGTTAAGTTAGCCGGATATAGCTGAATATCTCTATGGGCAGAGCAGAGTTAGCCGCATAGGTGAAGCGGGTTAACTCCCAATATTGGCGCTAGTTATGTGGCTAACTGCAATATTCGGAGTTAGCCGCTTCACCTATGTGGTTAACTGCACCACCCAGAAATGCCTCCTGCTCACCCCCAGAACACCTCCAACTTGTGTATCTAAATTCTAGGTGCTCATCTCATTGCGTGCCTAGAATTTAGGCGCATATGGTGCTGACTATCACTGGCTAGCCATTTACATTTTTTTAATAATTTTTTTCTTTATTGCATTTTTAAATGTTTATACACATTTAACAAGGAAACAAGTATTACAGAAGGAAATTGCTATGTGAAATAATAATAAACCTATAAATCTGTATACTTGACAAATAATCTAGGTGGAGCTTGAAATATTTGCAATTATACATATAATATGTATAGCATTATCACATTATAACACGTGAGAGGAGGAGTCTAATTATCACTGGCTTATTCTCATTATCCCTAAACTGGATTCTCATTCACACTTGATTTATCTTTCAAGAATGTTTCCCAAGTGTAATGGGTCAGAAAAAATAAATTTCTTTGCCTGAAAAGTAATTTGCACATGCATGGAAATTTCAGGGAAAAAAGTGGTTCCAATAGACAAAATTTTACTTTTCATTAAAATGACGTGACTGACTGGCTGACACTAATTCAGCCTGCGTATTACTTGTTGACAAAAAACTTTCATTACCTCCAAACCTCATATGTTCATTTACCTTTTCTTCGTTGATGACCGAAATACTAGGTTGGGGTGGAGAAGTAGGGCCTTCGCCCAGCCTCAGGGTTGCTGAAAAGCATCACTTTGCAGTCAGCTATAGGCGTTCCGTTCACCCCTTACTGCGTGAACGTCCACTGGGCCTCGAGGTGTTTGTACAATTAGGAGAGGAGGCTACTAATCTTGCCTTTCTTCCCATTTCACTGATAATTTCACACTTATATAATAATCAAACAGGGGAGAGTTATCAAACAAATCCGAACAAAGCTGGACAAAGCCGCGCGCCCCTGTGGTCATGAGCGGCTTAGGCGACACGGCGGCAGCGGGATGCCGCCCTGCTGCAAATTTAAAGGGCCGGCGACCACTCCCCTCTGACTTCCTCTGCACGCCTCCAAAGTCCCGATAGGGAGATGCCTGGCTGATCAAAAAGCCAGCACCAGTAAAGCCCTCCACTTGTGCAGGGAAGGTGGAAGGCCCGCACTCCTCTCACCTCCAGAACTCCCCTGGCTAGCCCATATAGGGTTTTTTTTTCTATCCGTATTGCACGCGATAGCAAGTGGGGGCGGAGTCGGGGAGGGGAGGAGTCGGGGCGGTGAGGAGGGCGGACGCGGTGGTATCTTCGCTGGCGACGATAAGGTAAGTCACGTTATCGCCGCCACAGTGGTGCGATCGCTGCTGGCTTTCGCAGGCCCGCCCCCTGTTACCGCCAGGATTCACCATTCTCTGCGAGAATGGAAAATCCAGGCCTTAGCTGGATAACTTTTCAGTTATCTATTCTAAATGGCTTCTGAATAACGGCCTCTAAAACTTTAAAAGTACATATTTGATATTTTAAACAACTGTGGGAGGGAAGAACCAAAGCTTTGCCCAGAACCCTATGGGAAGGAAAAGATCAAAGAAACTGGAAGAATTATATCAATTAGAGTAATATCTGAATTTCAAAGGTACTTTAAGAAGTCACAAACTTATTCAAAGCCCTTTGCATTAGCTTAAAAATGAAGTACACAGCTGTAAAGACTTTAAATCATCAGTGCACCTCATCAGCGAAAGAGAAATGTTGGAAACCACCCAACAACTCATGTGCCTCTGAGTGGAGACTTCATTACTCTTGCTGCTGAGTGTAAGTCTCTGTATACAGCACTGATAATTAGAAAAAAAGTAAAGAGCAATGTGAGGGCTTTGAAAGGAGATTCCCCCTTTCCCCCTGTGTAGGAAACCCTGGAAGTAAATGTAATGGGAGAGCTAATGTGTCCATCTAAACTAGTGCCTCTGGAATAGTTATCCAGGTTCATGCAGCACAGGGGGTTACATATTTTTCAGGATTGTTTATCAGGGTGGGGGTTGGCATTGGAGAGGCTGATCATAATTGTTGAATGTAATATCAAAATCTCAGGATGAGATCCATGAGCCCCAAGTCCCAAGGGTCGGTGTCCTGAGTTTAAGTACTTAGCCACTCTGGCTGCAGGGCAGGAGTGACTGGGAATACTCCTGCCTCATGAAGAAATTTTCAACGCAAGGTAAGAGGGTTCCCGGGGGAGGGCTGAGGAGGTCAGGGAGACCTGGGAGTGAGGACAGGGTTGTCAGCATTGCCAGTCTTATTTTATTTATTAAAGTTCAAGCATGATTAAAAACCTGGCTTTTTAGCGAGGCATATGCAGCCTAAGTGCCCTCCTTTTATTTCTTTTTATCATTTTTAACATTTTACTTATATTACCATTTATTTTCTATGTTTAATTTTATTGGTTCTTTTTTTTTTTTTTCAACACTGTTTTAGGAAAATTACTGTTATATTAGGAACATAATATTATTTTTTCTTAGCCTGTTTTTATATTTACTTTAAAAAATTTTTTATCTTCACTGTTTTTACACGAAGAATGCTATGATAGCAAATGTTTATGTATTAGATTTTTTTTAATTTATTGTATTTGTATTATGTTGTGAACCGCTACGATGGCTTGTCCTAGTGACGGTATATAAAATCCAATAAATAAATAAATAAAAAACAAAACAAGTGAATGAATTTTTGTTTGTTGTAAAAACTAAATGAAACAAAACTAATTTTCTGCATCCCATGATCATGCTCCATGTCAGTAGGGTTTATGGGGAACACAACTTTGCGCAAGCTAACAGTGTTAGACCTTTCCATAGAATCACATTGGGCCCCCAATTCATTAGAACATAGTATTATTGGCAGAAAAGATGAAATGGCCTGATTGACCAAACTGAAGCGTAGTAAATCACCTGGACCGGATGGTATACACCAGAGTTCTGAAGGAACTAAAAATGAAATGTCATACCTATTTCATACCTATTAGTAAAAATTTGTAACCTTATCATTAAAATCATCCATTGTACCTGAAGACTGAGGATAGCAAATGTAACCCCAATATTTAAAAGGGCTCCAGGGGCGATCCGGGAACTACAGACCGGTAGCCCTGACTTCAGTGCCAGGAAAAATAGTGGAAAGTGTTCTAAACATCAAAATCACAGAACATATAGAAAGACATGGTTTAATGGAACAAAGTCAGCATGGCTTTATCCAGGGCAAGTCTTGCCTCACAAATCTGCTTCAACTTTTTTGAAGGATGTTAATAAAACACATGATAAAGGTGAACCGGTAGATGTATGTATACTTGGATTTTCAGAAGGCGTTTGACAAAGTCCTCATGAGAGGCTCTAGGAAAAGTAAAAAGTCATGGGATAGGTGGCGATTGTCCTTTCGTGGATTGCAAACTGGCCTCTAAAAGACAGGAAACAGAGAGTAGTGGATTAAATGGACAATTTTTCTCAGTGGAAGAGAGTGGACAGTGGAGTTATTAGAATTATTAGAAAGGGAATGGTGAATAAAACGGAAAATGTCATAATGCCTCTGTATCGCTCCATGGTGAGACTGCACCTTGAATACTGTGTACAATTCTGGTCGCCGCATCTCAAAAAAGATATAATTGCGATGGAGAAGGTACAGAGAAGGGCTACCAAAATGATAAGGGGAATGGGAACAGCTCCCCTATGAGGAAAGACTAAAGAGGTTAGGACTTTTCAGCTTGGAGAAGAGACGGCTGAGGGGGGGATATGATAGAGATGTTTAAAATAATGAGAGGTCTAGAACGGGTAGATGTGAATTGGTTATTTACTCTTTCGGATAATAGAAAGACTAGGGGGCACTCCATGAAGTTAGCATGGGGTACATTTAAAACTAATCGGAGAAAGTTCTTTTTTACTCAACGCACAATTAAACTCTGGAATTTGTTGCCAGAGGATGTGGTTAGTGCAGTTAGTATAGCTGTGTTTAAAAAAGGATTGGATAAGT
The DNA here is from genome assembly GCF_901001135.1 of Rhinatrema bivittatum. Taxonomy (NCBI): domain Eukaryota; kingdom Metazoa; phylum Chordata; class Amphibia; order Gymnophiona; family Rhinatrematidae; genus Rhinatrema; species Rhinatrema bivittatum. The sequence continues at coordinate 222,314,783 of NC_042619.1, forward strand.
TCTTGGAGGAGAAGTCCATTACCTGCTATTAAGTTGACTTAGAGAATAGCCACTGCCATTAGCAATGGTAACATGGAATAGACTTAGCTTTTGGGTACTTGCCAGGTTCTTATGGCTGGATTGGCCACTGTTGGAAACAGGATGCTGGGCTTGATGGACCCTTGGTCTGAACCAGTATGGCATGTTCTTATGTTCTTCTTATGTTCTTATCCAGTCTGCCCAGCAAGCTTCCCATGGCAGCAACTGCCGCTCCGCACAGGTTACCCCCAAGTGTCCGCCAAGGGCAGTAACTGCCGCTCCGCACAGGTTACCCCCAAGTGTCCGCCAAGGGCAGTAACTGCCGCTCCGCACAGGTTACCCCCAAGTGTCCGCCAAGGGCAGTAACTGCCGCTCCGCACAGGTTACCCCAAGTGTCCGCCAAGGGCAGTAACTGCCGCCGCACAGGTTACCCCCAAGTGTCCGCCAAGGGCAGTAACTGCCGCTCCGCACAGGTTACCCCAAGTGTCCGCCAAGGGCAGTAACTGCCGCTCCATGCAGGTTTCCCCCCAAGTGTCCTGTTTTAGGGCAGTAGTAACTGCTGCTCTGTGCTGGTTACCCCACATGTGTCTGTTAAGGGTAGTAACTGCCGTTCCGAGCAGGTTACCCTCATGCCTTATGTTAAGAATAATATACTTACAAGCACAACCAAGCAACTGTCAAACCTATCACACAATTACTGCATCATTTTTACATGGTGAGCAGCCTTCCTGTTAATTGAGACAATGCTCCTTTAATTTTCTTTGCCTTTTGCACTGGCCATAGACACTTCTATCCCCAATGTCATTGTATCAATACCCCAGACCATAAAAGTCAGGGCCCAGCACTAGGCTGTCCTTCAGAATCCCATACCCTTTTTTTCCCATCCCACAAAGTGGAGAGTGATGTTGCAGTTATGTCTAATCAAGGACTAGTTGGTTAAGGTGTTTGTAATCCCCCATGCCTTCTGGTTAAGGGTACTAACTGCCATTCTGTGCAGATTACCCCTATGAACCCTTTTCTTCATCACTCATCTTCACGTCTTTAGGGATCTACAGTGTTATCCCATGCCCTTTTGAATTTGTTACTATTCATCCTCACTCCTCTTCCGGAAGGACATTCCAGTATCCACCACCCCTCTCTATGAAAAAATATCTCCTTATATTGGTTCTGAGTCTTCCCCCATGGATTTTTCATTTTGTAACCTTAGTTCTACTGTTTCCTTTCCAACAAAAAAGGTTTTTAAAGTTTGTGCGTAATTAAAACGTTTCCAGTTTGGTATGAGAAGGTCTATATCATATCCCCCCTGCACCTCACCTGCTCTTCAGGGCTGTACATCTTCAGATCCTTCAGCTCTCCTCATAAGTCTTCCAACACAGACCTCAAACCATTTGGTTACCTTTCTTGGGACTGCATTCATCCTGTCTCTATTCCTTTTTTGAGATACGGGCTCCAGAACTGAACACAGTACTCCAGGGGAGGCCTCACGGAGGACCCTGTACAGGGGCATTATCACCTTTTTTCTTACTGGTTATTCCTCTCTCTGCAGCCCAGCATTCTTCTGGCTTTAGCTATTACCCTGTCACATTGTCTCGCTGCCTTCAAATTAGCAGACACTATCACCCCAAGGTTCCTCTCCCAGTCTGGGCACATCAGTCTTTCACTCCTTTTTGCATACAGTTCTTTTGGATTACCAGACCCCAGATGCATGATTGCGCTTCTTGGCATTGAATCCCAGCTGCCAAATCCTCAATCAGTCTTCAATCTTTCTTAAATCACTTTGCATTCTCTCTATTCCTTCAAGTATGTCCACTCTGTTGCCAAGGCCGGTGCAAGGGGATTAGGCGCCCAAGGCAACTTCTGCCTTGCACTCACCCCCTCATTCACTGTCCCCCCCCCCCCCCCATCGTGCCACTACCCTGTTTTATATTTACCCCCCATTAGGGGGCACGAGCAATGTGGGGCCTTGAGCGGCAGTGCCGCAGTGGCAAAGAGGAATGCCACACCTCCCCCCCAAGTCACACGAGCAATGTGGGGCCACGAGCATCGGTGCCAAAGAGGAGTTGAGATTGCCGAATCTCCACTTCTCTTCAGTGCTGCCATTTGCGGCCACACATGGCTCGCACCCCCCTAATGGTAAGTGCCCTAGTCCCAGGCTTAGTTTGCCTGGTGCTTCTGCTGGCCCTGTCTGTTGCAAATCTTGGTATCAGCCACAAATAGACAAACTTTACCTTCTATCCTTTCCACAATATCGCTCACAAAGATATTAAAGAAAACCTGTCCCAAAACCAATCCCTATGGCATGCCACTTATCACTGTTCTTTCTTCAGAGTAGGTTCCATTACCATTACACGCTATCTCTTATAAGTCAACCAATTCATGCCACTATCTTTGCACTCACTCCCAAGTTTTTCATTTTGTTCACTAATCTCCTACGGGGGACCATATCAAAAGCTTTGCTGAAATCCAAATAAATCACATCTAGTGCTCTTCCTCGATCCAATTCTCTAGTCACTGAATCTAAAATTCAATCAGATTTGTCTGAGAGGTCTTCCCCTGGTGAATCCATGCTGCCTCGGGTCCAGCATCCTACCATATTGTAGATAGTTCACTATCCTTTCCTTTAGCAGTCTCCATTAATTTTCTGACCATGGAGGTGAGGCTAATCGGCCTTTAGTTTCCAGCCTCCTCTCTGCTACCACTCTTGTGAAGTGGAACAACTACTGCTCTTCTCCAATCTCGTGACATCAACTCCCGTTTCCATTTCCAGGGATCTAATGAACAGGTCCTTCAGTGGACCAGCCAGCACATCTCTGAGCTCCCTCGGTGTCCTGGGATGTACCTCATTCAGCTCCCATGCCTTGTCCACTTTCAGTTTTCTCTAACTCTTCTCATACATTCTCTTCTGTAAACTGAGTTTTGACTACTCCACCCCCATCTACGTTCTTGTCAATCAGCAATAGTCCTTCTCCAGGATCTTCTTTATTGAACACCCAACTGAAGTACTTGTTTAATATTTCTGCCATTTCTTCATCTCTTGCCACATATTGTTCCTTATTGCCTTTCAATTTCACTATACCACTTCAGCCCTTCCTTCTTTCTTTGTATATCTCACTTACCTCTTTAGGAATCCTCTCTTCCACTTGACCTTTTGCTTTCCTGATTTCTTTCTTCGTCTCCCTCAGTTTCACCAGGTATTCTTCCCTGTGTTCCTCTTTTTGGGATCCTTTATATTTCTTGAATCCTTTTTCTTTTTGCCTTTATTTTTTTCATTTGCTCCTTTTGGTGAACCAGATATTTCTTATTCCTCTTTACTTTTATTTACTTTTCTAACATATAGATTTGTTTGCCTTTGTAATAGCTCCGTTTAATTTGGTCCACTGTTGTTTCACCTCCCCCATTTCTCCCAGTCTTCTAGTTCTTTCTCCACGTACGTCCCTAGTTTGACAACAGTCCATGTTTTTGAATTCAAAAACTCGGGTCTTCGTATGACTTCTCTGTGTCCTATTTGTGATATGAAAACCATATCATTTGATGATACTGGTGCTCAGGTAGGCTCCCACCCGGACATTAGAGACACTTATCTCCATTAGTGAGCACCAGGTCAAGTATTATACCCTCCCTCATGGGTTCCATTACATTTGTTTGAGCAGAGCCCCCATAGAAGGGATTCTCCAATCTACATCCGGCAGAGATACAAATTCCAGTGAGCACCACTTCTCCCTTCTTTCCCACATTTCAGATTGCCCTTCAACTAGATCTTGTCCAGTTCTTCCATTTGAGTTGGAGGCCTGTAAACCATACCAGTAAAAATGAATACACCATCATTGTTTTATAGGATAGCACAAAATGCTTCTTCTCTACCCCACGTCCCTTGCAGTTCAGTTTCATGGAAATTGTTTTAACATAAAGAGCTACTCCTCCCCCTTTTCTATCTATCCTTCCTTAAAAAGTTATAGCCCGGAATGGGCTCTATCCTAATCATAAGAATCTATGAACCATGTCTCCATAACAGCAACAATGTCCAAATCTGCTTCTACCAGTAGGGCCTGCAGATCTGGGATTTATTGCGCAAACTATGAGCATTGTGGTCATAGCTTTCCATTTTTCCTCCCTTGATTTGCTGCACTTCCTAGTCACCTTTTCTGCTTTTTTGATCTGATCGATTTTGTTATTTTCTCCTCCCATTTCCTGTATTGCTTGGGGGTGACATGCCAATTTCATTAGCCACCTGCTGATACCCCATTCTCCAGTTTAAATGCCTGGTAATATATGATTTGAATTTCTCACTTAATATTTTTTTTCCTGACACAGAAAATGAAGGCCATCCTTACCATATAATATTGCTCCATACATGGCCCCAGCCTCTAATGTATCCAAAACCACTTTCTGTATACCAGGATTTGAGCCAGGAATTGATATTATCTATATGGCATAGTGTTTTTCCTTTTCCATGAGCAGGTTATATTTCTGGGAAGGTCTTGTCATGTATCTTATTTTTTTCTCTAGATTTTGGAAATCTTTTCTGTATTTCGTGGATCCCATTCTATCAAGGTTGTTGGTCCCCAGATGGATGAAAAACATTGATATCAAAGTTCCTATTTTCTTCTACAATAGCTTTGACTATTTGGTTTGCATTTCTACCAGCTGAGGATCCTGGAAGACATTTAAGTGTTGTGTCACCAAAATGAGCTCCCAAATTGGTTCCTCTGATGATAGTCTCCCAGCCGAAGAAACTTTCTTTTATGACATTTGATCCCATTGAAGGGATTCTGCTTGCATTGGGTGTCTTCTCTTTCAGATATCACTTCAAATTCTATTGCTGGGGATAATTTTCCAATGCAGAAAAAGGCAGTATATACAGTGGGGAGAGTGTGTGTCTCTTCATCATAGGCTTCTATTCTGCCAGAGCCCACTGTTATCCATTTAATCCTGGGTTTCTGAATCCTGGATGTATGACATCTCTGTGGGACTGGGGGTTGATATACAGGGTGCTGGAAAATTGGGTATCTCTGTCACATGTCTTGTTCTACCAGAAGCCCACTAGAAACCATTTTTTCCTGGGTTTCTGAATCCTCTGTGGGAGATGGGTGAGAGATACTGGCTGATTCAAGGAAGGGGAGGTTAATTGAAACCTGAACAATTCCTTTTTCAGATGAGTCAGCTCCATTTTCATTGCAGGACAGCTGAAGGCAAAATGGATAATCTTTGATTCTCCAAGTGATAGGCCTTGGGACATAAGCACCAGAATTGTTGCATTGAATGAAAGACATTTTGAAAATTATCATGAATCCCTTAAAATCCTATAAATAAGGTATGGTAAATTTAGGCTGTAGCTTTAATAGGTATTTGAAATAAAAAGTAAAAGTATTAAAAATAAGCCAGAATATGAAAGCCAAATTTTACAAGCAATATGACAGTTTAAGTTTCTATTATCTGAGCTGCAAGGAACTATGTCATGGGAGATGAAGTAATTGAAGATAATTAAGTAGCAGTCTAGGGAAGACTATATAAGAAAAGTAATCTCAGAGGTGGGTTGGGTAGAGGGGGAGGGAGGGAACTAAACAATTGAGATTACTTGCAGGAAAAAACAATTCAGCTTAGCTTGTAGCTACCTCTCACAGGAAGACTTGCAGACAATGGCTAATTTCTGCTGCAAAATGCTGGTCTCCAGGCAAATGAATTCTAAAAAGAGCCCCTCCCCTAGAGATTCTCTGATAATAATACTTAAGGGACTTTTTTCTTTTTCAGCCACAATACACTCTTTTGCCCTTTTGTTCACAAGTAAGAGGACCCCTCCCCCCCCCCCAAATAATGCCAAAATATAGACAAGGGATATACTTAGTTCAGATATTATATACAATTGAGACCTTTTTCCTAGCTTGTGTCTATGAAAAAAAGATCAGGATGTTACAGCATTTTATCTGTTTCATGAACAATAACTTGCAGCTGGATGTTTTACTGGTCATGTAGGGAAAAAGCGGAATCGGGCACAGAGTCCTTTCACAAGCTAAACAGTGACTCTGCCCAAGCCTTACCCCGTATCAGCAGTAACCAATCAGTAAAGGCCAGGGGTGTGCATTCATTAGAAATTAAATGGGAAATGTTAATGAAAATTTCCCAGCCGCTACCCCATGACAAGGGGAAACCTGGGTAATAAAACTGCACGAGAAACATTGGCCCTTGTTCCACAATTTCAGAAGGTGAAATTAGGGGGAAGGGAATGCTAAGAGACATCTTGCACAGTGGATCTCAACTCTCATGTGCCTAATGGCAGAAAAATGAAATTACCAATGCTATCTTCTCTGAATCATAGGTAAAGGTCTCTTTTTGTCAGTGCCTGTTGATTACTAGCCTTTTTATTATATTTTTTCAGAGCAGTGTCTCCACTGGGCTAGATGTGCATGAATCTCACTCATGAGCTTGTGTATGCTGGGTACAATCCATCTCTCAAATGTACTGCTAATGCTCTTCATAGCACTTGCATTGTGCCAAAGAGAGCTTCCTAGTGGAGCCTGTATGGTATGATTATATATACAGATAGATATGAAGGTGAGCGTGGAAGTTCTTTTCAGTCAGGTCACTAGCACCCCAATATATTCAATTATCTTTTCTGCCACATTTATTTTAAAAATCTTATATTTTTATTTATTTAGTTTTTTTTATACCAGTATTTGTCGAAACATCATATCGGTTTACATGTAACGAGTAACAACAGGGAAATACATTAAACAAGGTGAATGCTGAACTTGGCAGGGTATATAGATGAAAGTTAACAAACTTTGTTAGTGTCAAACATTATATGTCACGTAGTCTAAAGTCCTTACATGATGATTCCAAAAACAGAGTAACTTATTTGAACCATCCACAGATTACTAACAGCCACACTATCCAGAACATATCATCATGCCCAGAATTATAAATCAACAAGGGTCCAACAAGACAGATTGTACATGCCAAAGGTTACCTATAATGATCTGAAGGATCCCCAATTGAGTCTTTGCATGCTTAGTAATCTTCTCTCTTTGCATAGGTCATAGAGCATAACAACTGGGCATGGCTACTTCTGGTAGCAATGCTCTTCTTGTGATTTTTCAGCAAGGATATATATATATATTTTTTAGTGTTTTTCAGCTCTGAAGGCAAAGAATGTATGATTCCTTTGCTAAAAACAGAAGGGTCTCAGGTGATTTTAACTTTAGGATTAGCTTTCTTACCTGGGAGGGCTGGTTGTACTAGCTTGAAAGTGTAGGGCATTTATGCAACTTACCTTGCTCTGGTCTTGTCTTGTGGAAGTATGCCGAAAAAGCAAACAGCTGAAATAAGCTTTTGCTGGCGATGGTAGCTCTGCCAGTAGATTAAAACTGAGGCAAAGATAATCCCCAAGAGATTTATGATTTATTTATTTATTTTTATATACTGACATTCAAACTAAAATATCACATTGGTTACAAATAATAAAAGGAGTTGTTTACAATAGCATCTTTACAATATTTCTCACAATAAACTTAAACACATAACTTAATTAAGAAGAAAAATCATTTAACATTCTAAAACATTATCATCTAAAATAATATTAATAAAAGGCATATAAAATAGCATCATCATTTAAAGAGCTACACTGGTTACCTATTCCATACAGATTTCAATATAAAGCCTTAACTCTCATCCACAGAACAATCTATAATGATAAAATAGACTGGTTGAATGCTGCACTCCACTTCCATATTCCTCAAAGGAGCTTACGCTCCGCAATACCGGGCTTCTTCTGATGCCCTCTCCAAAATGGACCCACTTGAACACAGTCAGGGAGCGTGCCCGATCACTAGCAGGTCCTGCTTTATGGAATAACTTACCAAAGAGTTAAGGATGGAATCAACGATTCAAACTTTTAAGAAAACCTAAACACTTGGCTCTTTCAGAAAGCTTTTATATGAATGATATAGTAACTGACAATCACTGAGAAATCTTTATATTGTTTATTCATCTGTGTATCTTTCACATTTTTTATGCTTGATTATAATTCTGATGATGCTATTTTATATGCCTTTTTATTTAATATTATTTTAGATGATAATGTTTTAGAATGTTAAATGATTTTTCTTCTTAATTAAGTTATGTGTTTAAGTTTTATTGTGAGAAATATTGTAAAGATGCTATTGTAAACAACTCCTTTTATTATTTGTAAACCGATGTGATATTTTAGTTTGAATGTCGGTATAAACAAAGAAAGAAAGAAAGAAAGAAAGAATGATTCTACTGAGCATTTAGTCTCTTGTATGATCTTTATCCTGTTGGACTCTATATCCTCCCGGACATAAAGTGCCACACCCCCACCAAGTTGATCGTCCCTATCATCGCAATATAATTTGTACCCTGATATAGCACTGTCCCATTGGTTATCCTCCTTCCACCAAGTCTCTGTGATGCCAATTATGTCAATCTCATCATTTGCTGCTATACACTCTAACTCTCCCATCTTACTTCTTAGATTTCTGGCATTGGCATACAGACATTTTAAAGTGTGTTTTTTGTTTGTACTAACAACCTGCTTTTCAGTTGTTTGGGATAATTCGGAAATCGTTAGCTTCAGTGATTTTTTACATATAGGCACATGGACTATGTTTGCTTTTATTGGAACCTCTCTTTTGGGATGCCCTAACTCTCCTGTTTCATTAGTATCCTTCAAGGATACATTTCTCCGAATCATGCACTGCTGAGTGACTGTCGGCTTTCCCCCTTTGTTCTAGTTTTAAAAGCTGCTCTATCTCCTTTTTGAAAATTAGTGCCAGCAGCTTGGTTCCACTCTGGTTAAGGTGGATCCCATCCTTTTGGAAAAGTCTCCCCTTTCCCCAAAGGTTTCCCCAGTTCCTTACAAAACTGAATCCCTCTTCCCTGCACCATCATCTCATCCACGCATTGAAACTCTGGAGCTCTGCCTGACTCTGGGGACCTGCACGTGAAACAGGAAGCATTTCAGAGAATGCTACCCTAGAGGTTCTGGATTTCGGCTTCCTACCTAAAATCCTAAATTTGGCTTCCAGAACCTCTCTCCCACATTTTCCTGTGTCGTTGGTGCCCACATGTACCACAACAGCCGGCTCCTCCCCAGCACCATCTATAATCCTATTTAGGGGATGAGTGATATCTGCCACCTTCGCTCCAGGCAGGCAAGTTACTAGGCGGTCCTCATGTCCACCAGCCACCCTGCTATCTACATTTCTAATAATTGAATCACCAACTATGATGGCCAGCCTAACCCTTCCCTCCTGGGCAGGAGACCTGGGAGACTTGTCCTCAGTGCGAGAGGACAATACATCACCTGGAGAGCAGGGTCCTTGCTACAGGATCACTTCCTGCTACACCAGGGTGATGTTCTCCTACTGGGAGACCTTTCTGATCCAAGGCAGCACTGGGGCTCCCAGACTGGATTTGGGTCTTGGCTACTATGTCCCTGAAGGTCTCGTCAATGTACCTGTCTCCCTCAGCTCCTCCAAGTCTGCCTAGCCCTCCAGAGATCGGACTCGTTCCTGAGAGCCAGGAGCCCTTTGCACTGAGTGCACACATACAATCTCTCACCGGCAGGTAAAAAAATCATACATGTGACACTCAATGCAAAAGACTGGAAAGCCCCCCTCTTGCTGCTGGACTACTGCCTTCATCTTAGTTTTATTGAGTTCCTAGTTAAGTTTAGGATACTAAAGGAGTTGGAATGAGAGTACTTTTAATTTACTTTTAATTTACACACACACATCCAGGTAAGTTCCCATTCATACACAGAGATACACACAGTCTGAAAGATTCCCATTCACCCACAGACACACACCTTCAGGTTCACATTCACAGACACACACAAACATACACAGGCAGGTTTCCATTCACACACACACCTACAATGATTTTCCCATTCACACACACAGAAAGGTTCCCATTCACACACACACATACAGTGATTTTGCCATTCACACATACACACACACACACACACACACACAGTGTGGTTCCCATTCACACACACAGACACATCCAGGCAAGTTCCCATTCACACACAGAGAGACACAATCTGAAAGGTTCCCCTTCACCCACACACACACCTTCAGGTTCCCATTCACAAACTCACCTATCCAGGCAGGTTCACATTTACATCCACACATACATCCAGGCAGGTTGGCATTCACATGCATAGACACACACACATCTAGGCATGTTCACATTTACACACATATATACACACACACATTCAGGAAGTTTCATATTCACACACACACACACACACCCAAGGCAGTTTCCCATTCACACGCACACAGATCCCATGCAGTCAGGTTCCTATTCCACATATAACCACACGCAGGCAGGTTGCATTCACACATACACACATCCAGGCAGGTTCCCATTTGCACACAGAGACAACAAACAGTCCGGAAGGTTCCCCATTCACACACACACACAGATCCAGGCAGGTTCACATTTAACAACCACACACACACACACACCCACACACACACACACACACACACACACACACAGAGTGGCATGATCCAATTCACACATCCAGGCAGTTTCAAATTGACACACACACACCCCCAAGTCAGTTTCCCCATTCACACACACACACCACCATCCAGGCAGTTTCTCATTCACACACACACTTTCACAGTCAGGTTCCCATTCACAGACACACACACACACCTAGGCAGGTTTCCTCATTCACAGGCACACACACATACCCAGGCAGATTCCCTTTCCCAGGACACACACACCCAGGCAGCTTCCCATTCGCAGATACACACAGAGGCAGGTTCCTATTCACACAAACACCCTGACACACACCCAGGCAGGTTCCCATTCACACACACACACATCCAGGCAGTGTCCCATTCACATATACACACATACACCCACATCCAAGGCATTTTTCCCCTTCACCACACCACATATCCCTTCAGTTTCTCCTTCACTCACACACACGCACAGTCAAGCAGTTTCACATTCACACACACACCACACCTACACACATTGCATGCCCCAGGAGTTTCCCATTTACACACACACATGCACATCCAGGTAGTTTCTCATTCACACACTCACTCACACAGTCAGGTTCCCTTTCACAGGTAAACACCACACCCAGACAGGTTCCCATTCACACCAATACATATCCAAGGCATTTTCCCATTCACACACACCACACTCACACACATCCAGGCAGTTTCCCTTTCTCACACACACACCACACACACACACACATCCAGGCAGTTTCCCTTTCTCACACACACACATCCAGGCAAGTTCCCCATTCCACACACACAGAGAGACACACAATCCGAAAGTTTCCCCTTCACCCACACACACACATTAGGTTCCCATTCACAAACACACCTATCCAGTCAGGTTCACATTTACACCCACACATACACCCAGGCAGGTTGGCATTCACATGCTTAGACACACACACACACACACACACCCACATCTAGGCAGGTTCACATTTACACACATTTATACACACACACCACATTCAGGACGTTTTGTATTCACTCACACACACACACACCCAAGCAGTTTCCCATTCACATGCACACACACATGCAGTCAGGTTCCTATTTCACATATACCACGCAGGCAGGTTGCATTCACACATACACACATCCTGGCAGGTTCCCATTTGCACACAGAGACACAAACAGACCGGAAGGTCCCATTCACACATACACAGATCCAGGCAGGTTCCACATTTTACACACACACACACCCCACAGTGGGCATGATCCAATCCACACATCCAGGCAGTTTCAAATTGACACACACACGCACCCAAGTCAGTTCCCATTCACACACACACACCACACATCCAGGCAGTTTCTCATTCATACACACACCACTTTCACAGTCAGATTCCCACTTCACAGACACACACACACACTAGGCAGGTTCCCATTCACAGGCACACCACACATACCCAGGCAGAATTCCCTTTCACAGACACACACACCCAGGCAGCTTCCCATTCGCAGACACACACAGAGGCAGGTTCCCATTCACACAAACACCCCGCACACACCCCAGACAGGTTCCCCATTCACACACACACCACATATCCAGGCAGTTTCCCATTCACATATACACAACATACACACATCCAAGGCATTTTCCCTTTCACACACACATATCCCTTCAGTTCCCCTTCACACACACACACACACGCACAGCCAAGCAGTTTCCCATTCACACACACACATGCACACGCACGCCCAGGCAGTTTCCCATTTACACACACACACACACATGCACATCCAGGTAGTTTCTCATTCACACACTCACTCACACAGTCAGATTCCCTTTCACAGGTAAACACACACCTAGGCAGGTTCCCATTCACACACACACATATCCAAGGCATTTTCCCATTCACACACACACACACGCATGCCCAGGCAGGTTCCCATTCACACACACACACACACACACACGCATGCCCAGGCAGGTTCCCATCCACACACACACACACACACACACACATCCAGGCAGTTTCTCATTCACACACTCACTCAGTCGGGTTCCTTTTCACAGGTAAACACACACACAGGCAAGTTCCAATTCACACACACACCCGCTCTTACAGACAGGCAGGTTTCCTTTCACACATACACACACACCCAGGCAGGTTCCCACTGACACACACTCAGGCAGGTTCCCATTCACACAGAGACACATCCTGGCAGGTTCCCATTCCCTCACACACACACACACACACACAACCCAGGCAGGTTTCCCATTCTCTCTCTCAACCACACACACACACACACACACAGAGAAACACACCTTCAGATTCCCATTCAGACACATCCACACATCCAGCATCTTCCCATTCACACACCCCCCACAGATCCAGGCATGTTCCTTTTCACACACACACACAAGCACACCCACTTAGGCAGGTTTGCATTCACAACATATACACATATACACAGTGAGGTTCCCCTTCACAGACACAGGAACACACAGTCATGTTCCCATTCATACACAGACAGACACACACAGTCAGGTTCCCATTCATACACACATATACTTCATGTTCCCAGTCACACTCACACTTTCAGGTTCCCCTTCACACACACAGGCACACACAGTCAGGTTCCCATTCATACACACCCACATACTGATACAGTCAGGTTCCCATTCACACACACACACAGTGATTTTACCATTCACACACACACACACACACATAGTGATTTTACCATTCACACACACAGTGTGGTTCCCATTCACACATACAAGCACAGTGAGGTTCCCATTCACACGCAAACAGAGACACACAGTGAGGTTCCCATAAACACACACACACAGATGCACATCCAGGCAGTTTCCCATTCACATACACACACACATCCAGGCAGGTTTCCATTCACACACACATCCAGGCAATTTCCCATTCACATACACAATGCCAAGTTCCCATTCACACACACACACACACACACACACATATACAGTGTCAGGCTCCCATTCACACACACACACACACTGTCAGGCTCCCATTTACTCACACACACACATACAGTGTCAGGCTCCGATTCACACACACACGCAGTGTCAGGTTCCGATTCACACACTCACATACACAGTTAGGTTCCCAGTCACATATACACAGAGTCAGGTTCCCATTCACATATACCCACACACAGCATCAGACTCCCATTTCCACACACACATAGTGTTTGGTGCCCTTTCACACACAGACACACACACACACAAAGTCAGGCTCTCATTCACACACACACCACACACAGTGTCAGGCTCCCATTCACATACACACAGTGTGTCAGGCTCCCATTCACATACACACAGTGTCAGGCTCCAATTCACATACACACAGTGTCAGGCTCCCATTCACACACAAACAGTGTCAGGCTCCCATTCACATACACAGTGTCAGGTTCCCATTCACTCTCACACACACACACACACACACAGTATCAGGCTCCCATTCACGCATACACATAGTGTTTGGTGCCCTCACACACACACAGCCAGGTTCCCATTCACACACACCCAGTTAGGTACCCACTCATACACACACACAGTCAGGTTCCCATTCATTCACACACACAGAATCAGGTTCAAAGTCACACATACATAGAGTGGTTCCCTTTCATTCACACATACTTATACGCAGGCAGGTTGCTATTCACACACACACACACACACACACACACATTCCCATTTACACACACAACCCAGTCAGGTTCCCATTCACACACACACTCCCCCCCCCCCCCCCCCAATCAGAGCAGGTACGTGAGCCCATTTTTTCTGTTCCTTATTGTGTGCTGGCCCTTCTGTTAGTCAAATCTCATGGGGCTAGAACGGCCTCTATGCTGATCTCGTGCATTGCGAGATCAACAAAGTAATGCTAGCTGCACGTGGTTTGGATACCAAGCACTGACACAGAGGAGCAGGAGAACAGGCTCCCTCCTTCCAGGCTTCCCTCTTCTTCCACTGCCAGAGGAATGGGGTCGGGTCCCCCCCCCCCCCCCCCGCAGCCTCAATGTCCTTCCTTCTGTTTTCAGCCTCCATCTTCCCCACCTGATGTGGGCACCCAGCAGCACTGGGCCTATCCGTAGGTCTCTTCCACCTCTGCTGCCGGGCAGGATGGGATCCCCGGCAGCTGTAGGTCCTTTTCTTGGCTGGGTGGGATGAAATCTCTTGCCCCTGGGCACCCATGAGCCTTGGCTCTCCCATGGAGCCTGGAGTTGAGAAGCTGCCTAATGGTTACAGCAGCATGCTAGTAACCAGGGCAGCCAGGGTTCAAATCTGCTTCTTGTGACCTTGGGCAAGTCACTTAACTCTCTATGCCTCAGATAAACTTAGATTAGGAGCCTTCTGGAGACAGGAAATATCTGGAGTACCTGGATGTAATCCACTTTGAAGTGCCGAAAAGCAGAATAAGATAAATAAATACAGTGGAAGAGGGCGAAGCTAACAGCAGTGTTTAAAATGTTTGTCTTTTTTTGTTTAATGAAACAAATAAAAAATAGACAAGGAAACAAGAAAACTGAAATAGAGACAAAGCCCACCTTTCAGTGGAACGGAATCAGCACCGAGTTGATGGCAGCAGTTTAGATACAACGGACCCCCCCCCCCCCCCAGGCCAACACTATCCACCAGCCCCAGCTGCATCTTTTCACATGGGTGAGGCTTGGATAAAGGGAGGAGGATATTATTAATTGATTAAGTGGGAATGCAAGAGGTCGCCTTCTATATGGTGGTATACTGTGGGGGCCAATAACCCCAAATTGCCAAATATTAAATGTTCTCACTATCTTGTAGAAATGTATATAGTTGTGTGGCCTGAGACTATTAACCACGAGTAGATAAGTGTGCTGTTTGACATCCTATTAGCAATGCACATAGTTATGTAGAAATGTATACGCTCATATAATCTAATAAACCTGTAGATATTTGTAGATCCTGCCAGCTTTGTTCACAGTCCCATTTGTTTTCCTGGGGTGAAGGGAGGGAAATCCCACCCACTAACACCATCTTCCCCAGGTGGAGGCATCAGGCCCCAAGAACTCGAGGACTGACGGAGTCTGCCCTGGGGGGTGGGGGGGAGCTCCTGCCATGTCGGTCCCGGACCCAGGTATGCCCCGCGATGCAACCGGTCAAGGGGGCATTACAAATGTAACAGCATAATCCACACTGAACTGTATTTCAAAAGATGCAGAATCTAAGAGTTGAAATAAATAAATCGTTTGGTCTTAAATTTTGCGCTGTATAGCCAAAGTGGACAACAAAGTTACTTCTCTCTTTTAAAATCTCCACATCCTTACTTGGTGGTTAAAGTTTTCTTCTTTGCAGCCCATGCCAGAGTTGTTCCATCTGAGGCTCACATGAGAAGAGAACTGAACCTGTGCCACCTTTCTATGTACGTTTATTTGTCACAGTTTCTGCAAGTTGTTTCTGCCACTAAGTTGAAACTGCGGGATGAGATGGGGCAGAGGGTTGAGAGCAGTGGGGGGGGGGGGGGGGCAAGAGAGACCTTTCATATCTTCATTATATATGAAGAGACCCTATCAGCACAGTTCCATCCCTGCCATGTGAAAGCTAAACAATTCAAGGGCGAGCTTATTCACAGATACAGAATGCTGATAGGCTCGTAGTATCCAATCAAAGTGGATGGTTTTCTACAGCAGGCAGGTTGGTTTGTTTGGGGTTTGTTTTTTTTTAAAGATATTGAAGCTTATAGAAGAATTCTAGAATTTCTGGTCACAGAACACCATGCAACTTTTTAAAATATATCCGAAGCAGAAAGCCTGTGAGGGAGTCAGTTGGACCGTTAGATGATCGAGGGGTTAAAGGGGCACTTAGAGAAGATAAGGCCATCGCGGAAAGATTAAATGATTTCTTTGCTTCGGTGTTTACTGAAGAGGATGTTGGGGAGGGTACCCGTAATGGAGAAGGTTTTCATGGGTAATGATTCAGATGGACTGAATCAAATCACGGTGAACCTAGAAGATGTGCTAGGCCTGATTGACAAACTGAAGAGTAGTAAATCACCTGGACCGGATGGTATACACCCCAGAGTTCTGAAGGAACTAAAAAATGAAATTTCAGACCTATTAGTAAAAATTTGTAACTATCATTAAAATCATCCATTGTACCTGAAGACTGGAGGATAGCAAATGTAACCCCAATATTTAAAAAGGGCTCCAGGGGCGATCCGGGAAACTACAGACCGGTTAGCCTGACTTCAGTGCCAGGAAAAATAGTGGAAAGTGTTCTAAACATCAAAATCACAGAACATATAGAAAGACATGGTTTAATGGAACAAAGTCAGCATGGCTTTACCCAGGGCAAGTCTTGCCTCACAAATCTGCTTCACTTTTTTGAAGGAGGTAATAAACATGTGGATAAAGGTGAACCGGTAGATATAGTATACTTGGATTTTCAGAAGGCGTTTGACAAAGTTCCTCATGAGAGGCTTCTAGGAAAAGTAAAAAGTCATGGGATAGGTGGCGATGTCCTTTCGTGGATTGCAAAACTGGCTAAAAGACAGGAAACAGAGAGTAGGATTAAATGGGCAATTTTCTCAGTGGAAGGGAGGTGGACAGTGGAGTGCCTCAGGGATCTGTATTGGGACCCTTACTGTTCAATATATTTATAAATGATCTGGAAAGAAATACGACGAGTGAGATAATCAAATTTGCAGATGACACAAAATTGTTCAGAGTAGTTAAATCACAAGCAGATTGTGATAAATTGCAGGAAGACCTTGTGAGACTGGAAAATTGGGCATCCAAATGGCAGATGAAATTTAATGTGGATAAGTGCAAGGTGATGCATATAGGGAAAAATAACCCATGCTATAATTACACGATGTTGGGTTCCATATTAGGTGCTACAACCCAAGAAAGAGATCTAGGTGTCATAGTGGATAACACATTGAAATTGTCGGTTCAGTGTGCTGCGGCAGTCAAAAAAGCAAACAGAATGTTGGGAATTATTAGAAAAGGAATGATGAATAAAACGGAAAATGTCAATGCCTCTGTATCGCTCCATGGTGAGACCGCACCTTGATACTGTGTACAATTCTGGTCGCCGCATCTCAAAAAAGATATAATTGCGATGGAGAAGGTACAGAGAAGGGCTACCAAAATGATAAGGGGAATGGAACAACTCCCCTATGAGGAAAGACTAAAGAGGTTAGGACTTTTCAGCTTGGAGAAGAGACGACTGAGGGGGGATATGATAGAGGTGTTTAAAATCATGAGAGGTCTAGAACGGGTAGATGTGAATCGGTTATTTACTCTTTCGGATAGTAGAAAGACTAGGTGACACTCCATGAAGTTAGCATGGGGCACATTTAAAACTAATCGGAGAAAGTTCTTTTTTACTCAACGCACAATTAAACTCTGGAATTTGTTGCCAGAGAATGTGGTTCGTGCAGTAAGTATAGCTGTGTTTAAAAAAGGATTGGATAAGTTCTTGGAGGAGAAGTCCATTACCTGCTATTAAGTTCACTTAGAGAATAGCCACTGCCATTAGCAATGGTTACATGGAATAGACTTAGTTTTTGGGTACTTGCCAGGTTCTTATGGCCTGGATTGGCCACTGTTGGAAACAGGATGCTGGGCTTGATGGACCCTTGGTCTGACCCAGTATGGCATTTTCTTATGTTCTTATGTTCATCCAACTCAAGAGTGCAAAGTTTGCACAAAAACAATTAGTAATAAAAAAAAAAAAAAGTACCACAGGTGCTAAAATCATCAGTAAATGAAAACCAACATTTTTTATTCATATAGAAATTACAGAGCGCACTAACTCAAGTCCAGCCTGTTAAAACCCATTAAATATGTTTTGATAGCATTCCAGTTACAATCTATAGGATTTAACCATAAACATCCTTGGAACTTATTTAAAAACTCCCAGATTTCTGAGCACGCCTCCATACAGCCACCAGAACCAGAAGATTTGCAAACATACCACAGGTGGTTAAATCATTAGTAATATTTATTATGAGGTTGCCACAGAAACCAAAGTTAATGTAGTCAGCTCACAGGACCCAAGGCAGTATGTTTTTTTACCAGAGGAAAATCATATCAAACCATTCTGATCTGAAGAATCAGATCAGGGGTGAGCACAAGATGCGGCATACTTCAATTTCACTATGGTTTTTGTCACTGACACACACACAAAGGCTCATTAATAAGCTGAGCAGGCTAGGGGCAGAGGTAAACCGGGTTGGAAACCAGTTGAGTGACAGATAACAGTGGTGGTGAATTAAGTTCCCACAGGGGTAAGAAGGGTGATCATCTGAATGCCTCATGGGTCAGTACCAGGGCTGTTTCTGGTCTGTAATTTCATAAAGGACATTGCAGAGGAGCTTGTAAAGGTGGCTTGTCTTTTATGTAGATGATACAAAAATTTGAAATGGAGCAGAAAAATGAAGCGCGATCTAGGAAAGTTTAAGGAATGGTCAAGATTTTTGCAATTAAGATTAAATGGGACAAAAAAAGTATAGACGTGAATGTGGTTTGCAGAAATCCAAGAGAACAGATAGAAGGTGAGATACTGATACAGTCCTGCACTGACCGAGGCTCTTTTACATTGCCAGAAACAGATTTCATGGTTCATCCGCTTTTATAAGCCAGCCAAAGAAATAAAAAACAAGACACCCCCCACGGTAAATGTAGTAGGGTATTGTTAGTCCAATAAAAAGTCAATCCTAATATTTAACCTTATTTTTGTACATTCAAGGGGACTAACAAGGCAGCTCTGCTACTTTGTCCACAAACCATCACCTACAGCAAGGAAATCCTTACACAAATCATATCATCAGGGTTGCTTTGGGGACGTCTAGTTATTCTGGATTATTGCACAGCGGTGAAGTTCTGCTCACATTTTGAATGGTTTCAGTTCTGAAAATGTAAATTCTGTGCGCAGACTGAACAAAGCAGAGAACTGCACATTGCACTACATGGAGAAGCAGAGACCACAGGGAGAGGCACAATGAGGAATTTGTGTTCCATCATCATACAACTGATGATTAAAGATGATATAAAAATCACACACACATGTCCTAAGTAGCAGTTTCTTTCTTTAATTTTTTAAAATTTTTTATTGCAGAGTTTTATGCTTGATTTTGATTTGTTTTCTGTCTTGGCTTTCTTTTAATGACTCCTGTTAAGTTTTCCTCATATCTAATATTATTGTCCAAAAGTCATTTTAAAGGAAGTTGATTTGCTGAATTGATAAAATGGAATTCGAGAGGATTTTTTGTTGTTGTTGTTGTTGAGGTGGGATTTTTGGCCTAGTGGCTTCCCTCTGGTCCTCTAGGACTCCAGCTCAACGCCAGCTGTGGCCTTTGTTGGGCTATGACAGCACGCTGATTCGTTCATAGCTACCTGGAAGCACAGGAGCCAGTTTTTCAAAACTATTGCAGGTGCTAAACAAATTACACCCCCACTCAGGACAAAATGAAAGAGAGTTTGCTTCAAACTAGGGACGCTCACAGAGCTGGCTGCTAAGTCAGGAGGGTTTCCCCATGTTTAAGCCTCCCCTCCCATTCAGTCCATCGGTGGGGTGCATAGATCTGGCTGCTAGTAATGATACAATGTGAGTTTTACGTCTAGGTGTCGCTATTTTGCAACGGCTGGGATTCCCTCTTCCTGAGGACAGCGTGCAGCATCTTTTTTCTATGTAGATATCTACTTCCTCTCTACACTTCCATGGCACCCTTCCACATACATTTGTATACATCCATGCAATAATCTCCAGTGGACATGCCATTGCCTGGTAGCTAATTTTGTCTGGATGAAATTATGCTGTTTATAAATCTAAATTAATTTCTTCAGGAAGTTAATTTTCCTTGATATTTATGATGAAAGCAGCAGGTAATGCAAACATTCTGAACACTTAAGTCATGAAAGAGGATCATTTCTGAGGGTCAGCCTGACGACTCAGAATGTAAGGGAAAGACAGGCTTTATCTCTAAACTTCTACTGTGAGTCAAATCTTGGGCTGAAGGTTTTTGGCTCATTAGAAAATTAATACAGCACCTGAAACCAGGGAACTTTGAAACAAATTACATGCAGGTACTGCACTGAGCCTTGGTCACAGAGAGCTCAGAACACCTAGGGCCAGATTTTAAGATTTACGCGCGGGCGTAGATCTGTGAGCACAACCTGGCGCACACAAATCCACGCCTGATTTTATAACATGTGCGCGCAGCTGCGCGCGCATGTTATAAAATCCAGGGTTGGCGCGTGCAAGGGGGTGCACACTTGCTCACCTTGCGAGCACCGAGCTACGCAACCTTCCTCCATTCCCTCCAAGGCCGCTCCGAAATTGGAGAAGCCTCGGAGGGAACTTTCCTTCCATCCCCCCACCTTCCCCTACCTAAACCCCCCCTTACCTTTATCTGATAAGTTGCGCCTGCCTCCAAGGCAGGCGTAGGTTACGCGTGCTGGCCAACGGCCGGTCCGCGATCCTGGGCACAGCGGCAAATGGCCGCTGTGCCTGGAGGCTCCGGCCCTGCCCAGCCCTGTCCACTCCCGCCCCCTTTTTCAAGCCCTGGGACATAGGCACGTCCCAGGGCTTGCGTGCGTCACTGGGCTATGCAAAATAGGCTCGGCGCGTGCAGCAGCGGATTCTCGGGGTTATGCGCATAACCCTTTGAAAATCCACCCCATAGGTAACTGAAGCAAAGAGAGATAAAGTGACTCGCAGTGAGCAGCAATGGTGGGAGCAAAATATGAACTCTCCTTGCTCTCTCTGTCCATTCTTCTCACTGTGCCACCTGCTCTCTCATAAGCAGGAGAGCACTGTAAGTGGCCAAAACTTGTTCTTATCACATCACCCTATTCCTTTAGTTATCTGGAAACCGATGTGATATCTCGATCGAATGTCGGTATACAAAAGAAATAAATAAATAAATAAATAAATAAATAAATCACACATGCAGAGCACTCAGTTTTTGCTACCACCCATATCAAGTTCAGAATCCCATAAAAAATCACCATAATCTTTAGCATGAGAATTAAACCTCTTATAAGAAATTGAAGAGATGAATTCCTAGTAATTATGAGTCTCCTCTGCAACAACCCGTAAGCGAACAGGTCGCCTTCCTTGTTCCTCTGGGATAACAATCACACTTATTTGTAAAATACATTAATCAAATCTAAGTAAGTACCTTACATTTGATTAATGAACCCTTAAAACACTGAAAAAGAAAAGTATGATACCCCTCTAAAGAGAAACTATGAAAATGAGAATGCTAGGCAGGCACAAGGTCTGCCGAGTAACGCAGATGTAAAAAATCCCAACTCCTGTCTTCTGATGTCTACTGGCTGTTTTCCAGCTCCATTATTTATTTCTTCCAATTCTTTTTCCCTTTTCTTGGTGTAAGATTAGGTTTAACATTGATGCTGGACATTATGCACATATTCCTCAGACAGAAAATGTTTTGAGTAATTATATAATAGATGAATAATCAACAAACACAGAAGCAGAACACCTCTCTATTATAGTCAAAAACCAATCGAAGAGAGGGAAAAGGATCAAATGTCCAATCCACAAAATTTACAACCAGTTAGTAGCAAATGACAATATCATAAAGTTTTTTGCTTTGAAAATTCAATCTGCGGCCTCTCGCCTCGCAATGGGCCGCAAGCCTTAATCAGCTTACAAAGCAAGATATAGATTCAATCATTTATTGTCATTTTGCTCGTGCTAAATTTTATTCTAATCTCTTAGTCTATTTTTTATCCCAATTTTTATTTTCAAATCACCCTAAAAAAGGTTTAAATGTGAAACCAAAATTGCACTTCTCACCAAAGTTAAAAATCTTTCAAATAACAAAATTTAGAGAAATGAATACTTAGCCTTGCTCAATGAAATATTAATGCAATCGTTCCCGACATGAATCATGTTTCGATTGTCTAAAACAATCTTCTTCAGGGGATGTTTCTCAAACATATTATGCATAAAGCGGCCAACATTCTTCAATCCCTACTAAACACAAACACAAAATATTACATGTTAAAAAGTGCACCTATTAAATCATACAAGACACACGGTAATTTAACTTTCCATCTAATAAAAGTTAATACTCACTGTCTTATATCGCTAAAGCAAGCTTACCCGGACAAATACTGTCTCAGCTGATAGTTTCAAAAATGGCGCCAAAAGCGTCTCTATCAAGCTCTAAGTATCCCAGCTGTTTAAATCCCACTTCAGGAACCATCGTCACCGGAAGCCACGTCAGCAAAACACTAAAAAACTACAAATCCCTCACAGCAGAAATTTTTGTTGCTTCCTAATTTCCACCAATCAGGTCACATTCACGTCAACCTTAGAACACAAACCAATCAATCTCTCTATTTAATCCTTTAGGGGCAACAGTATCGAAGTAGTATATCCATTTCTGTTCCCTGCGTAAAAGATAGTTATCAAAGTCTCCCCCTCTATTGCCAGGTACCAACTGTTCTATTGCTGCGAATCTAAGCGAATCAAAAGAATGGCAATACTGCAAACAATGCTGCACTACAGGCGCTTCCAAACGTTGTCTCGCAATTGCACTTTTGTGCTCTATTATACGAATTTTTAAATTACGCTTGGTTTTGCCTATATATAACAGGGGACACGGACACCACAAACAATAAATTACCCCTTTGGACTGACAATCCGTATGTGATTTAAATCTAAATTTTATTTTAGCAAAAAATGGTAAAAATTCTCCTGAAAATGATTGTTCACAAACACTACATTTATTGCAAGGGAAATGACCCTTAGGCTCTATATTATCAACCACAACTTCTGTAAATTCATCAGAAAAATCTGAACAGACCATCAAGTCTCTTAAGTTCTTGTTGCGCTTGAATGCAAAGCGAGGAATTTGTTGTAGCTCAGGATGTAAACTGAGTATATGCCAATACTTTTTAATAATGTTCTGTACTAAATAAATCTGAGATGAATACGGAAGTACACATGTAGTTTTTTCAGGTGTTAATGTGGGCTGAGTTGGCAAAAATAAAAGGTCACGATTCACCCACCTAGCACGTTTGTATGTCCACCTGGCGCGATGGATCCTGCACTTGCAACTTTTCGGGATCTTGTCATAAAAGATTTACATACTCTCAGAGGTTTTACTCGAGACGACAAGTCGTTTAATTTAACCATTGATGAACGTCAAGCAATTAAAGATTTGAGATACAACAGTTCCATATTGATTAAATCTGCCGACAAGGGTGGCGCTACAGTGGTTATGAATGTTACCGATTATCGTGAGGAAGCCATTCGTCAATTGGGAGACTCTGAATATTATTCAAGGTTGTCTGAGGATCCGACTTTTGCCATCAAACTGGAGATTGATTCTCTGGTGGAATTAGGAGCTCACAAGTGTTGGATTACATCGAGAGAACGGAGATTTTTAACAGTTGATTTCCCGAAGACGCCGGTATTATACCTTTTACCTAAAATTCACAAAACACTTGTTAAACCTCCAGGAAGACCGATTGTTTCATCTAGGGGCTCATTACTTGAGCCCTTATCGATCTTTGTAGACAAGTTTCTTGCTCCATTGGTAAAATTGATACCTTCATATGTTCGGGATTCATCTGACTTGATGACGCAATTGAATACACACACACAGCATCTTTTTCCTAACTCTGGACTGGCATTAGCCACGATTGACGTAGTGTCTTTATACACTAGTATCCCGCAAAGGGAGGCATCTGAGATAGTGAGATCAAAATTAAGTGAAGTATCCTCTAGGACTCCGTCAGCGTTTATTTCAGCATTAGCTGATATTTCATTGAAAAATAATTTTTTCAAATTTGGTGAGGAATATTTTTTACAGTGCAGAGGAGTCGCTATGGGCGCCGCTATGGCGCCGGACATTGCGAACCTCTACATGGGGGACTTTGAGGATACATTTCTTCCTGAGAATCCCTTTGCCAATCAGGTGAAATTTTGGCGTCGATACATTGACGATATACTGATAGTTTGGGAAGGTGATGAGGATAGATTTGTATCATTTATGGGTTGGTTGAATTCTTGTGACACAAACATTAAATTCACCCATATATTCGACAAATCGTGTATTGCCTATCTTGATATTTCTATTTCATTACACACTACTGGTTTGAGTTTTTCCCTATACCGCAAACCTACAGACAAGAATACCTTGCTGCGCTTTGAGAGCTGTCATCCGTATCATTTAAGATCAAATTTACCCTATGGTCAGTTTTTGAGACTCAGAAGGTTGTGTTCTGATCTCACAGATTATAAATTTAAGGCCAAGCAATTAATGTTAAATTTTCAACAAAGAGGTTATCCTTTAAGCATTATCAAAAAGGCATACAAACGTGCTAGGTGGGTGAATCGTGACCTTTTATTTTTGCCAACTCAGCCCACATTAACACCTGAAAAAACTACATGTGTACTTCCGTATTCATCTCAGATTTATTTAGTACAGAACATTATTAAAAAGTATTGGCATATACTCAGTTTACATCCTGAGCTACAACAAATTCCTCGCTTTGCATTCAAGCGCAACAAGAACTTAAGAGACTTGATGGTCTGTTCAGATTTTTCTGATGAATTTACAGAAGTTGTGGTTGATAATATAGAGCCTAAGGGTCATTTCCCTTGCAATAAATGTAGTGTTTGTGAACAATCATTTTCAGGAGAATTTTTACCATTTTTTGCTAAAAGAAAATTTAGATTTAAATCACATACGGATTGTCAGTCCAAAGGGGTAATTTATTGTTTGTGGTGTCCGTGTCCCCTGTTATATATAGGCAAAACCAAGCGTAATTTAAAAATTCGTATAATAGAGCACAAAAGTGCAATTGCGAGACAACGTTTGGAAGCGCCTGTAGTACAGCATTGTTTGCAGTATTGCCATTCTTTTGATTCGCTTAGATTCGCGGCAATAGAACAGTTGGTACCTGGCAATAGAGGGGGAGACTTTGATAACTATCTTTTACGCAGGGAACAGAAATGGATATACTACTTCGATACTGTTGCTCCTAAAGGATTAAATAGAGAGATTGATTGGTTTGTGTTCTAAGGTTGACGTGAATGTGACCTGATTGGTGGAAATTAGGAAGCAACAAAAATTTCTGCTGTGTGGGATTTGTAGTTTTTTAGTGTTTTGCTGACGTGGCTTCCGGTGACGATGGTTCCTGAAGTGGGATTTAAACAGCTGGGATACTTAGAGCTTGATAGAGACGCTTTTGGCGCCATTTTTGAAACTATCAGCTGAGACACTGTTTGTCCGGGTAAGCTTGCTTTAGCGATATAAGACAGTGAGTATTAACTTTTATTAGATGGAAAGTTAAATTACCGTGTGTCTTGTATGATTTAATAGGTGCACTTTTTAACATGTAATATTTTGTGTTTGTGTTTAGTAGGGATTGAAGAATGTTGGCCGCTTTATGCATAATACGTTTGAGAAACATCCCCTGAAGAAGATTGTTTTAGACAATCGAAACATGATTCATGTCGGGAACGATTGCATTAATATTTCATTGAGCAAGGCTAAGTATTCATTTCTCTAAATTTTGTTATTTGAAAGATTTTTAACTTTGGTGAGAAGTGCAATTTTGGTTTCACATTTAAACCTTTTTTAGGGTGATTTGAAAATAAAAATTGGGATAAAAAATAGACTAAGAGATTAGAATAAAATTTAGCACGAGCAAAATGACAATAAATGATTGAATCTATATCTTGCTTTGTAAGCTGATTAAGGCTTGCGGCCCATTGCGAGGCGAGAGGCCGCAGATTGAATTTTCAAAGCAAAAAACTTTATGATATTGTCATTTGCTACTAACTGGTTGTAAATTTTGTGGATTGGACATTTGATCCTTTTCCCTCTCTTCGATTGGTTTTTGAGTAATTATATTACATCATACTTTGTAAAATGTTTTGGGTTAAACTTCGGTTTAGGGGAGGTGGTGTAAGAGTAATCATCAAATACACAATCATACAATAAAATGCATATTCATCAGTTCAGTGCAAATCATCAACACACAATCATGATTCAGTACAAAAATAATAAACTATCCTAGACCCAACTAAATCCCACGCCCTACTTTCAAGCAAGGAATGGACTAGGTGACTTCACAACAGAAGTAAAATATATATTTTATGTATTTCTCAAAAGCCAGTCATGCATATTAAAGGGGCTCGCTATTGTCTGCCATTTTCCTCCTACTTCTTTTTGAGTTTCCAGCTCAACTGGAACTGGCCTCAGTAGGGCTATGGCTTCCCTAGTTTATATTCTGCTGACTCAGCCCAGCCAGTGTCCTAGACCCCACATGCCCCTAGGGTAGGCCCTGAAGAAGAGGTACCTTTTCTTTTATGGCTCCCTCCTCTCACCAGTTGGTCATAGATAAGGCACCACATTGATCTCTTCTGGCTGAGATGACCAGAAATAGTGGGTGAGGTACTCACCCAATCCCTTGCTTCTGTTAGGAGGCATACCATGCTGCATCTGCTACCTCAGACCCTGAGGAGGCCAAAGCACAGTGAAGGGACCTCTGTTACAACTAGAGGTAGTTTAGTAATCAAAGCACCGAGGCTGGCCTGTTCTGAACTTTTTAAGAAATTTTCAATCACTCCTTGACCAAGGCCAGTTCAACAGTATTAGGCACCATAGGCAAACATTACAGTCTTGTGTACTTCACCATTCCTCCTCCCCAGACAAACACAATTAAACATTTTGCATTTCATATGAAAAAGGACATTTAAAGTACAGTGTTCTGAGGTAAAATATCATTTACAACATGTATATTATATTTATATGCACTGCTGTGCTGCCAAACAGAAAACACTGCAAAAAAAAACAAAAGACACACATTGGAGCCCATATGGTATTAGGCCTATTGTAAAACATGTTGGGTGTGGACTTGGCCCTCAGAAAGCCATGAACAAACAATTACTATTACAATATAGTAAACCTGATATAACAAAACAGCACTAATTGCCAGCACTCAAATAGAAACAACCCCTACCTATGAAACAGCAACACTGTAAATATTACACCAGGTCCTAAAACACCAATACATCTCCTGTTAGGAAAACAAAACAAGCCGGAAACTGCAACAAGAGAAACAATGAAAAAACAGAAATATTTCCATTTCACATAAAATATTGAACAATAAAATCAAGAAATATAAATAGTACAACCATACTAATAAAAAGAAAAAATATTTCAAAACAGAAAATCTCTGGAAAATCTGGGAAAGTAGTCAGGAGAGCAAAGGCATAAATGGAAGACAAAAGAGCTAATACAGTAAAACAGGATGACAGGACCTTTCTTAATAAATAATAGAATAAATAAATGATAGAAGGAAATATAAAAATGGGATTGTATGACTCAAGGGAGGGAGGGAGAGAGCGATGTAGAGGCTGATGAGGAGAAAGCAGAATTGCTCAAATATTTCTGTTCAGTAGTCACTGAAGAAAAGCTTGGAGTAGGACCATAGATAGGAATGGAAGTGAGTTAGATCTCAAACAATTTTCAGAAGATTGTTCTCAAGGCGCTAGCAAAACAAAATAAGTCAAGGCTGCAGGGTATTAGACACCCTAGGCAAAACTTCATTCTTGCACCTTCCCCCTCAAACTGCCTATTGATGGCAGCTCTGGCACAGTATTATCCTCTCAGCTCTCCCTCTCCTCACCCTCTGCCCACAGTGCCCAGCATCCCTTCTATCCCCTGTCTAGCATCTCCTCTTTTTCCCCCTCAAGCCCTGCTCAGCAGACCAGCATCACCCCAATATCTTCCCCCCTTTTAAAGTACCCAACATGTGCTCCTCTGCTCAGCACCCTCTCTCCACAACTTCCTTGTCACCCAGCTTCCTCTGTCTCCATACCTCGTATCTACCCTGCACCCATTCCATTCTCTTTTGGTGCCATGGAGGCACCTGGAGGCTTCTGGGAGTTTTGTTGCTCCCCCCACAAAAAAAAAATGTTGGACCCTAGCAAGCACCTAGTTTGCCTGATAGCTAATCAGTGGATGTATGGGTAGAGTGCATGTGTGCCTGCCCTCATTGAAGGCCATTTTCAAAGCCAGTTCCATGGGTAAAACCATGCTTTGTCCACAGAGATGGCCTTTTACAAAACTGCTCGCCCTTCGTCTAGGTAAACTTACATGCATAGGGCCTGCTGTAAATTTACCTAGAGTGGAAAGAGGTATTTCTGTAGGACAGGGTTTGGGAGCAGTTTGCACATCCATAGTTTTGGATTTTCAAAAGGCTGAGCATATTTCGTAAAAAAAAAAAAAAAAAAAAAGTACCCACACAAATCAGCAGGTGAAAATGCATGTGGGTAGTTTTGGTGAGAATTTACAAATGTAAAAGTACATTCCCGTTAAAAGCTGGGGTAAAGCTGGCAGGTAAAATGTACCCATAGATATTAGACCAATGCAGGCAGTAACAAAATTACCCCCACTGCATGTTACTAAAATATAAGGGACAACATAGTTCATGATTTCTTGCAGGTCACTAGAAACTGACCATCCACTGTAAGCAAGCATTACAGGAGTCAGAAGGAGAAATGATATCAACCACATTATGAAATCTGAATTAAAATTAAATATTTCCTTCAGAGTAATTAACTAGATAAATATACCAAAACTTACTGCGGGTGGGCATGAGACCCAATCACTGGCGACAGCGTGAGCCCTTAGACCACAGCACAACCCCATGGCGAAGCTCTGAGGTACATGCCATTGGTAGGGGAGCACATCAAGGCACGGGCTAGGCAAGGTTTGGAGACTTGGAACACTCAGAGATCCCACTGAACCTGCACGCATAGGAATGAGACCCAGCAACACAATGCTGGTCTCTGGGGTAGCCTTCTGGCCACTCAAAAGCCTTTTTGGACCTGCTGCTGGGAAACAGCTTGTGTGTCAGGACAGACAGAGGTTGAGGACAGAAGATGACTATGGAGACAAGGACTTAGATGAAAGCACTGAAGTCTTGAACTCATCTTGGAATAAGGAACTCAACTTGGAATGAGGAACATCACTTGGAGTGAGGAATATAGAGATCTGCTGGCTGGACAAGCTCCCCGAGACCAGAACTAAGAAACTAAAGTATCAGAACGAGGATGGTGTCTGATAACTTGACCCAATGAAGACGGACTTGGAAGCAGGCCTTGCACTATGAGGTGCCCTATACAGCTGCAAATGCTGCTCACGGACCACACGCTAGCACATGAGGAAACTTAGGTACTTGACTCGATGAAGACAGAGACTTGGCACCAGGACTTGAGCAGCAACACAACCTACACAGCCTGCAGTGGGCTGGTCATGGTCCATGTTCTCGCAGGACTTAGATGCAGAGCTCCGAGGAATAGGAAGACTCAAGAGACTTGAACTAGGTGAAGACTCAGAAGACTTGGACAAGGACTAAGGGCGCTGAAGACAGGAACTGACGAGAGACCAGGAACAAGGACCGAAGAACATGGTGGAGCTCCAAACAAAGAACATGAAGACCTTGAAAAAGTGAGAACTGGAATAGTAACTCCAGGAATGAAGGCTGGAACAGGATCTCCCAGAGGAAGTGATTCTTTACGAGGGCAACGAGGGACTGATAGAGAAGCTATTTTATAGGGCTGCAGGAATGACATCATCAGAAAGGGCCTAAGAGCTTTTCCTCCCGTGGGCCCTTTAAATCATGAACAGGGACAAGTGCGCTAGGATGAAGTCAGATGCAGGAGCAGCAACAAGAGCTGGAGCAGCGAAGCAGCAGCGTTTTCAGGCCTCACAAAGGAGTTAGCATTGGCAGCATCCAGGCTGTGAAGAACACAGCATTGGTGGCGGCATTCCTCTGCCATATGATGGTAGAGGCGGCGTCAGGGGAAATGGCGCTCCAGGCCATGAAGAGCATTGGTGGCATCCCATAGCGGCATGAAGGAGAGGTAGCACAGAAACTCGACCATGGCAGCGGCAAAACTGTGATGGCCAGGCAGCGTGGCATTGGGAATGAGTGAGCTGCTCACAGGCCCAACCGTGAGCAGCAAATGCAACTAAACCAACACAAAATAGTTATACATTGGGAAAAATCTCTTTTTGGTGGAATATAAATCTAAATAAATAAAACTATTGTCATTGTGCAACTTTTTAAAGTCATTATTGTGCAGTCAGGTAGTTCCCAATACCTGACTATAAACCAACTGCAAGAGATGGCCTGAGGTTCCATGCAGTCTACAGCAAGACACATGACTTGTGGGGTGCAACAGGGATCTGTTCTTTCACTTTTTGTTCATTCTCTATTTAGTACTATTGGCTAGTATTAGCCAAGGCTTTGGATTTCAGTACTTTGTGTTTGCAGATGACATTCAATTATTAGTACTTGTGCATTCAGATCAGTCTTCTGTGGTTGGAAATTTAAACCTGCGTTTGAGAACAATAGTTATTTGACTTTTAGATTGCAAGCATAAAACCCAGATAAGTCAGAAGTTCTGCGGTTTGTCACACAAATAATGTACATGGATAGCTCATGTGATGGGGGTCAAACATCAAAGTAAAAAGATTGGTCATAGCTTTGGATTCCTTTTGGACTCTATCTGTGCATACAGATATCTGCAATAGTATGTTCCTCATTCTTCCATTCACAGTTGATCTGCAAATTACAGCCCTTCTTGGAAACAAGGACCTGAAGATGATCACTTATGCTTTGGTCCAGAGCCAAATAGATTATTGTATGTTCTTTATCAAGAGCTCCCAAGAGTAGCATTGATGAGACTACAATTAGTCCAGAACATTGCTGCTCAAATGATTATGGCCTTACAAGTAGGGTTCATATTACTCTCTATGTTGCGTAGATTACACCCTATGTTGCACTCAGTGTGTGAAGTTCAAACGTCTGTGTATTGTACTTAAATGCATCCATAACCATAGTCCAGAATACCTGAGTTGTTTGGTTCCATAAGTTCCTTCTAGAGAGCTGAGATCTTTGGATCAGGATCTGTTGAGAATTCCAGTACCATCACAAGTTAGATTAGTAGCAGCATGGAAGATCACATACGGGTCTGTTGTGCCACCTTGTGGACTAAAGTTCCACTAGAGTTATATCAGGAAGGGAACCATTTGAAACTTCATAAACTTGGATGCCCAGGAAGAGTAGAAGGGTTAATGAGTAGGGTTGACAAGGCTTATTGTGAGGCTGACAATTTTGCAACTGGTGACAGTGATGATTTAATAACTTCCACTTCCAAGAGGCCACTAAGCGGTATACAAAGAAAAACAAATAGCAGATAGGACAACCAAATTATCATTGATTAAGTGGGAGGTGCTTAATTAGTGGAAGGGAGGGTGGGAAGGGCAAAGGGCTTTTGATATAGGTGGGTTGGCTAAGTGTTTTAGTTAATCTTCAAGTGTTTAATTGAATTTATGTAAAATGTGTTTAGGGTGGATGTATTTTTGATGGGTTATTATTGGTTTAATGTAATGAGGATTGTTGATGGGAATGGGGTGGGGGGAATGGTTTTTATTATGTATGAGTTTTGGATTGTACGCGGCCTAGTGAAGAACTGGTTTAGGCGGTATACCACGCATAATTATAGCAGCTACCAAACTGACCACCCAAGCCCTCTTTATCTGAATGTTCACACTTATATCACGGGAGATGGTCTTCTTTGCTGCTTTTTTAATATTTCATTAAACATTTTTGTATAAAGAGAATATAAGCAGAAGCAGTGTACAACAGGCAACCATGATGCAGAGCAGAGATACAAAGAGAAAGGAAAACATTTCAATAATAAACAAAAACAAAGAACCACCACTTAAATCAGCTAAATCACAAATAAGCCCCTTTCCTTCACCACATGATGCCCAAAAACCACAATATAGACAGACAAAATCTGGTCCAAATACAGCAGAAAAAAAATATAGATCATACAATATGAAAAGAGACGTATGCAGAAAGCAATGAATACCAGGAAAGAATGACCACTAAAATGGATCCAGCACCCCTTTACTAACAGAATCTAGAAAGGGCTTCCAAGTTTTTTTAAACATCATGATACGGATCTTTAACCTGTTTCATCAACAGTTCCGTAGCATAAATATGCCATAAAGTTTTGAGCCACAGGGAGATAGCTTGGAGGATGAATTCCAATGCAAAGCAATAGGGTGCATGAGGCCACTAACATATGAAAAGTTAATATAGAAACATAGAAATGACAGCAGAAAAGGACCAAACGGTCCATCCAGTCTGCCCAGCAAGCTTATGGTAGCATCAAAGGTATCAGACTTATTGGTTAAGAGTAGTAACAGTCGCATCAGCAAGTTACCCCAAATCTTATCTGTTTTCCCAGACCTTAAAATTTAGTGTCCTTGTTGGTTGCTGTCTGAACCTGATTCCCCCCCCCCCCCCCCCACCACCACCACCACCATTAAAGCAGAAAGCAATATTGGAGCAGAGAGCAATAATGGAGTTGCATCAACAGTATGAAGGCTTATTGGTTAAGGGCAGTAACCGCTACACCAGCAAGTTACCTACCCCCATGCACTTTTTCTTCATTTCCATCCTCTAGCCTTTAGGGATCCACAGTGTTTATTTCATGCTCCTTTGAAATCTTTCACCGTTTTTTTCTTTACCACCTCTTCTGGAAGGGCATTCCAGGCATCCACCACCCTCTCTGTGAAGAAACATTTCCTGATGTTGGTTCTGAGTCTTCCTCCCTGGAGTTTCATTTCATGACCCCTAGTTCTACTAATTTCTTCCATACGGAGGTTGTCTGTTGATTGAGCATCATTAAAGCCTTTCAGGTATCTGAAGGTCTGTATCATATCTCCCTTGCACCTCCTCTCCTCCAGGGTGTACATATATTTAGGTCCTGCAACCTCTCCTCATAAGTCATTTGATGGAGACCCCCCACCATTTTTGTCGCCCTTCTCTGAACCGCCTCCATCCTGTCTCTGTCCCTTTTGAGATAAGATCTCCAGAACTGAACCCAATACTCCAGTTGAGGCCTCACCAAGGACCTGTACAAGGGCATCATCACCTCCATTTTCTTACCGGTTTTTAATGCTGGGCACCTAACAATATCCAAACAGCGAGCCTTCAGAATATGTCCTAAGAGCACAATTGCAGGACCCAGGGGGAGTTTTAGCTGGCAATGTTATAAATCTATGAAATATCTTCTGACAAAAATATTGTAATAAAATAGGACATGAAAAAAGGAACCCCTACCTCCACACCCTCTCCTACAAAAAAGGATCCCTTTTGGTATATAAAATCTTTAAATAAATAATAAATAAATAAATAAATAAATAAACCCCGTTTTATTCAGTTTCACAGATGTATGGTACAAACAAACAAACAAAAAGATTTACAGAGGCGCTAATAAAGTTCCCTTTACAAAGCTTGAGAAAAACTTCCACCCATTTTATGTCAGAACCTAAATCCCAAATCCTTCAAATGCCTTAAAATTGGTCACCATCAATATTGTGGGCCAGATTTTAAAAGGGTTACGCGTGCCGGGCCTATTTTAAAAAGGCCCGGCGACGCGCGTGTAAGTCCCAGGGCTTGCAAAAAGGGACGGGGAGGGGGCAGGGTGTGGGCGGGGTCAGGCTCCTGGCACAGCAGCCATATTTGCCGCTTGGCTGGCGCGTGCAACTTACTTCAGCCCCAGGGCTGAAGTAAGTTTGGAAATAAAAAAAAAAGCAAAGGAAAAGGTAGGGGGGAAAGGGTGGGGGAGATAGGGGAAGGGAAGGGAAGGTGGGGTGGGTGGGTAGGGAATTTCCCTCCGATTTCATGTGCTTGTCTGCGCGCACATGTTATAAAATCGGGCGTACATCTGCATGCGCCGGGTAGCGCGCGCAC
Source organism: Rhinatrema bivittatum (assembly GCF_901001135.1). Lineage (NCBI taxonomy): Eukaryota > Metazoa > Chordata > Amphibia > Gymnophiona > Rhinatrematidae > Rhinatrema > Rhinatrema bivittatum. The sequence continues at coordinate 222,349,144 of NC_042619.1, forward strand.
ATGTACGCTGTGCTTGCTTCTTTTAAAATCTACCCCTTTATTAATAAGAGAGATTAGGCTTTTGTTTTTAGAGGCGCTGAGGACTAGTTTTTCAAAAGCAGTTTGCCCTCTACCACACTTCAAATTCACTGTGGTTTGAAGGGGCCACCTCTTAAGTTGTAAATATTGGAACACCGGGACATTACAGAGGTGATATTTCTCCTAGATAACTCCTTTTTGTCTATTGAAGCTATTGCCAAAAAGTTGACCTACTCTACAAAGGCCACTTGAGGACCACATTGAGAAGTTAGCCTTAGAAAAGTGAGAAAGGGGATCAGGGTTATTTGAGAGTAAAGAGAGGAGAGGAAAAGGCCAAAAGCTTCCATGTAACCGATACAGAGTTCCAAATCAAAGCTACAAAAGTGCATGTTATATGAAAAAGTTCTCTCAACTTACATGAAGCTCAAAGAGGAATAGCAAAATTATCAGTTGCAATTTTCCTTTCCATCAGGATTCAATGCTTATCAGAAAAGTCATTAATCCAGGATATAACACTTCAACAACATAGCCCAATAATAAACTCTGAAATCAGGAAGTGCAAGGCAACCTATACCCCTCTACCCAGACAAAACATAAAAATCAACTCTAGGTTTTTTGCCTTGCCATATAAAATCAGAAATTCATTTTTTTAGTTTCTTAAAAAAACAAACATCCAGAACACGGATAAGCAACATGTCAAACAAACAAACAAAAGACCCTAGGGAGAATATTCATTTTGATAGTAGCTATCCTGCCAAACCAAGAGATTTTCAGGGGGGACCATAATTTAATATCATTCAAACTTTACTAAGAAAAAATAAATAGTTCAACTGGAAGAGTTTCTCGTCAATACTCCACCTAAAAGGGAAAAGCTCCTCAATTCTCCTACATGAAATTTAGCATGCTTTAATTCCCAAAATATCAGCTTAAGCCTCATTATCTATTTATTTATTTATTTTCTTTTATATACCGACATTCGATCGAGATATCATATCGGTTTACAGATAACTGAGAAAATAGGGCGAGGTCCGCCCTATTTTTACATTGTAACATGGTAACTAGTCAAAAAAAACCAAACAAAAAAACAATGTGAAGGGTATCTATTTTAACATTAATAGGATTTAAACATTTGTAAGAAAGGAGGTGATAGTAAATAATATAACATAAATGATATATAAATATAAATAGAGAGATGTTATGCAGTTAGGCATAAGGAAACCTTAGGATTTAAACATATGTAAGATAGGAGGTGATAGTAATCAATATAACAATCAATATAACATAGTAATCAATATAACATAATCAATATAACATAAATAATATATAAATATAAATACAGAATTGCTATGCAGTTAGGCATTAAGGAATTATAGGGCAGTTGTACCTTGTACCTTGAACCTTGGCATTAAGGAATTATAGGGCAGTTGTATCATGAACCTTGTAGCCCAATAATCTGCCAAAACCTTTAGGAGCATCCATTATAACATATAAAGTTTAGAGGAGATTTGTCACAGAGGAGATAATCGGCAAACAGCACTATCCTGTTGTCACTGCCATCAGCACCCTTAACACCCAAATAAGAAGGATGCTGCCAGATCCAAATTGCCAGTGGCTCCACTGCCAGTGCAAATAAGGGGTGAAAGAGGACAGCTTTGCCACATTCCCCTATACATTGGAAATCTCTTGGATATCATACCATTCACTCTTAATCTAAGCCTTGGGATTGAAATAAAGACTTTGAACTCACTTTAGAAAATTCTCCCCAAAACCACATTTCTGGAGAGTTAGATATAAATATGCCCATTCAACCCTTTTAAAAGCTTTTTCTGCATCCAAAGAAATTAGTAAAGCCTCGACCTCTGGTCCCTTGACATGGTGCAGTAAGTCCAGCATACATCGAATGTTATCCACCCCTTGTCTGCTTCTTATAAAACCAGTTGGGTATCTATGCATTAATAAGGGCAGCACACTTTCTGCCTGAAACAAAAATCTTGGTTAGAAACTTGTCATAATTTAGAAGGGAGATTGGACTGTAAGAACCACATTGGATTGGGTCTTTCCTCTTCTTAAGTAAAAAAAAAGAAATAGAGGCCAATAGAGAAGAACGAGCAAGAAAGTCCCTAGTCAAGAAACCATTATGTAATGCCACTAAGCTGGATGCAAGGGAATCGGAAAATATCTTATAAAAAACAGTAAAGAGAAACCATCCTCACCAGGGGAACTTGGCATTACTCAAAGCCAAGATCGCATTCTGAACCTCAAGAACAGAAATAGGAATCTCTAGCCCCTTAAAAGCATCACCCAGGATCCTAGGTTTAAAAAAAAGCCTTAATCTCATCTTTACTAGTGACTAGTTCAGAGGTGTACAGATTACAGAGGTGAAATCCTCACAAATTTCCCTAGCATCACAGGAGATCCCACCCAAAGAGGTCCTGAAAGCAGTAACCACATTAAATTGAATGGAAGCCTTCAGTTTGTGTGCCAACAATTTATCCACCTTTTTCCCTTTGTCATACAATTGATCAACCCTTACCAATTTATTGGGTAATAGATTTTAGGATAATTCTCTTGTGTAGTACAACCTCCTGGAAATGAGTGGAACAGTATCTGTTATTTAACAGCTCGATCTTCCTTAACTCAGCTCTCGACTTTCCTTCCAGTTCCCCAACAACAACATGGGTTCTGGACACACAAAGCCATCACTTCTCTCTCAACATAGCCTCATCAGCCTCCCAAAGAACAGCGCCTGATACATCACCAGTGTCATTACTTTCAAAATATTCCTCAATTGCAACACTTCTAGCTGAGCACACTTGCTCGACCCTTAACAAGCAGTCATCCAATTTCTATCCTCTAGAAGTCTGATCCCAAATATTCAGAACACATTTAAGCAAAATGATGGCATCATCTGACCATTTCATAAGACTCACCTCTGCAGGAAGTTCATGTAATCCTTTGTGGATCGACTATATAAAGCCACTGTGGCTTCATAAGGGAGCTTTTGACTCCATCAAAAATGCACACAAAGAATAGATCCAGAAATACTCAGAGGAAAACTCATAAAGTCCAGACAAAGTCAAAGGGCCACAACCATAGAGAGAGGCTCAAGATCTAAAGAATTCAGCAGGCTATCCTCTCTAGAGAAGACATGGCTCGAAGAGACAGGTAGCAAAAGAGACTTCCAAGAATAGTGCCCAATTAAGCAGAGTCTGAGAAAAAAACAACAAACAGCCATGACAGCTCACCAGAGGTATCGAATTGCACATAATATATTGTGCTGAATAAAGTAGAAAAAAAAATCCTTGCAACAACACTTAGCAATGCAACCTTGAAACAGTTGTGCTTAACTTGTCAATATCATAAGAGATCTACTCCTCCCAGAGCAAGGTGATCCTGCTGCCTTCAAACAGAAACATCAGTAGGATAAATCAGTAAACAAGCCATGATACTGCCCTCTGCAATAGGCCTGGAAAAAGCAATTACAAAACCCCTCAGACTAGAGCGCGACTGAACCATGGAAGATCCAGGACCCTGCTCATGCACATTGTAAGCAGGCCTTCATGCTGCTTGGACACAACCATCAAACTCAGATCTCATCCAACAATTCAGCTAAAATTAATGAGCATAATGGTAAAAGGTGAAATTAGCACACTGCATAGCAGTGCCCAACCAGGATGGTGAGTATTTGCTGGGCCGGGGGAGGGGGGGGGGGGGGAGAAATTGCCTTGGGAGACAAGTGAAAAGGGATCAGGCAGCCATCTTGAATTCAGCCCTCTAGCACCCTCACTTCAATGCTTCTATTGATGGCAAAGCGATTATCCTGATTTGCAAGGAAATAGGAGCTCTGCTCTTTATATTAGAGGATGAGCAAACATGCCAGCTGTGTGCAGGAATAAATAATACAAGTGGAAACACTAGGAAAATTGAGTTTTGTCAAGTCATACTTAGATAAGAGTCCAAATCTGAGACAAATTATTTGGTAAAGGAAAGGATACAGCAAGGAAAAAGGCAAATGGCACCATTGCTTTAACGTACGAGTAACAGGAATATTTTGTTTTTAAAAAGTCTCAAACTTCCACAAAACTCAATAGCTATTTTAGAAATGCTGCATCAATAAGATATCAGAATTTATATTTCATATAACTTTGCAGCATTATATTATGGTGTTTTACAAGTATCATGGGAAGTTGGGAACTAGAAGTTCCTTAAAAAGCTAGAGCAGGTCTTCATAAATAGTCCATGTTGTACTTTCTTTTAAGATGTGTGACAGGATACTGATTTTTTATCCCTAGAAACGTACCCCTGCTCCTAACATTTGGAGGCTTCAGCTGGGATGAGTGCCCTCAATGTGACAGAGGTCACACTAGACCTTGCTCTGCATGAGATGTCGGTGTGCTAAGTGGAAGGGGGGAGGACTGAGGGAACCTAAAAATGTAGTCCTGTTGTGGGTTTAGAGCCTTCTCTCCACAAAGTGGCACCAAAGGACCTCTCGCTTCACAGAGAAGTTTGAGGTTAAGCATTCCGGGCACTCCTGAAGTCCAAAAGTGTGAAAAGGAAGAGGATCTCAAGAACTTCAGAACCAGAGGGGCCCCTGAGGAGGCAAAGGATTTCTCCCCGAGAGCTGGAGACCAGCATACTAGGAAGTGCCAGAGGAGAGGGATCCTGCCTGGGAATGTCTGCCAGAGTCCAAGACTGATTTAGTCACAGCCCGAAATGCCAGAGAAAGAGAGAGAGAGCAAGAGACAAGGAATCTTTGAAGAAAAGAACTCAGCTACCCATTGGGTACTGGGAGGGCCCAGGAAGGAAGGAGGTTCCTGCCCGTAAGAGCTTACCTGTGGGGAACGAGGTGTGAGAAGGTGAAGAGAGACTGCATTTGGATTTTATTACTGTGGTGCATGGTTGTCCCATGTATTCTTCTGGACGTTATTTCCCCTGCCACCAGTCTTCAATAAAGGATTTTGGTTTAGACGCATGCAGGTGTGGAGAATGGTTATTTAGATTGCTTGGACTTGGTGTGCAGAAGAGGTAAACATCCTAAGGGCCTCAAAAAGACTTTGCTTTACCCCCTTTGCAGGAACCCCAGGAGGTCAAAGGGCCTTGCAGATTCCATGGCGCTCCCCATGTGCCCCCATGGCCAGGGCCAGAACAGGTCAAGGGCTACAGATGTCTTAAGCATATAAAATATCTAGGTTTGTTCTCATCCTGTCATGAACTGAAGAGGACATTTTCTGTCTCAGTACACTGGCTGCTAAGATAAAATAATCTGTTACAGCAGGCAGGGGGGAACGTAAAATGTTTATCCAAAGGAAATCTAGCTTATGAGCAGAGTTTAATTTGTGAGGGAGTGGCCTGGAATGCACTTCCACCACTTCTTTTCAGGCTTAGGTGGCAGAGGAGCAGGAGTGTCCTGCTCCCGTCCCCCTCCCCTCTAGGAAGCCTGCAGAGAAGAGGGGGATGAGCAAACAGACCAGAGACTGAGCAGTCACTCTGCCACTCTTGTTCTGCCCCTCCCCTCCCCCATTCTTCAGGGAACAGGAGGAGAGAGTATGATCCTGAAGCACAGACTGCAGCTCATAGGACAGATACAAAGGGGCACAAGTGTGAAACTTGTGAGCAGTAATGCTAATTGTCAGAACCTCAATCCTGGCTCCTGTGCTATTTCTCAAGTTTCAAACTTGTGCTAATCCAACCCCTTCTTGTCTCTCATCTAGGGCATAATTTCTGGGGGAATGACCTAGAAAACAGTGTTCTGCCACCCTTTATTGTCCGACCTGAGGAAGTGGAGCAGAGGCAGTAGTAGAACTCAGTTTTGGTGGACAAAGAACAGCTGGAGGTTGAACACTGGTGTGGACTGGTTATGAAGATTCAATAGGTTTGGGAGAGCGTTCCTGGCCTCACCCCCTCACAAAGGTCACATCAGGCCATGACCCTTTTTTCGCCTCTCCCAACTCCACAGTTGCAATTCCTATTTGTCTACGAATTAAACCCTGCTTATGACCACCAAACCACCCTTTTCTAGACTGTTCTTGGGACTTAAACTCGAAAGATGAGGTAATGAAGAGATTAGTTTATAAAGGGAGAGCACCAAATCTTTTGGTCTGGTTGCATCCCCACAAAGATTATATACCAGCAGAGATGGAACTAGTGAATTCAACTGCTCGGTTCAGCCCTTTCCAGGGTACAAACTTCTAGGGCCGGAGGAACCACTAGGCGAGGTAGGCCTGTGCCTAGGGCCTGGTGCCCAGGGAACAGGAGGAGAGAGTATGATCCTGAAGCACACACTGCAGCTCATAGGACAGATACAAAGGGGCACAAGTGTGAAACTGACCAGCTTTTTTAAATTACGCAGAAGACCCTTTGGACTTTTTTATTAACACTTTTTTTTTATAACCAATTTTAAAGCAGGATCCATGCTATAGAGGTGAGTGTGATGAAGAAATGTCATTTTGGCTCCCCCCCCCCCCCCCCCAACAATCTTCTGTCTAGAGACGCCACTGATTTTCTGTGATCTTAAGTATTAGTATAAGAAGGATTAAGGGGGGGATGCTGGAGAGGTTCACAAATGCATTGGCCCCCGGAGACCCTTGGTGCGCCACTGGGTGCGAGCCATATGGGGCCGCAAGCGGTGGCAGAGAGGAGTGGAGATTTGGTGGGCCGCAAGCAGTGCCCAACCTGCTCATGACCCAGAAAACCACAGTCGGCGGGCGTGATCGAGAATGAGGTAGGAGTCGGGGCCGAGACCGGGGGATGGCAGCACAACCCGGGGGGGGGGCACAAGGGAGATGGCTCACCTAGGGTGCCAAATCCCCTTGCACCGGCCCTGCAAACTTCCCTTGCTAGGAGATGAGCAACAGGCCAAAAGATACATTGTCATATTATATATATATAAATCACACACATATGTATAAAAGCACTGAAGAGCCAGAAGAATGCAGATGGAAAGGTACATGCAAAATAAAGTTCTGCGCTTTTGTGTTATTAGGCCTTACCCCAAAATAGTCATGGACTAGAGTAGGGAAATTGAAATTCTTCATTTCTCCCCAGCCCCAGCCTGAGTAATAAGAACAGACATTTTCTGTCCATGCATGAGCTAGGAATGGATATTAGCTTGATGCATTCAGAAGCATTCACTAACTCCCTGGCTAGGTAAAATGCATTCATCCTACTGTGATTTAATGCTGTCTGTAGTAAACGGGTATTATCAGGCGAAGGCTCTTATTCTGTGCCAAATTTATTTCCATTGGTATAAAGTTTTTCTAACTGTGTTGAATGGTAAAAAGAAGAAATAAAGTGTCAGGCTGTTAGTAATATGAGACAAAAGATGAATGGCTCTGTCAATTCAATATTCAAAGAAAGGAGATTGGAAAAAGCATAATAGAATGTCATATCGGTTATTATTTATTCCTTTCAGTTGCATGGTCAGTGGCAATACTAAAACTTCTAATCTAGACATATTTATTTTAGCAAGATACAGCATTATTTCAGCATTATAGCCCGTGGACTCGATAAATCTATTTAAATTCTGAGATGGGGGAAAACTACAGAGTAGGAATGAAAGTTTAACAGGAGCGGGCAAGGACAATTGCTGACTAATATTACCCGCACACATACATTTACGAACATATTATAGTGAACGTTAGGGGTAGCAAGTTGTGGATGTTGATAGAGCAGATTAAAAAAAACAAACAAACAAAAAAAAAACCCCATGAGTTTGTAATCTCTTTACGCCCACAATCAAAACAGCCACTAGATTATGAACCAAAGTTGTGCCTCTTGCAGAAATCGCCAGAGCTGTCCATCCGCTCAGCTGCCATCACCTCATGCTAAGCCTATTCTGACTGAACTCCATGGTCGATACCACAAGTCAAAAATATTTCTGGTAGTTCCTGTTATTTTATAGTTGTATAAAAGAATGTAATTATGAACCAAGTAAAAGCTGTAAGAAACAAAAATCTTCAAACTCAATTTAGATATATTTAACAAATATCCACAAGAAATGTCTTCCTACTGAAATACTGAGAATTAGGCCATGCAATCAGGAAATCGTGAAATATGAAAAAAGAGAAAACAATTTGTCTCAGTATAGAGTTCCCGAATACAAATGAGGGGAGGAGAAACAAGGGGAAAAAAGAGGGAAGCAAATAAAACCACCACATGGTGGCGTCATACTTCATAATTTCCTGATGGCATGGCCTAAGTCTCAATATTTCTGTAGCAAGACATTTCTTGTGGATGTTTGTTAAATATATATAAGTAGAATTTGAAGATTTTTGTTTCTTAGAGCTTTTACTTGGTCCATAAATACATTCTTTTAATACAAATATAAAATAACAGGAACTACCAGAAATAATACACACTGTCGTCTAAATCTTCAACCCCTGCTCACCCAGTGGCTACAGGACCAGAAAACTTCTTCAGATCAAGAAATCCACGCAACTATTCCAGCCCAAAAAACATACATAGTCCACTTGCGCCTATGAAACTATACATTTACATGAATAGCGCCAAAAGAAAGAGGACCCTAAAGCTCTAGCTTCTTGACATGTGGCTTAGAAAGATCTTCTTCTCTCCTGAGCTGCTTTATAGTGATGTCAAGGTACAAACATGCTGACCCATAAATATTTCAGAAATAACAAAATCCAAATCAAGCTAATAAAAAGTGACTCTGATGGATTCTTCTTGCCCAGATCCTTCCAAAACATTCGCTGCATCCATTTTATCCCTGGATACAGAGGCAAAACGTTTATTAAGAGGTGGAATTGCTTCATCCGGTATAGAGAGAATCTCCAAAAAATGTGTCTTTAAAGTGTCCAATGGAGCTAACTGAGGTAAACTATGAAAATTAAAACAGGATTAAGTTGCCTTGCTTGATTTTCTAAATATTCCAGATGTGAATTGGTTTTTTACTCTTTCAGATAATAGAAAGACTAGGGGGCACTCCATGAAGTTAGCATGTGGCACATTTAAAACTAATCAGAGAAAGTTCTTTTTCACTCAACGCACAATTAAACTCTGGAATTTGTTGCCAGAAGATGCGGTTAGTGCAATTAGTATAGTTGTGTTTAAAAAAGGATTGGATAAGTTCTTGGAGGAGAAGTCCATTACCTGCTATTAATTTAGTTGACTTAGATAATAACCATCGCTATTACTAGCAACTGTAACATGGAATAGACTTAGTTTTTGGGGTACTTGCCAGGTTCTTATGGCCTGGATTGGCCACTGTTGGAAACAGGATGCTGGGCTTGATGGACCCTTGGTCTGACCCAGTATGGCATGTTCTTATGTTCTTATGTTTATGAACCAAAGTCGTATCTTAGATCAGAGCAGAATTAAGAGTTTTCATATTCTTAATCTCATCTTTAAGATTCAAAATATCTTTAGCAACCCTCTTAGAAACATCTTGTCCTTTAGCTAAGATTTAACTGCATTTGCAATACAGATATATCATTAGAAGTAGCTGAGATAGAGAAATTCAGTCTAACCAGATAGACCACAATAAGTCCAATAAGTCAAATGGGGGGTAGGGGGGAGGGAGAGAGGGGAGGGCAATGGCAAGCAAACTCCAGCTGATGAAAGAGATAAGGAGCCGGCAACAGTATCTTCAAATCTGTAATCCAAGGCCTCCGAAGAAAAACACTTCTCTAGGTTCCTCAATTCTTGCTCTCCCTCCTCCAGTTCCTATAGCATCTTCATGCCCAGCAGCTTGACTCTCAGCATCATCTCTATACGATAATTCGAGCATAGAGCTTGGATGTAAAGGGTGAGGTGCTGGTGGGACAGCTGAGTCGAGTCGCTCTTTGCTCGGTGCAGCATGGAGCTTTCCCACTACACCAGACTCCAAACTTTTCTCCAGGAAGATCTCCATTCACTGTTGGGATAATGGGATTGAGGTCACAGTAGGTGGGAACTGTAGTTTAGCCTTCCTTTTGGGAGACATTTCAGGCCAAAGATATGAGGGAAAACAAACTGCAGCAGAATGAACGCTACCAGGATTCACCTTGCCGCCTTAGCTTCTCTCAGTCTTCATTTTCTAACCATGGGATTTGTGGAATTATCAGGGGAAAGAGGGCAAAATAGAACCTAGTGGTGACACAGGCAGCACGCTGCTACCTTGCTAATGTATCAAGTGATGTGGAGCAGGTAGTGGGTAAAAATGACTGCAGTTTTATTAGTCAATATTTCAATATGACACATTCAATGTTCCTGCGTGAGCTAATACAATTTGTATCCTACCAATTAAAATTCACATCCCATCACCATTTACATGACAGTTATGTCCCTTTCATTAACAGCCATCGATCAGTCCCCATCCAGGTGATTCAGGATCTCAGGAGGTAAAGGGAACTAATGTCTGGCCTCGAGAAGAACTGTAATCAACTGGCCTCATTGCATTTGCCTTTCCTCCAATCAGCACAATCTCTGGTGGCAAGGCGAAGACGCTCACCCCAGGAGCTGTTCCTAGCTCACCTACCAGCACAAAAGACAAAAGAATAGCCAAAAAGGCACAGTGTCCTCCGGAGGCCTGGAATAAGAAAATATTAACATTAAATTAGTAGAGTTGATGATTGGATTGCACTAGTCCTTTCTGCCTCCAACTATGCTGACCCTATCCCTATACTTCACATGCCCTGAACATAACCATTATATTGGGTGGAATGTCAACACCCAATGCGCTTAATCACTTCGGGTGGCAGGCTATGGGAGGCTGCAGAGGTGACTGCACCAATCCTGAATGAGTGGGTACTAATAAAACTGTGGTTTAAATGCAACAGCTGCCACACATTTCTTAAGGACTGCCCCAAATTGGAACTATGACACTTGGCTTAAGTACATGTGCACCAGTCAAAATAATCCTCCCTTTGGCTGAACTTCCAAAAATTTGTGTGCATTCACAGCAGGACAGGTTGCTACCGTAAGGGTGTGCCACAGGCAGATCTGCCCATCCTTGCCAAGCTGATTAGTCTTAGATTTGTAAACACGCAAGACTACCTTGCTGTCTGAAACTTGCATGTCCTGCCAAAGCATGTCGATAGATCCAGGGGAATGACGTGCTGGAGGAACTAACTTACTCACCTGAAGGGCCCCAAAAAAGGCAAAGGAAAATGCCACTCAGAATAATGCAGCCTTCACAGGTAAAGAATCAACACATCCCACTGCTTCTAAAAGAATGACAAGAACATATTGCATGATGGGCTGGGTATGTACACCTCTTGCTGCTGACATACTCTGTTGCAAAACTAACTTAACAAGGAAGGATGTTGACAGGTCCTTCTGTCCACTTAGCTTCATGAAGCATACCACCTCAGCCATGCTTGCTGCCAGACCAACCCACTTGTCTAGCACATGCAATGAAATTCACAAGCTCACTGTAGGTCAGAGAACAATCTGTGAGATCCCTGCTGCAACTGGAACTCCTGTAGTTGTCTCCAGCCCCTCACATATGACCATCGTATACTTGGGGCCACTGATGCCTTCAACAACTCAAGTGTGGGATAATGGCCTAGAGGTGGGCTGGTCCTTGGGAGGTCACTCTTCCACTTCTGGAGCCTAAAAACCTGAAACAAGAATATTGTGCCTGAGATAAAGCATCGGCTATGTCATTGAAAGCACCTGGAACATGCCTAGTGGTTAAATGAATATTCAAGACGAAGCATCGGAGTACCAGGAACCTAAGGAGCTCAGTGATATTTGGCCTTTCGCTGTCTGCCTGTTAAATGCCTCTACTGCACCCATTTTGTCAGAACACAGTACTACTCTCCTGTTAGACAAATCTTGGCCCCACACACATAGGGTAACTACTACCAGGAGCAAATCAATCAATGTGACACTAGGAACGCAACCCAATGACCGCCACTTGGTGGTCAAGGGGCAGCAGACCAAGCTCCTTGGAAATACGCCCCAAAATCCATGCCACCAGATGCATCAGTAAACAACTCAGTCTCTGAACTGAACACAGCGGGTGCCTGCTAGATACTAACACCATTAAAATGGGACCACACTTTCATGGTCACCATCACAGGTCTAGTTATTCAGCATGAGAAATGCCCCGTTTGGCTAGCAAACTACCTAATGATGTATGATCTTTAGAGGGTTTATTATAAACTGTTCATTTTTACTGTTTTAAATTTTGAATGTTTATTCTGTACTATGCACTGAATATGTCATGGAAGTTGTAGAATATAAGAAATGCTAAGTAATGAAGACCCTGCTCATTGGAATGACTCTGCAGGTAAAGTTCAATTGTCCCATAAGGGCCTGCACATGACACAAGGTCATCTTTTTAACTCGCAGTGTTCTACTGAGTTCAGCCTTCAGCTTCCTAACTTTCTCCTGGGGGAGTCAGGAAATCAAGTTCAAATCTAACTTGATATCCAAAAAGATCATAACTGCTGCGGGGCTCTCAATCTTATCTTCTGCTAATGGAATAAGAACATAAGAAATTGCCATCCTGGGTCAGACCAAGGGTCCATCAAGCCCAGCATCCTGTTTCCAACAGAGGCCAATCCAGGCCATGAGAACCTGGCCTAGGTGCTGAGCTATCCTGCAGAAAGCTGCAAGAAGCTCCTCACAGACTCCCAAGACCTGGAGACCTATAGAAAGGAAATCATCCAAGTGATAAGCCTCTTGTGGCCCGACACCTGCTCATTTACTCACTGCACAAAGATACTGAAACCCTAAAAAACAGGTGCTGGATATGCAGCAGCCCTTCAGCCTGCACTTGTTAAAGTAATAGGAAGATTCCCATCTAAACTCTAGCAGATAAAAGGAATCTGGCTGAATGGGCAGAAAACCGACCTGATATCTGCCTTTGCCATGCGGGCCTCCACCCCATTCTTCTGGAGCAATGAGAGAGCCTGATCAAAGGATGCATACTGAACTTTGCAAACCTGTTGGTAAAGGTATTGGTTAAGCTGGAATTTTTCCATCTCCTTCTTCAGCACCACCCCCTAGAGAGGATACTTCCAGATTGGGAAAATGGGCCTCAGGAAACAGTTCTGCCATCCGCCTTAGGTTGATTTCTTGCTGAGCTTCTTGTGGATGCTGCCTGGGTGCAAGTAGGCAGATTTAGCATTTTTCACCCTACCCAGTAACACCTCACCTTTACAAAGAACCCTAAAGCCATTGTTAAAACCTTTAAAGAGGGGGGGGGGGGGGCGAAGTTAAGATGGCCGTGTGAGAGGATACTGCATTTCAAGCTGTCTGGGTTTCCTCCTGTTTTGCCTTAATTTTTTCTTTCTTTGTATGCGATATGCCTCACAAGAGGAAGGGTAAAGTGTGGGTCTTCCCATTCGAACCCACTACCCCTTCAGACTAGTGAACCATCTGTCATTGCGCAGTTCCTACCCCCACTCTACTCTCGTCGGGGGAAATCTCTCTGACCCTTCCTACCTATGTCAGCTGCCGCTGGCTTCTCTCTCTGATGGCATCGGGGCGCTTTGCGATGAGGCAGTTCTGTCGCCTCCACCGGATGGGGTCACCAATGAAGCATCCGAGTTAGTGTCAAGTTTGGATGGTGCCCCGGCTCGGTAGATCTCTGGGGAGAGAGGAGTTTTGGTTGGAAATATTCCTCTAGTCTCGCCGTTGGGGAGAGCAAGTGTTTCTGGAGTTGCTCCCCCAGTTTCATCAACAGCGAGTTCCAGTGCTGCTCAACCTAAAATAGAGTTTAAAAAAACTGGTGGTTGTAACTCTGGAGTCCCTTTGGGATCTTATTGCAGGAATGTCTTCTATCTTCAATGACCAGTCTCAGCGTTTGGATTTAGTTTCGGGTAAACTTGATTCAGTAGCTCAAGATCACCAGCGAATCCTCCAAGAACATGCCTCATCTATACAAACTCTTGGAGATGATGTAAAAAATTTACAATCTTCTAAAATAGCAATTTTGCGTGACTATACATATACATTGAGAAGACTGGAAACATTAGAAAAATCTTTAAAACATTTGAATTTGAGGCTGCTGAACTTTCCCAAGGTTCTTGGAGAACTTCCTTTGATTGCCTTTAAGAAATACATGTCTGATGTGTTAAAGATTCCCTCTGATTCAATTCCTTTGGTTAGGAAGATTATTTTTCTTTCTCGAAGGCAAAGAGTATCTCAATCTGGTAAGCCTTTGGATAGGGGGAATATTTCTAATTTGTCTGAATACTTGGAAAGTTCTGATGTTGAATTGGTTGATAATCAGTCTTACTTATTTCATTTTTTCTGAACAAGACCCGAGTCTGGTAATGAGAAACTATTTCAGGAATTTAGAAATTGCCTTTTTGGGGGACAGGGTTTGTATATATCCTGACCTAGCTAGACCTACCCGATTGCGAAGGAAAGCTTTTTTGAATATGCGCTCAGAAGTTCTCAACTTAGGAGCTGGTTACATGTTACACTACCCACGTAAATGTATAATAAAATTTCAAGGCAATACTTATATATTTTTTGTTTCTGAACAATTATGTGAGTTTTTGAATGCTAGAATGTTAGTTCCTGCTACCAATGAGGGTGTGTCATAGTTATAGTTATTATATCAGGATGTCTCACGTGTGATTACTGATGTGAATGGTATTTCCTTACTTCTCCTCTTATTTTCCTTCACCGCCCCCTCCTTCTCATATGTTTCTATATGATGGATGAGAGACTGTTTCTGGATAATTATCCTATAATGTTTATTTGTAATTTTACTACTTTGTTCTCTCAATTACTATTACAAAGTCTTTACTTTGTTAAATTGTGAAAAATCTCAATTAAGAAAAATTTTAAAAAGAGAACCTGTCCCACCATTTTGTTTGGGTAAAGACTCAGCCAGCCAGCCATCCTATCTACCCTGACTGGGGTACCCGCTTTAGTTAGCTGTCCACTGCCGCCCAGGCCTCCCCTGAGGAGAGGGTCCCACACTGATAGCACCTGGAAGTTGGGTGGTCCCCATGTAACCTGGAACAAATGTGCCTGAATTTACACAGGGACCTTCTGCACTGAAATGCCTGCCTATGACTGGCCCAGGTCTCTGCCACACTGCAAGGGTACAGCTACTGCCCCCTACCCCCTAATTGCTGTTCTCAACTTGTCACTAGTGCGCCTCCCTGAAAGGGAGCAGGGTGTGCAGTTGTCATTTCATTGAACCTTATATCTATATTTCTAGATCCCCATGTCTGACCTGTCTTTGACAAGCCATTTTAAAAAATGATCATAATTCAGCCAGGCCCAACCACCATAGGTTCTGTAGGCCCCGATTATCAAATCCATATATTAGAGCAGGCTGGAGTACAATTCTGGTTTCTTTTATCAAGTATTCCTGCAAAAGCCAAGGAGGCTAGAATCCAATTGCTGATTGACCTGAAGAAACCTATGCTTCTCCTTCGTCTCCTCTTTCCCTTTGCTTTCCTCCTGATTCCCCTCATCTACATCCTGAAATTCCTTTGCCAGAATTCCCCCCAAAGAGTATTTTCCTAACCAGCCTGCTGGACACATTGACCCCAAGCAGGGCAATGGGACACGGGGCTTGATCTTCTGCTGCTAGGTTGGCCATCCAAATAGACCCCCAGAGGCCGGTGCCTGGTGACTGTGCTTTCACCAGCTGAAGAATGTTTCAGACTCAGAACTAGACTCATCCAACACACACAGTGCTTGTCCACCTATCCCTGTCCTTCCTATCTACTCTTTTAACATTGCACATATACCAGTAACAATTTTTTTTAAACATATTATTAAGTTAGCATAGGTTAATAGAAAAACAGGCCAAGAACCATGACCAAAAACCAAACCAGGGAATAAACAGCAAATAGATCCTGGCAACTAATATGACTGACTGCTGACACTATTCCTTCAATTTTTCTTATTTAAAATCCTCCACTCAGATACCATATACATATGCAGACACACCACTCTAAGTACAATGTGAACCTATACATGACAAACACAATATAATCTAATGATCTCATTTCAATATGTTTTGAATAGCCTCCCAATATCCAAAATATTATTATTGTAAAATCTTTTTCCTGCAATGAAGAAGTTCCCCTTTTCACAACAATTCCATGGTAGCTAAATTCCTCATTTCTAGTTTCCATTGCTTAAAAGTTGGCAATTCATCCCATTTCCCCTTCATTAAAATATATTTTTTGGCAAGCAGTAAAGACATACAAACAAACAAACTTCTTTCCTCCTGAGGGAAGAAGAAATGGTTGTGAAAAGAGTTGTAAGAAAATCAATAAAAATGACTGATCCACTTTGCAGTTTAAAAGCATTTCCAGATAAAGAAAAATACGACTCCAATACGAGCCAAGTTTAGGACCATGGAAAAACATGTGACAAAAATCACACACTGAAACATTACATTTTTGGCACACATCAGCTTCCTCTTGATCCCTTTCTTCCTAGTAACATAAATACGATGTATGACTCAACTGCATCTCTCTCATAGCCGCTGAATAAAAAATACAGTAAACAGCAGTAAATGCCATATGAATGTGAGAGACCAGTCAACCACACAAATGTAGATCTTTTGGAGTGATTCACAATATAAATCAACTATCTCAATTCTATCACCTCACTTCGTCATTACTCAAAGTTTAATTCATTAAAACCAGTGTCACTTAGGACCTTGTGATTTTACTGCATAAAGAAGAAAATACTTTGAATAAATATATAAAGGTCATAGTGGAAAGTTTCATACATTACTGCATCACCATTACTGACAGGCAATGTGCATTCACTTTATAATCACGAACTATCCACCACCAACCTTTTTTAAAATTTAATTATTAAGCGTGCAAAAAAAAAAAAAAAAATCTTCAAACCATTTTTCTATATCCTTGTATATAATAGTGTAGATTTTTTTTTTTAAGTTTTTATATTTGTTTTTATATAACACTGGAGAGGTAGTGATACCACAATAGCGCCGAAAGCACAAGTCTACACTTGACCAAATCATATAGGGGGTAATTTTCAAAGGAGTTACGCGCATAAATGTAACTACTATTGTAGCAATTTTCAAAAGCCATTTACTCACGTAAAGTGCACTTATGCGAATAAATCCTATGGACGATTCAATGGCATATATTGTAGCAATTTTCAAAAGCCCACTTACTTGAGTAAAGTGCATTTACATTCGTAAAACCCAGATTTACGCATGTAAATCTGCTGTCCTATCACCAATCACCATATAAAGTGACGTCATTACGTCCGTTATACACAGTACATTTTTTGACACATCAATCGATTAGGATATCCAATATTGGATGATAACAATGGACGTAAGCACTTTATACACTAATATACCACAAGCCCAGGCTTTGAAAGTAGTACAGTACGTCTTACAAGACAGCGGGTTCGCAGCGGATCTCATCAGCATTCGTATTACACCTAGCTGAGATAGTGTTATTAAACAACTATTTTGTATTTGAATCGGTCTTTTATCAACAAATTCACAGCATTCCGATGGATTCCCCATTGGCACCCATGGTAGCTAATTTATATATGGCATTTTTCGAATAAGAATTTATTTACAAATCTAAATGGTGGCAATTTATCATCACCTGGGGTCCTTACATTGATGATATCTTTTTTATGTGGAATGCATCAGAAGATCTGTTGAAAGAGTTTTGTGAATGGATCAATACAGTGGACGAAAATTTACATTTCACTGCTCATTGCTCGCAACAATGTGTAACATTTTTGGACTTTCAAATACAATTGATCAATGGAGAATTTTGCACTTCGATATTTCGTAAATCAACTGACCGTAATAATCTTCGTTTTCATAGCCATTATCCCTATTTGTACAAGTGTGGACTTCCTGTTAGTCAGTTTTTTCGTATTAGACGCATCTGTTCTGATATGGGTAACTGAGAAGCAAGCCGGGATATTGTGCCCATTTTCAACAATGGGGGTACCCCAGATGGGCGGTCAGAAATGCTTACAAACGTGCGAAGTTCTCGGATAGACAAGCGCTGTTACAGTATAAACCAAAAAAGGAGAATCCCCAGTTAGTTTGTATTCTAAAACAAACTATGGCCACTGCAGCAATAGCAGCATCAATCTGAAACAACTGGCATATTTTATCTTTACATGGAACTTTTAAGGATTCCCCTTTAATAGTCACTTCACGGGGAAGGAATATCCGTGATAGACTAGTGCTCGCTCAGTTACCTGCGACAACGAATGCTGAGGATACAGGCCATTTTAAATGTGGTCAATGTACACATTGTCACAATTACATTGAAGGAGCAAACTGGATTGACCCAGTGACCAAGTATAGAGTTTTACGTAAGTCTCACACTACTTGCATTTCCACCTTTGTGGTTTATGCTTTGATTTGTCCATGCCCTAAAGTTTACATAGGGAGGACCGCCCGCAGCATATGGACGCGTTTGAATGAACATAAATCTCGGCTGAATAAAAACAACAATTGACAGCTGCCATTGTATCACATTGTCTACATTATCAGCATTGTTTTTCACATTTGAAGTGGACAATATTGGATCGAGTGAAGATTTCATCTGCGGGGGGGGGGCGATCGTACACACACTTTGAATTATTGGAAGTCCTTTTGGATTTTTACATTGAAGACCCAGATACCATCAGGTCTAAATGAAGAACTGGACTGTAATTCTTCAATCTAAGTGGGATGGGTTGATGGACCGCAAGTGGGAGCACCTGTGTATAACGGATGTAATGACATCACTTTGTATGGTGATTGGACAGCTTGAGCAGGTAGTAGAGTATAAGGATGTCAGTAATGTCACTGTGCGTGAGAGCATCTTGAATTTGAAACTGGAGGCACTCGGAGGAACATCTGGGATGGTGACAAAAATCTATGTGCTATAAGGATTTGGCAAAACTTCCGATGGTATTAAGCAGGCTGACATTCCCTGAGGAAAGACCGCGAGGTATTGAATGCTTAGAGAAGCACATACTTTATATGATTTGGTCAAGTGTAGACTAGAGCTTTCAGCGCTATTGTAGTAACACTATCTCTCCAGTGTTATATAAAAACAAATATAAAAACTTAAAAAAAAATCTACACTATTATATACAAGGATATAGAAAAACGGTTTGAAGATTTAAAAAAAAAAAAAAAATTTTGCACACAATAAATAAATTTTAAAAAAGGTTGGTGGTGGATAGTTCGTGATTATAAAGTAAATGCACATTGCCTGTCAGTAATGGCAATGCAGTAATGTATGAAACTTTCCACTATGACCTTTATATATTTTTTCAAAGTCTTTTCTACTTTCTGCAGTACAATCTCAAGGTCCTAAATGATGTTGGTTTTAACGAACTAAAATTTGAGTAATGACCAAGTGAGGTGATATAATTGAGATAGTTGATATGAATGTGAGAGGCATCCAAAGTATAAAATAAGTCAGTACTCCAAGCAGTAGCCAGTTTATCTAGATGTGGAGTTTCCAGAATGTCAAGAAGCAACACATGCTATACAGCCAACCGATTTTACCATGGAGTAGTATACTTCAAAGACTCCTCCATCTGTGAAAGCTAGAGGGGCAAAATCATTGACACAAAGAAACACTGGAATTTGTTACCAGGGGATGTGGTTAGTGCAGTTAGCGTAGCTGGGTTTAAAAAAGGATTGGATAAGTTCTTGGAGGAGAAGTCCATTACCTGCTATTAATTAAGTTGACTTAGAAAATAGCCACTGCTATTACTAGCAACGGTAACATGGGATAAACTTAGTTTTTGGGAACTTGGCAGATTCATCTTAGTAGCAAACAAGGTGCCCCAAACATGTGAGATTTTGCAATACCCAATGTGTAAAAATAGATGTTTCTAATCTCGCCGGAAAATCCATATTATCCAAAAATGTAAGAAAAGGGGAAATAATATCAATTCTGTTTAACTGTGATCACCAGTATTTCCAAGCCCTTTGTATGTCCCTAAATCAAAAGCCCATTTAGATTTGGGAATATGTAATAGGTTTATAGACTTGTAAGGAAATATCCATTTTTTCAAATAAACCCCCCATCATCATATTTTTGGCCCCTGAGATAACAATCTTAAATAATCCTAAGCAATCCAGCTACATTATAAAACCTCAAATCAGGCAAGGCCAGCCCCCCACTTTTTTATTGTATACCAACAGTAGCATAACACATCTGGGCAGTCTTATTTTTCCATATAAAAGATGATACCAAGAGCAAAAAGCTCTAACTTCTCTGACTTTAACCCAAAAAGGTAACATTTGCATCCAACAAAGAATCTTGGAGAAAATAATGGTAACATTTTCCACTTATCAACCAGAGAATGGATAAATTCTAACATAGAAAATAAGACCAGGATAGGAAAACAGTAATAAAAGATTAATTAGGCAATATCTTAATGAACATCGTAGCTGCATAGCATTAAATAAAACTACTGCTCCCACAGTGCAACATTGTATGAATAAGGAACATCAGTATAGCCACCTATGGTGGTTGGTTATTGATTGGATACCCATTCCTATCCCTGGAGGTGATAGTTTGTCATTAAATGAATGTGAACAATTTTGGATCTACACTTTGAAGACTGTCTCCCTATTGGGGTTGAACTTGGAGGTTGATTGGTACTCATTGATTTAATTGCGTGTTTTAATTGCTTGTTATTTTTTGAATATAAATGAACCTGTTTTTAGGAATGACATCAGACGCTCTTACAATTCAATAGGCGTCTGGTATGATGAGGCACATGGAATTGCTGTCCTTTAAATTTGTATGCAAGAAGAAAGAGACTGTTTCCCTGAAGTAGGAAGTGACATCTTCCGAAACATGGTCCACATTGGAAAAGTCCCTCTTCGATATTTTGGATAATTTGACGTTTAACCAGTTAAGATAAGTTTTTATGGACACATAATTCACTTGTTTTCACAGGAGTGGTTGGTGGCATAAACTAGATGATTATATAAAAAGTATATGGGCAAGTGAAAGTTGTTGTACAAAGTGCAACAAAAGCCTATTGAGTATGAGAGTTATGCCTCTTTCTCAAAACGTTTTTTGAAATACATTTACTGGTTCATTTAATTAGTTAAAAAATTGATTAACAAAATTTTGGGGGGCTGGATTAATTAGTGTGTAAATTCTAACATAGCCACAATGTTTAAATTATAGGTCTCTGAAAATGAACATGACAAAATGATCCCCCAAATAATTCAAGTTATTTGATGCCCATTTAAAAGGAAACTCACCAACCCATCTATCCCTAAAATATATATCCAAGGGAAAGGCCTCTGATTTCTTTTAATTTACCTTAAGTCCAGAAAATTTCCCAAAAGCTGATATCATCTCTTTTTAAGGTTTCCAACAAATATATGCATATCTTCAGCAAATAAACTAATTTTCATTTGTTGGGAAGTTCCAAAACAAAGTGAAATACCCTGAAAAGAATGTAAAGATCTTAGCTTGATCCAAAAAAAGGTTCCAAAAAAAGAACAAAAAGTAAAGGCAATAGTAGACAATCTTGTTGCGTGCACTGACTGAAAGCAAATTAATGAGATAATAAACCATTAGTATTTGGGCTTTGGGATTTTTGTAAAGTAAATGCATCCATTGGAGAAAGCCCTCCCCAAAATTATATTTCCTTATAACCCAGTGCAAAAAATCTCAATTAACCCGGTCAAATACTTTTTCAGCATCCAATCCCAACAAAGGTTTATCAGACATTCCTCCTGATGCAGATTCAGTAGCTAATAAAGCTCTCAGAATATTCAAATTAAAAATTCTGCCTTTTATAAAACCAGTTTGGTCATGGTCAACTATAAAAAAAAAAAGATCAGATTAAGTCTAGGCACTAGAATTGCAGATAATATTTTTAAATCCTGATTTAATAGAGAAAATCAGGTGAAGAGACTCTGGATGTGTGAAATCCTTACCCGGTTTAGGGATTAATACCACCGTGGCAATTACGGTCTCTATCAAAGGCTCCTTCCTCTCTAGCCTCAAAGATGGTGCAATGGAGCAACATAAAATACAATAAAATACAGGGCCAAATCCATTAGGGCACAGCACCTTAACCAATTTCAGCTTAGAAATGACTCTCTGAATCTCTGCTAATTGAATAGGGCCGGCCCCTCTCACATGGTAGGAGCAATGGATAGCCCGCGCCATTTTTTTAAGATGGCGCCGGCCATCCATTGCTCCTACCATGTGACAGGGGCCAGCCAATGGCACCGATAGCCCCTGTCACATGGTAAGAGCAAAGGGCCATTGGCGCCATTTTGTTTACTGGCTGCCAACGGCCCAAGAGCAGGAGATCTCTCCTGGGAGCTCCGCTGGACCACCAGGTACTTTAGGAAAGTTTTTTTTGGGAGGGGGGGGATTCTAAATAATTAGATTTAAAGGGTCAGGGTGGGGTTTTATTTTTTCGGCTCGGGACAGCCGAAAAAAAAAGCTGTCAGAACCGTGGGAAACGAAGATTTCCCGTGGTTCTAACAACACGATTCCGGAAACAATTCCAGAACAGATTCACATCTCTAGGATGACCACACTGGCAGTTATGTGATGTGGCAGCAATTTACCTTCCACATGTAGTACTGCCCCCGGAGCATAGGGTGCTACCCATCGTTTATAATGTTCTAGTGGGGAACAACAATCAGTGTCAATAATGTTCTAGTGGGGAATAATTAGTGTCACATATGTGTCTAATTAAACTTGCTTGATTGTAGGTAGCTAAATCTGGGCAATTCAGTCATCCATCCTTTTTAGGCCATATTAGGAACTCTAGTGGAATTCGAGCACATTTTCCTCCCCAAAGGTACTTTTTCAATTCTTTGTTAATGTCTATATGTTGCGTCCGTTGCTGCTTGACACCCTCACTCCGCCCTCTTTACCTCTTTGGCGACTCCCTCCGGGTCTAATGGACGGCTGGCTGCCGCAGCATCTCCATGCCATCTCCCTCCGGGGTCCCCGGACCGGCTTGACGTTGCAGATCCGCCATGTTGCCTGATGACCTAGGGCGCGCGCGCATGCGCACTCTCTGACTGAAGAACCAGCAAGGGCGCGAACCTCAGGGGTGTCCCCCCTGAGATGACATCATCCGCTTCCAATATTTAAAGGTCTCTTATTCACCATCTAACTGAGTTAGCAAGGGAATTGCTTCGGCTTTTCTCCCAAGCTACTCTGCCTCCTCGGACTTACCAGAGGTACCCGCTCCTCGGGGGCCTCGCTCTTTTCTTTACTTTCAGATTACAGATAGGAACCGGTACTCGCTCCTCGAGGGCCCATGTTCCTGGACACTCTGAAGATTCTCTACTGCCTGGAAGCTATCGCTGCTACAAACAATTGTAAGTTACCATCGCTCTGAGAGAGCCTTCCCTGGAACCAGGTACTCGCTCGAGGGCCTAAACCTTTCCAGCTCCTGAGCTTCCTTGAGACCTTATATTAGTTTTGTCATCTAGTTCTGTTCATGAACCTTGTCTACTCTACCTACTCACTTTCTACAGTTTCTCAACAGCTCAGCCATCCTGGATCGTGGTTCCAGTGCCTGAGGGACTACAGCCCTTCCGGGCATATCCGCTCACTACTGCCACCTCTGGTGGTTTCCAAAACCTGTTTAATAAATAACTAATGTATGTCTGTCTCCATACTCAAGCCTAGCTGGTGGTCCCTCTCGGGATATCCTCCCGGGGGCGTGGTCATCTGCCACCAGCCCAGGGATTCACTACTACTATCTCAAATTCATAACAGATTGCTAACTCCCAGCATAGCGGAATATAACAGATATCTGAGACACTACAAGATAGCTGACTCCTCCCTTCTTAGGAGCCATTCATTCAGATTGCTCCTCCCATCTAACGCCCAGCTTTCTTAACAGATATAACAGATTGCTACTCCTCACGGAGAACCCTAACAGATTGCTAACTCCCTAGCAGATTTACATCGCTATAACGTCTCTTTTTTTTAACCAAATGGGAAGCATATTAAAGACATATAGCCATTTTGACGATTCCATCATTTTTAACAGTAAAATTTTACTTGAGAGAGATGGGGTAGATTATGCCAAGACTGTAGGTTTTTTATCAATTTCTTTTTCAGGGGAGTGATGTTCAGCTCATACAATTACTTTGGATTAGCTGAAATATAAATCCCCAGGTATTTAAGTTCCGAGGAGACCCATTTTAAGGGGACGTGACCCGGCCAAGAAGAGTGCAACACCCCCATAACATCTAAAGCCTCAAATTTTTCCCTATTAATCTTTAGCCCAGCAAAACGTCCAAAGGCTTGTTGTAGTTCTAGAACATAAGGCAAAGATGTGACGACCGGATTGCTCAGAAATAGTAACATATCATCCGCAAAAGCTGCTACTGTAAAAATACTGCGGTTGTATGAAAAGCCCTTAATCACAGATGAGTCGGCTAATTTTTGGAGTAATGGATCTAAGGATAATATATATAAAATTGGGGATAGTGGGCATCCTTGACGTACCCCTCTCTGAATTTGAATTGCCTCCGAAATAGTGTCATTTGCTACTATGTGGGATGTGGGATTTTGATACAGTATAGATATAGCTTTTAAAATTGGACCATTAAACCCGAATCTACCCAGGACAAAGAACATATACTCCCAGGATACTCCATCAAAGGCTTTCTCAGAATCGAAGCTCACCACCAAATTGGAGCCTTTGTCAGAAGCGAGGCCTCGATTGCCGAGATAAGCTTAATGATGTGAGATCCTGCATTCCAAGATTGAACAAACCCTGCTTGGTATAGGGATATGAGAGTCGGGATAACAATTTAGATGTATTGCCAGAGTGCGAGCGTATAATTTTAAATCTCAGTTTAGTAGAGATATCGGCCAGAATGAGGAGGCCTGGAGAGGGTCCTTCCCTGGTTTGGATAAAACAGTTATATGAGCTTTATTAAAGGTGGAAGGAAACCTCTCTTTAACGCAGGCATCTCTGAAGAAAATACTCAGAGAGCCTGTTAAAGATAGGCACAAGATCTTATAGTATTCTGCCGTTAATCCATCTGGCCCCAGTGCTTTATTATACTTACTAGTTTTGTTTACCCCTTGGAGCTCAGCCTCTGAAATGGGTCGGTTTAAAAATTCAAGCTAGGCGGCCGAAAGTTGGGGTAGGTCTAAGTCTTGAAAAAATACCGCCTCCTCCTCGTTATTACCCTGTCTTCCTTGTAAAGTGATTCATAAAAATGACATAGGACCTCACAAATCTCAGAGTTTTTTGTAACTAGTCCCTGTAGGCATTTTAAGCCTCTGATAAATACCTTCCTTCTTTTGGCAGCCACCAGGCGAGCCAGGAGTTTACCTGATTTATTACCATAACGGTAAAGGTTGTGCTCTGAGGTCCATAGCACTTTTTGGGCATGAAAATGTAAGTGGAGTTAAGAGTATTTAAACAAGCTCAATAAGAGTCTTTATGTGTTGGAGATGGGTTTTCCGCTAATAGGGCCGGATTTTCAAAAGGTTATGTGCGCCAGGCCTATTTTCAAAAGGCCCGGCGACGCACGTAAAGCCCCGGGATGTGTGTAAGTCCCGGGGCTTTACTAAAGGGGCAGGGAAGTCCGGGGGCACAATGGGGTGGGGTCAGGCTCCCGGCACAGCGGCCATATTTGCCGGGGGGGGGGGGGGGGGGGTTAGAGTAGGGCTAGGGGGGGAAAGATTAGAGGAAGGGGTGGGAAGGTCAGGCTAGGGGGAAGGGAACAGGGGAAGGCAGCACGGCTCGGCGCGCACAAGGTGCACAATTGTGCACCCCCTTGCACGCGCTAACCCCTAATTTTATAACTTGCGCGCGCAAGTTATAAAATCGGGTGTACATGTGCACACGCAGGGTAGCGAGCGCATATGTAGGCCATGCACACTCCTTTTAAAATCTACCCCATAATCTCTTAGCTTGCTGAAGATGGGATTCTAAGGCTAATATTGAATTATTTAATTGCTTATTCTTTCGAATTGTATAAGCTATAATGTCCCCTCGGAGGACTACCTTACTGGTCTCCCAGAATAAGGAGGGGTTTTCGAGGTGTTGTCTGTTGTTTTGAGAAAAGTCCTCCCATTTCTGTCTGATATATCGACGAAAGTTTTTATCATAATTTAAATGGCTAGGAAACCTCCATGTTTTTGAGGAGACTCTTTCAGAGGAAAGCCATATTTCTGCTCATATTGGGGCATGATCTGCTATAATTATGTTACCGATTTCCACTGTTTCCACCCTGGCAAATAAACTGTTGGCTAGCAAGATATAGTCTATTCTTGACATCGTATTATGGGCCCTGGAAACATGCGTATACTCCCTTACCTCCGGGTGCAATACCCACCATATAACCAGGAGCTGTAATCTTCTGCAGAGATAGGCCACTCCCGTCTCAGACCATGATTTATAACCTTTGGGGAGTAGAGATTTATCTAGATTGACATCATGAACACAATTAAAGTCTCTTGCAAGGATCAAGTCACCTTGTAAATTTGTCAAGAGTAAATTAGTTACATTGGTAAAAAACGCTTGATCAAACACATTTGGAGTATAAATGTTGCATAAAGTTATACATTTACCCGCCAAAGTGCCTACAATTATTACATATCTCCCTTCGATATCCTTTATTTCCTTTATAACTGTTAAGGGGGTGTTTTTGTTCACCAGTATTGCTACTCCACCCTTTTTCCCTTTGGCTGGGGAGAAATAGGCTGCAGCCCACTCTCTACACAGCTTAATGCTTTCCACGTCATTCAAATGGATCTCCTGAATGCAAGTGAGATTTACCTTAAGGTGCTGTAAATATTGAAATACTTTTTTGCATTTTATGGGGGAACCGAGCCCATCTATATTCCAGGAAATGAATCTGTTCTTACCCCCCAACTGTTAACTATTATAGGAATAAACCTTTGTATCCGCTGATTTGACATGGGATAGGGTTTAGGCTCCTAGCCTGGCCCTCCCCCGGAGAGATAGGTTCTCTGCCCCCAATATTGCAGTCTCTCTGCCAAGCCCGCTTGTGGATATTGGAAACCCCATAAATGTAACCTGAACCATATATTAAAATTATATAAGTGCCTCAGACCCCCCTGAATACCCCTTTTCACCCCCAACATTAACCATATACCCCAAAAGACTCAGTGAGTCCTCATCGGAGATCATTCTTAAATGTGTCTGGGTAGCGCACCCCTCCTCCACCACCTAAACCATGAGTTACTCAAGCCATTCAAATCGAAGCTATGTCACTTATTAATCTCATCCAGTAACTGGTTTGCTGCTTCCAATGATTCATAGGTGGTCCATTTTCCCCCGAAGTTCACATGGAGGTTTGCTGGGGATTGTAAAAAAAAACAAATTTGTTTCTCAATCAACTTGCTGCATAGTGGGGAGAAAGCTCTCAGTAGCGACGCCACTCTTGCCGAATAATCTGGCGCCAACTGGACCAGAGATCCCTGAAACTGTAAATTCGTATGTTTTCGAGCGGCCTGCAAGATGCCTTGTTTATGGTGATAGTTTAGAATTTTAACAATGACAATATGGGGTCTTGCTGGGTCTGCATTGCGCGCTCCCAGGCGATGGGCTCTTTCAATTTCCAGCTCTGCTTTTAGCTCTGGGAAGCCTAGCACATCCGGTAGCCGTTCCAAAAGTAGATTGCGCAGTGCACTGTCCTCTATTGTTTCTGGGATTCCCAGAAACCAGATGTTTGACCTTCGTGATTGTTTTTCGAGATCGTACATTTTATCTGAATGCTCCTTAAGGGTTTTTTCTAAAGTGTAAACCCTGTTAGTGAGCACCGTTACATTGTCTTCTAAAATAGATGTTCTCCCCTCCACTTGATCGAATCACTGAGCATATTCAGTTATGGTGGCCTGGATGGAGGTAAGTTGCTCTGAGATGCCCGATAATTTACCTTCAAGGGCAGCAATAACCGCCTCCTTTATTTCCACCATGGTCGGATGTAGTTGCATGCCAGATTTTGGGCTCTCTCTGCTCTGGACCTCCACCGCCACCGCCATTTTGCCTTCTGTCACACACGGTTTCTCTCTCTCCTTTTTAGCAAGTTTCGCCAGCATTACGGAGGGCGATTTTTGCATGAAATTGGTTATTGACATATGCGGGAACAGAGGAGCATGTTTCACAGATCCCGACGTGGCCAAATCTTAAGGATGGTGGTGGAGGAAGGGATGCGGCACCCAGAGCTAGCCCAGACACGCCTGTTCCAGCTCACCACATCACGTGATCTCCAAAGCACACTGTTAATAAATCCAATCAAGAGTTCCAGGGGAACCCTCCAAAACCCTCCCTCACAAAAAAGTGAGAAGCTGCAAAGCCCCGTGTTGTAGTAGAAAATACAAATACATACCACAGTCATGCACACACTCCCCTCCTGCCCCCCACCATAGAAACCCCTAACAAAAATAGCCCAAACCCCCCAAAACAGTACGAATACCATGGGAATCAAACTCTTCAGTTCTAGTTGGTTGGTGGATGCACTATCTTCAGGAGAATGCTCCGAGCACAGCGGCATAGGAACATAAACCCAGTATGAAGAAAAGTTAAGCTCTACTAAATCAAGAAGAATCAAGGAGTCGAACTCTGAGATCCAAAGAAACTTTTCAGGTAAAACAAAATTCCAAAAGTCCTCAAAATTGCTCCATGAATGCTTTCTCTTCTTCCTTGTTCACAAAAAATAGTGAAGCTCCTCCATAAAACACCTTTAATTTAGTTGGGTATTGCAGAGAAAATTTTATGCTCTTAGAAACAATTGTGAACAATAGGGGGACAATTCCTTGCACATCACCAAGACCTTGGCAGAGTAATCTAAACATATTAGTTCATACTGAACGTTTCCTTTCTTCTTAAAAGCAGACAAAACTCTCACTTTACCCATGAAATTCAAATATTGAATGATCACTTGCCTGGCTCTGGCTCTATTGTCAACATATGGGCCCACCCACCGAGCTCTCTCCATGTATATAGGGTGCTGAGTAAAGTCTCATGCCCAACATTTCTGGGAGGTCTGACTCACAGCATCGCATTAGAGATTCTCTTTGCAATGATTCTGGCAGTCACAAAATTCGCACATTTCTCCAACTTCTGTTTTCAAGATCATCAACCTTGTCTTCAAGAATTTGACTTGTCTTCCCCAAGATGCTGTAGATGTAGACAAGAATCAACAGAATCCAGCCTTTCCGTACGCTGCATAGAGCCACAATACTATTTGCCTGTTAAGCAAACTTTTCATGCGGCTGATCAAGTGATAATTACATTTTTTGCAGCTGATCATTAACTGCTGCAAAGACTGCTCAAGAAAGATCACAGTGTGGATTCTGAGATGCCTTCCAATGATAGTGATTAGTGAACGCTCTCTTTTGCTGATTCAACATTTCTTGCTGCTTCAAACACCTCTCAGCACCACGTCACCGCCAGAAGACAGCAACACATTTCTTCTCCTTCAGCAAATGTGATTGCCTGCCCCATTAGTGGTCATTCCCCACCACCACCACCCCCCCCCCCCACCCTCCCCACCTATTTGTGATCTTGCTTGGATGTGAAACAGGAATATCAGTTTCTGGATTAGCATTAATCTCATCAACATCCCCAAACATATAACATCAGACCAGCCATTACCCTTCTCATACTCACCACCCACAGCATCCTTGGGAGACGAAGAAGCTGCTGAAGATCTGTGGTTCAATTACCTTGTCCATTCTGCCACGTTTTACTGGGGGCAGACACATGTGTACCTAATCAGAGGATTGCAGCCAAGCTCACACCCACTTTTTACCACTTTGCACCCCCCCCCCCCCCTTGGATCTCTTCCAGCAGCTGGTACAGGTTATCCTTGTATGCCAACCTGAAGCACATTCCCTGGTGCCCTCTGCCCACCTCTGGGGGGAGAGGGGGCTAGTGACAAGTGGTAGCAGATGATGATCCGGGCCTCTGCTTGGTTTCTTAAGTGGGGCTGCTTGTATTTTCCCCTGGTGCCTACTGGCTTCTTTGTGCCAAAGGTGCAGTGCCCAGACTCCTGTCCTTGGATAACTGCCTGTAGAAGTGGCCACTTCTTGGATGGTGCAGGCTTTTTCTCAAGCACTGGTCATCTTTGCCGCCATCCTGTGCTACACTAGGCTGTACTCTGCCTGGACTCCATCTCCTCTTCTGAAACAGTCGTGGAAGACGATCAGAAAGCCCCCTCTTCCTCTCTCTGGGTTTACGTTGGGGCTTTCCCAAGGAACTGCCTGTACAAAACAGGCAGGCTGCCAAAAGAGCAAAACCCCTAGAACTGGCTGCGAAAGAAAAGCCCAGAAAATGGCTTACTGAAATCCCTGATGGTGATAGGAAGCCACGTGAAAGAATTGACCCTAGGCAAGGAAAGAATGCAGGTAGGGACAGCCCAAGAAGATCTGCTGCCTGAGGTGAGGAACGATAGCACCCCCCACCCCAGGCCAAATCAGTGAGAAGGCAAAAAGGGAGGAGGGATGCTCTAGGAGTTTAGCCCTTTTAGCTATTTGAAACGGTGGGGAAGGGGGGGGGGGGGGATACAGGATCAGGATTCCCAGAGGATAAACTCCGCACCAAACTTTGTTCAAGTGGAGAATGTGGACTATAAGCCATTGGATAAATAAATAAATAAAAGCTGGCAGGAACCCTACCACCTGCCTCCCACCCTTTCCCATCATTTGCCCCCTGGGGAAGTGGGAGATGGTTGAATGGTGTTTGGGGTTGTTCTGGTTGTGATGCACTGTTAGGGCTGGTGCCAGAGTATTAGGCATCCTAGGCGAACCTTACAGCCTTGCGCCTGCCCTCCCCCTACACAGTTAAAAATTATGCATTTATAACAGATTTTATATGAAAAAGGACATTTGTCTTCTGAGGTATAAACATTACTTAAAACATGTATATTTACTACTGTTGGGCTGCGAATAAAAACAACCTGCAAAAAAAGCAAGAGAGACATTTGGAACCAATGTGGTATTAGGCCTATTGTTAAGGGCATTAGGTATGAGCATGGCCCTCAGAAAGCCATGAGTAAATTGAATTACAAATTGCAATCTAGTAAACTTCCCATACTAAAATAGCTCTAATTGCCAGCACCCAAACAGTAACAATCTTACCTATGAAAAAAACACTGGAAATATTACACCAGACACTAAAATATCAATTCACTTCCTATTAGGAAAACAGAACAAGCCAGGCTGCTATAAACTCCTACACAGAAACAAATGGTAGCAGAATACTTCATCTCAGTCACACATGCAGAACACAGACAGATCCTCACCAAATACCATATAAAGAGACCATGAAGTACAAATAGAAACATGTAAACAAAAACTGAACTGGAAAATGCAACAAGCCAGACTCTGTATGTAGTGCAACAATGGAAAAACAGAATCACCATCATGAATCAAACAAACATCAAATACAGTCAAGAAATATAAATCATTATAATATTTATTTTATTTAGACATTTTATATGCCATTGTTCCAAATGAAGATCACAATGGTTTTCAAAAGTTACCATTCATATTATAGGTCAACAATAGATATATATCTAAATCTATATTGATGCCCTGGAACATGTTGGCTAAGGTCCAGGGCATTAGGCTGGAAGTACAGAATTTCCTTTTCAACAATTTTCACATACATTGTCTTAAGATTCTTGTAATCTCTCATTACTTATCTTTGTCCTTGTTATTGTAGTCTCTGTGTACAATTGTTTTTAGGTTAGGTTATATGTATTCTTGAATAACCAAGTTTTCAGTTCGTGTTTGAATCTATTTCTTTCTGGTATCAAGCGAAGCGTCTCAGGTATTTATTTATTTATTTATTTGTGGTTTTTATATACCGGACTTCGTAGGATAACATCAGTTCGGTTTACATTATAACTTCAAAATCAGCAAAACAGAGGCTATACATAGAACTTATAGGAAAACAGTGAATAAAATAAAATTAAATAAACTATATAATGAACGAGGCTTAAATAGAGAGACTTAAATAGAGGTTGTTGGATAACTGAGATGGTATTGAGAGAAATGGTTGGGGGATGGAGTGGGGGGAAAGAAAGAAAGGGGTAGAGGGGGAATGAAGATGGACGGAATGTATAGAGGGGATGGGTTGTATATTGCATATAGGGAGGGGAATGAAGAGTTGAAAGGGTTGCATGGGGGAGGGAAAGGAGGAGTTGCAAAGATTGCAAGGAACTATTTACAATAGATGCATTGGGGAGGAAGTAGCATATATGATTATAAAACTATATACAGAGTGTACATTATTGAAGATATGTAAGTCAAGGCATGAAGTAGAAAATCCAAGATGGTAGCAACTAAGAAATTAAGAAGTGTTTGCAATAGACTGTCTCAAGCATCTGATAAGTGTATAGCTGTTGGTAGGGTATAAAATGGAGATATTGGGGCTTTGTATCAAGGAAGTACATATGGTAATGGATCCAATAAAGTCTTTAAAAAATGCAGAGGACCCCCAGATGGCTGTAAACTATCTATTTAGGCCAACATCAATAAAGATCAAATGAATGCATAATCTATAAAATAGAATACACCTCATGAGGGATCGTAAAGTTAGAACTGAGGGATCTGTTAGGGGCAGGGACTCGGGAGAGGAGGGGTGGTGAGGGTAGAGGCATTGTGTGGCAGGGAGAGTGTTTTTTTGGCAAAGAAGATTGAAGGGTTAGCAAAATGAGTGAGTTTTGGTGATATGTACTATTTGAATACCTTCGTGAAAAGCCATGTTTTGAGTTTTCGTTTAAATGTTTTATGGCAAGCCTCTTGGCGTAGATCTACTGGCATAGTGTTCCAAAGGGTTGGTCCTGATACAGAGAGTAGACAAGCTCTAGTTGCGGCCAGTTTGGTGGTTTTGTGAGAGAGGGTTAGCATGGTTGCGTGATATTGGTGTCTTATGGGTCTCTTGGCTTGGTGGAATTTAAGGGAACCGTTAAGCTAGTACATTTCTGGGTTGTAAAGGGCTTTGTGAATGAGAGAGAGGGATTTATACTGAATACGAGAAGTAATAGGGAGCCAGTGAAGCTTCATGAGTATGGGAATGCCATAGTGAATGCCATAGTTTTGGGCCTGCTATGGAAAACATTCAATCTTTTATTTGCTTCAGATGTGTGCTCCTTATTGTTGGCACAGTCAATAGCCCTTTATTTTGAGATCTCAGTGTTCGCTGCGGTGGTATGGTTGTAATGTCACACCTATCAGTCCAGGGTTATTGGTATGGCAGATATTAAATATTAATGTTAGTACTTTATAATAGATTCAGGTTTGTACTGGCAGCCAGTGCAGTGATATTAGCGAGGGTGTAATGTGATCAAATTTCCTTGCACCTAATAGAAGTCTTGCTGCAGCATTTTGTAATAGCTGTAGTGGTTTTAGTAGATTTGTAGGAAGGCCTAGTAAGAGGGAGTTACCGTAGTCTATGTTTGAGAAAATTAGAGTTTGTAGAACAGTATGGAAGTCTTCAATGGTTAGTAATGGCTTCAGCTAATGTAGCATGTGCAGCTTGGCATAGCCTGTATTCATTAATTTATTTATGTGCTTTTGCACTGGAAGGTTTTCATCTATCTGGATCCCTAAGTCCCATACTTGATCTAAAAAAAAAGAATATTTCAAAACAGCTGACAAATAGCTCATTCAATAATTAAACTCATAAAAATGTTTAAATTTTTCAGAAAACTCAAAATATTAAAAAAGGGCAGACAAATCAAATACGCAATAATTAAAACTAATAAGGATAAAAAATTCCCCCCTCTCCATACCTGGGAACTTTTAATTTCCAGTAATCCTGAGATTGGCATGGATTAGTGAGAGAGGAGCTGCACACAAAGCTTTGTCCTCCCTCTCTCATATACATACATTAACACTTTCATGCTCTCTCACACACTCATGTGCACTCTCACATGCTCACGCATACACTTTTCTTCCCCTCTAACAAACAAGCTGCAATACTCCACCTCTTACTTGCTCACTCAACCCACTTCCCTGCCCTTCCTTCTCCTCACACCTCCTCCCCCTCTCCTCTCTCATACCATCTCCCTTCTCTTCCCTCTCACAACTCTACTCCCTTCAATGCCTGCTCACTCCCTCCCTCTTGTCCCTTCATAGTGAGAAGAGAAGGTAAGGGGAACAGAGTTGTCTGAAGGGGAGAGGAAGGTGAGCAAGAACTTCTCTTTCAATCAGCTCATCCTCTTTCCCTCCCTGATAGTCTGATTAACAAAAGACTATGGTGGCGTGGACCACCACCAGCAGGGCCAAGGCTCTCTGCGTCTGGAGTTTGCTTTTCTCGAGAGCCATGGGTGAGGAGACCCCGTTTTTTTGACTGCCACTTGGATTGGTAGCGCCTTTTTGCTGGAGCTGCCATTAATGTGTGGTGAGATGAAAAGCCACGGCAGGGGTGGGGCTGCCAGTTGTTGCAATAGGCTGATATTTCTGGGCAGCAGCAGCAAGCAATGCTCGGTACCAACAGCAGGGACAGCAGTGGCTCGAGCGCCTGCAGCTAGCCATAGAGGCCCAGCATCTTTCAAGCTCTGCCACCCAAGTTACAGGCAGTGTTAGCCCCCTCCCCGGCCTGCTGCTGCTTCTGTCTTTGCCCTCCAGACAGTCTACGGACAGTGAGTGGGGCAAAGAACTTTTAAGCTGCCATGGACGCTTCCGAGTGCTGCTATCTCCTTCCTCCTGCTAAGTTCTTCCTTTCTGCTAGAAGGTGGGAGCCCCGCAAGCAGAACACCAAGATTGCACCACCGTCTTTCTTTTTTGTATGCCAGGGGGGAGGGGGGGGCGGTGTTTGAGACAGGGTGAGACAGCCACAGCAGGGGTATTTGGAGGGGCACTTTATGCTGCTCCAAAATTCTGCTGCCTGAGACCGCTGCCTCACCCTGCCTCATGATAGAACCGCCCCTGGATGCAGGCTGGAGGAAAGCTGGCCACCCACTGTGAAAAAAGCCCCTACCTACGCTATCATGGTCTTAAATAGAGGCCCAGCTAGTGTCACCCAGTTGTGCACCATTCCCTGTTAGCTCTTCAACTGTCTCCATCCCCCTCCACACTGCCCAGAGTTTCACTCTGGCAGGAAGAGGAAGAAAGAAGCCAGAAGGGGGAATGTAACTGAGGCACACTAAACACCCCATTCCTGCTACAGCCGCCCAGCTGAACACTGGGCTTGCACCAGAGGCATGCTAACGATGCAAGGTCGCCCGAGGGACGCCCATTATAAGAATGGGAAAGATTCACACTTTTTTTTTTTTTACCGATGCTTCACGGTAGGATTCCCTTGAAACAGCCAATTCCAGTTCACATCACTAGAATGTGTTTATGAGAGTGGCAAATCACAAAATTGAAAAGCAACATGAAAATTCAAAAAATACAACTGGTTGCCCATTTATAAGAAATATCTACTATCTAGTGTGCATCCTGTATGCCATCCAAGCTTAGCAGATTTAGTCATCGTGCTTTCAAAAAGAAATGCCCTGAACTGCGGGCATAGAAATCCACAAAATGGTGGTTTTTAATGCAGTAATACCTTTCATTATCACATTAGCAAATTAAGCATTGCACCTCAGTGAGGGGTGTATTTATTTTTCAATAAATGCACAGCTAGGGGTCACGGGAGAGAGAAAAAGCAGGAGTGCTGTCACTCATTCTGTCTGATTTCACAATAACTGCACAGCAGGGACTGACCTATTATGCATAGATTAATTCCCCCCCCCCCCCCCAAAAAAAAAACAAAAACCAAACCTAATGAAAACATTTTTATTTCATGCATGTTAAGAATGTGTTTTAATGCTGTTCACACTAGAAGCAAATAAAAAGTCAGAAAGGATTGGCACACAATTTGTGAAAATGAAGATTCTTACAGCCTTAAGCTTGCAACCCAAGCGGAAGGATCTGCGTTAGTCAATTCACTTCCCAAGGAACCCATAGCTGTCTCATAATGTAAATATCTTTTCTAATTCTTTCATAAAATATTGCTCTCCAATCCCAGGTATCAGCATGCAATGCCTATTTAGAGCCAGGGTTTCTGACACTGGGAGTTAACTATTACAACACAGTTATTATTGTGGTGATAGCATCCTAGTTTTGGGTCTAATAGCATTTCTAGATTAAATGACAGCTTTATTTTCACAATTTACTGGGAAAGATGTTTTCCTAAAAAAAAATAAAAAATAAAGAAATTGCCCCACCCATGATCATCTCCCAAAGCCTGTCCATGTGCCAAAGTTCTGAAAACTTGGTTGAGGGGTTTTTGAGCTAGATGGGGGCAACAATAATTTAAAAACGTTAAGCTGTAAACTAATTTCAGACTTCTATTATGACCGAGAGAGATGTTTAAGCATGGAAAACCCCGGGCATTTGCCAGTACTCGCTGCCTTAAGCAGAGCTAGGGGGGGCCAGATAAAACCAAGGGTGGTCATGTCTATGGAGCTGTTTCTTGCAATATGGTATCAAAGTAAAGAGTAAAGACAAAACAGAGAAAGATATCAATTATCTCTTGAAGGCTCTTGTAGGTCTTCTGAAAACCACAGTAAAGTTATGGGTCCCAGATAAAAGCTAGCAAAGTCTCAGTTTTGGCATTTTGACATCCATTACTCAGAACCCTTTTGGACTGTCAGTACCACACAAAATATTCTATGATATCCTGTGACGCTATAAAGTCAAGACCAGCTTTTTTTACCTTTCATCCCACCAAGATCTCAATGTGCTTAACAGCCATAATACCTCAGAAATACACACGCAACCACTTTTAGGGGCCAATGCAATATAGCGCGCTCAGCCCAAGCTCACAGTCTATTATGCAGTTGGACACACGTTTTGGATGCGCTAGCATAACTCCTGATGCAATAAAGGGATCCACGGGTCCAAACCAGCACATAGCTAATACCGCTCATCACATGTAAATGTCATGTAGATGAGGCTATTAGTTATTATACCCAATGCACATGTTTTAACATGCAAAAATTAAACACCAGCCCCAGAACTGGCGTTAAGCATTGAATCACCCCAAAGTTCCACAGAAAAGCAAAAAAAAATACTGCTTTTCTGTGGTTCCTCCTAAATGATATCATCATGATACTAAGTAGGAGGAACCACAGAAAGCAGCATTGGTAAAAAAAAAAAAAAGTCTTGGCGGTGGTCAGGTTAGGAAAACGGATGTCCAGTTTATGAGCATCTGTTTTCCTAATCCGTGGCTGTGCACAGGTTAGGAAAATGGACGCTTGTAAATTGAGCATTAGTTTTCCTAACCCACCACAGCCATGTCTTCTGGGCGCTCGATGACAAGGACACACTAGGGACGCACAATTGATCCCAGCATGTCTTTTTTAACACGGCACCTCATTACCATATTGAATCGTGCACCCAGGAAAGGTAGATGGGCGTGCATTAGGAAAATGGGCGCTCAATACCAGTACCCATATTCTATCTACACACTTGTATTGCACCTGCCCTTGTTTGAGTTCTCCTCCTTATTTTTAGTCTATGGCTAACTCCTACATCTCCCCTCTTTATGCTGTAAATATATTGTGATCCAACATGTTAGAAAGGAATCCAGTTACCAGATCCTAGGATCAGTCAATTGAGATCCTTTGATTTGACATAAGCACCATCAATTTTCTTTACTTCTGCAGTTGGCCAAGGCCAGATTTAAAATTTGGCTGCCCATAAGCACTATAAACTAGAAAAAAATATGCCAATACAGTCACAAATCACTGTTACAGAGACCTTCCATATAGAAGAGTTAATATATCACATTAGCATTGTGAAATCACACACTCATCTAATTATTCATCTCATATACAATGTCCACGTTACTAATTTTCGAGAGCTTATTTACACATAAAAATATAATTTAAAAATAGCACTCATCTTACATATTGAGCTCACATTCACAGCAGAATACCAACTTGCACCATCAGCTTGATACTGTCCGTGTTTTGCTGGTTTCCTTAGGGGCATGTAAACTGACCTTAGCCTGTCCATGTGCCAAATACTGAAATGGCACACAATGAATTTAAACCAACTTGACACCACGCCCCCAAGGAAGCCAGCAAAACGTGGTCAGTGTCAGGCTAACAGTGGAAGTTGGTATTCTGCTGTGAATGCGAGCTTAATATGCAAGATGTGCATTATTTTTAAATGATATTTTTATGTGCAAATAAACTCTCAAAAAGTTAGTAACGTGTGGACATTGTATATGACACCAATGATTAGATAGATGAGAGTGTGATTTCACAATGCTAATGTGATATATTAACTTTTATATGAAGGGTCTTTAATAGTGATTTGTGACTCCATAATGGTGGGGGTTTTTTTCTAGTTTATTGTACATTTATCACCAACAATATAAGGCTTTCTTTTTAGTGGTGCCCATAAGCACTGCCAGTCCTCCCCCCTCCCCATATACACACACAATCATCAGAAGCTGGGGAGTGCCCACATCCCAAAAATCAATAAAGTGTGCAGAAGGGGACCCCTCCACCCCAAGATTACTCCTTTCAGATTTTCTCCTCTCCTCTCAACTTTTTCCACATCACACCATCCCCACCCCACCTTAGGAGATCAGCAGAGCTGGCTACTGCTGTCTTCTAGAACCAGCACCCACAGCAGCAACCACTTGAACAAAAAAAGTCAGCATAGACTCACAGGTCCCCCAAGCTGACTTTTGTTCACATTATTGCTACTGAGGGCGCTAGCAGGCTTGGATAGTGGCAGCACCTATCAGTTTGGCACTGGAGGCAACTGCTTCTGTTGACCCTTTAGCTTCTTTCAGATAACAGCAATAAAGCTTTGGAACAAGTGCAACTCGAGAGTTATGAAAACACCACCCCTAATGATTAGGAAGAATGTGTGCGTTTCACCGTTAAATTTTAGATTTATATTTCATTCTAAGTAAAGTCTTCAAATTAAGCAACCTGATGTCTGGTACATATTCTTGTTGTGAAATCCATAAGCTATTACAATAATAGCACAAAGGGGGTTCTGGTCCTTCTCTGCATACCCTGCTGGGATCTCTTCACTTTCCTCTTGGTATTTAGGTTTCCTCTGGATAGGTGCTAGATTTCTGACTGCAAGAACCCTGTTGTACCTTTTTTATAATCCAATGCTTGAGCTCTGCCCCTTCCTCCTCTGGCTCTTTAGACAAAGCACTGGGTGGGCAGCTCTCTTTCTCATCTTCAGCAAGTGAACAGAATACTTGGATGGCATCTTGGTGGATCAGTTAGTATAGCAGATCTCATTTCTCTGCTCCAAATCCACAGCACACTCCAAAACTCTGTCCTTCACCACCAAATGTCTCAGTTCCTACTTGGAACTTAGACCAGGGGTTCCTTCCCTTAAAGACATTCCCAGGAGTTAGAGACTTTCTCCCTCAGTGTGGGCAAACTTTCCACTCCAAGCGGACAATGCAATATTTGTGCACTGAAAGCAGGCGCTGAACAGTCAGCACCCGCTTTTCTAACGCACCCCTAGGCGCACCTCCTGGGGGCACCATGCAATATTTAAATTAGGGGTCGCATTATCAAGGAGGTGCTAGG
Organism: Rhinatrema bivittatum; assembly: GCF_901001135.1. NCBI lineage: Eukaryota > Metazoa > Chordata > Amphibia > Gymnophiona > Rhinatrematidae > Rhinatrema > Rhinatrema bivittatum. The sequence continues at coordinate 222,388,604 of NC_042619.1, forward strand.
GTTGCTTGTGTGCCCCTGGTGCCTCCTTGATAATGGGAACCCACTCGCATCGGCCTTCTGCTGGTTAGGAAAACAGACGCCAATTTTATTGGCGTCTGTTTTCCTAAATGGCGCACAGCCAGGGGTTCAGGAAACAGATGATTATCAACTGAGCGTCCATTTCCTGCACCCAACTGCCAGCACTTTTTTTTTGTTAAACTTTTTTTTTAATTATTTTTTTAAAGATTTGTTCCTCCTACTTAATATCACAACAATATTAAGTAGGAGGCTGTTCAGAAAGCAGAGTTACTTACCTGTAACAGGTGTTCTCCCAGGACAGCAGGATGTTAGTCCTCATAGATGGGTGACATCATCAGATGGAGCCCTGTCACTGAACACTTTTGTCAAAGTTTCTAGAACTTTGACTGGCACACTGAGGATGCCCAGCATACCACCAACCCCATGGCCACACGGTTTCCCCCTTCAGTCTCATTTTTTAGCAAAAATGCTCGAGCGAAAAATAAAATAAGAAAACATCAGCGAACCCAACTCTGCGGGGTAGCAGGTGGGTTTTATGAGGACTAACATCCTGCTGTCCTGGGAGGACACCTGTTACAGGTAAGCAACTCTGCTTTCTCCCAGGACAAGCAGGATGGTAACACCCTGGGCCAACTAGCACCCAATAACGTGCAACAGGCACAACAACAGGGGCGCTGTTGGCAACAAAGGGGCAGCCTGAACATCATACTGGGCCCTAGGTAGGAAGACTTGGGTTGTTATATTGGAAACAAATTATGGAGGACAGACTGGCCAAAGACGCTGTCATGTCGACCATCCTTGTTCAGGCAGTAATGGGCTGCGAAGGTGTGGAGAGAGCTCCATGTCGCAGCCTTGCAGATTTCGGTAATAGGGACTGCCCGGAAGTGCGCCACTGATGCTGCCATGGCCCTTACTGAGTGCGCTTTCACTCATCCTTTGAGCGAAAGGCCTGCTTTCTGGTAGCAGAAAGCAATACATTCCGCCAACCAATTTGAGAGGGTCTGCTTGCCCCTGCAACTCCCAGTCTATTCTTGTCGAAGGAAACAAACAGTTGGGTGGACTGCCTGTGGGCTGCGGTGCGGTCCAAATAAAAGGCAAGAGCACCCTTGCAGTCCAAGGTATGCAGAGCCCGCACACCTGGGTGTGAGTGTGGCCGCGGGAAAAAAGTGGGCAACACAATGGACTGATTTAGGTGGAAGTCAGTCACTATCTTAGGCAGGAATTTAGGGTGAGTGTGCAGTACTACCCTGTCGTAGAAGAACCTCGTATAAGGCAGATAGGTCACTAAGGCCTGCAGCTCACCAACTCTGTGAGCGGAAGTAACCGCCACGAGGAAGAGAACCTTCCAAGTGAGGTGCTTGAACTCGCAGGAGTGCAGAGGCTCAAACGGAGGCCGCATGAGCCACACCAGCACAATGTTGAGGTCCCAGGCCACAACAGGAGGACGAGGCTTCAGCTGAAGTAAGCTTCTCATGAAGCGCCCTACCAAGGGCTGCACTAAGACTGGGGTATCACCCACTCTTCGGTGGTAGGCGCTAATGGCACTCAGATGTACCCGGATTGAGGTTATCTGTAGACCAGACTCTGAAAGGCACCAGAGATAGTCCAAAATCCTCGGCAAGGGGCAAGAGAGGGGGGTCAAGGCCTTCCTGCATGCACCGAGAGAAAAACCTTTTCCACTTCGCCTGACACGATCTCCGCATGGAAGGCTTTTGCAAAGCTACTAGGACCCGCGAGACATTATCAGAAAGGTTGAGGGACCGCAGTATCTGCCTTTCAACATCCAGGCTGTTAGGGACAGTGTCTGGATGTTCGGGTGGCGTAGCCTGCCCTGATTCTGAATGATGAGGTCAGATGAAGTGCCCAGGCAAAGGGGCTCCTGGACAGAGAGGACACAGAGAATGGGAAATCAGATCTGACACAGCCAATGCAGGGCTATGAGGATCATGGAACCTCGGTCCTGCTGTAGCTTCACAAGAGTCTTGCCTATTAGCGGAATCGGAGGGTATGCATATAGGAGGCCTGCACTCCAGGAGTGGGCAAAGGCATCTACAGCCGGTCTCTCCCGGTCCCTGTGCAGGGAGCAGAATCGGTCCACCTTGTGGTTCTGCGAGGACGCAAAGAGATCCACATCCGGCTGACCCCACCGGTGGAAAATCCTGACAGCTACACCAGGGTTCAGGGACCACTCCTGGGGCTGGAACGTCCGGCTGAGGCGGTCCGCCACTACATTCTCGGTGCCTGCTAGGTAGATGGCTCACAGGAGCATGGCACATGACAGGACCCAGGTCCAGATCTGTGCCACCTCTTGGCAGAGCAGATAGGAGCCTGTGCCCCCGTTTGTTTACGGCCCATATGGCTACCTGGTTGTCTGTCTGGATCAAGATGACTTTGTTGGACAGGCAGTCCTGGAATGCATAGAGGGCATACCGTATCACCCAGAGTTCCAGAAATTGATCTGGCAGGCCGCCTAGGCTCTCGACCAGACTCCTTGTGTCTATAAGCCATTGACATGGGCTTCCCCAGCCTAGGTTGGAGGCATCCGTGATCAAGTTCACTGAGCAGCCGGGGCTGAAAGGGAAGTCTCTTGCTCAAGTTGGATTCCTGCGCCCACCAGATGAGGGAGAGCTGGAGTGGGTTGGTTATCTGGACGAGTGCTGAGAGTTTCTGAGTGGCTTGTTGCCACTGAGACTGCAGGGTCCACTGCATGACCCTCATTGCTAGGCGGGCCATTGGGGTGACATGCACCCCAGGTGCCATGTGACCCAGCAACTTCAGGAGCAGATGGATGGAGGCCATCTGCCAGCAGCGGATGGATCTGGCTAGGCTGGTCATGGTGGCTATGCACTTGCTGGGGAGGAATGCCTTGGCCACCATGGTGTCCAGGTCTGCTCCTATGAAGGTCAGTCGCTGGGATGGAGTCAGCTGGGATTTCGGGTAGTTGACAAGAAACCCCAGTGACTGGAGGAGGTGTAACGTCATTCTGAGGGCCTGAGGGCCCTTTCCCTTGACGAACTCTTGATGAGCCAATCGTCCAGATATGGGAACACTTACCCCGTTCCGGCGCAAATGTGCTTCCACCACTGCCAGGCACTTCATGAAGACCCGGGGCATGGAGGCTAGTCCGAAGGGAAGAACCCAGTACTGAAAGTGTCGGTGGCCAATCACAAAACGCAGATATTTGCGATGAGGAGGAAAAATTGCAATGTGCGCGTAAGCGTCCTGTAGATCCAGAGAGCAGAGCCATTCCCCTCGGTGCAGAAATAGAAGCAGGGTGCCCAAGGACACCATTTTGAACCGTTCTCTGCAAAGGAACCTGTTTAAGGCTTGAAAATCGAGGATGGGACGGAGGCCACCTGTCTTTTTTGGAATGAGAAAAATATTGAGAGTAGAACCCTTGCCCCCGCTGAGCCCAAGGGACCGGTTCCATGGCTCTGGACCGTAGCAGGGTTGAGAGTTCTAACTCGAAGGTCTCTGCTTGCTCTACCAGGCTCCATGCTGGGGAGGATGGAGAGATTCTGGAGGAACAGTGAGGAGATTCAGGTGATAACCATGAGCTACGATGGACAATACCCATCGGTTGGTAGTTTTTGAGAACCAATGATTGACGAAGTGGCAGAGACGACCTCCCACAGGTGGGCCGGATGGTGTGGGCAGAGGGGATTGGTTTCTGCTCTCTGGATGCCAGTCAAAACCCAGCTGCAGGAACAGGCTAGGGAGCTGGCTGAACTCTAGGCGCTCTTTGGCAAGGGTACCCTCTTTGGGAGGACTGAGCTACACGAGCACGGGAGGCCGGAGGGTAGCATCTCCGTTGCTTGTAAAATTGCTTCCTAGTACATGACCTCTATGGGTCGCTGAGGGGGAGATCAGAGGTAGTAGTGGATAGCTGATGCAGGATCTCATGGTGGTCCTTGAGTTGGGCCACTGCGTCGCAGATCTTGTCCCCAAATAGGTTTTCTCCTGTACAGGGGAGGTCAGATAACTTTTCCTGGACCTCTGGATGAAGGTCTGAGGCCTTGAGCAGGCCCAGCGTCTGGCACTAATGCCCGCGGCTTAGACTCTTGACGCTGTTTGAAAAACATTATAGCCTGCCCTCACTTCGTGCTTCCCAGCCTCCAATCCTTTCTGGAGGATGGAGCCTAGGTCCTCCTGAAACTGCAGTGGCAGGGTCTCCTAGAACTCCTGAACTTGTTTCCAGAGGTTCCTGTTATACTGATTCAAGTATAACTGGTATTCAGCTATACGCGCGATCAGCATAGACCCCTGGAAAACCCATTGCCCAAGGGCATCTAAGGCCCTTTGGTCTTTTTCCGGAGGGGCAGAGGAGTGAGGGCAGGTCCTCTTGGCCTTTTTCTGGGCCAATTCCACTACCACCGACTGGTGTGGCAACTGGTTCTTTTGAAAACCCAGGGCCTTTAGCACTAGGTAGGTGTCATCCATCTCCTTGTTAACTGGGGGCACAGTACCTGTTCCCACAGACGGTAAAAGAGGTCCAGAAGAACCTCGTGTACCGAGACCACCATCACCTCTTTAGGAGTGTTCACAAATTGTAGGACATCTAACATTTTGTGGCAGCCATCTTCCTCTGACAGCTGAAAGGGAATGGTTTCTGCCATCTCCCTGACGAAACTGGCAAAGGAAAGATCCTCCGGAGGTGAGCACAGTCTCTCTTCCGGGGAAGAAGGCTCTGAAAGAAGGTCCGAGGAGGCATCCCCCATGGGTCATAGGCGGCCTCTTCCTCACCGGCGAAGCCTCTGGGTCTAGGAGAGAGAGGCTAAACCCCAAGGCATGAGGCATGGGCACTGACGGACAGTGCAGTGGCACCGGTATCGAGGGCATTGGGGCCTACGAGGGACACCGAGGCACTGGGAGGCCGGATGGCCCAGGGACGGGCTCCGGCATCGGCGGCTCCAACTGTGGAGATGGGTGCGGAGCTGCATCTTCCTTCTCCGAGGAGCCCGGAATCGGGATCGAGACTGGAGGAGGTGCCAGGGCTGGCTGGGCACCGGTATGGGGGCCGGCATCGGTGGTGGCTGAAGGCCCCGAAGGGCACTGAGCACTGCCTGCTGGACCATGCGGTCCAGCTCCTCTCGAAACAAGGGTGCGGACAAAACAGACCCTGTTATAGGAGGCAGGCTGGGCGTCTCCGGAGCATCCATGGGGTTCCACGGAGGTTTGGTGCCCGGCACCGGTGGGGCATGCCCTGGGCTCCCGGGTCCAGAGGAGGATGGGGCCTCCTCTCCCCGGGACCTCTTCAGAGGGGGCTCGGTCCAGATTGATGCCCCTCCAGTGTCTGTGCCGGTACCAGATAGAGATGACCGTCGATGCCGGTGTCGATGCTTTCCATGGTGCTCGGCCCGGTCCTTCTCCGGTGCTGAGGACGATGATGCAGAAGTCTTTGAATGCGTCGATGCCGGTGAGGGGCAATCTCCCGCTCCTCAGTCTTCTCGGCGGGGCTTCGATGGGGAAGGTCCTGAGTCAGAGTGATCCCCACGACTCGATGCACCCAGCACCGGAGTCGATGGAGCAGATTGCTTGGACTCAAAGAAGTGCTCCATCTTCTCCAGGCAGGCACGCCGGCCTTTGGGGGTCATCTGAGCACAGTTTGGGCATCGATGGATGTCATGGGAAGGCCCGAGACACAGAACGCAGACGTCATGTGGGTCCGTTATGGACATTGTCCGTGGACACTCCGGGCACTTCCGAAAACCGGTCGCCATGAGAAAAAGAGGTGGCATGCGGTCAGTGACCATCAGTAACCGAGAAGTAAACAGCCGGGAACGGACTGCAAAAATGCGAAACGGACTTATCGGACGTCAGTGAAGTCGATGCGCGATGGAGGACCCTGAACAGGGAAAATATTTTGAAGAAAACTTCAAAGTATTCAGTGTGAGGAAAACTTCACACAGAGCTCCAGTAATCTCGAGGCAATCGCTACATGGAAAAAAAGAGACTGAAGGGGGACCCCATGCGGCCACGGGGTTGGTGGCATGCTGGGCATGCTCAGTGTGCCAGTCAAAGTTCTAGAAACTTTGACAAAAGTGTTTTGTGACAGGTCTCCATCTGAGGATGTCACCCATCTGTGAGGACTATCATCCTGCTTGTCCTGGGAGAAAAGTAGTTTTTTTCTGCTTTTCTGTACTACTTTTAGGAGCGCTCAGCAATTAACATCTGCTCCAGGTAAGTGTTAATTTCTGAGCACAAAAATGTGCATCTTAGACGCACATTTTTTTTTGTATTCAGAGTGAATAGCTAATAGCCTCATTCACATGTGATGAGCGCTATTAGTTTCACTCCGCGTTGGACATGCGTTCTGGAGGCGCTAATCCCCATAAGGGGATTAGGTAGCGCCTATACATCCTGCGTCCAACTGCAGGTTATACAGTGCACTCAGCTGAGAGCCCTGTATTGCATTGGCCCCCAACTGTTACACACAGCAAAAGACAGTGACTGCTAAAAGCGCTACCACAGAGATTGTAGCCCCCTGCAACTCAGAGACAGGAGAAGGGCTTTCTCCTGCTCCAAGCTCCACACCTTTCCTTCTCTTAAGAATTATCTGCTGCCTACTATACTGAAGCCTTGGATTGTACCATTATGGTCATCCCTAGAGGGAAGACCACAGCAAACGGTTCAGTTCATGTATTACTCTTTCCAACTCCAATTATGTCCTCAGGGGGAGGACATAATTAGTAAAGGGTGCATAGTCCCCTTTCCATCATCTACTCTATAACATAAAGATTAATTATGGTTTGAATAACCCCGAGTAGCTAATAAGATGGTTCACAGGTATTTGCAGTGACATCCCAGGTGCTGCTGTGTACAACTGCTGCCGATCAACTTGCTGTCTTCTGCTGCGACATTGCTGTCATCACCACATCCGGCCCCGGTAATGCAAAATATAATACCAATGAAGATCTTCAGGATGGGAGGAGGGTTGGGATATCTTTTTTATCCCCCTTCCTCTCGTAAACATCTCTCGATTTTCTGTAAAATGAGATTTGACGCAAGTGGGGGTTTGTCCACAGCTCATGTTACTAATACTTCCTGGTGCACTTTAATGCTTAAATGCGTAAAAGCAGCATTCAAGCAATTTCAGGTGCTGAAATCCAGGTCACGGCAGCTGGAAATGTAAATTTAGGGTGCTCTTCCACTTCTCCATGGTAACCAAGATAAGTACCTTTCCTTGGAGATTAACACCGTTTGCAGTGTTTGCTTTAGGAACTGCAGTTTTTCCCCTTCTATCCTGCGTTGCCTGTAGATGTGAAAAACATTTTATGATCGTATACAGTACATAGCCATTTTCTTGCTAGAAATTTGTTCCCTGATCGTAACAATGAGTTCAGGTCCTGAAAAAAAAATACCTGTATAACATTTTTCTCTGTGTGTATGTATATATACACACACATATATATATGTATACATACATCTCAAATTTGTTAAATTTGAGGATAAAGCGAGCATAATTTGGAATACACTCATCAGGGAGTCTAACAGAATTCCAATTTGTCCAATAAAATTGAAAGTAGCTTTGAATTAGGGAGGCCTATAATATTTCTCTGTGCTTGTGCGTCAACCTACTAGTTGGAAGGAAAAAGCATGTCAGAAACATTATTGGCTGATGGTTGCTCTTAGTCTGAGTCCAGAAGGACCATCAGTTTCTTGTATGCTATTGACCATTGCACTAGGCATTTAAATATGCTTTCAGAATGCATGGCGTTTCACAATTCTGGTCTGTTCAGCTTTATTGGGAGGCTGACAAAGGCACACGTAACACTATGCAGCATTCAAAGGTCAGGGATTTGATTCAAAATTCATGAAATGTCTTATGGCACTCAGTAAGGCAGTGATTCTCAACCCAGTCCTTGGGAGACACCTAGCCAGTCAGGTTTTCAGTTTATCCACAATGGCTATGCATGAGACAGATTTGCATATGATGGAAGCAATGCATGCAAATCTCATGTATAGTCACTGCAGATCTCCTGAAAAGGTGCATGGCTAGGTGTGCCCATAGGATGGGATTGAGAAGCACTGCACTAAGGAATCTACAGAATCGATGTTCTGTTTCGAATTCATATTGTAATTGAGGGATGGAGAGGTGAGTTTTTTTTTTTTTAATTTGGTGAACTAGACAGATGCAAGCAACTGAAAACTGAATACTTTACCTCCCTAAGGCAGGATGAATGAACTAGCTGCAGCCACTATTAAAGGCCTAATTCAGACTGTTACGGGAAATTATTTGGGGAAGGCTCTATCACATAAGTTCCCTCACCTATCCTGGGGAATCCCTAGGCAGTCAGGTTTTCAGGATATCCACAATCAATATTGTTATGAGATAAATCTGCATACAATGAAGGGAGTGCATACAAATCTTCTTCATGCACATTCATTGTGGATATCCTGAAAACCTGACTGACTGGGGGTCCTTAAGGACAGGTTTGGGAACCAGATAGATGGTTCCTTTAGCAAGCGCCTGGTAGACAAACATACATGGATATGGGACAAGAAAATGCATGAGCACGTCAGACGCTGTAGCTCAAGCCACACAAATAGGCTGATGCAATAAGCTGAGTGTTTAAAAACAAAACAAAACAAAAAAAAGTGTTGGTTTCCGGCACATTTTTAACACTCAGGTAAACATTTTGTTTTTAACTCCTGATGCAGTAAGCTAATGTTATACAAATGCATCAAGAGCTAAAAATAAAATGCGAATAAAACTTTAAAATGTGCGTTCGGCACAGGCTGAACACACATTTTAACTCAGGAATAGGGGGGGGAGCTGTCCATGACAGCTGCAGTCGCCACTTAGCCAGATAAATACCAATTTATCCATCTACCTGGCACAGGTCACTGCTACTTAGCGAGATAAGTACTCTATCCAGCTACATAGCTGTAGCCTGCGCCAGATCAACTGATAGGCACTGCCTTATCTGGCACTTAACCTCTGCCAGATTTATTTATTTATTTAACACTTTTCTATACCGACCTTCATGGTTAAAAGACCATATCAGATCAGTTTACATCAAACTGGGGGACTGAACTAAAGACAATAGTATAAAACAGGAAAAAACAAAGTTACATTCAACAAGGAAAATAAAACTTGGTAAAATAAAACATTATAAAAAAAATAAAACAGATAAGACGGATTAGTTGATATTTATACTCCACCAGAGACAGAGCACTCTCAATAGCAGGACCCATCACCTGGAACTCAATGCCACCTGACCTACGCATGGAACCATGCACTCACAAATTTAAAAAAAAAATAAATAGAAAACGTTAGAGATGTGAATCGGAACCGGAATCTGATCGGTTCTGGTTCCGATTCAAATCTTAAAATTTTTATCGGCCGGCTCGAATTTGTTTTTGTTATCGGCTGCGCCCAATCCGATAACAAAAAACCCTCCCACACCCTCCCGAACCCCCAAAAAACGTTTTAAAATTACCTGGTGGTCCAGTGGGGGCGCGGGGAGCGATCTCCCGCTCTCGGGCCATCGGCTGTGTTAATAAAAAATGGCGCTGATGGCCCTTTGCCCTTACCATGTGACCGGGAATCCGTGCCATTGGCCGGCCCCTGTCACATGGTAGGAGCACTGGATGGCCGGCAGCCGATGGCCCTGGACCACCAGGTAATTTTAAAAGGTTTTGGGGGGGTCAGGACGGTGGGGGAGGCTAAGGGGTAAGTTTTAAAGGGTCGGGTGGGTTTTTTTTTTTATCGGGCCATCGGCGCCATTTTTATTAGTGGCAGCCAAAATGGCGCCGATGGCCCGAGAGCGGGAGATCGCGCCGGGACCCTCCCCGCTGGACCACCAGGTAATTTAAAACATTTTTGGGGGGTTCAGGAGGGTAAGGGATTAGTTTTAAAGGGTCGGGGTGGGTTTAGGGGTTGTTTTGGTGGGCCGGTTTTCCCGCCCTCCCCCCAAATACTCCTGTACCCGATTAACGATTTTTCACAATAAGTTGGGGGAATTTGTATTGTATCGCGCACTCTAACGATTTAAAAAATATCGGACAATTTTTTAAATCGTCAAAAAACGATTCACATCCCTAGAAAACGTGGCTCTTCAAGCTAGCCTACTCCTAACCCCTACTTTCTTCCCTGGTACTATCACGCTACATGACATTGTCTACAGTTTCAATGATATAATATATATATAATTTATCTTCAAGCCCACTATTTAACATCATGTACCCTTCTCAGACCTTACCATGTAACCTTGCTCTCAAATATGACTAATGTGTACATAGTTTCTGTTTATATTTTATATTTACATATATATATTTTTCCTCCAACACTTATATACTCTCTGCACTCCATGTTTTGTACCCTCCCGTTTACCATGCCATGCAACCAAATCGTTCCATTTATTTTTTTCTATCTTGTTATACGTTACTTGTAAACGGATACGATGTGCAAACGGCTATCAGTATATAAAAACCTTTAAATAAATAAATAAATCTGGGTAAATGGTTGCAGCCACTACTTAGCCAGATAAGTACCGACTTATCTGCAGACTTTTTAAAAAAAACTTGTTTTCCCCTTTTTTAGGGGTGTTAAGTGCCAGCGCTACTGCCCAGACAACTTAACTCTGGCTTTGACCTGGAGCTAAATCTCCAGCACTAAAAAATGTGTGCTGACCCAATGCAGTCTCCCTACATCTGCGGGGAGGTACTGTTTAATGCCCTCATTTGCATGGGACTTCCATGTGAAGGCACTAAGCCATACTCCTAATTAGGAGCACGCAATTTCTGTACGCAAAACTCCTAACATGTGGATGGAATACTTGCTCGACTTGTCCTCCTTCCCCCATGAAAAATATACAACACATGAACTGGGATTTAAATAGGCCGCAGTTTATTAACGCAAGCTAACCCAAGCCCTTACAAATCAACATTAACACACAACCCCAACTTCCCATCCCTCCCTTTTCTCCACCACCTTGTCCCCAATGGTGAAGTAAAAGCAAACCCATCCCCTACCCCGCCTAGGACCAGCGAGAGTAAGCTCATACCGAGAACCATGCCCCATGGTTCTTCGGTCCTCCCGTGTAGCGGCCCCCCCAGCTACACGAGGCCTGCACCACCGGCCACCACCACCGTATAACCCCTGCCTTACAAATTCCTCTTGGGCTCGGGTTTACTGCCACAAACAAGTTGACATAATCAACTTGTTCCCCCAAACCGAGGCACATTACCATTTCCTAACCTCTCTTTCCAACCCTTCCTGTATGGAGTTATTAAACAGGTCCATACCCACCTCGGATAAATGGACCCTGTCCCCTGCAAACAACCCAACTTCCACCGCCCAGGACCATGGATGTCTAATTCAAGACTCCCCTCTTCCCACCCCATTCATTTTCTCAACTGCCTGTTTAACTTTTTGACTTCAGATTGCCAAATTGCCTCATCCTTATTGTGCAAACGGAGGATTACATCAGACCATCCGATGCGTATTCTAGGCCATCTAATCACTATCTGTGAAATGTCTTTCTTCATGCAGGTAAGTAACTCCCTGCATGATTTGGACCCAATATCATTCCCCCCTAAATGTATGAGGAGAATATTTGGCGCACCCCATATTTCTATCCTCTCATACAGGAAAGGTAGGAGTTTGTCCCAACCCATACCCCTTACTAAACCAGGCTAAACGCCAACCCCACTTCTCCAACTCCAAGTTCTCCCCGTATGGACGCTTCAGCGCTCTTCTTTGTGCCCAATGTATGTAGGAATGGCCCACGATCCAGGCACATCCTTCAAAATGCCTCACCCCCTTTCGCTCTGTAACACAAAACACATGATGTTAGATATCACCCTATCCCTTCCCACGACCTGTCACTCCCTTCAAGGTCTTATGTATGATCGAAAAGCATTTGACATCCACCGACCTAGGCCTTTAATTCCGCAATCTGATAAACCCGCTTCTGCTGCAGTAGTGGCTGCACCTATATGAAACGAATGTGTACTGTACAATCGCTCGTCACCGTCACTTTTTACTATGGTTGCGCTCAATACCCTGCCAAATTGGTAGTGGGTCAAAGGACTCCCATCCCTGTGTACCAAGAATGACCCTCCTATTCGAGGCTGCATTTCCAGATACTTCCTTGCCAGCAGAACTAGACACACTCTTGTGTTCTCATCCGGTACTAAATTAAGAAAGGCACCTTTCCCCTCCTGATCTGTTTTCGACTTATGAATAAACAATCTAACCTTAGCATCATAAACCTGCACGCACTGAACTGTTAAACTGACGTCTCGTTTACTATGCCTAGCTAACGCTACCAATTCACTTACCCTCATAGCTCCAAAGAACCCTCATAGCTCCATGAAAACGAGACCCTAACCAGTATCACTTCATATCATGACCAACATACATCTGGCAATCGTGCTGACAAGTGGGCCAAATCATCGTACCGAATGGGCCGTCTGCTGTCTTCCAACTTGCCCAAGCTGTGCTGCCATCCCCTTAACACTTTTCTCACCCTAAAACTACTTAACGGGTTACCCCACCCATGCATGTTTTGAAAGATAGCAAAACCTGCCAGTTGCGAACAGACTGTAGCTACGGAATACTCTAGCTTCTTGGCTCCGGTTTTGAACTCCACTATGGCTTGATTGGTCACCACGTCCTCGCGCCACCCCCTGGTTTCCAAAAAACCCATCACTGTATTTGCTCCTTGAATGTACACCTTCCTCATCGCTGGGGCTACCGAGCACCGTATCATCTCCCACTCCTCTTCATCACCCTGCAAGATGCTAAGTCCTCGCCGTCCGTCTCCAAGCTGCGGACACCTGTAACATTCTGCAGGGACTTTAGGAACATCGCATTGCTGAAGTCCGCTCTCAACCATCTATTGGTGTCTTCTGTGAGGACAATCTGCCTTGCCTCTTTCCCCTCCTTAGTCTCCCTCCCTCCTTTTTTTTTTTTTTTTTAAATTGCCCTGTTTTACTCATTCACTTCAACACTTCCACTATCCCAATCAACCCACCCGAACGGACCCCCTTCAGTACCCCGTACCAGACCCCCACCCCTGATCCTACCATATTATTATGGATGCTTTCCTTGCTTCAATGCTTTGTTGGCAGGAGACTGCTGCACCGCCATGTATTTGGTCACTGGGTGTGCTCCGTTACATGAAGAGCACACATGCTTAAATCTACATTCCGGGAATAAGCATGTGGCCCTGTTGAATCTCCAACATACATCTGTAGTGAACGATGTTATCCTGGGGTCCGTACTTTTAACCGTATTCCCCGCAACCTTCCCTGGATAGGCCAAACCAGCTCCTGTATTCCCTCCCTCATTCCCACCTGTGTTAGCTCCCTGCATCAACCTCCCTGACCCTGCGCTTTTGTTGGTCATTTGAGTTAACCATAGATTGATATCCTGCGTACCCCACGACATAAACCTATTCCTGGCCATTTTTTCCCTAAAGCGCTCATTGTAGTTGAGCCATGCCCAACCCTTGTAATCCTTGAAGGCTCCCAAGATGCTGTCCCCATAGAACAGCAGGGCACCATATTGCTCTGGCTGGTAATGGCCCACCACGCTAGCTAATCTAAAGAAACCCCTAACCCAATTAATTATGTTTTTTGGAACCTTTATGCAATTCTGCACTCTGCAGTAGTGGAACCTTTGGCAATTCTGCACTCTGCAGTAGTGCAGAATTCCCCCAGGATTAAACAATGAAACATGTACAATATCCACCCCCCAGTCCTTACCCCCTTCTACTGTCCCAAATTTGTAAGTATCTGAAAATAGTATATGCACAGAAGACTCCAGTCTTGCATGTTAAGGTTTAATTGGTGCTATTCACTCCTAAGCGCCTGGCTCCAGGAGGCAGCGATTGAAGATAAAGTTCCCATGTCACAAAGAACAGTAGTCTACACTTGAAGGATGATGTTGATGCTCTATTCTCCATTTATAAAAGGTCATGTAAAGAAACTCGCCACTGCCAGAGTGATGGACCCGTGTCACCTCTCCTTGTCACTAATATAGTTTTCTTCCCTATCAAACATGATTTCCAGGAGAACAATGTATTTCCTTTATTTTAAAAAGACAACAGAGGAAAATGATCAAAAAGTATAGCATCTGGGGTTAGCAGGACCTTATTTTTGAGAGATATCCAACCTACTTTAGTCCAGAACTGGTGAGATTTTGAACTCCAAAAAGTCTGAGTCAGGATGCCTACATCCAGTTGACATCGCTCACACAACTCTACCTCAGCAATGCCAGCCCTATATGCTTGAATCTGAGAAAAATATGCCTGTCTTAAGAACTTGTGTTTGAGCTATTTTTAAATGGAATTGCTCTCACAAGTGCAGAATGGCAGGGAGCTACCAGTATAACACAGGAGCAAAGTTGCACTTAACACATCTGATGTATACACCAAGGGGCGGATTTTAAGAGCCCTGTTCGCCTAAATCCGCCCAAATCCGGGTGGATTTAGGTGAGCAGGGCCCTGCGCGCCGGTGAGCCTATTTTACATAGGCCTACCGGCGCGCGCAGACCCCGGGACTCGCGTAAGTCTCGGGGTTCTCCGAGGGGGGCGTTCAGGGGCGTGTCAGGGGGCGGGCCCGGTCGTCGCGGCATTTAGGGGGCGTGTCGGCAGCGTTTTGGGGGCGGGTCCGGGGGCGTGGTTACGGCCCGGGGCGGTCCGGGGGCGTGGCCGTGCCCTCCGTACCCGCCCCCAGGTCGCGTCCAGGCGCGCTAGCGGCCCGCTGGCGCGCGGGGATTTACGTCTCCCTCTGGGAGGCGTAAATCCCCCGACAAAGGTAAGGAGTCAAGGAAAAAAGAAAAAAAGAAAAAAAGAAAAAAAAAAGAAAAAAAGAAAAAGAAAAAAGAAAAAAAGACAAGGAGTCCCCCAGGGATCTTCCCTCTCCTCCACATTGTTCAATGTTTACCTTACACCGCTGTGCCGATTTCTCTCTAAATTGGGTCTTCAACACTTCATCTACGCAGATGATGTTCAAATACTCATACCCATAACCAGCACAATTACAAATGCACTGAGTACCTGGAAGATAGCCTTATTAGAAATTAAAACTATCCTCACAGACAACCAATTGGCTATAAATACCAACAAAACTGAACTTATCATAATTTCACCTCCAAAAAACACAATATTGATTAACTCTGAGATTTCTCAAAACAACTACCCTATTTCACAACAAGTACGCAGCCTTGGTATCATCATTGACAGTAATCTCACGTTTAAAAAATTCATCGCGGATACGGTAAAAAGCGGTTTCTTTAAACTACTCACGCTTAAACGTATTAAATCTCTATTACACCAATATGATTTCCGCACAGTATTACAGGCTACTATTTTATCAAGGATTGACTACTGCAATGCTCTGTTACTGGGTCTACCTAAAACCACCATTCAACCTTTACAAATGCTGCAAAATGCAGCTGCCCGTATTATCACTGACACAAGCCGCCATGATCACATCACGCCAGCTCTTCAGTCTTTGCACTGGCTACCCGTGGCTTACAGGATAATTTAAAAATCTATGTCTCTGATACACAAAGCCATTCAAAACAGAGAAATGCTTTGGTTCACAGATCAACTACAATTCAAAATTTCCTCCCGCCCAACGAGATTCCAGAATTTAGCCAAATTAAACATTCCTGCACCCAATCTGACTAAACTCTCTAGTACAAAAGAACGATCTTTCATCATTGCTGGATCAACAATATGGAACACCATGCCCTCTGAATTACGCCAGGAACTCTGTCACAAAAAATTTAAACAAAACCTTAAAACCTGGCTATTTAAAAAAGCCTACTATCAATAATCTGAATCCTCATCTACTCTTCCTAACATCCACAATCTATCATATATTGTTTATATGTTATTAATACAAAGTTATACACGGTATTGTATTCAAGTTACCTTGTTATATTGTAAAGCGCAATGCTGAATTACTGTTTGTATGTAAACCGAGGTAATGTTATTTACGTACCCCGGTATAGAAAAATCTATAAATAAGTAAATAAATAAATAAATAAATAAGGGGGGGTTTAGACAGGGCCGGGGGGGTGGGTTAGGTAGAGGAAGGGAGGGGAAGGTGAGGGGAGGGCGTTAGAGGATTCCCTCCGAGGCCGCTCCGATTTTGGAGCGGCCTTGGAGGGAACGGGGGTAGGCTGCGCGGCTCGGCGTGCGCCGGCTATATGTAATCGATAGCCTTGCGCGCGCCGATCCAGGATTTTAGCGGATACGCGCGGCTCTGCGCGTATCTGCTAAAATCCCGCGTACTTTTGTTGGCGCCTGGAGCGCCAACAAAAGTACGCCAACGCGCCTTGTTTGAAAATCTACCCCCCAAAGCGCAAATAAGACATTACTTGGTCATAGTGTAGCACTTAAAATTCCTTTATTTCAACACGGTAACTCCTTTCAGTGAACCACAGTATTTAACCATTCACCAGTCCCGTTGTTAAATACTGTGGTTCACTGAAAGGAGTTACCGTGTTGAAATAAAGGAACTATAAGTGCTATACTATGACCAAGTAAAGTCTTAGTTGCGCTTTTTGGGGCGGATTTTAAGAGCCCTGCTCGCCTAAATCCGCCCAAATCCGGGCGGATTTAGGCGAGCAGGGCCCTGCGCGCCGGTGAGCCTATTTTACATAGGCCTACCGGCGCGCGCAGAGCCCCGGGACTTGCGTAAGTCCCGGGGTTTTCTGAGGGGGGCGTGTCTGAACCGCGTGGCGTTTTCGGGGCGTCGGGAGCGTTCCAGGGGCATGGTTACGGCCCGGGGCGGTGGCCGCGCCCTACGGACCCGCCCCCAGGTCGCGTCCCGGCGCGCTAGCGGTCTGCTGGCGCGCGGGGATTTACGCCTCCCTCTGGGAGGCGTAAATCCCCCGACAAAGGTAAGGAGGGGGTTTAGACAGGGCCGGGCGGGTGGGTTAGGTAGAGGAAGGGAGGGGAAGGTGAGGGGAGGGCCTCGGAGGGAACGGAGGTAGGCTGCGCGGCTTGGCGCGCGCCGGCTATACAGAATCCATAGCCTTGCGCGCGCCGATCCAGGATTTGCACGGCTACGCACGTATCTACTAAAATCCCGCGTACTTTTGCTTGCGCCTGATGCGCCAGCAAAAGTACGCCTATTCGCGCGGTCTGAAAATCTACCCCTTGGTGTATACATCAGTAAAATGTCAGCAAAGCTAGCTGCTGTGTGTAATTTTGGTATCTTGTACACATCAGGTATTGTTTTAAGCAGCAATACAAAAGGCCCTTTGTTTTAGTCTATTCCATACATAAAGAATGGCTACGCAATTTGCTTACTGGTGCAGAATCCATTCACTGTTGGGCAGTTCATCCTTAGAATTTTATTTTATTTTTAGTGAAAGAAAAAAAAAAAAAAGACTGAAAATGAATCCAAATTATTCTTTCTTGTGAATCGAAGAGATCTCACAATAATATGTATACAGAGCTTGCCCCTGGCTATGTGCACACAGAGAACCCATGACCAGTTTAACAAGGTGCAGAAAGCTGATGGGCCCAATTTAAGGGCAGAAGTCCTGCAGTCTCATTTGTGCATCTTTTATCATGTACATATTTTTGGGGTGGGTGTGTGTGTGTGTGTGTGGGGGGGGGGGGGGGGGGGAGGATATCTGTTTCTTCTACTACCAAATTTCTTTGACCAAGTCATCACTATTTCAAATTGTGCACACTTAGGTCCATTGTGGCAGGTTGTACAATATTCAAATGAATAGTAATTCTGAGTTGAGGGAGCAATAGCTCCCGAAAGTCCATCAGCTATTAATGTATTAATTTAGTAGAAAAAGGAATTGCCTTTTGGGTTTTTTTTAAACTTTATTTCCTAGCAATTCTAAGGCAGAATTGATTTTCTCATTTTACATATCACGCAAACATGAAATTCATTGTGCTCAAAAAATACTGTGTTTTGTGCTTCTGCTTTTTCTGATTCTTAATCCAGTCCTTCATCTTATAGGGGAGAACTAGCAATTGAAACATTGGGATGCTGAATGGGGTAGTCAAGGTAAAATAAGTTAGGCACTGTCAACTAATGTGAATTAAACATCTTCTCAGAGCTTGTGTGCAGACTGTCCTAGCTAAGAATCATCATTAGACCATCCTAAAGAGAAAGGTCTGTGGAGTAACACACATCTTATTGAGCTTATGTGAAAACCAGAAGTTCTACCTATAATTTATCATTTTAAATCCAATATTAACAAGCATATACTGGAGAAAAAAAATTGTACAGAATTGTAAATTTCCAAAATAGAAAAGAAAAAAAAGTAACATTCTTTCTTCACACAAAAGTCCGACATGTGAGGGACAGAGTTTACAATAGGCAAAAGAAATAGACATGACAGAACCTCATCTACAGCAAGAAACCAGCAGAACATGGCCCGAGTTACTGCATGGTCATTACAATCACAGGATGATTAGACAGGAAGGCGGCTAACATTCATCAGTTATTCATTTTCCATTGATATGCAGGCTGAATTAGCCATGACATATGGGTGACATCATAAGGCAGCTCTGAAAGAACTGAGAGCGGGGCCTAGCCAAAAGGCTGCTCAACCTGCCACAACTCCCCATGCTCCCCCCGAAGCGGGAACAGATGTTGGATTGGTGCACCGAGGCTCAGAGACCAGAACGAAAATGGAATCCCTAAATTATCTCTCCCCCCCCCCCCTTTTTAATATTTACTCTTTACTTGAACTCAGCCCATCCCAGCTGAGTATAGAGTTGGTCTCTGGATTGGGGGGGGGGGGGGGGAGGGAGGGAGAGGGCAAAGGCCTTCATCACCGTGCTCGGCTTCCTGCACCCACTAGCATCTCAGCTGTTTCGCTCTCTACAGCTAAGTCCATGCCGGAAAACCAGCTACCAGACCAAGGCACTCTATGGAGGGAGGGATTTGCAGCTATCACCTCAGGAAAACTTGACTGCGGGAGGGGCCATAAGGCATCACCACAGGAGAGCAGGGCAAATTCATTTTCTTCTTTTCTCCTAAATTTTCTTTTAAGCAATCCCCAGTAGGGAGATACACATCCATCATCTGCTGGAGACTGAGAATACTGGTGGGCTGATGTCAGTGCAGGGGTATATGTACAGTAATGTCAGCTTTGCTGAGTCTCCATCTGCTGGTAGAGGTGCATAACCCACTGGTTGTGGATTAACCTGTCTGAATGCTAAGAAAATGCCTCTCAAAACCCTCTTACACATCCTGACATGTCCTGAAAATCTGGTGTGGATAGGTCTCAGAAGCTTTCTTCCCTATGGAAAGTAGGCTAGAAGAGACCCACAAAATATAGTTAGCATTTAAGGGAGCTCAATGAGACTGAATTTATTGAACTGCAAAACTGGATTCTTCCTAGAGTCAGACACCTTTTATCAGACCAGTAAAAGAATACCTCAGCAACACTGGCCTGGGAGTGCCTGCATTTATTTATTCTCTAAAGCTAAGCAGAGTCAAGCCTGGCAAAATGAGGGACCACCAAGGAAGACCAGGTGCTATGGACTGCAAAAGGCAATGACAAACCTCTGCAGTGTTCTGCCAAAAAAAGATAAGAGGTTGTGATTGCCTTGCCACTCAGAAAAGGGTAGAAAGATAGGAAGGAAATATAAAACTAATCCAAACATATTATAGTATATAAGTTTAAGATGTAACAAATCTCTCTTTCAGATGTGTTAACTACCAAGAACCAAAAGTGTCATGAGAGCTGGACTAATCAGAATGAAAACATGCATCAGTCCATTCACATTGCAGCCAAAATTTGATGCATGGATTTCACGAGCTGAGTTAGAGCATCATATTCCCAAAGTAGGCAACATCCATTAATATAATAGCGAAGCCAAATGGAGACATATGCAAAGAAGAATTTTTATATGTACTTATCTTCATTTACCAAGAAGCATTCTACAGAATGGCAACTACAGCAGAAACTTTTCAACATCTAACTGGATTGAAAGGAATCATACCTTGATTGTCCCAAGCCCGGTTCTGGAGTTAGAAATTTTGCAAGATGTGCCATGCTGCCATGTTGAAGCTTTGTGTATAATAGAAACATATATGGGGATGAGGGAAGGGAGATGGTGTATGAAGGCAGAAGGTGAGTTGAGACTGATACAACAGGTTCTTGGATCATCCCATTCATGAATGACTTCAACTCAGGGATTTGAAGACTCTAGCCATTTATAAAGTCCCATCACTGTTTCAGCAGGAATTACAAGCTTCCCTTGGACTCACAACTTCTATTGTAGTTTATCGAAAGATAAAGCTATGATTATGAAGCTTTTCCCCTGCCTTTTGGCTGAATACCAGATGAGCCTTTAGAAAGATACTTTCCATATAGTTTAGCAACTATTTTAAGTGGGTCCTATAGGGGACCATCACCCCCAATCCCAGTCCCCACTTTATTGACTCTGAAATGAAGAGGAAACAATAATGGAATTATGTAAGGTTTATTATACAAGTTCACCACATTCATTGCTTACCCTGTGGAGCTGGTCATATAATCCTAAACAGAAATACCTATGTCCTAAGATTTATATCACCTGATTTTCAGTTGCTTCAGAAGTCTTTAGCTAATTGAAGAATTCTTTAGCAAGGGGTATATCTCTGAGCTGCTAGGACCCTTTGCAATGTCTTTGGTTCTCAGTACTTTTTGTTGTCATCTTCCTGCTTTGAGCTTGTGTGCAGATGGTTTTGTATGTTGTCATTTTAGATATCTGGTTCATGAGTGGCTGACTGAGTTACTGGGCAGTTTAGCCAATTCATGCTATCTTATGGCAGGCCTTCCAGATATATGATTGTTTTTTCTGATTCCAGAAGAATGCATTGCCAAGCTTTCATTGGATGAGTTCAGTGTCAGACCTTATTTGGGCATCATGATTTATTCAGAAATAAGTCAATGGTAATTTCCCTCCTTGATTAATTGTTGAGACATTTTCCTGTAATGTGCTGAGCTCTGTCTGGTCTCAGGTCTTTTTGTCAGCAGCTCCTAGTGTTAACTCGCATCCTGCTTTCTTTTAGTATGACATTTAAAACAATTAAATTCAGATCTCTCTCACTGTTCATGTATTCTGCCCCCACCCACCAGGTATTTAGTGGTTTCCTGTTGAGACTTAAAGATTCACAAACAAGAGGTCGTGCTGTTACAGAGAACAGAAAAGAAATCCCTGTATTTTGTGCTTTAAAGCCTATGCAAAAATCTATTCTATTTCTATATAAAATATCTAGGCATGACCTCTACTAACCATTAACACTATCGTGTACTGCAATGAGAGAAAGCCAACAATTCTCACATATACCACCTCATCATATTGCAAGGGTATTATACCAAACCACAATATGCTAGATGAGACTTAGGTCTTCCCTTCCCAGCAGGGTCTGCCGAGCATTCCTGAACTCTCAGATTAGACTAGTGGGCATTAGATGCAAGACTTAGACTTTCTGCATCTGGATTGTGCAATTCATTGCAACTTGAGATTCAGCTGAATGCCAACTCTCTCTCCTTTAGGAGACTTAAGATGTGGTTGTTTAGGTGTGCAATTTACTTGAAGACTTCAAGACACTGATCTGCCACACAATCACTGCACCATATGGCTCACATCAAATAGTCAAGCTGAGTACAGACCGCCAAAGATGGACTTACAGAAGCTCATTGTAGAAGAGGAACTGATCCAACTTGCTTGCTAATTACACATTACACAATGTACCACAATGGCACATGGTCCAGCAGGAATGCACAAAAATCACTTTCTGAAGTCTTGCTTACATCATGACTAGGCTTCAGATTTTAAAGAGAAGTGTGATAAGGTGGCACCACAAAAGATTGGAATGAATGTTCCAGTCTTTGCATGAAACTAAGTCTGGACCAAAGTAGATACCAGCACCCATCACTGAAGTGACTAGAGTTATTTCCTACATTGCAAGAATGCCTGTGAATCTGATCTTAAGTCACAAACTAGATACACCAACCTAACATATGTTTTTTTTTCTGTTCCTGTAGATTCTTTCATCAAGCCTAGTAGATACACCACCACTTTCTTTCAAAAAGGAATGCGTGGAACCATTATCAAATAAAACACTTGTTCAGTTGCAAGTAGTCAAAAGGCATGATGTTGCCACCAATCACTGCACACCCTCCCCAGTGTATCACAAGACACTGTTCAAGTTTGACCCTGACGTTTCAACTATGTCCGTTAGGAGGAAGTCTGATATCCAGCCCAACATGCAAACATGGACATCAGCCTTTAAGCAGCAGTCAAGCTGTTAGAGCACACTGTGCTCAAACCTGAATAAATGCTGCAGTTCTGTCTGTCCAAATTATTTATCATCACTGATATTTGAGAATGGCGACTGCTGATACAGAAAGAAAAATATATCAGTTTCCACATACAGGATACAGAACGTGTGTCACAGCAAGCGTCTCTACATACCTTCCTGCTGATGGTCAAAGTGGCACCAATGATTTTTGTTTGTTCTGTCTCCATTACAGTGAGTGCGCCAAGCTCACCTATCATGGGCCATATATCGTCCCAAGTTATTAAATCCAGCCCAGGAAACCGTATATGCAGGTTGGTACAATACTTATAGTGGAGTTATGGAGGCTAACCTTCAGTTTTTTTCAAATTCACTTTATAGACCTCTTAGAATAGTAACTTGTTCATGGGCAACCCAACTCATTTCCTCAATGCTAACATGGCTTCCACATTTGATATGGTTTTTAAGCCAAGTACTTTATTGATTTTAACACACCATTTTATTCCCATTATGCTATCTAATGGACATTGTTGCTGCAGACTTTTTTTTTTTTTTTTTAAGGCAATGATATCTAGCAAGAAACCTTCTATTCAACCTGCTGCATTTCTTCACTTTGTATGACACCTTTAATCATGCCATAACTGAGCTGGTTACTGAAGGCAATAGTGCTAGACAGAAGTTTAGTTTGGATTCTAGCTCTTTTCTGGTAGATCACACTGTCAATTTCAATCTCCAGCAGGCTTCTGCTATTATTTTATTTAAAATTATTTCTATACCGTTTTTATAAATAAAAATTTTATCAAAACAGTTCACAGAGATAATTTTAAAATAAATCAAATTAAAAAAAAGAATAAAAATTACACAAAACAAGTATAATAATCAATCAAGGTAAACGAATTTACAAAAATTAAACTACTCTTAAAAAAGAGAAAGGGAAAAGAAACAGAGATGTGCCGTTCAATTACCCTAAAAATAAGGCAGTAAGAGGGATAAATTGATGATTTGGTATGATGAAAAATGAAAAGCAGAGGGGAGGGAGGGAAAGTGTACTGGGGGGATGGTCGAATTGTTAAGTGATTACTGTGTATT
Organism: Rhinatrema bivittatum; assembly: GCF_901001135.1. Taxonomy (NCBI): domain Eukaryota; kingdom Metazoa; phylum Chordata; class Amphibia; order Gymnophiona; family Rhinatrematidae; genus Rhinatrema; species Rhinatrema bivittatum. The sequence continues at coordinate 222,411,944 of NC_042619.1, forward strand.
AGATGAAATTTTGAAAGCTATTTGAAACAGATATGTTTTTAAAGATTTTTTAAAATGCAAAGGGTTTGATAATAAGCGGAGTAGGTTTGGTAGTGAATTCAAGAGGGAGGGTCCTGCTACTGAAAACGCTCTCCTTCTGGTAATGTCTAGTCTTGCTAATTGTGGTGATGGATGTCTAAAAGGTTTTGTGTTAGAGATCTTAAGTGTTGAGCGGGTTTGTAAATACGGAGTATGGAGCAGAGCCAGGTAGAGGAGAGATTGTATATTAAACAGTGAATAATGGTGAGTACTTTACATTGTATCCTGAATTTTATAGGTAGCCAATGAAAAGATTGCAAGATAGGTGAGATATGATTTCTGAGAGAGATGCCAGATAAGATATGTGCTGCAGCGTTTTGAACTAGTTGCAATGGATGAATTGTATTGTCAGGTAGACCTAAATAAAGAGTGTTGCAGTAATCCAAACCAGAGAAAATGAGTGATTGCAGAACAGTATGGAAATCGTGTTGGAAACGTAGAGGACGAAGACGTTTTAGGAGTTGTAGTTTATAAAATGATTTTCTGGTTACTGAAGAGTTGTGTTGTTTCATTGATAAATCCGTATTGATAATGTGTCCTAAATTTGTGGCATAGTGCGATATTGGAATGGAAACACTATTTGTTACCAGGTGAGAAGGTGTACCAATAGAAGAATCTGTAACAGAAGTTAGGTGGACGATCTCAGTTTTTGATGAGTTCAGTTTTAAATGATTGTGAGAAAGCCATGAATTAATGGTGGATAGATATAAAAAAAACCATAGATAGAGCAGTGGACCAGGATGTATTATATGGAACTAAAAACTGAATATCGTCTGCATAGATTTTAAACTGTAAATTTAAGGATGAAAGAATATGACATAGAGGTAACAGATAGATGTTGAAAAGTATGGGAGATAGTGACGAACCCTGTGGAACCCCAGAAGAGATTGTGTATGAATCAGAAGAGTGATGATTTATATTGATTTGTTGAGAGCATCCTGTAAGAAAAGAAGAAAACCAATCTAAAACTGTACCTGTGATACCTATGGATTTAAGACCTGAAATGAGAATTTGATGATCAACCATATCAAAAGCTGCTGAAATGTCAAGAAAGACTATGATGTGATCAGTGTAAGAGTCAAAAGCAAGGAATAAAGTGTCGAAAGAGGCTAGTAAAAGAGTTTCAGTGGAATGTTCTTTGCAGAAACCGTGCTGATTGGTATGAAGGATGCTATTTTCTGATAGAAATTTGGAGAATTGATGTAAAACTGCTGATTCTATAAGTTTTGCTAGTGGGTCTGAAGTTGTTAAAATCTGTTGTATCTTTTGTTTTAGACTTGGTGATGGGTAAAATAGAGTTAATTCTGGTTAGAGAAAACATGATTGAGCCAAATTTTCCAATTTTGAGAACTTTCCAGGATCAGGAAAACTACTGCAAAATTTCTGACACATGATTTCTATACAACACAAATGGCAGGTCAATCATTGGGAACTGTGAAACATCTTTTTAAAATGTTTGTTTTCCATTCTATTTCACCATCTAGCTTTAGGAGATAGACCAATCTGTTGCATGAAAAATTGTACAATTGCAAGGGAAAAATAAAGTGACAGGTAAAGCATTAACATTATCTGGAGAAGAAATTGCTTGAAGAAGCCTTCTTTTGATTGATAGTAAAGGAATTACTTTCATTGTTTCTTCTCAATTGACAATGCTTTCAATAATCATTATTCTTTTGCTAGAAAAAGCAATCATTTAAACCAGATATTTCCTCAGTTCCTGGCTGCATGCTGAATTGGCACATTGTTGCCTTAGCATTAATGGAATTAAATCATTAATAGGAGATTATGATTATATTTAAATACAGGACCTAGTTACCCAAGTAATACAACAAAACGTTCACTGCTGTATTTAAACTGGTAGGCACTAGTAATGTTTAAATCCTTAAGTCACTAAAATAAAACTTGTTGCAAATATTCTGAGAAAGATTTATGGATTCCTTATGTTTCTGTTTTGCAGACTAATATTACGATGATGCAGATGTCTTTGGTAGACCTAATACTATGTGGATACTGGTGACGGTAATGTAAACTTTAGTACAGCAAAGTCTCAGAAGCCCAGTAAAATGGAAGAACTGTACAAAGACACTCAAAACATGCAGATGGATGTTACCAACTCTTCCTCAACTCTAGCCAATAGTAAGCTAGAAAATGGAGTTACTCAACTAATAACTGCTGAAGCATGGAACATCAACTCCACAGGCTTAATGAAAAAAGCACTTTCACCCTTAGTGACTGTCCCAGCTTCTTCCATTTTAACACCATCTACAGAATCCCAAAGTGGCGTTGCCCTGAAAGTAGCTGCAACAGTACTTCAGCCAATTTGTTTAGGAGACAGCCCTGTAGTTCTGCCAATTCACTTGCAGGTAGCAGGAAGTACAGCATCACCATTAAACCCTAACAATATACCATATGTGATGACTACACAAGGTCCTGTCCCATTACCTGTTCTTCTGGAGCAACATGTGTTCCAGCATTTAAATTCCCCATTAGGGTTACCTCAAGGCCCTTCAAGCACAGCAAGCTCTATCCAGAGCCATCTATTTCCAGGCTCTACAGCTTCTGTTGGACAACCTCAAATCCTAGATCAAAAACCATCTAATCAAACACAGGATCCAGTGTTTCCACCAGTTTTTCAAACACCTGGATTTGCTGCAGTTCTGCAAGATTTGTTTCCTTCACAGGGCTCCATTGGTTCATCACCTTGTCAAACAACACCAGATTGCTTCTCTGCTAATCTTCACTCTGTTCCACCTCCAGCTTTCAGCTCACCTTTATCTCCCTTAGTACCACCAGCAACTCTCCTGGTTCCATATCCTGTAATTGTTCCACTTCCAGTTCCACTACCGGTTCCTATCCCAATACCAATTCCTGTACCCCATAATGCAGGATCAAAAGGAAATGCTGACTTGCCCAAATCCTCTGTGCATAAGCACAGTGCCTGCAAAGGTACCCAGACCACGCTAGAAAAAGAGGAGTTTAAACCTTTTGAACTTACACAGAAGAGGGAGTTTTCACAGTTTAATCGTCATACAGTCATCAAAATGAACAATGAAAATGAAGCACTGGATCTGTCAATGAAAACTATGCCAGTAATAAAAAGAAATGACATCAGTCCACAACCATCTCATGAAGATGGCATTTTAGACCTGTCTGTCACTTCATATAGAAAGACAAGCAATACAGACACACATGTCGATAAATCCCATATGTATGGATCAGTGAATGAACGAGTGGGTCATTCCAATGATAAAACCCCTACAATTCTGACCGGTTTCATCCCTCACAACAAACCCAATGAATCCTCAGTAAAGATGGACAGCACAATCGGCAGCAGTAATCAGCCTGACATGCTGAGGCAGCAAAAGTGGGTTGTGGATCAGAACAGCAGAGCAGGCTGTGTCCCTAAAGCTGGAAGCAACATCGAGATTGTTAGCACGTCACAGACTGCAAAAGTCATAGTATCTGTTAAAGACGCTGTCCCTGCCATTTTCTGTGGCAAGATAAAAGGTCTTTCTGGGGTGTCCACCAAAAACTTTTCCTTCAAGAGAGACATGCCACAGGACTCCCTACTGCAGCATTATGACACAAAGAGCCAACCGGAGTCTAGGGAAAATACTGAAGTACTTAGGAAACCAATAAAAAACAGGAGTGTAAAGTTAAAGAAAATGGGTTCACAGGAGATTCATATCCTTCCAATCAAAAAGCAACGGCTGGCTGCCTTTTTCCCAAGAAAGTAAAAACTTTTAAAAAATTAAATTGTAAGATAAAATATGAAAAAGATATGCTTGTTTATGTATTAAAATTATCTTTGTAACTTATTTGGGAAATTGGTGGGGAATAGTGTGATAAGATTGGTTAGAGATTCCCTGTAAGCAGTTTTTTTTTTTTTTTTTTAAATCTTTTGAGGGAAAAGTGAAAAAAGCAAACTATTTTTTAACTGAATCGCACAATTTTGCAGCTTTAATGGAACAATGGATCAGTCAGAGGTAAAAGCTATTTTCACTGCCGTGAAGTGCTTTGATGCTGTAATTCCTAACAATGGGTACAAGGAATATTTCAAAAAGAATAAATGTTTGTATGTGCTAATTGTTTGTGTTATTCAATTATTTATAAATTGCTTTCACTTACTGGGATATTTTGGCAAAGACTAAGGTTAGGAACTTTCATTTTCAGTTTTTATTTTATTTTTCCTGGTAATTTCAATGTTATAACAAGAAAAAAATAAGTGGACAAATGCTTGCTATAACAGTAGAAAAATCAGTGGAAAAATTTTTCCCTCCAATTTTTTCTTTTTGTTATAACATTGAAATTCCCAGGAAAATAAAAACTGAAAATGAAGGTTCATAACTATAACCAATTAATGAATAAAAGTTTACATTGAAATATGATGGCGGCAGATAAGGACCTTAAGGTCCATCTAGTTTGCCCAAGTTCTTTCCTGCTGCAGTGCCACAGATCCCACTTGATCATTGGGTTTTCCCACACTTCTTAACCAGGAATCCTCTTATCCTAGGCTGTTTTGAATTCTGTCACTTTCTGTCTCCATCACCTGTCCTCTGCGAGGCCATTCCCATGCATTCACTACCCTTTCCATGAAGAAATATTTCCTGCTGCTTCTGAATTTACCTCCTAGGAGGCTCATGCCATGACCTCTTATTCTAGAGCACTTTTTCCTCTGAAAAAGGTTCTCTTTTCTGTCATAATCTTGAGGATTACAATGATAAATTATGTATTTTGTACAGGTCAGCAAAACAAACTTTTGTTCTGCCTCAGAAATCTAAGCTCCAGCTCATAGTAGCTCAGCACAATTATTTATAACATTTTACCAATATAGCCAAGAAAAGAATTCTTGTCAGCGGAATACAAATATTTTAAATTTATATAAGGAAAAAAAGATTACTACAATTCATACCTACAATTAAAGAGGATTCAACTTTCAATCACCAAGAAATATATTTAATCAGTCTCCACTCATTTAGCTGTAAAAGCATTGAAATTTTATAGTGGATGCAAATAATTATCATTGAAGGGGATGGAGAGAGAAGGTGATGAGACAAGAGGGACAGTATAGACTTCAAACAAGGTCAACTTACTGGTTCATTAAAAAATATACCTAGATCCTTGATATTTACCGCCACATCTACATGGAGAATTGAACTAAAATTGGCTCTCAAGTTTTAATACTCAGCCTTATAATAAGAAACTACTTTCTCTTCTCTTCTCTTCTCCTCTATCACTTAAAACATTAAGGGCCAGATTTTAAAAAGGTTATGCGCACCGGGCCTATTTTAAAAAGGCCCAGCGACGCGGGTAAAGCCCCAGAACGTGTGTAAGTTCCGGGGTTTGCAAAAAGGGGCGTGAGTGGGGTGCGGGCAGTCCGGGGGCAGGGAGTGGTCAGCGGCTTCTGGCACAGCGGCCATTTGCTGCTGTGCTGGGGATCGCTCGCCGGCAGTTAGCCGGCAGGCACAAAAGGTAAAATAAAAATTTGGGGGGGTTTAGAGTAGGGCTGGGGGGGGGAAGGTTAGGGGAAGTGGTGGGAAAGTCAGGATAGGGGGGAGGGAAAGGGGGAAGGCTGCACGGCTCGGCGCGTGCAAGGTGCACAATTGTGCACCCCCTTGCGTGCGCCAACCCGCGCACAAGTTATAAAATCGGGTGTACATGTGCACGCACATGTACGCCTGCACACACCCTTTTAAAATCTACCCCTAAGGTACTCTTATTTTACAACCCAGAATTATTACTTCTCTTCCGGAAAAAACAAATCGTATCCAGGATGAAAACAAATCCCACAATTAATGTTGAAGAAGAAATTCCCTCCTCCCCAGTTTTATCAAAAACTCCAGATAAATCCAATAAATCAAAAGAAAATTGGGGAACTTGTAAAGAGATTTATTGGATTTAAAATATATATATATTAATTTAAAATTAATTTAAAATTAATTTAAAATATATATATTAATATATATTCTATGTAGAATATATATATTTATTGGATTAAAAAAAAAATATATTTTAAAGTGGAAGATAATGAGCTTTGGATGTAGAAATGGAGGAATTCTCATTTATGATCTCAGAAATATTTCTTTTCAACATATCCAAGGCAACACAATTATTTTGTGTGTGTAATTTAATGCTAACGTTTTCAGGGAAAACATTGCAATTAAACTATTCAACAGTCAGCGGCAGCTCCGAAATTCTATTTGCTGAAAAAGGTTCAAATTCATGCGATTGAAGCAGCATTAACAATGTTTTAGTTAATTTATTTAGCAGTTATAACAAATTTATATTTTAGAGATATTTGTGGCTAAAATGTAAGCACCTCCTCCTTACCAACTCCTACCATTCTGAATCAACTAAGACAAGACAGAGCTGGGTGGATGTCGGTAGAAGCCTATGTATATTAGTATGAAGATGAATGGCTGAGGAGTTGATCTAGGGGGAAAGGGATTTCTGAAAACAAGGAGGGTGGTCAGAAGTGCACAGCTTCAAATCTAAAAACATGTAAAACAATTAGAAATAAAATGTACAAAGCAGATCTAACAATAATATCCAGAACAAATCAATAGGGCCAACCATCCCCTTCCCCACAGAAATGGAGAAATTACTTACCTGATAATTTCGTTTTCCTTAGTGTAGACAGATGGACTCAAGACCAATGGGTATAGTGTACTCCTGATAGCAGTTGGAGATGGATCAGATTTCAATCTGACATCAGCCCTAGTACATATACATCTGCAGGACGTGTAGCTCCTCAGTATTCTCCTCGAAAAGCAATTGTGGATATATGTATGACTGAATGATTTTAATAACTTGGATAACTTGCTTAACTTTATAACTTGGTTGACTTAATTTGAATTGGTTGAATTGGTTATAGCTGGAGACTGCCAGTGCCCTCAACCGAGAAACGTCAACACCTGGTAGGATGGGTGTCCTAGTTGGAGGAAAGCATGGCTTACCCGTGAATCACTTGCTCTTGGGGATGTCACTCGAGAATTCCATGAATAATGGCAGTGTAGTTATACAATTCTCCTATACATCTCAATTAGCAACCTTGAGGTCCATATTCAGATACAGTCCAGATAAAAAGTTAGCCAGATAAGTTTATCCAGCTAATTTTGGAGGCATATTCAACAGTGTGGCCACATTATTGAATATAGCCAGCTATCTTAATTAGTTAGCCGGCTAACTTTAGGACAGCTCTTTGACTTGACCAGTCTTAGGCCTGGATTTACTAACACCGCCGGGCTTTCTGAATCCCGCGGTACAGGGGGGCGGTCCTGAGATAACCGGCAGCGATCACACCTCCGCGGTGCGATCGCTGCCGTCATTGCACCGAATAACTACACCATAAAAGGTGTAGTTATTCGGCATCAAATAGGCAGCGATACGGAAGCTTACCGTTTCGCCGTCAGCGCCATCTTCGCGGCGTCCGCCCCAGTGCCACCCCAACTCCTCCTCTTCCTGTCTTGACACTGCTCACATTTAGTGATCACGCGCGATCGCTTTAGTAAATGACCCCCTTAACTGGCTAAGTCACCCAGTTAATTCTGAATATTGGAGTTAGCTGGTTAACTTAGCCAGCTAAGGGGGTCATTTAGATGGTTAACTATTATGTTATCAGTCTAAATGGTTTCTGAATATGGACTTCAACATTTATTACTCTGAATTGCTCATTTTGTTTGGACTTGATGAAGGAAATATTAGCTCCCAAAAGCTAGTTAAGAAATATAGTGTTTGTCCAATTAAAAGGTATCAACATATTTATTTTATTGACCTTTATTTCCAAGAATTCAAGTGGATACAACAATCACACCATTACTTCTTCTTTGAATGCTATTAGTTCTTTTATATGCTCCCATATTACCTCAGATGTCCTTAACCCTTTTTCAAGTTAGGTACTCTCTCAACTCCACAAGCTGAACCAGAAGAAGAACAAGATTCTGTTCTTTCAGGTTTTGTTTGTTAGAGTTATGGATCCTTGTATTGGAGTGAAGTTGACACCACTTACTGGGAAGGCCCAATAGGCTATTGCTGCCAAATGGCAGAAGATGATGCAGAGATTGAGCTGAAGCTTCGCCTATATCAGTCCATTTCCCCATGGGTTGAGCCTTTGGGTTCTGGGGGCTGGCAGGACATAGGTGAAAGTCTTTGGTAAGACTAGGAGAGGTTTAGTAGTCAAGCAGTGGTCAAGGCAGGCAGCGGACAAGGATGGTCAGGTCACAGGTTATGGTCAAGGCAGGCAGCAGACAAGGATGGTCAGGTCACAGGCTATGATCAATACCGGGGGTCAAACCAAAGTGGTAAGTCTGAAGACACTGGAGGCTGAAGACGTAGGCAAGGCAAGGCTGAAGACACTGGAGGCTGGAGGAGGCTGAAGACGTAGGCAAGGCAAGGCTGAAGACACTGGCGGCTGGACGAGGCTGAAGACGTAGGCAAGGCGAGGCTGAAGACACTGGAGGCTGGACGAGGCTGAAGATGTAGGCAAGGCGAGGCTGAAGACACTGGAGGCTGGACGAGGCTGAAGATGTAGGCAAGGCGAGGCTGAAGACACTGGAGGCTGGATGAGGCTGAAGACGCAGGCAAGGCAAGGCTGAAGACACTGGAGGCTGGACGAGGCTGAAGACGTAGGCAAGGCAAGGCAAGGTTGAAGACATAGGCAAGGCAAGGCTGAAGACACTGGAGGCTGGACAAGGCTGAAGACATAGGCAAGGCAAGGCTAACCAAGGAACCTGGGATTCACCCCACTTATTGGCCATTTTCTCCAACTCGTTCCGAAACAAGAGTGAGCCTTTAAAGGGCAATTTTGTAAGGTTAGCCTTGGAGGTTGCATGAGCCGACCAATTTCTCAGCCATAACTGACATCGGGCTGTTATTACCAAAGCTACCCGTCTGGCTGAGATGCAGACCAAATCGCAGCCCGCATCTGCCAAAAAGATGGCTGGTGGCTCCACAACTGTCCTGAAATTCACACCAGATTCATCGACCTCCTGAAAAAGAAGTAAACAAGCTACCAGGGAACAAACTGCAAGGTCATTGCCACAGCTTCAAATGTTTGCTTAAGGATGGCCTCAATCCTATCATGCGTATCCTTCAAGGCTGCACCTCCCATCATGGGGATAGTCGTCCGCTTGGAGAAGGCACACACAAGCACGTCCCACTTTTGGAAAACACAACCGCTCTTTTGCCACTGGATTCAGAGGGAACAAGTCTTCCAAGTCTCGACCCCCTTTGAAATTAGCCTCTGGGGTGCCCCACTCAAGATAAATCAATTCTTGAATGGCCTCCATAACAGGAAAAAACAAGAGGCTTTGCACAAAGAAACCAAAATGGGATTTTTCTTTGGCTGAGACATGGAATCAGCCCCAGGTACTCCCAGCATCTTTAATGTTTGGGAAATAAGAGCTGGTAACTCATCTCTATGAAAGAACCACAACACAGTCCTATACAGTTCCAGTCCCGGAGGAATTTCCCCATCCTCCAGAGATTAAGGATCGGCCTTATTGTCCGTGCCATCCGTATCCCTATCGGGAAGACTGGCTGCCAATCTAGGTGTAACTTTGGCACTTAACAACAGTACCAGGCATGTGGGAGGTCACCTAATGTGACTCTCACCTGGCAAGATTGGTCAGGGCCAAGAACTGTGCCTGAAGAAAGGATTGCAATCCTTGAAAAAATTCCACCCAAGAAAAGGCAAAAGGATTCATGACAAAACCAGAATGCACCTGTCCTGTGCCCACCGAGCTAACTTCCTCTGCTGACGAACAAGTTAAAGGAGTTCCAAGGTCAGGAACCCCCCTTCTGACATGTCATTAACCCAGGCCTTCATCAGGCTGGGAAGAACTTAGTAAAATCACACGAAGGTAATTCTTCCTGAACCTCTAAGCAGCGCTGGCACAAGTTAGAGGGAACGCTAGGCTGAAACGCCCAAATATGATACACAGCACAGAAGTAAAGGCGCTTAGATTTCTTAGCTATAGCTGCCGTGCCATCAGTCTGTCATCTGAAATATGTGCATCCAACTGAATTCTTGCTGTAAAATATATGCGTCCCAAACTTAGGCGTCCAAACTTTAAGCGCACAACCCTGTGCTTGATGAGCGCCCAAAAAAACTAAAAGCCCACAATGCAGCTCAGATTGTGTGCATAGGCAAACTCGCGCCTAACAGATGCCGTTACCATCTTAATGTCCATGCAGGCATCCAATTAAGCGCCCGAAAACTGGACGTACAATTTGGATGCACAGCCGGATGCACTCGCACAAACCAACAGTCTTGAAGAGGGCAGCCTAACACACAGGAAAAGGCGCGAAAACGCCACTGCAGCTTACCACGTTTCACAAAGAAAAGTCTAAGAGTGGGGCTGAGCCCAAAAGGGTTGCTCAACCCGCCAGGCTGCCCACATCCCTTAACCTCCCTCGGGGGCGGGAACGAACATCAGATTGGTATGCTGAGCATGGAAAGGGCTGAAGAGATTACGGCTGTTCAGCTTGGAGAAGAGACGGCTGAGGGGGGATATGATAGAGGTCTTTAAGATCATGAGAGGTCTTGAATGAGTAGATGTGAATCGGTTATTTACACTTTCGAATAATAGAAGGGCTAGGGGGCATTCCATGAAATTAGCAAGTAGCACATTTAAGACTAATAGAAGAAAATTATTTCACTCAACGCACAATAAAGCTCTGGAATTTGTTGCCAGAGGATGTGGTTAGTGCAGTTAGTGTTGCTGGGTTCAAAAAAGATTTGGATACGTTCTTGGAGGAGAAGTCCATTAACGGCTATTAATCAAGTTACTTAGGGAATAGCCACTGCTATTAATTGCATCAGTAGCATGGGATCTTCTTAGTGTTTGGTTAATTGCCAGGTTCTTGTGGCCTGGTTTGGCCTCTGTTGGAAACAGGATGCTGGGCTTGATGGACCCTTGGTCTGACCCAACATGGCAATTTCTTATGTTCTTAAGCCCTATAAAAAAAAACCCTCCTCGGTTCTGTTTTCTTTTTTTTAAATTAAGCTTTACCTGAGCTCAGCCCGCCCTGGCTGAGTACGAGATGATCTCCGACTGCAGGGGGAGAGGGCATATATCCTCACTGCCAGGCTCGGCTTCTTGCACCCACTGCCTTTCAGCTGTTTCAATGGTTAAGTCCATGCCAGCTGAAAAAAACAGCTACCGGATCAAGGCACTCATCTGAGGGACCATGGAAATCACCTCGAATTCTCAACTCGGGAAAGAACCATTTAGTTTCACCCCAGGAGAGCAGGATGAATTAAATTTCCTTCTTTCTTTCTCCTTCTAAAACTTGAAGCAGGGAGATACTCGTCCTCCATCTTCTGGAGACAGAGAATACTGGCAGGCTGTCACTGCAGGAGTATATATACTGTGATGTCAGCTTTGCTCAGTCTTCATATACTAGTAGAGTTGCATAACCCACTGGTTCTGAATTCATCTGTCTGTACGCTAAGAAATTTATGTTACTATGTATACCACAAAGTAATTTGTTTTATTGCGGTTAATAAGTTTTATATATAAGTAAAATGACTGCAGGGGTGGCCAACTCCAGTTCTCAAGACCCACAAACAAGCCTGGTTTTTATGATATCCATAATGAATATGCAAGAGATATCTGCAAACAATGAAGGCAGTGCATGCAAATCTATTGCATGAATATTCATTGTGAATATCCTGAAAACCCAACCGTTTTGTGGCTCTTGATGACTAGAGCTGGCCACGCCTTTATTGCTCATGTATACTGTATAACTTCCTCTTTTCAGGTTGGCAGGTGGTGATACAAACTAGCTTTAAGCAAAACTCATGGTTCGGCTGTTCTACTTTTTCCTTTTAAATTTTACAAAGGTGTTTCATCCCATAACCAATTTGCTAGTTTCTCATGACCAACAAATGGGGATCGCTTCCATAGTTTTTGAGCACCTACTATAATAAAGACCAGAACAGAAAGAATATGGTTTATCGGTAAGCATATATGTGTGGGCACCGTTGCTTATACTGTTCTAGAATGCACAGCAAGAAAAGCAAGAAATTCCATTCCTGTTAACACAAAAAAAACCTAAGCAAACAATTCAATGCATATCTCTACTACAGAAACGTGACTTTTAATTCAAAAGGAAGATAGAGTCTTTGAGAAACTATTAACAAGGATTGCATTCTACGCAAATATCAAGTTTGATTTTGCTGTTTTTTTCTGCTCCAGTACTACTTCAAGGTATTGAAGATATTTGTTTGCAGTTAGCTGCCAGGCAATTTATGATGAAAGTTGCTTTACAAAGCATTCTGTCTCAGATATACTTCTAAATGGTGAATATAAATTAATCTGGAGAAAGTGAGGAAAAGGGATGATAAAATTGTTTTGGCATTTTAATAAAACTGGCCCTCATAAAACTCTTCCCGAACCTTCTTTTAACACACTTAAAAAGGAGAACGTGCATTTGGTCAACATATTTCCTCCCACTTAACCATTTCCAGTTATAAAATCATATTTTAAATCTGAAGATAATAAAACTAGCACCAAATCCATCTCCTGAGAAAACAAAAGCAGCAAAATACACTTTTGAAATCAGTTCAGCTTCATAAGAAAAGGTGGTCACATTTGGAGACAGACTACCATAAGCTTTAGCTTCCTAAATATAGAGGCAAACCTAGTTTTAGGGTGATTACACTGTAGTGGGTTCTCTCTTTCAAAAGTGACTTTTCTAAAAATCAGTAGAACAATAAATGCAGGACTGTGGCATAGTATAAGCTGTATACATGTCATCTAAGGGTATAGCGCAGTTGCTTACCTGTAACAGGTGTTCTCCTAGGACAGCAGGATGTTATCCCTCACATATGGGTGACATCAATGGATGGAGCCTGGCACGGAAAACTTTTGTCAAAGTTTCTAGAAGCTTTGACCAGCACACTGAGAATGCTCAGCCTGCTGCTATCTGCGCATCCACACGAGGTCCCCCTTCAGTCTCGTAATATAGAAAAATATGAGCGAAAAAAATAAAACAATAAACCAGAGGAGAACCCATCACCGTGGGGAGGCAGGCGGGATTCCTGAGGACTAACATCCTGCTGTCCTAGGAGAACACCTGTTACAGGTAAGCAACTGCGCTTTCTCCTAGGACAAGCAGGATAGTAGTCCTCACATGTGGGTGAGAACCAAGCTCCGGACTGTCCAAATGAACAGAGAAGACCAACAGCAATCAAACAAGGTGCCAACGACGGGCACAACATATGCGATGCTGTAGGTCAGCTGAGGACTATCTGGTTTCCACAGAAGCACGGACAGGAAGAGTTCAGTTCAAGTCTGGATTAGGTTGCTCAGGACGGATTGACAGAAAGCACTGACTGTCCTGACGCCCTTCTTTGTCTAAACAGTAATGAGCCGCAAACTTATGAAGGGAACTCCAGGTTGCGACTTGGCAAATTTCAACAACGGGGACTGCATGCAAATGGGCCACCTACATTGCCATTGCCTGTACAAAATGAGCCTTTACTCTGCTGGCACATAGCAAAAAGCAATGCAATCTGCCAAGCAATTTGACAATGTTTGTTTACCCACCACCACTCCCAGCCTTTTGGAATCAAAGGATACAAAGAGCTGGGTGGACTGCCTGAGGTGGGTCATGAGGTCTAGGTAGAAAGCCAAGGCCCTCTTGCAATCCAAGATATGCAGAGCCCGTCCCCCTGAGTGGGAATGAGGTCTGGGAAAGAAGGTGGGTAGAACGATGGACTGATTGAGGTGGAAATCAGTTACAACCTTGGGCAGAAACTTAGGATGCATACGCAAGACCACACAATCGTGGAAGAACCTTGTGTAGGGCGGGTACATCACCAGAGCCTGCAGCTCCTGATCCTGTGAGCTGAAGTAATTCCCACCAGAAATATAACTTTCCAGGTGAGGAACTTCAGATCGCAGGACTGCAGTGGCTCAAAGGGAGAGCGCATGAGCCGTACTAGGACAACATTGAGATCCCAGGACGCTACAGGAGGCTGAAGAGGGGACTTCAGTTGGAGGAGACCCCGCATGATACAGGTGTGCCAGCAACCCCTTGGTGGTACTCGCTGACTGCACTAAGGTGGACCCTGACTGAGTTGGTTTGAAGCCCAGACTCGAAAAGGTGCCACAGGTAGTCCAGCAGTCGAGGGAGGGGGCATGAGAAAAGATCCAAGTCATGCCCCACACACCAGATGGAAAACCTTTTCCACATTAAACTGTACGACTTCCTGGCAGAAGGCTTCCGAGATGTCACCAGGACCTGGGAGACACAGTCCGAGAGCGCCAGGGGCTGAAGGAATACACACTCAACATCCATGCTGTCAGTGCCAATGCCCGGAGGTTCAGATGGCGCAGGGCGCCCTGATTCTGGGAGATGAGGTTGGGTGCCATCCCCAGCCGGATGGGTGGCCACATCCTAAAGTCCTGCAGAAGTGGAAATCAGACCTGTCGAGGCCAAAAGGGCGCCACAAGTATAATGGTCCCTCTGTCCTGTTCCACATCATATGTGGAACGCTCCTCATGCTTCCCAGCCTCGAGACCTAGCAGGACAATGGCTAAGAGTGCCTCCTGTTGTCATTGAGGTAGGCCCTCTGCGAAGTCCTGGACCTGTTTCCATAGATTGCGGTTGTATTGGGTCATATACAGCTGGTAGGCGGTGATGTGGGCCACCAGCATGGCATCTTGGAAGACTTTCCTGCCCAAGGCATCCAGCTCCCTGTGCTCTCAGCCCGGAAAGGCGGAGGCATGGGTGCAGGAGCGCCGGGCCTTTTTCAGGGCAGACTCCACGAACACCAACTGGTGGGAGAGGTGCCGCTTCTCAAAGCCCAAGGCCTGCTGCACCAAGTAGGTGGCATTAGTCTTTCTATTGACAGGGGAGATAGAAATGGGGTGCTCCCACATGCGGAGGTCATCCTTGAAAATGTCGTGGATAGGAACCGCCACGATCTCCTTAGGAGCATCGACTAACTCTAGAATCTCCAGCATCTTATGTCGCGAGTCCTTCTCGGTGAGCACTTGAAGGAGTATGGCATCAGTCATGGCCCTGACAAATCCTGCAAAGGACAGGTCCTCAGGAGGCAATTAGCGCTGTTCCTCTGGAGGGGAGGGCTCCGAGAGGGGGTCATCTGAATAAATGGAGGACGACTCTGTGGAGTCATCACTCCAAGGGACGTAAGGCCCTTCCTCCTCACTGGGAACAGTCCGTGTGCAAAGTCGGTGAGGGGCATCAGCCCTGAGCTCCAATGGCTTTGGAGGCCTCAAGCGCACTGCGGGAATCGACAGTTCCCCTGGCATCGAGAGGACTGGAGGCCACAAGGACCCGGCAAGGGCTTGGGGAACGTGGCCTGAGAAACACGATACTGGCCTTATCTTCCTCCTCTGAGGATCAGAGAATCGAGAACGATCTGGTGGAGGGCATCTGTGGCTGCTGGGGAAACAGAGGGTCTCTCAGGCACCGGCTGCATCGGAAGGGTGCCCAGGAGAACGTCCAGACGCTCCAGCAGGAATGCTAGCATCGATGGTGGAGGCTCGGGCACTGGTATGGGGGCCGGTGGCACCGGCAGCTCAATGCTCTGGAGAGCCTTAAGCACAGAGGACTGCACCCTACGGTCCAACTCCTTCTTAAAGTCCAGAGTGTCCAGGACTGATGGAGGGGGAACGAGGCATCACCAGCTCTTCCTTGGGTCTCTGAGATGGCACAGTGCCTGGCACCAGTGTCAGTGGGGAATGCCTAGGACCTCTGATGTTGCTTTGGTGGTGGCCCAGTGGCTGCCGGTGCTGCTCCAGAACTGGAGCCGTGCTTCGATGGCAACCGGTGGCGATGCTTGCGGGATCTCCCTTGGTGCTCAGCCCAGTCTTTCCCCAGAGCCGAGGTAAGCGGAAGATCCCAATGTCCAGGAGAGTGGTGAAATAGCGGATCTATCACCGTTCCCTCGATCCTTGGAGGTACTGGCAAGAGGAACAATCAGGGGAAGCATGTCAAGAGGCTCCCTGCAACCTCTCGGCGTCGATGGAGCTGACACAGGAGTAGAAGGAGCAGACTTCAGGACTCCGAAACGTTTCTCTATCTTATCGAGGCACGCCCGACGCCCTTTGGGGGTCATCTGATCACACAGACAGCACCCATAGACGTCGTGCGAGGCCCCCAGGCAGAAGATGCAAACCTCATGTGGATCCGTGATGGCCATGGTCCGCAGGCACTGGGGGCACCGATGAAAACCAGCGTGCGGTCGATGACCGGTGGTCAGCGTGAGGCGAAAAGTCAGGAATCGACCACAAAGTTGGAAAAAAGGCAAGAAAACAACCTACCACGAAGGGGCTCCTGACGAGGAAATCAGGAGAAGTTAAAAAAAATATCGAGAAAACCCAAGAAAACTGAGAACCCCACGAACCGCGAGGCAACTGCACAGTGGAAAAGAAGAGACTGAAGGGGGGCCTCGCGTGGACTTGCGGATAGTAGCAGGCTGGGCATGCTCAGTGTGCTGGTTAAAGCTTCTAGAAAATTTGACAAAGTTTTCCGCATTGGGCGCCATCTGATGATGTCACCCACATGTGAGGACTACCATCCTGCTTGTCCTAGGAGAAAATACCTTCCAAATACAAAGCTGGATAAGAACATATGATTTTAATTAAGGATTCCTATATTAATCAAAATGCACTTCTTTATCCCACACTCATATGCCACAGTTTGTGCATGTGCATAAAAGGTCTGACTCACTAAGCTCTTTTCCTGTAGACAAGGAATGGGAGAAAGTTTTAGCAAATCGGGCCCAAAGTGTGCATTTGTACACACTCCAATGAAACACAAACACTGATGCACAAGGATATACAAGGCAACTCAAACTTTGTTAAAGTCAATGTGTCTCCCAATTTTTTAATGCATAAAAACAATCTGAAAAACAATATTGCTAAATTACAGTTGTATTCTAGTTATTAAAAATATTAAAGCACTCAAAAACTGGAGAACATCAAAACTTGTGAATTATAGGATTTCTGCCAAAACCTGAGGAATACTGAACTAAGCAAGGCATTTTTCAACAAGCAATTTGTAAAAAATACAACATTTTACTATAATTTTTCATATAAAAGGCAATAGGAAATGTAACAAAAATCTACCCATTTGTACTACATCTTCCCTAGCAAATAGCTCTCATCACTTGTACTATTACATACATTCGGTTTTCTACACAGAAATGTACATTCTTGTCCCTGATGTATATTTCATTGGCAGTGACAAATTGTTTCACCATCAACACAGATTCTCATAGCTTATTATAAATGTAATAGACTTTACACAAAGAAACAGAGGTAAAAGGCTTTCTTTTAAATTTAAAAAGAAGTCAGCAACTTCAAAACCAAAATCATTTTCAAAACACAGAGCAAGTCAATGGCTCAACACTAAGTGACGAACAACAAATAATATTGCATAATACAAGGAACATTTCCCATATAAAAATCCATTCAGTGACTGTTCCCAGTACTAGGATGTTATGGAACAAACATACAGTCAGGTGCCTTCACACATAATACAACAGATGAGCACAGATTCTCTCCCCCCTCCCCAACTTGGTACACTTTGCACTGCATAGTGTATAACTGTTTCTGTGGCAGTGCAAAGTACCATTTAATCAATTAAAAAAAATAGTATGTTTACAAAAAAATCAAGATGTTTATATGTACAAATGCCTTGTTTATCACAAATACTAAAATGAGTGTCTGAAATGAATGTTCTATTCCAGAAAAATCTGGAAGTCAGTTCATACCTAAAGTAGTTAACCCCTCCACAAAACAAAAAATACTGGTTGCCTAACTTACCAGAAGACTGATAACCACACTTTATAAAAGCTTATTTGTATTATAAAAAAAAGTCTCTTTGATATGGCTATTCCCCCATGGAAATCTGTATATTAAAAGTCAAACTGAAGATGTCCTGCTCCTTTGGAGCACAAGATATAGCTACAGTCTTTAATAGTGAGATGAAGCCAGCTGCTGTTTCTTCAAACTCCATTCATGTAGTTTGGAATTTTAGGTTTGCAGTCTCTCTTATAAAAGTAATGTCAATACCTGATGCTGTGTTTACTTTCCTTTGGGATTCAGCTCTTTTGGTTCTGAATTTGAACATGTCCATGGAAGGCTGTAACAGAGAAAGTTTTTTTCTATACTGAGTAACACGAAAGAACACTGCCTTTTTTTTTTCTACATGCCGTACCAGGTGAGTGTCATCTACTTTTTCGATGAGTGCTTTACCTGAAAATCTGACAGATTGAAGCTTAAAAATGGATCCTTTCATAACAGGTACAATCTAATGCATTCTGAACGAAAACATTTAAGCTTGTACAAGTCACAAGACCTGTAGATAAGGGACTGTTTTCACAAACCTGAGAGTTAAGGGTGTGAACACCCCCATTGCCTGGGTTAGCTAATACTTTCTTTGTTTAAGTTTCTCAATGTGATAGCACAGCTTTAATGCTGGACCTAGTTTCAATCCCATGTATTTCATCATCATATCGCTCCGCAGTAAAAGTAGTGCCTTTCCATCAATTTCCTGTAGAGGTGAAAAAAAACACTATGTCACTGCTATAAAGAGTTTGATGTACAAAGAAGAAAAATTAGCACATTGCATTTGTATCATTCTTACTTATAATGCAAAAAGAACCCCAAGCATGGAAAACAAATGTAAAAAATCCCAGACTATAGATTACCGAGAAAGGGAAATTAGTTCTTACCTGTTAATTTTCGTTCCTGTAGTACCACGGATAGGTCCAGACAGCGGGTTGAGCCTCCTTTCCAGCAGGTGGAGACAGACTAAAACTTGAAGGATGCCCTATATCAGGACAGAGCCTATCCTCTACTCCTTCAGTATAACGTATATCAAAGCATAAAACAACAAACCCAAGAATAGGATCAAGCAAGTAACTGTAAAGCTCAACGGGCAAATATAGAATAATGTAGAAAACATGGTATACCTATACGCTCTTGCATCAACTTGGTATAAGAAAATGACCAAGGCTTCCGGTGTAATTGCTCAGTAATCTTGCACAAAGAAATATATAGAAATCTGCAGACCTGCAAGAAAACAAGCTTCGAGAGGACAGAAGACAGACAGGGAAGGGTGTCTGGACTGATCTGTGGTACTACAGGAACGAAAATTAATAGGTAAGAACTAATTTCCCTTTCCTGTACGTACCCGGATCAGTCCAGACAGTGGGATGTACCAAAGCTTCCCTAAACTGGGTGGGACCGAGACAGTCCCGCTCGAAGCACTTGCCGCCCAAAGAAACCGAACACCGGAGTGTGTACATCCAGACGGTAGTGCCGAGCAAAAGTGTGCAGAGACGTCCAAGTGGCGGCCCTGCAAATCTCCTGCGGGAGACAGATTGACTCTCCGCCCACGAAGTAGCCTGAGAACGCAGAGAATGGGCCTTCAGAACCTCAGGAAGCGGAAGACCTTGACAAAGATACGTCGAGGAAATGGCTTCCTTCAATCACCGCACAATCGTGATCTTAGAAGCCTGTTTACCGCGGTTGGGACCACTCCAAAGGACAAAGAGATGGTCCAATACCCGGAAGTCATGGGTGACCTGGAGATAGCGAAGCAAGACTCGTTTTACATCTAGCCGACGAAGGTCGCCACCCGCCATACCCGCAATCTCCGGAGAGAACACTGGGAGTTCGACCGACTGGTTGACATGAAAAGCGGAGACAACCTTAGGCAAGAAGGAAGGAACCGTCCTGAGAGAAACCCCGGAATCTGAGAAACGCAAGAAGGGCTCCCGACAGGACAGCGCCTGAAGCTCGGAAATACGGCGAGCAGAGGAAAGAGAGACCAGAAAGACAGTCTTTAGAGTAAGATCCTTGAGCGTAGCGTGGCGAAGAGGCTCGAAGGGAGCCACACAGAGAGCACGAAGGACTAGGTTGAGACTCCATGACGGACACGTGGACCGAGAAGGGGGGCGGAGGTGTCTAACGCCCCTCAGGAAACGAATCACGTCAGGGTGAGCTGCTAAGGCATGACCGTCCACCCGACCCAGGAGAGAGCCGAGCGCAGAGACTTGAACGCGTAGAGAACTGAAGGAGAGGCCCTTAGAGAGACCCTTCTGAAGAAAAGAAAGAATCAAAGGAATCGAGGCGGAGTGTGCAGGGACACCCGCCTCCGTACACGCGGACTCAAAAATTCTCCAGATGCGCACATAGGCCAGAGAAGTCGACTGCTTCCGGGCTCGCAGCAGGGTGGAGATGACCTCCTCCCTATAACCTTTGCGCCTCAGGTGACGCCGTTCAAAAGCCAGGCCGCAAGACAGAAGCGATCGGCCTGGTCGAAAAATACAGGCCCCTGCCGGAGGAGACGAGGGAGATGACCGAGGCGCGCAGGGGCCCGTCCACCGCTAGATTGATGAGATCCGCGAACCACGGCCTTCGCAGCCACTCGGGAGCGACGAGAATCACCGGTCCCCGGTGGAGCTCGATTCTCCTGAGAACTTTCCCCACCAGTGGCCACGGGAGAAACACGTACAGAAAGACGTCCGCTGGCCAAGGTAGAGCCAGAGCATCCATGCCCTCTGCGCCGTGCTCCCTCCAGCGGCTGAAGAACCGATTGGCCTTGGCATTGCGCAGAGTCGCCATGAGGTTGAGGTGAGGAGGACCCCACCTGTCCACTATCAGAGCCATGGCCGCATCCGAGAGTGCCCACTCTCCCGGATCGAGCAACTGCCAGCTGAGGAAGTCGGCTTGAACATTGTCTTTTCCGGCGATGTGAGAAGCCGCAAGGCACTGTAGGTGACGCTCCGCCCAAGCGAGGAGACGGCTGGCTTCTAAGGCTACCAGGGGACTGCGAGTGCCCCCTTGGCGATTGATGTAGGCCACTGTGGTGGAGTTGTCGGACAGGACTCGTACCGCATTGCCACGGATCAGGGGAAGGAACTTCTGAAGCGCCAGGCGGACCGCCAAAGTTTCCAGTCGATTGATGTGCCAGCGTGACTGAGTCTGCGACCATGTTCCCTGGGTGGACTGAGAAAGGCAGACCGCACCCCAGCCCAACAGACTGGCGTCCGTGGTCACTATCGTCCACTGTGGAGCTTGAAGAGGCATCCCTTGCAGAAGATGAGGAAGAGACAGCCACCACTGTAATTTGTCAGCAGTAGAATCCAAGAACGGAAGGACCACGTGGAACTGCTCCAACACTGGCTGCCAACGGGACAGCAAAGCTTTCTGTAACGGACGCATATGAGCAAAAGCCCAGGGGACAAGGTCGATGGTAGAAGCCATGGATCCCAGGACTTGGAGATAATCCCAGGCTGTCGGGGAGGGTAGGGCAATCAAAGTCTGGACCTGATCGATCAGCTTGAGGGCTCGCGCCCGAGGTAAGAAAACCTTGCCTACTCGGGTGTCGAAGTGGGCTCCCAGAAATTCCAACTCCTGGGAGGGCTGAAGCTTGCTCTTGGAAAAGTTCACTATCCACCCGAGAGAGGCAAGGAGCTCCAAGACGCGATCCACCGCCCGCCGGCAAGAGGTCTCCGACTTGGCCCTGATGAGCCAATCGTCCAGATAGGGATGGACGAGAATCCCCTCCCGGCGCAAGGCCGCCGCTACTACTACCATGACCTTCGTGAAGGTGCGAGGAGTGGTCGCGAGGCCGAAGGGGAGAGCTCAAAACTGGAAGTCCTGGTTGAGAATGTGGAATCGGAGATACTTCTGATAGTCGCGGTGAATGGGAATATGAAAATAAGCTTCTGCGAGATTGAGGGAAGCAAGGAACTCTCCGGGGCGGACCGCTGCAATGACCGCCCGCAGGGTTTCCATGTGGAAGTGGAGGATCTTGAGAGCCCGATTGACCCTCTTGAGGTCCAATATTGGGCGGAAGGACCCGTCCTTTTTGGGCACGGTGAAGTAAATAGAATACTGGCCGGCGCCAATTTCCCTTTCCGAGACTGGGACAACCGCTCCCAGATCCAGAAGCTTGGAGAGAGTCTGGACCACCGCATCCCTCTTGGCCCGGCCGCAAGGCGAGAAAAGAAAGAGATCTGGAAGTTCCCTGACGAGGTCGAAAGCGTACCCGTCTCTGATAATGTCGAGGACCCACTGATCCGACGTGATCTTGACCCATTCCTCGAAGAACAGGGAGAGGCGTCCGCTGAGGTAAGGAACCGAGGAATGGGTCGGCTGAACTTCATTGCGTGGCAGGTTTAGCAGCGGCACGCACGGGCTGGCCCTCGCAAAAGGGCCGTCTGCCACGAAAGGACTGCGACCAGGACTGCGCACGAGAAGACCCCCTCGCAGAACTGCCCCGCCCCCGAGAAATGAAGCGACGCTGGCCCCTGAAGCGAGAGTGCGAGGCCTCGAAGGATCGGGAAGACTTAGGGCAGTCCTCTGGGAGCTTATGGACCTTGTCAGCCAAGGAGTCCATAAGCTTCTCAAGATCCTCACCAAAGAGCATCTTACCTTTGAAGGGCAGCGTGCCCAGCCGAGTCTTCGAGGACTGATCAGCCGACCAGTGGCATAGCCAAAGGAGCCTCCGGGCCGCCACTGCCGAAACCATCGCCTTCGCCTGGACATGGACCAGATCGTAGAGGGCGTCCGATACGTAAACGGTGACTGCCTCCAGAAGTTCGGCTTGTTCTGCCTCACCTGGCGGAAGCTCCTGGGCGCAGAGTAACTGTTGGACCCACTGGAGGCCCGCTCGCATCATGAGACTGCTACAGCAAGACGCCCGGATCCCAAGGGCCAGAACGTCGAAGATGCGCTTCAGGTGAGCCTCCATCTTACGATCCTGTGAATCCTTCAAGGCCGTGGAACCTTCCACCGGAATCGTGGTGTGCTTGGCCACTGCAGAAACATAAGAATCCACCGATGGATATCACAACAGCTTCAAGCCCTCCTCCGGGAGGGGATAGAGCTTATCCATCGCACGCCCCACCCGAAGCGCACCCTCAGGAGCCTCCCATTCCCGCAGCATAAGGAGCTTAAGCATGGGGTGGAAGGGAAAGGCCGAGGCCGGAGCCCGGAGCCCTCCCAGAACCAGGTTCATATCCTTAGGGAGCGAGGCCATGAGATTATCCAAGGAGGGACTCTCCAGACCCAGCTCCTGCAAAACAAAAGGGAGGAGGGGCTCTAATTCCTCCTTACGAAAAAGACGGAGGGCTCTAGGGTCATCCCCTTCTAGGGGGGGGGGGCATCCGCCGAATCCAAGGAAGCAGCGGGGTCCAAGGACAGGGGAGACACCGGGGGGGGGGGGGGGAGCACCCCCGGGACCACCCGCACCGGTCCCTGGGGCTCCGCGACCGGTCCAGTGGTCAACGGCGCTGAGCGAGGGATTTTTGGTGGGGGGGGCAAGGGGGGGCTTTTGTCCAGCTCATGCAGGCTAGCTAGATAAGATTTGTGCATGAGGAGGACAAAATCCGCTGAAAAAGGGACCCTGGATTTGGCAGGGGGGGGGGGGAGAGGGAAGGTCAGGACCCCCCTCCTGGGCACACGCGGGGGCCAAGTCGGGGGTTAAATCAAAACAATCTGGCCCCCCAGCCCCAGGGAACACTGAAATCGGCCCCGATGAAAAATCCAAGATGGCGGCCGTTCCCAGGCTCTGCCGACCCGGGAAAGGCCTAGCCATGCCGGGAGGAGTGGAACCTCAGGCTAAATTTGCTTGTCCTGCCGAGGAGGGACCTTCCCCACCCAGCAGGCAAGCAGTGCAGAGGCCCTACCATGAAAAACGCGAAGAGGGCAGCCCACAAGAAAGGCAGGCTGCCAGCCGGGACATAGCTAAGCCGCGGCTGAAGAAAAAGAAGCTGAAAAAAAAAAGCTTGATTGACAGCCTGCACAGCAAGAGAGAGCAGGCGGGATACCTGCTGCCTTCTGCTTCTCTGGCTGCCGGTTCTAGCCCTACTCTGACCAGAAAAAAATAAAAAAGCTGGTCAACTGCTGCAAATAAGTTAGAGGTAGGTGAGTACCTGCAACTTATTGAAAGTTTGAAACTTTTAAACTCCTTCTTTTTTTACTGAGCGCAGCAGCGGGTTAAAAACCCTCTCGGCAGCCAGAGGGGGAATGAGGCCCAGAGAGCGTCGGTCCCCACACTTGGAAGCGTCCACGGACTCAAGACTATGCAGGGAACCCCCTCTTGCAAAAGGGGCAAAGCCCCCCTGAGCCGAGCAAGAGCTGGGAGACTGACATCTCCCACACAAAAACTGTAAAAGCACTAAAAGGAGGCAAAATTTCCTTCATTGATTTTTTTTTTTCCTTTGTTTCTAAAACAAGCGGGAATCAAAGAACTACTTGCTTGAGCCGAAAAAGAAAGAAGAAGAGGCTGACTAGCCTACAGCAGAGAACTGAAGGGGAGATGCTGCACCTGCTGGAGACAGACGAATACTGGAGGGGTAGAGGATAGGCTCTGTCCTGATATAGGGCATCCTTCAAGTTTTAGTCTGTCTCCACCTGCCGGAAAGGAGGCTCAACCCACTGTCTGGACTGATCCGGGTACGTACAGGAAAAAGACTTTGTCTTAACGCGTGACCATCATATCACGCCTAAAAGTATAAAATGAAATTTTCAGTGTACTCTATGGAGATTATAAAGTATGTGTGTCTTCTACTTCCTTATTTATACTTTCTGTAGGAACACTTTACTTGTAAACCTTGAGCAGTTATAAAAGGACGATTATAATTATGGGTTCTGCTGCATATTTATCAGCTTTTAAATTGCATTCTGGCTCGGATCTATATATATTTAAAATCTTTTATATACCTCTTATACAATGGAAGTGGGTCTAAGCGGTTTACAAAGTAAAAACATTCATAATAAAAACCAATTCAGATAGAAATTAAAAAGACAATCAGGTTAAATTCATAATAAACATGAAAGTTCTAACAGTTATAGGCTTCCTAGAGGAATTGGATGGAATCAAGCCACTGCTGACCTGCCAAATGCTATGGAACATTGATGAGTTTTTAAATTTTTTAAATCATTGGTCCATCATTAGTCAATACACATTTTTCTCATTGATTTTCAATTACAGATAAAACTTTTAAATGAAGAAAATGAATTAGCTTCCAGGCTATCTCCCATACTCAGCCCATTCACGGTCCGTATTTCACAATTTGTTTCTTCCTGCATCTTGGAGACAGATTCTTAACATTTCCTGAATATGCTGACTCTAAAAGTGAAAGAAAGAAACCATATTAAAGGTACTGATCAATCAAAAATGCGCATGTAATTAAGTGTGACTGGTAATCTTTAGCATTCAGCCCTTTTGTTAGAAGAACTTTATTGAAAACATCAACAGGTACTAATAAATACACAGGACTATTTAAATGTACATGAAATGCATTAAAAAGTGAATCTATGTAGATACTATATCAAGGAGTACCAGTCTTCCACATAATGGTGGCTGGTTATTGTTACATCAACAAGAATTCTGGACATATACCCTCAGCACAGTTTATCCATCTGGACAATCCTGAAATAGACTGGTACTCCTTTGAAACAGTCCTGTGTAATTATTAGTACCTGTTATTGATGTTTTTAATAAAGTTGTTGCAATAAAATTGCTGAATACTAGAGATTACCAATCACAATCATGTGCGCATTTTTGACTAATCAATGCCTTTAATATGATGGCCTTTGGAGTCAGCATATTCAGGAAATGCTAAGTATCTCCGAGATGAAGAAAGAAACAAATTCTGAAATACAGACCATATTGAGGCTATGTGCATGGGACATAGGCTGGAAGGTAAGCACATTTCATTTTGTTTATAAATTTTATCTACAATTTAAAAATATTTATAAAGTATAATCTATCAATCTGGCAATTTTTTTTTTTAAACTTTTATGTTTGCAGATAAATCCTTTACAACCATTTATCTTGAAAAAGTCCCAAAATTACCACCAGATGTCACTGTTAGTGTTTTGAAATCCTCAAAGGATCTGTATCGGGGGTAACAGGACTTACTTAGTGACTTGATATCAGCACTTTTTTTTCAGACAGAGTAGTTTCTGTTCCTGTTGCAGAGCAGAAAGCAAAATTTCTTACCTTGTAATAGGTGTTATCCCAGGACAGCAGGATGTAGTCCTCACATATGGGTGACATCTTTGATGGAGCCCTATTGTGGAAAACTTTCTGTCAAAGTTTCTAGAAACTTTTGACTGGCCCTGTGAGGCCACTGAGCATGCCCAGCATGCCATGATATTCTCTGCCACAGGAGTCTCTCTTCAGTCTCGTATGTAGCAATAAGCTTTAGCAAAAAAAATAAAATAATAAAACGTATCTGACCCAACTCCGCGGGGTGGCGGGTGGGTTTCGTGAGGACTACATCCTGCTGTCCTGGGATAACACCTATTCAAGGTAAGCAATTTTGCTTTATCCCAGGACAAGCAGGATGCTAGTCCTCACATATGGGTGATTAGCAAGCTAAAGGCCGAGTCATTTTGTAGTGAAGTAACACTGAAGTATTGTTGGTGAAAATGAGACAGCTGAAGATCACAGCAGGTTGGATGTAGAAGGAGTTGGGATTAAACCGGAAACAAGGTCTTTAAGACAGATTGTCCGTAGGCTGAATCTTGTCGTCCTTGTTTGTCCAAACAGTAATGAACTGCAAAGGTGTGAAGAGAACTCCATGTTGCTGCTTTACATATGTCAAGAATTGGCACTGAACGATAGTGTGCTACTGAGGTTGACATTGCTCTTACTGAATGTGCCTTTTCTTGCCCTTGGAGAGGAAGGCCTGCTTTTTCATAGCAAAACTATATGCAATCTGCTAGCCAATTGGTTATAGTATGTTTACCCACTGCTTTTCCCGGTTTGTTTGGATCATAAGATACAAAAAGTTGAGTGGATTTCCTGTGGACTGCAGTGCGGTCTAAGTAAAATGCTAGCGCACGCTTACAGTCCAAGGAATGTAAGGCCCGTTTTCCTTGGTGAGAATGAGGTCTTGGAAAGAATGTGGGCAAAACTAAGGATTGGTTCAGGTGGAATTCCGTAACTACCTTGGGGAGGAATTTTGGATGTGTTCGGAGAACCACTCTGTCATGTAGAAATTTTGTATAAGGTGAGTACGTGACAAGTGCTTGCAACTCACTAACCCTTCTAGCCGATGTAATGGCTATAAGGAAGATAGTTTTCCATGTAAGAAATTTAAGATCACAGGAATTCATGGGTTCAAATGGAGAACGCATGAGTCTTGTTAAGACCAAATTCAGGTCCCATTCTGTGACAGGTGGTTGAATTGGTGGTTTAAGGTGAATTAAACCTTTCATAAATCTACTGATAAGAGGATGTATGGATATTGGTGCATCTCCTATCTTGTTATGGTAAGCTGAGATTGCACTTAGGTGTACTCTGACAGATGAGGTCTGGAGACCAGAGTCTGAAAGATGGCATAAGTAGTCTAGTAGAGAAGTTGTGGGGCAGGAGAAAGGATCAATGTTCTTTTGCGTGCACCACAAGGCAAACCTTTTCCATTTCGAAGAATAGTTCTTTCATTTTGAAGGTTTACGTGAAGCTATAAGCACTTGAGATACATTGGTTGAAAGATTGAGTGGTTGTAAAATCAAGCTTTCAATATCCATGCTGTCAGGGATAGGGATTGAAGGTTGGAATGGCGCAACCGACCCTGATCCTGAGTTATGAGAGTGGGAGCTACACCCAGGCAAATTGGATCCCTGATCGAGAGGTCTAGAAGTGTGGGAAACCATACTTGAGGCCAATACGGGGCTATGAGTATCATGGTCCCCTTGTCCTGTTGTAGCTTCACTAGAGTTTTGGTTATTAGTGGTATCGGAGGATACACGTACAGAAGGCCTGAGTTCCAAGGGCGAGCAAAGGCGTCCTTGGCTAGTTGGAGATTCTGTCTGTATAGAGTGCAGAATGTGTCCACTTTGTGATTCAGGCGTGACGCAAAGAGGTTGCCCCAACGTTGAAATATCCTGGTCACTACTAAGGGATCCAGGGACCATTCGTGTGGTTAGAACTGGTGACTGAGTCGATCTGCCTCTACGTTGTGAATGCCTGCCAAATAAGTGGCCCGGGGAAACATTGAGTGTGTCAGGGCCCAGCCCCAAATCTGTGCAGCTTCTTGACAAAGGAGGTACGAGCCCGTACCTCCCTGTTTGTTGATGTACCACATGGCTACTGTGTTGTCCGTTTGGATCAGAACAGTCTTGTGTGAAAGGCAATCCTTGAACGCATGCAGAGCATAACGTATAGCTCGAAGTTCCAGGAAATGTATTTGAAATGTTGCTTCGGGTTTTGTCCAAGTACCCTGGGTTTTGGAGATTGTCTATATGAGCTTCCCAACCTAAGGTGGATGCATCTGTAGTTAAAGTTATCTGTGGGACTGGTTGCTGGAAGGGAAGGCCTTTGCGCAAATTGTCCTTGTTCGCCCACCAAAGTAGAGATGAACGGAGCTGGTGGCTTACTTGAATTGGAAAGGACAGTGGCTGAATGGCTTGGATCCATTGTGATCTTAAAGTCCATTGGGTTACTCTCATGGCTAACCTTGCCATAGGAGTGACATGAACCGTGGATGCCATGTGGCCCAGTAAGGTTAGAAACTGATGAGCTGTTGCTTGTTTCTTTGAGTTCATCGAATTTGCCAGTAGGGAAAGTGTATCTGCCCGATCCCCGGGTAGAAAAGCTTTAGAAAATAGTGTGTTCAATTCTGCTCCTATGAATTGAAGCAGGTGAGATGGAATGAGGTGGGACTTTTGATAATTGATGAGAAAGCCCATGGAGTGAAGTAGAGTAATTGTTCGACTGAGGGAAGCCAGAGCTCCTTGTTGAGACTGACTTCTGATGAGCCAGTTGTCTAAATAGGTAAAGACATGGACACTTTCCTTGTGCAAGTGTGTTGCTATTACTGCCAGACATTTGGTGAATACTCTGGGAGCAGAGGCAAGTCCGAATGGTAGTACTCTGTACTGGAAATGTTGATGGCCCACCATGAAGCGCAGATATTTGCAATGAGGCGGGAATATTGGTATGTGAGCGTAAGCGTCTTGAAGATCCAGAGAACAAAGCCAATCTCCTGTTTGAAGAAGTGGAAGCATGGTGCCTAGAGAAACCATCCTGAACTTTTCTTTCCTCAGAAATTTGTTGAGATTTCTGAGGTCTAGGATGGGTCGTAGGCCTCCGGTTTTCTTTGGAATGAGGAAATAACGGGAATAGAATCCTCTGCCCTGCTGAGTCCAGGGTACAGGCTCTACTACAGCCCTGGCTCTCAGAAGGGTGGATAATTCTACTTGCAATAGGATCATGTGATTTTCGCTTAGAGAAAGAAGTCTCGTCGGAGAATCTCTTTGAATTGAGAGGAAATTGAGTTAGTAACCTCAAGATATTACTGCAAGTACCCATTGGTCTGTTGTTATTTGAACCCAATGGTTGTAGAAGGAGGATACTCAGCCTCCTACCGGAAGATCTGGTTGAGGATTGAAGAGATGGCCTTGGTCTCTGGGAAAAACCTCAAAAGCCTGCAGTCGGTCCCGCCTGCGGTGGAGGTTGAGGCCTAATCACCCTAGGTTGTCTGGGCTGAGCTCTTTGCTGCGATTTAGTAGATCTGCCCCTTGATGCTGGAGGGTAATAACGCCTCTGTCGATAGTAGGGTCGTCTAGATTCTTTTCTGGGAGGCCGACGAGATGACTGGGCAGCAGAATCCTGCGGAATTGATGAAAGTTGGCGCAGGGTTTCTCTGTGCTCTTTTAATTGTGCAACTGCATCTTGCACCTTGGAACCAAAGAGGTTGTCACCTAGACATAAGTCAACCAATTTTTCCTGGATTTCAGGCCTGAGGTCCGATGCTTTTAGCCATGCCCAACGTCTTGCACTTATCCCAGAGGCCGCTACTCTTGAGGCTGTTTCAAATCCATCATAAGCAGCTCGGACTTCATACTTGCCAGCTTCAAGTCCTTTGTGAATAATTGCTTGGGCTGCTTCTTGATATTGCTGTGGCAATGATGTTGTAAAGTCTTGCATCTGTTTCCACAGATTTCTTTGATATTGAGTCATGTATAATTGATAAGATGAAATTCTGGTATTTAACATGGTTCCTTGGTAAATCTTTCTTCCCAGAGAATCTAAGAATCTATGATCCTTTCCTGGAGGAGTGGAGGAATGCGGCCTTATCCTTTTTGATTTCTTTTGTGTGGATTCCACAACCACTGATTGGTGTGGAAGCTGTGCCTTTTGGTAGCCAGGAACAGACTGTACCAAATAAGTAGTGTCCATTCTTTTATTGACAGCAGGTACTGAGTATGGGCGCTCCCAAAGCCGATGCTGTAAGTCCAGGAGGACTTGATGAACAGGTTTGGCTACTACTTGTTTTGGAGGATCCACAAATTGGAGAACCTCCAATGTTTGTTGCCTAGAATCCTCCTCCATCACCAAGGTGAAAGGTATGGTGTCCGCCATATCCTGGACAAAATTCGTAAAGGATAAATCCTCCGGTGGAGATTTTTTTCTTTGGTCTGGAGGTGAAGGATCCGACAAAGTCTACAGAGGAAGTGTCTGTATGTCCCTCATCCCAAGTATCATATGGATCATCTTGATGGGGAGATATGGGAGAGGATCTTGGTGGATGAGGAATTCCTGAGGGACCTGGTTGCGGGTCATCGAAGAGAATCCGTCCAGGATAACCCTGCGGTCACCCCGCTCTCACCCCTGGCTCGCACTTGCCAGCGCATTCCCATTGGGGAAGGAGCCAGCCACCTCGCCACGGACCCGACCTCTCTGACCTGATCGTGCCCGCCTGACCCGCAGGACACGTGGGTCCCTCTCGACCGCCCCCAAGCCTCTCTGGAGACCTATCGGTGGTTCGGCACGGCCCTGACGCCATCATGGGAGGACGGAAGGTAGGCCCTCTTTAAATTCGGGTTCCTACCTGCGGCCGCCCCGCTCTCACCCCTGGCTCGCGCTTGCCGGCGCATTCCCATCGGGGAAGGAGCCAGCCACCTCGCCACGGACCCAACCTCTCCGGCCTGATCGCGCCCGCCTGACCCACAGGACACGTGGGTCCCTCTCGACCACCCCCAAGCCTCTCTGGAGACCTATCTGCGGTTCTGCGTGGCCCTGATGCCATCATTGGAGGATGGAAGGTAGGCCCTCTTTAAATTCGGGCTCCTACCTGCCCCTTCATGCGCCTCCTATTTCTCCATGCAAGCCAGAGAGCAAGACCCTAATAAACGCGAATCCCCAATTCTCTGGTTTACAACCCTGCACCCTAGAGGAACCAATCGGGAGACATAGATGGCAATCACCGCTAAGACTCACTTTGACAGATAAGTGCTCCCACCACTGGGGTCCATCTTATAAGCTTTCACTCAATCATCGTTTTGTTGCATCCACATAACTCAGCTCATGTATCCTGCCTGTCTTTGAACTTGCATTGTACCCATCTGTATCTTGCTAATTTCTGCTGCAGTGTACAAATTTGCCCCATACTAATATCTGAGAATTCTCAACCCCCAATCCCTCCCTCACGCTCCCTCTCACTACCCCTCTTTTCACTTGTCTCCCGTCTGTTACCCTCCTAACCCCTCACCCCCTGCGAACCTCCGTCCCTTCCCCCGATGCCTCCCCAGGCTTGCGCCCCATCTAACTCCCTCCCCATCCCTCGTATACCCTACCCTTCGTACAGACCACCCTCCCTCAGTTATGCGACTCCTCAAGTCCAGCGTAAATCCCTCCTCCCCATCCTCCTCCCCATCCTCATCTCCCCCCTAACCCAGTTCCTTGGTCTCACCACACTATCCCTTATGCTACTTAATGCCCAGTCCCTCTCCAAAAAAACTCACATCCTTGATGACCTCCTTCACGACCACAAACCTGATATATGTGCAGTCACCGAAACCTGGCTCAAGGACACCGACACTGTGATTCTAAACCAGCTCCCTACACAAACACATTACATTTTCTCGCTGCCTAGGCCGAAAAAAAGAGGCGGCGGCTTACTCCTAGTCGCCAAAAAAACCTTCAACCTCAGGCCTTTGAACATCAGCCCCCCACCCAGGCTAGAAGTTGGCCTATTCAAATCCACGAAGCTACAAATATGCCTTGTCTACGCGCCCCCCCCCCCCCCCCCCAGGCCTTCTGGAACACAATCCCTCCCCTCTCATTGAACTGATATCCAACAACATTAACAACGAAAGACCAGCCATTCTTCTGGGAGATTTCAATCTCCACGTAGATTCCCGACCCCTATCACTGTCCTGTGAAACCCTCTTAACTGCCCTACAGGCCCTTGGCTTTGCCCAAATTATCACCACCCCCACTCACAAAGCAGGGCATACTCTAGACCTCCTTTTCATCAACTCTTACATACAGACCCCTACTACAGCCTCATGCACTCCTGTACCGTGGTCTGACCACGCCCTCATTGAAATAAACCTAACCTTAAGCGCTACTTCCATCAGCAACCATCCACAAAACAACTCCTTCTCCTTCCGCAAATCCTGCTCACCTGAGGAACTCTCCTCAGCACTCGCAGAATCCCTTGTCAAGCTCGATCGATCTTCACCCGACTCTGCTCTCAATTCCTGGGATATCCTCACCCGGGACATAGCCGACAACCTATGCCCCCTCATCACCTGCAGACAACACTCCGCGCCCTCAAGCAAAAAGCCCTGGTACAACTCTGAGCTACGCTGAATGAAACATGACCTTAGACTCAAAGAAAGAATATGGCGCAAAGACCCCACATCTCCTAACTCCTCCGCCTACAAATCTTACCTTCACACATACCACCTCGCTATCCAAAAACCAAGCGTGACTACTATGCCACCAAAATACACCAATACACATTCAACCCCAAGGCCCTCTTCAGCTATGTTGCAGCTCTCACCAAACCTATCCCCCCATCCACCACTGAAGTAGACTCCAGTGCAAAGTGTGAAGAGCTAGCTCATTTTTTCCATACCAAAAATGCCAACTTACTCCTCAGGTTCCCTCCCACATCCACCCCCATGCCTATGACTCATTTGCCCAGTACTTGTAAGCCCAACGACCACCCCCCTTCCCTCAAGCATGTGCTACACACCTTGGACCCTACTTCCCCCAAGGAAATAGAGTCCATCCTCAAAAGTAGTAAGCCTGCTTCCCACCCCTCTGATACCATCCCCACCAAAGCACTCCTCTCCATTCCCAACATCATTGTACAACCTATAGCAGGCATCATAAACTGCTCCTTATCCACTGGCACAGTTCCTGACACACTAAAACACGCAGTAGTCAAACCCCTCATCAAGAAGCCTTCATTAGACCCCAAAGACCCCTCCAACTACCGTCCCATATCTAATCTTCCTTTCATCA
Organism: Rhinatrema bivittatum; assembly: GCF_901001135.1. Taxonomy (NCBI): domain Eukaryota; kingdom Metazoa; phylum Chordata; class Amphibia; order Gymnophiona; family Rhinatrematidae; genus Rhinatrema; species Rhinatrema bivittatum. The sequence continues at coordinate 222,445,292 of NC_042619.1, forward strand.
CCAAAATTATGGAGAAAGTAGTAAACGCCCAACTAATGGACTATCTAGAAGACAACAGCATCCTTCACTCCTCCCAATTTGGCTTCCGCAAGAACCTGAGCACTGAGGCTCTCCTACTCTCCCCTCACAGACTCCTTCCTCATTGGCCTTGACCAGGGACACAATTTTCTCATTGCCTTCCTAGATATCTCAGCTGCCTTTGACACAATAAGCCACAATCTCCTCATCTCCAGCCTCGCAAACATCGGTATCTCCGACACTTCCCTCCTTTATTTCAAATCCTACCTGGCTAACAGACGCTTTTCTGTGAAACTAGGCAGCTCTGAATCCTCTCATTTCTCTCTCGCTCAAGGAGTACCCCAAGGCTCCTCCCTCTCCTCCACCCTCTTTAACATCTACCTCCTACCTCTTTGTCATCTTCTTTCAGACCTTGGTCTCAAATTCTACATCTATGCTGATGATGTCCAGATCATCATACCCCTCCATAAAACTATTTCCGCTACCCTAAGCTTCTGGGAGGAATGCCTATCATCCATCAACTCTCTACTCACCTCCCTACAACTTGCCCTCAACTCCTCAAAATCCGAGCTCCTCCTCATCCACAACCATCAAACCTTTAAGCTCCTCCCCCCCAATGACACTAAGACCCTCTCCTTAACCTCACAGCCCTCTGTCCGAAACCTTGGTGTCCTAATCGACCCTCTTCTGAACCTAAAAAATCACATCAGCTCCGTCCTTAAAGGAGGTTTTTACAAACTTAACATCATCAAAAAGTTCAAGCCACTACTTCACACATATGATCTTAAAACAGTCGTCCAAGCCACCCTCTCATCCAAGCTGGACCTCTGCAACTCCCTATACCTTGGACTCCCCCACTCCACCATCAAACCCCTACAGATACTTCAAAATGCTACGGCAATACTCCTCAGCAACAATTGTAAAACAGACCACATAACCCCTGTCCTTAAGGACCTGCACTGGCTCCCCATCTCATTCTGTATCCTCTTCAAAACCCTCACCATCATACACAAATCTATTTACAAAAATGATTCCTCGGCTCAGCGAACCACTCCAACTCACTCAATCTGCCCGCCCTACCAGAGCAAACCTCGCTTGCACCCTTCAAGTCCCACCCCTCAAGAAGGCCCGCCTCTCTGTAACTAGGGACCATGCCCTACTTATTGCCGGTCCAACTCAATGGAACGCCCTGCCCTCCCATCTCCACCTCGAGCCATGCCCACTGAAATTCAGAAAAATGCTCAAAACATGGCTCTTCCACCAGGCCTTTCCAGCCTAGCCTACCCCCCTCCCACCTATGCCTTCGCCCCTTCCCCTCCCTCACTGTAAATATGTTCTTTTCATTTTCAATTTTGTAAATATGTTCATATCCCACTCCTCCTCCCCCCCTCTTCCTTGTTTGATTTCTCAGGCTCTTCCCTAGAGCCCCTATTCTCTTGTTCTCTGTACTCATTGTTTCCCCCGCCCCCGTTCAATGTCATTTCAACCTTTTGTTATGATGTAAACCGATATGATGTGTATTTTAATGTTGGTATAAAAAAAAAAAAGATGTTAAATAAATAAATAAATAAAGCTTTCTCCCAACCATACATCCTTTGTATTTCGGTTGCATTGATATTGTTTTTGACTTAAGGAAGAATAAAGAGGACAGAAAAGGGGGAAGAGTAGCACTTTAAGTTATAGCCCAGGCTGGCCGTATCCCAGTCCATGAACCATGTCTGCACCGACAACGTCCATGTCCGCCTCCACCATTAGGGTCTGCAGATCTGGGATTTTGTTGCCCAGGCAACAAGTATTTGTGGTCATAACTTTCCAGCTTTCCTCCCTTGGTTTGCTTATCTTCATAGTCAACTTTTCTGCTCCTTTGCTTTTATTATCTACTCTCGCTTCCTATATTGCTCAGGGGTGGCATTCCAATTTCATTGGCCACCTTCTGCCACCCCCCATCCTGTAGTTTAAATGCCTGATTATGTATGACCACATTTCTCAGTTAGGATCTTCTTTCTTGCCACTGTCAAACGTAGGACGTCATTATATAGTCTTATACTGCTCCATATATGACCCCAGCCTCCGATGTATCCAAACCAATTTTATACCATACTTTGAGCCATGTATCGAAATTTTCTGGCTTATCCTTTCTGTGAACTGGTAATATTTCAGAAAAGGCAATATTCTTTACTATGAGTTTAATCTTCTTCCCCAGATACTGGAAATCTTTCTGTACTGCTTAGATACTGTTTCTAGTGAGATTATTGGTGCCCAGATGGATGATAACATTGATATTAGAGTCTTTACTTTCTTCTATAATTGCACATATTACCTTATTTACATTTCTACTAACTGAAGATCATGGAAGGAATTTAATTTTTTTGTCACCTTTGAAAAGAGATCCCAAATTGGTTCCTCTACTGACTGAGTCTATAATCAGAAGATTTCTTTTATGAGGTTTCACAATGTTAAAAAGGGTGTTCGGTTGCATTGGGTGGCTTCTTCCTTTACAGACGGACCACTTCTTGTCTGCTGGAGGAGCAGCTTCGGTTTCCAATGCAGAAAAGGCATTATGCGAGGGTTTGTGGACCAAAGATGTCTTCTCTCTAGGCCTTAATCTACCAAAGCCCACCATATTCCTGGATATTTGAGTCCTCTGTGGGAGTGGGGGCAGATATCCTGAATGTTTCTCAGTTGAGGAGACTAGGTGCCTCTTGGTCACATATCTTGTTCTACCAGAACCTATTGTAATCCACATTTCCCTGGGTTTTAAAATACTCTGTGGAATTTGGCACTGATATTCTGGATGCTGTGAGAAGGATTTTTGAAGCCTAGACAGTTCAAGCTTCCAGAGGAGTCAGTTCCTTTTTCATCGCAGACAGCATCCTGTTTCCAAGTCACAAGTACCTGGCAAGTACCCAAACATTAAACAGATGTCAAGCTACTATTGCTAATAAATTAATAGCAGTTTATGGATTTTTCCTTTAGGAACTTATCCAAACCTTTTTTAAACCCAGTTACACTAATCTCCGTAACCACATCCTCTAGCAATGAATTCTAGAGCTTAACTATGCAGAGTAGAAAAATTTTCTTCAGTTTGTTTTAAATGAGCTACTAGATAACTTCATGGAGTGCCCTCTAGTCCTATTATCTGAGAGAGTAAATAACTGATTTACATTAACCTGTTCAAGTTCTTTCATGATTTTGTAGACCTCTATCATATTCCCCCTCAGTCGTCTTCTCCAAACTGAACTGCCCTAACTTCTTTAACCTCTCCTCATGGAGGAGCCATTCCATGCCCCTTATTTAGGTCATCCTTCTCTGCACTTTCTCCAGTGCAACTATATCTTTTTTGAGATGTGGCGACTAGAATTGAACAGAGTATTCAAGGTGCGGTCTTCACCATGGAGCAATACAAAGGAATTATTACATCCATTGTTTTATTTGCCACTCCCTTCCTAATAATTCCTAGCATTGTTTGCTTTTTTGACCGCCACAGCATACTGAGCCAACGATTTCCATGTATTATCCACTATGACGCCTAGATCTCTTTCCTGGGGAGGTAACTCCTAAGATAGAACTTAACATTTTGTAATTATAGCAAGGGTTATTTTTTCCCTATATGCATCACACCTTCCACTTGTCCACATTAAATTTCATCAGTGGATGGACTGAATATGACAAGGTAGGAGAACGACATTTGCCAGAGCCAAGCTGATCGATGAGATTAAGATGTGCTCTGTATTTGAGTACCTTCTGCACTGTCTATGGAAGTGGCAGAAAGACATACAGAAGATCTGCAACTGGAGTAGATCTGAACTTGCTTTAAAGAATGGAGTACAATTTATTGATTTTTGTGCTGTCTTCTGATGTGAACAGATCAACTGATGGATGACTCCAGAGATTGAATAGTCTGTCATACACTGGTCTAAGGACCACTCATGGAGACAAAAAATTCCTGTTTAGATTATCTGCCAGCAAGGTGGAGATTCTGTGAAGATAAATTGGAAAAAAGCTCTAATTACAAGCTCATTCCTAAATTTTCAGAACTTCCTGGCAGAGGGTCCAGGATCCTGTGACTCCTTGTTTGTTTACATAAAACATTGCCAAGCAGTCAGAAGTTTGGATCAGAATTTATTTTCCCTGCAGAAGATGAAAGAACATTCAACACATGGTGAATGGCTTGTAGCTCCAAGAGGTTGATCTGAAAGCTTTTTCTTTGCCAACCAGATTGAGTTTCAAAAGGGCTTGTGTGTGGAAGCATATCCCCACCATTACTTGATGAGGCAGAGTTGAAGGTGAGCGCCTATTTTCAAGTTCTGTGGATCTAGCCACCACAGAAGAGATGTTTACATCTCTTTCGTAACCTTCATGGAATGTGACAAGGGCTGGAACAGCTGATCCCACAAGATGCGGAGTCACCAGTGGAGAACTTTCATGGTGAAGCACATCAAGGGGACCACATATCACTGTCATGTGTCCAAAGGACAACTAGGATTGCTCAGGCTGGGATCTGATCTCACTGCAGTAAGTTCTGAAGTAGCACTCCAAGACAGGACACCCAATTTAATGGAAGGAATGCTTTCTCCTCCAATGAGTCTATCCACACCCAATGAACTTGATTCTCTAGGTAGGAACCAGGTTCAACTTGGTGAAGTTGATTATGAGCCAGAGCAACTAAAGGAGCCGAAATGTCTTCTTCAGGAAGTCCAATACCCCTGCCTGGGAAGAACCTGTTACCAGCCAATTGTCTAGGTAAGGAAAGACACAAATCTCCGCTGCTACCTGCTAGGCATTTCATGAAGGCTCCTGGGGTTGCCGAGAGCACAAAAAGAACCAACATGTATTGCAGTGAAAAGAATCCACCATGAACTGGAGATATTTCCAATGAGACTGATGGATGGGTATAAAAGCATACCATCTTTCAGATCCAGGGTGCACATCTAGTCTTCTGTCTGTATGAAGGGGGTTCATTTTGAACTTCTTCTGTAAGATTCTTGTTCAGACTTCATAAATCCAGGAAGGGTCTCAATCCACGACTTCTTGGTGATAAGGAAATAGTGGGGGTAGAACTCCCTGCTAACATCTTTGGGAGGAACAATTTCTATCGCCCGCCTATTGAGACTGATCGGGACTGAAGGCTAAACGTTGATGTAGTGCAGGTAGAGAGGAGAAGTGCAAATGGTACCCAGACTCCATAGTTTTGAGGACCCAACAGTCTTTGGTGATCTGCCATTCTTTGAAGAACCGGTGACCTTGTCCTCCTACAGGAGGGGGAAGTTCTGAGGATCAAGACTAGTCAAAAACTCAGACCAGTCTTGGGTTGGTCCTGCTGTGGTGCTTTAGGCTGACATTTCTCACACTGAGCTCCATGAGTAGGAAGCTGCTGCTGTGGAAGAGTAGATAGAACGCGATACCACAGAAATTTACAGAAGAGGTGTCTCTAGAAGAAAAGACACTTAAAAGAAAGGATGTCTAGATGAAGAAAGCTCTTTTGCCCCAGTTGATAAGGCTTGAATGGCTGCATGCTGCTCCCTGATGTGAATGATTCTCTCACCTTGTCCCCAGATTGTCCCCTAAACATGAGATATCAGCCAACTTTTCATGAACGTCCTCGCATTAGCTGCTACCTCTCAAATTTTGCAGTGGTGTTGAATGATTCAGAAGCTAACTGAAAGAGATGCCTCTCGTACTCCTCTGTATCCAGCAGGTTATTCTGATGGCTCTTCTGTCCCCCACTGAGTATTATGGTTATGAGGGGTTGGAGTGGATTCTTGGGTACTGCGGTGATGGCCACTCCCACGGGGAGGAGCCCCATGAGGAACTGCAGTACTAGGCTAGACTCTATACACGCAAACACAGAGAAGTTGTATTCATTGTACAGCTCGATGGTACTGCCCGGGGAGCGGGCAGCAGTGAAGGTAACCCAGTGAAGTAGTCCAGGTGTCCTCAGCAGAGGAGACCAGTCTCACACTCGAGTAAGATAAGCAGCGCGGCATAGCAGGGACAGATCCCAGATGTAGATCCAGAGTGCTGAAGCTGAGACAGACTGAAAGGGTTAGTACTCACTGAGGTAGAAAGCTGTATAGTTGAAGGTCGTGGCAGGCAGACGTTGTTCAGTGGCAGGCACCAGATTAGGGAGAGCAGGCCCTCGAGGAGCTAGTACCCAGTATCCCAAGGTAGGTAGCTGAAATAGAGCAAAAGGGCCCCCGAGGAGCAGGTACCCAGGTTAGTGAAGAATTACCCTGAAGGGAAGAGAGAACATCCTGCGGCAGCTGGGAAGCGGCAGAGCAGCTTAGACCGGAGGCAGTCCAATCCTTGCTAACTCAGTTTGCTAGCAAACGAAGGGCAGGCTAAATACCAGGATGTGATGATGTCATTCGGAGGGGATGCCCCCGAGGTTCCCACCATGACGTGGATGGTATGCGCGCATGCGTGCACCCTAGGAGGCTCCTCAGGAAAATCATGGCAAACACAGTCGCCGTTCCGGGGACGCCGGAGAGAGCGGCATAAAGACGTGGCAGAAGCCATCTTCCCAAGGCTTGAGGAGAGAGAAGGAAGAAAGGTGAGGCACAGAGGTCGAAGCCGTCTGAGACCAACGGATGCAACACTGAGGAACTCTATGAGAGGCTTCAATTTGTCGATGCAGCCATGTAATTATTGTACCATGTAAAGCTAGTGGGCAGCTCCAACCCCCTCCCTGAAGGTGTCCAACTAGAGTCTTTGCCCAGGGGTGGGGTGTTGAAGAAAACCCTGGTCTTTTTAACCTGTTTCAACAGAGACTCCACAGCCACAGACTGGTGTGGTTACTGGACCACACCAAAGCTTCGAGATTGCTTGGACCCTATATCTGAAGTCCAGTTTTCTAGCCATTGTGGAGAAGGCAGAAGATTGGATTACCCCACATGTTTGTTTGTAGAACCCACAGCACTGAGTGAATTAATACTGCCACCAGCTTGACAGGAGTTTCCAAAATTCGAAATATCCCGAAGACCCCCTGCAAGAGGATCCATGTCCCTCCAGACATTGACTCCTATTGCCTCACTCCATTTGTCCAGGAATTTGGAATACAAGAGAGCTTCTGGAAAGAGATAAATGCTCAGGAAGGTGAGGTAAGGGGTCTAAGGGATCCCTGTAGGCCCTTTCTCAGTCTAGAGGAAGGGATACACTAGCCCATGACTCCGACGGGCAATCATGGTGGTGCCCTCTGAGTGGAATACACCTGGGAGCTACCTCAGATGGTGGTGTCCTGGGCTCCATCTTCAGCCTAGCTGGATTCCTCCGCAAAGAGGGAGCGAGGGCTAAATCCTTGAGGGGTCGATTTTCAAAACCACATGCCCAATGATGTGCAGATTTTATAACATTTACACGCATGTTATAAAATCCAATGTCTATGCGCACATGCGCATCGGATTTTAACAGCGCACGCATGTGTAGGTGGATCGCGACTCGCACGCCCGGGGGGAAGGGATTTTCAAATTATGCGCAGCAACGCGATTGGCCTTTTGCCTAGTTTCCTACCCCCCCCTGCCTAACCTTCCATCCTTTTTCCCTTTCCACCCCAACCCAGCTACCCCAAATGTTTTTACTTTACTACTTACCGCTCCCTCCAGAGCAGAAGTATTTTCCACGTGCCAGCTGGCTGCTGGCGTGCACTTCCCCGGAACAGTGGCCCCTTTTTCAGGGCCCAGCACTTCAGCGTGTAACGGGGGTTATGCATGTGGCTGGGATATTTGTAAAATGTGCGCGGTGCGTGCAAGGCCTGGCCACGCGCATAACACCCCTCCCCCCCCCCCCCTTTTTTTTTTTTTTTTAAACACACGGCAGGCTTTTAAAATTTACTTGTGACATTTTGGACAGAAGTTGAAGGGTGCCCTCCTGGTCAATGGCCACTAATGAAGTAAATAAAGTCTTCCCCAATTCAGCTACCTGGTCCATTGGCTGTTGTGCCCTTTGACCCAGAGTTGGGAAAGAGACATCCTCTTCTGAAACCAATATGGGATCATCTTGAGAAGCACATACTGAACTCCATGACAGGGCCCGTTCCCAAGTCAACTGCAATGATAGACAAATGTAGACCAGAGGCACTATGGAACATTTGAAGTCTGGACTCTCCAAACAAAGACCATGGGCAAATGGCAGGGAAACAGCTCCAGGAGGCCAGAGGTCAGGGACAAGGAAGTGAGACAGAGAGGAAGGCACCAACATGAAGGAAGACAACTGTAAAGAGTCTCCTCCAGGTCCTCATAATGCTTCCTCCTGCATCGAATGTCAATGGCACACAGGGCCAATAATGTTGTCAGACTCCTTCGGTGCTGACTACACCACCAATTCAAGAAGTATTGCTTTTTCTTCTGCGTAAATGATCTCCACAGGGAAAGGAAAACACCCTGATGCACAGAAGAGCTCACAGGGTTCCTACGTTCGATGTTTCTGCACCTTGCTCGACCCCTGAACTACAGCAGATTCACAGCCTGGTGCCATAGTTGGAGTTTTACCCAAGAAGCTCCTGCATGACTCAGCAGGGAGGGAGTCAGAGGAGGCCTCACTCTGGGAAATGTGTCCAACTTTTGACTGACCTGTGAAGCTCCTCCATCTTCTACGCCCTGTTCTTCTGGGACCACAGTCATAGCAGTTGGCTGAATCATGCACGGGATCCAGGCATTAGTAACAAATATCTTGGCAGACTGTGATGGATATCTTTCAGCCACAGTCAGCCCTTGAAGCTGGACATAGTTTTTTTGGGTTTTTTTTTTTAACTTTACTGAATTTTAATATAAAGCGAAAACCACCTTTGAAATCAGAAAACATTTGGAAAAACAAAAAGTAAATATTAAAACAAGCAAATCAAGAAACAATTCCAAATTCTAAGTCAAACAACATTGATACAGAAAGCAGAAAGTTTAAGGGAGAATAAAGAAATTGCAAGAGCAAGTTCTCTGCTTAATATATTTAATCCTTATTGACTTCTATTGGGAAAGGTACTGATCTTTTGGAGTCTAAGAATGACTGAAGTTGCTCTGGAGAAAAAAAATATAACAATCATTAAATCCGACAACACGTTTACACAGATATCTTAACATAAAGGTAGCTCCTAACAGTAATGTAGCTTAGCTTGTCTAAGTGCAAGAAAAACTTTACAGCTTTCCTGAGTCATTCTGGCCAAATCTGGGAATATTCTAAAAGGCTGATCATAAAAAACACTTTACATTCCGGAAATAAAGCTGTATACCCTTACTCAAATCTGCCTCAGAAACAAAGGAGACCAAAATTTCAGGACCAGAGTTCTCTAGATAATTTGTCAAATCAAATGGTGAGGAATGAAAAGGTCTATTCGGTAACAAAACATTGTGAGAGGAAATAGGAAGGAAATATATCGTATTGACCAAGGTAGTAAGTCGCAATGCAGTATCTTCAAAATATATTTTCTTAAAGTCACCAATGATTACTGTCCAATAACTTTGGGGAAATTATGGACACAAATATTAAGATGGCTGGAATTATTTTCCAAAAATTCCAGACATTGAGAGAGAGCATTTCTATCTTTAATTAAGGAGTTATTTAATAATTTAATCTTGTGTATGTCCTTTTCCTTAACATTAATCTTAGATGCTTGCTCCATTAATAAACCCTCATGCTGTATCACCATAGTCTCAAATAAGGAGGAAAGGGAATCTTTTTCTTTCACAGCTATTAATAAAGAAGAACAAGGGGATCCATTGTTGACCAGGAAGCAGGTCAGGATCCGAAGGGAGAACTCTGACCTTTCTTCTGCACTTTGGAGGAATAGCTACAGATAACACAAAGTCAATAGGCAACTGTAAATGCCAAGCAGCTCACCTGCAGCCACGATCATGCCACCATCTTACTTCAACAGTGGAGACAGTTATTCTTTTACTTTTCCTTGTGTAGTGGCACTGAAAAATGTTGCTAAGGAGCTGTCGAGGCAACTCTGAAGTCAGTCAGTTGAAGTATGAAACTTCAGAAAAATTAACAAAGTGGTGGAAGGAGTGGAGATGGCAGCATGACTCTGGTTAACATCCTGGTTTTTCTTTTGCCTATTCTTGTGTTTTATTTACCTTAGCTGTTTCTTTGCTGAAACTTTTCTATCACAGTGCCTCCTAAGTGCAAGGGCACACCAAGACTTTTTCCTGAGGTGTCTTTTTACCCCTCTCATGCAACAGAAATTAGACATCATCTTGGAGAGAGCTGTGTGCTAAATGGAGGAATTTCCTGCTGCCGAGTACAGTGTGGGAGAACTTATCTTGGCTGGGAATGACATTTCACGCTCGTCCATGGCCTATACTGCTGGCCCCTGAGGGACCATCCAGGTCCTGTAGTGACCCTGTTGCAGCTTGACAACAACGGGGGTCAAGCTGCAGGGAATGCTGGCATGGTGACTTTGGCACTGGAATAAAGCTTGCTTGATACTGCTTCACTGAAATTGGTTACGCAGAGGGAAGAATCCTTGGATGAAATAATGTAATGTAAATAAATGTTTCTGCAGCAATTAACAGTGATCCTTCACTTGAGCTTCAGAGCATGAATCACGGCCCCATCTGGATGGGAATATGGAGGTAGGCCTCGGACAGATCCAGAGAGGTCAGATATTCCCCCGACTGTTCGGCCATTATCACAGAGTGCAAGGTTTCCATGTGAAAATGAGTCACCTGCAAATGATGGTTGATTCCTCTGAGATCCAGGATAGGACAAAAGGAGCCCTCCTTCTTGGGCACAACAAAATTAATGGAATATCGCCCCAAACTTTCCTGAGACACAGGCACTGGAACCACAGCCTCCGCAGACTGAGGAGCCTTGACAGGGTAGATTCCACTGCCTGCTTCTTCTGCAGGGAGTGGCAGAGACACCATGAACACATCCCGAAGAACACTGCCAAATTCCAACACATATCTTTCTCATATCACATCCAGCAGGACCCAATGATCCGATGTGATTTCAACCCACCTCTGATAAAAGAGAGAGCCATCCCCCTATCTCTTATCTTTGGGGGTGGGTCAGCAAACTTTCATTATGAGGTTTGGGAGGATCCACCACCTGAGCCCACGCCTCTCTTGGGTTGTCTGGGATGAAAAGACTGAGATATGTCGAAGGGCCGAGTCCTCTGAAAGGAATGAAACCGCTTGGAACCCCTAAGATGACCCCTCATACCAAAGGGGCGCTGCAACTGCTTCTTATCCTTCGGCAACTGGGGATTCACCCCACTTACTGGCCAGTTTCTCCAACTCGCTCCCGAACAAGAGGGAACCTATAATACGGCGCACACACCTGACTCAAGTAAGAGATTGTATGTTTTCCATAGCAGGTCCAAAGCTATGGAACTCCCTACCTGAGAACCTAAGGCTAATTCCAGACAGAAAGATTTAAATGTGAGCTAAAAACATGGCTATTCAAAAATGCATGTAACCTAACTTAAAACATCTGAATGTAGAAAGAAACAATAACAAGGTCAAAAGATACTACCTGAAGCATGAAAAGAATGAAAGAATCGATACAACGTAATAACTAAAATGTGAAATCCGTTATATTTTATTTTATTCTATTTTTACTTTCTTTACTCCTTGACCATGTCTTAACCTTGAGTCAAATGTATAGGAACAATTTGATTGATAAATGTCAATGTCTATTTATGAAAACTACCTCCATTACCCTTTAGTACTTGTTGATTTATAACTATGAATGTTAACTTGTGTAAACCATTGTGATTTTTTACATGGAACGATGGTATATAAAATGAGTAAATATATAAATAAAGAACAATTTCATAAGATTAGCTTTGGAGGTTGTGTCGGCCGACCAATTGCACAGCTATAAATAACATCTGGCCGCTATTATCGAAGCCACTCCCCTAGCCGAGGTACAGACCAAATCGCAGCCCACGTGTACTAAAGGGGGCAGCGGGTTCCATAACTGCTCTGGAGTTCACCTCAGAATCATAAACCTCCTCAGAGAGAAGCAGAAAAGAGCGAGCCACCAGGGCACAACAGGAAGCTATCTGCAATGTCATTGCCATTGCTTCAAATGCTTGTTTGAAAATGGCCTCAATTCTCTTATGCACATCCGTCAAGGCCGTTTCTCCCTCCACAGGAATAGTCGTCCACTTAGAGATGGCACAGAATAGCGCATGCACTTTCGGAAAATGCAAATGCTCTCTCACCACTGGATCCAGAGGATACAAGGCCTTCCAATGTCCGACCCCCTTTGAAATTTGCCTCCAGAGCATCCCATTCAAGATTCTTGAATGGCTTCCATAACAGGCAAAAAACAAGAGGCTTTACGCAATGAAACCAAAATGGGATTCTTCTTTGGCTCAGACATGGAATTTGTTCCAGATACTCCTAGCATCTTCAGGGTCTGGAAAATCAGGGCCAGAAGTTCATCTCGATGAAAGAACTACAACATGGTCCAATACGGTTCCAGTCCCAGAGGAATTTCCCCTTCTTCCCTGGAGTGAGGATGTGCCTCATCATCAGTGTCATCAGGGTTCCTGTCGGGAATACCCACAGCTAACAGAGGCGTGTTTCAGCGCTTAAACATAGGACTGGAAGAGGGGCCCATCAGCTGAGGATCCGACCTAACAGGATTGGCCGAAGCTGAGGACTGCGCCTGAAGAAAGGATTGCAATCCTTGAAGAAAACTGTACCCAAGAAAAGGCAGAAGGATCCAGGTCAAAACCAGAAGATACTGGAGTGGGGCCCACTGAGCTGTCATCTCCTGCAGCGGAACCAGTCAAGGGAGTTCCAAGGTTCAGCACACCTCCAGACAAATCCTTAGCCAGACCATCATCAGGATGGGAAGAACAAGGTTTAGCAAAATCAGAGGAAGCCATTTCTCCTTGAGCCTCTAAACAGAGCTGACACAGAGGGCACGTCAGGCTGAGATGCCTGAAAACAACAGGCAACACAAAGAGAAAGGCGCTTAGGTTTCTTGTTTATCGGCGTCATTAGTTCATCTGTTGACTGAGAATGTACATCCAGCTGTCTCACGCTGAAAAATTTTAAACGCACAAAAATTAGGCACCCCAAGAGTAAGCGTCGCAAAAACACAAATGCACAAACAGTGTCCCTAAATCTGGGCGCACCATTGATATGCTTAAAAAATGTGCATGCAGGAAGTGCACCCAAAACTGAGCGCACAATTCGTCCGCAGAGCCAGACGCACTGTGCATGCCAACGATCCTGTAGAGGGCAGTCAAACGCACAGAAACGCAAGAGAACCCTGCCATGGCACGCAATAAAAAGCCTAACAGCAGGGCCTAGCCCACCCAGACTGTTCAACCTGCTAGGCTGCCCAATTCCCTTAACCCCCACGGGAGCAGGAACAAATGTCAGAACAGTGTGCCGAGCATAGAGTCCGGAGGAAGTCCTACAAAACCCCTTTACACTGTCTTCTTTTTTTTTTTTTTTTAACTTACCTGAGCTTAGCATTCCTGGCTGAGTACAGAGACTGTCTCCAGCTGCGGGGGGGAGAGGGCATTTGTCATCATGCCACGCTCAGTTTCCTGCACCTGCTGTCAAATCAGCTAAGTCCATGCTAGTGGAAAACCAACTACCAGACCAACTGGCTATCTGAGGGACCACGGAAAGCACCTCATGGATTCTCAACTGGAGGAGGGACCATCTGGTATTGCCGCAGGAAAGCAGGGCTTTTTTTTTTTTTTAAAGTTCTCTTAAAATCTGAAGCAATCCCCATAGGGAGATGCATGTCCATCCTCTGCTGGAGATGGAGAATACTGGCAGGCTGATGTCACTGCAGGAATATATATACTGTGACATCAACTTGCTCCATCTCCATCTGCTGGCAGATTTGCATAACCCACTGGTCCTAGTCCATCTGTCTTCACGCTAGGAAAGTTGAAATTTTTTTTTAAATCTTCAGTTTACATTTGATTTTTTTTTTAATTATATATTTTTCTGGAATCTTGACTGTTTCTTTAAGAAAGTATCTCTTGTGGAATTATTCTGAAAATGTTAAAAAAAAAAAAAAAAAAAAAAAGGAGGTACAAAAAAAACAAGAGGGCACACATCTACGTGGAAACTTGTATAAAAATAGATTGAGGGGCTTATGTGGGAACTCCCATGCACACTTAGTAGTAAAATCTTTTGAGTTGGAGAGATGACCATTCAGTGCTGTTGGATGGTCATCCACATGTCATGGCTAATTCAGTTCTGCTTGACTGAACACATGCTTCTGAATAGTTGAATACTGTTCATTTTGTACTTTAAAACCAGAATGAAACCAACCTTGACAGAAACAAGATTCTGACAAGTTTACAACACTGTAATGAACTCTTGTCATCTGAAAAGCCATTTTGTATTATTATATTGCTTTGAAACCAGCTTTAAAAAGGCAGTATAGTCAAAGTTAAATGAGCACTATACTATTAGGAAATCCAAGAGAGATATGGTTTCCAAATTACAACTAATAAAGCTTTGGTTTGAGGTGAGGGGTGGATTTTTTTGTCATGAAACACAATGGGAAACAAAGAGGCCTGTTTATTACTAAATGTACAGTAGGACTGGAGATTATAAATACCCTGCAGATCAACACAAAAGCCAGAAAGGTTCCTACATGTCTCCTGAAGAGTTCAGCATGCGGTGCCAATGCCTGAGGATCAGCTTCTCTCACAAATCGTATGACTTCATCTATAGACCAACTGGAAGGATCCTTATTGTATATTCTTGATGGCTCACGATCTGGCACATGAAGATCTGGCCCAGTTGTAGAACTTGCAGCTTCAATCAGAATTAGAAGGCAGAATAATAAAGGTCAATTTACTTTGAAAGAAACCTTCCAAAGTCTTTACTACAATTTTAACATTACTTTCTAATAGTTACATTAACTGTCTGATTTATCTATGTATCACTTAGAGCCACAGGCTGGGGCAGATTTTATAAATCTGCGCACACGTGTAAATACAGATTCTAATACAACTAACAAAACACTTTACATCATTCACTACTTATTGCTCTTTCCACTAACATTATCTCTGATACTGATGTTGAGATTATCAGCATATTGCTATTTTATGTTAAATCGTATGCTTTTCTAAAGAGCCAAGTTTTCAGTTGTTGCTTGAAATTCTCTCTGTTATTTGGTGTATTAATTCTGGAAGAGTTTTCCACAACTTGGGGCCCGCTATGGAGAACATTCAGTCTTTTGTGTTAGGTATATGTTCCAAGTAGAAGGAACCATTAGGAGTCCTTTGTTTTGTGATCTTAGGGCTCTCTGTGGTATGTAAAGTTGAAGTGTAACTCCTAAATAACCTGGGTTATTATTATTGATGATATTGAAAATTAGAGGTAATACTTTATAATGAATTCTGATTGTATAGGAAGCCAGTGCAGTTCTATCAGTGAGGGGGTGATGTGTTCGAATTTCCTTATCCCTAATAAGAGTCTAACGGAGGCATTTTGTAGTAATTGTAGTGGTTTCAGTATACTTGATGGTAGGCCTAGTAATAGGGAGTTGCAGTAGTCCAAGTTCAAGGATATAAGTGTAAGACAGTGCGGAAGTCCTATATTGTTAGCAGTGGTTTCAAAGACGTAATATTCTCAGCTTGGCGTATCCAGTTTTGATTAATTTGTTTATATTTTTTCATAGTGAAGTTCCCATTGATCTGAATTCCTAGGTCTCTTAACTGATTTGAGGGTGTAATATTAATAACTCATAGGTCTAAGGTTGGCGGTTTGATTATTGTGTTCTCTCTCATTAACCACACAATTTCAGTTTTTTTAGGGTTTAGAGTTAGTTTTAGTTGAGAAAGATTTTGTTGTATGTCCGTCACTTATGTTGTCAGAGACGATGCAGTTTTTTCAAGTGTTTTGTTGAAAGGGATATAGAATTGTAAGTCATCTGCATATAGGAAGAATTTGATTCCAAGGTTTGCTAGTAATGCGCATACAGGGCCGGATTTTTAAACCTATGCGCGTGGGGTACATTTGTGCGCGCTACCCAGTGCACGCAAGGTGCACACTAGTGCACCTTGTGTGCGCCGCGCCCTAGGAGAGCCCCGATGGGCTTTCCCCGTTCCCTCAGAGGCTGCTCCAAAATTGGAGCGGCCTTGGAGGGAACTTTCCTTCTGCACCCACCCTGCACCCACCCTGTCCAGCCCCCCAGCCTGAAAAAAAAATAACCTGTACCTTTATCCCAGAAGTTATGCCTGCCACAGGCAGGCGTGCCGGCACGTAATCCCCAGGCCCAGTGGCCGTGGAGAGGCCTCTGGCCACGCCCTGCCCCACCCCGGACCGCCCTTTTTTTCAAGCCCCGGGACTTACATGCGTCCTGGGACTTTGTGTGTGCCGCCGTGCCTTTTGAAAATAGGCCCGGCATGCGTAATCCACCTGGATTTACGCGCGTAGGCTTTTAAAATCTGCCCCACAGGTAGCAAATAGATGTTGAATAGTGAGGCCGAGAGTGCTGAAACTTGGGGGACACCTGTATCGATTACTTCATGTTGGTCTTAATCCTTGTTCTTTTTTCATTCTAATATTTTTCATCTTTTATACCGATACTTATTTTTAACAGGTGCTAATCTTTTCTTGTAGTAATACCCCTTCTGTTTTAAAATCTGAGTCTATTCTTCAGTTTTTTGTCATATACCCATGTTTGATAAGCATTGATGTGTTGCCTGTATGGGGTTTTCATGAGGATTCAGCTGAGCAGGAGCCCAACTTATTTCTGTTCATAGAAGGCAACTGGCAATCGCAAAGTCTGCACTTTTACCCACAGACTTTGCTCCAAACCTCAAACAGAAAGTACAAACATACTTCCCCTCTGAAAAACACCAAAGGGTAAAGTACCCGAAGAGATCTGCACCTATTTTTCCCCTTCAAAACATGCACTGTTTTAAAAATGCAAAATTATATTTTGCCCTGCCCTGGAAACACCTCCACTGAATATGGGTATATTTATTTATTTAAAAATCTTTTCTATACCGTTGTTAAGCGGATGCCATCACAACGGTTCACAATAGGGCACAAAAACTATATGTTAAATATGGTATCTGGAATTCTATATGTACCAGCAGTAAGGATGAACAGTTTCAAAAAGTCATTTTACCAATGGGCTTTGAAAATTGCATTAATCAATATTTTGGGCCAGCCTGGTGACTTAGTGGCAGTGCTGTACACTACCATGCAGAGGGTCCCCAGTTCAATTCCAGATCAGGTGGGGATGATGCAGTCTCACTACCATTAAGAGAGTTACTAGCTTTGATTCCCAGCAACTGGCTAATTTTATAACTCGGAGGCAATTACAAAGTGCTCCACATTTTGTGGGCAAAAAAAATGATTTTTTTCTTTTCAATATGGTGATGTTTTCTTAATTGTATGCACTGTTCTGTACAAGAGTTTTCTTGGTTATATTTGTAAAATGTATAAATAAAATAAAATTAAAAAAAAAAAAAAAAGATGGAGACACCTGGAAGCCAGATTTACAGCCCATGGTATAGGGTTCCAGAAAGAGCCTTGGTGCATGGTTCCCAGTCTTAGAACCATTGCTGCAGCCATCTAACTTGGTATAGGAGGAGGTTGGGCCTATTAAAACAGGGGACAAATCCCTGGGTAGTTGCAGACGAAGGCTCATGGTCATCACAGCACAGGCTCTGATTGAGCTAGAAGAAAAAAAATATATAAAAGGAGGAAGTACTCTGCCAAAAATAAAATGTAATGAACGGCTTAATATCCAATTATGCAGACATTTTAAGATTTGCATTACCTTCAATTCTCCTTTGCATACGGTTCCTGTTTACTTCATAATAGCTAGCGTTCCCAGCAGAACTTGAAGACAACCTCCGTAGAATGGGGGCAGAATTTGAGGTAGCAATCACTGGATGGAGAGAGCCCCTGTAGTATGTAGCATTTCCTGAGCTACGGTAATCAGTGGAATTTCGATGAGAAGGGCTGGGAACATTCACTGAATTAAGTGCAGAGTCCATAGATTCCTCTAAAAATCTGTGTTCTTTGAGAGTACCATTTTCTTTAATTGGTAGTATTTCTGCTATATAACCAAAATCATACAGATGAAAAAATATTTAGCAGGTATACAGTTTTTATGCTTTTCCTATTTTATTCTTTGTCATTAATTTAGCATTTTCTATATTTAGCAGGGAACTTTATATCCTGGTTTCCTCCAAAGTAAGAAGATAAAAAGAAATCCTTATGATATAACTATGCCTTTAAAGGGAATGTATAGTTTGCACAATAACTATATAGATATGTTTTTCATTTAATACATAGATGTTTCTCAATAAGTCATGCAACAAAACCCATTGTTCTCTACTGTACATGAAAATAGAATTGTGTTATCTTAATAGCAGAGATGTATAAAGACCAATTGCTCAAACCAGACAAACTTCAATTCAACCTAACTTGTACTGTTATTTTTTTTCCTCACACTATCTTACTTGCAGTCTTGACTGTGCTGTCAGGTTTCTACTGAAATAGATACAACTGATGCTAGAGTACCTTCAGAAGGGTGAGCTTCTGTTCTGGACAGTTTAGGAGAGAGAGGAGCAGAATATGGTGGAGAATCCTGAGAAAACCTTTTAGTGTTTCTGTTTTCCGATATTTCTTCTTTTGCTATAAAAAGCAAACGTTCTTATAAATGAAAAAGAAAACCTGAGAAATTTGAACAGCGACCATTTAATAAAAATATGTCATTAAATTTTCCTCCTTGTATTGTATTATTTTCTCAAACAATCTGAACAGCTTTTCATAAAATTCATTTACAGCAACACCAGCCCTCAAAAGTATAGTAATGTGTCAATTATCTAACTGGGTATTGGTCCATTCAGATAACTGAATGAATTAAAAAAGCATCAGCATTAGGCCTGCACATGTACAAGTCTATATAATCAACATTGGTATAATTGATGCTCCACTCTCCCAAAAGTAACTGGGTTACACACCAAAGAGAAGTCTTCATTTATTTTCTACTTGGAATTTAGTTTACTAGAATGGATTGCCTTCTGTCTGGTCAAGAGAAAATAGGTACTGACTTATACCTGTCTAGAAAGAAAAAAAAAAACTTTAACCAGTTCCCTTAGTTAATTAAAGTCAAAGAATACAGAAAATCTAAGAAGGGAAAAAAGGGTTGCAGGGTCACTACCTACCTGCTAGAAATGAGATAAAGGTCTAGAAATTAATACCTATTTAATATCTACTAAATCTATTCAAAGTATGAGATGTTTATGATACCAAATGGCCTATAAAATTTAATGTGGACAAGTGCAAAGTGATGCATTTAGGGAAGAGTAACCCAAAATTATAGCAAAATAATACAAGGTATTAGGAGTCCCCACTCAGGAAAAGGATCTAGGATATGTTGAAATTCTCAGCTCAGCGTACAGCAGCAGCCAGGAAAGCAAATAGAATGCTAGGAATTATTAGGAAAGGAATGGAGAATAAAACAGAGACTATCATAATGCCTCTGTATCACTCCAAGGTGCTACCTCTTCTTGACTATTGTGTGCAGTTCTGATTACCACATTAGCAGAATTAGAAAAGGTACAAAGAAGGGCAACCAAAATGATAAAGGGGATGAAAAGATTCCCCCTATGAGGAAAGATTAAAGAGGTTAGAACTCTATCTTGGAAAAGAGACGACTGAGGGGAGATATGATAGAGGTCTAGTGGAATGGAATGAGTAAATGTGAATCAGCTGTTTACTTTTTCAAAGAGTACAATGACTAGGGGACACACAATGAAGTTACCAGGGAATACATTTAAAACTAATAAGAGAAAATATTTTTCTATTCAACGCATAATTAAGCTCTGGAATTTATTGCCAGAGGATGTGGTGAAAGCTATTAGCATAGCTGTGTTTTAAAAAAGGTTTGAACAAGTTCCTGGAGGAAAAGTCCATAAACCATTATTAAGATGGAGCTGCAGAAATCAACTTCTTATCCTTGAGATAAGTATCATGGAATCTATCTACCCCTTGGGATCCTGCCAGGGACTTGTGATCTAGATTGGCCATTGTTGGAAACAGGATACTGGGCTTGATGGACCTTTGGTCTGACTCAGTATTACAAGTCTTATGTTCTTATAAAAGGGACAAATAGTTTATCACAGGCCTGGAATACGGAAAGATGATCTCTTGACAATCTCCCTAGTAGAGAAACTCTAGAAAATTATGCAAATGATGAGGTCTCTGCCTAAAAGTAAAATATAAGGGGGAAAAAGTCTAAACTATGAGGTGAGGGACCAAGAGGAATCCCCATTTTCTAACTCTTAAATGAAGATAAGAGAATCAAGATGAATCTGACAGAAGACAAAAGCACAGTGCGAGACTGTATCCCTGAAAGGGACTTCGTTTGCCTCTGCAATCAAGGGAATATGAAAGACCAGCAATCTTGATAAACTTGATTGGAGGAGTAGCCAAGTGGTTAGAGCAGCAGACTACAAACCAGGGAAACCAGGATTAAAATCTCATTGCCACTCCTTGTAACCTTGGGCAAGTCACTTTATCCTCTGGTACAAACTTATTGTAAGCCCTCTGGCGATGAGGAAATACAGTGCCTGATGAACGTAATCCACTTTGAAGTGTCAAAAAGCAGAATGTAAATAAATAAAAGTGTGACAAAGGTACACTGTTTTGAGGTATTAACAAAAGCTGAAGGGCTCATCATGGGGAGCAGAAAGTTCAGACAGCTGTATATTTCAATATATAAAACAGTACTATACATGGGGGAGGGAACAATCAAGATAGAAAATCCTTAAAATTTTAACCTTTTTAATACTTAGGTCTGAACAAATCTCAAAACCTAAAGTAAAATAACTGTTTGCCAGCTGAATTATGTTTTCTGTTTCATCTGCTTTTAATTCCTAAGTAGTGTTCCTACTCAATCACTGCTACCAAAATAAAGGATAATTTTCAAAGGAAAATACCTAGGTAAACTGACCTGGTGGAAAATTGTATGGGACAAAGCAGCTAAAAATTATTCACAGGGTTCACATCATCTGGACTTTCAGCTGCACTAAAAAGTGGAATTCCCGGGAGTATGTTTTGGTTGGGGAGTTTAAAGTACACATGAGTTTTCAAATCCACACATATACTTTTTACTTCCACTCCTTGACCTGCAGAAAAAGGAGGTGCTTTTGTGCCCACACAAGCACTTTTTCAAACAAACTACATGGTTAGTTTCTTTGAAAATTACCTCTAAGGTCTATGGATACAAAAAGACATGTGGAATCTGTACTTAGGGCAGGCTAATAAAAATTGCCCCTTAAGAATCTAAGGAAAAACTGGGGCACTGCAGTAGTGATTATTATTTGAACTCTATGTAGTAGGCAGGATAGAGGAAAATACAGAAGGGTAACAGATATGGGAAACATAGCGGAGAAGATTAAGGAGGGCAAATCTGAAAAAGCAAGTATTCATACAATAGTGAAACATATACAGTGAAGGAGAGGCTTGAACTTTGGAGGGAGTTTATTCCAGAAGGGGCTAGAAAAGAAAAAATGTGAAACTGGAGGCTTGTTTTGTGTGAATGCAAAGAGAAGAGTATGAGATTGTGAATATTAGGAGTGGTGTGGAAAGTGGTAGGTCACAAGGGCAGAAAAGTCAGTGAACGCCAGACCAGAAACAGTATCTTGATTTGAGAATAGCATTGGACTGATAGCCAATGATGGACAAACAGGGCATGAGTGGCAGAGAACACTGGGCTAAGCTGGAAGAGTAGGTATGTAGCAGCATTCTGAAAAAACTGGAAAAAGTCATAGGGAAGAAGGTAGCCCAACCAGGAGTCTATTACTGTAATCAAGGACCAGATAGAGTGCTTCAACTAGAAAATGACAACAGTCAAAGAGGAAAAGATAGAATTTGTGGATATTATATAGAAAACCTAGAGAGGTACAGCACAGACGACGATATAAAGAGGAGATGGAAAAAGAAAGCAAAGTGAAATTGATAAAGAGAAACCCAGAAGGTAGACAAGGCATGCAGTTGGTTGCATGGAAAAAGGAGCGCAGTCTTGTAGGTATTCATGTTTCTGAAAATACTACCTGAACGTTACAGCACTGAGATAGGGAGTCAGTAGCAGAGAAGATAAGAAAAAAATTGAATGAACAACTGAAAAGGGGCATCTGGAGGAGTTAATCTGTATGCATATATATTTTAAGATTATTTTAGATAAAACAGGTCACTATGTATGTGTGTGATTGAACACTGTGTTCTAAGCAGTTAATTTTAGATTCTGCTATTTAAGATATTGTAAGTAGGTCTTTGTAATTTATGATTCACACTGACAGTGGGTTTAGAATGTTTATATTAAATCAAAAAATTATAGTGTGAACAGAGTAGCTTTTCATTTTATATTGGGTGTTTGGATAGTTTATATTGTATTGCATATTGTGCTATTGTGTATTTTAAATATGTTTCTATTTTACATTAATTTGTAACATTATTGTATTGTATACTATTTCTTGATTGGAGCATTTATTTATAAACAAGTAGGTTAGGAATATAATAAATGAAATACAGGAAATGCTACAAATACTTTGTTTCAAAAATGTGTTAAATACAAGGCAATATACAATAAAGTCAAAGGCAGCCACAAGAGGTTGCAACAGTCAATAAATAAAAATAATATTTTGAGCAGTCTACCTTGTACTGCTATTTTAACTATGTTATAAAAAAGCCACAGAACATATTGGTGCATAAAACCTTCAGAGCATTATCCACTGATGTCCAAAAGTAACAAACTCAGAATATGTGATGCATTTATCTTCTCTAAGCAGTCTATGCAATAAAACTTGCACTAAAAACTGGTAAAAATGTAATGTGCATGTTAATGCCATTGAAAGGGTTATGGAATAAAGTTTACAGTAAAACAGTTTACCTATAACTGTTGTACTCCATGGACAGCAGGATAAATCAATCATATGTGGGTGATATGACTGATGGCACTGAGAAATGAATGTTAAGAGTTTTAAAGGACTAGGCATTTCTACTCATGCAAAGTTCTCGTTCAGCAATGCGATACAAGGAACAATCAAGTAATAGCTTAAAAGCCAAAAAAGTGTTTTTTTTTGTTTTGAACTTCAAAAGGGGAAGTTGGTGGGTATGTGTGATCCATTTATCTTGTCCACAGAGAACTCTTATAGGAATTTAAAATTGCTTATATACCACATACGCCATAGATCATAGCAGTTTGCAGTTAAAACAATCATACAAACAAAATTAAAATACATATCAAAATAATACAATAAAATATTCAATAGAGAAAACAGTAGGTAAGCAACTGTTTTCTCTATGGTCAAGCAGTCGCCAATGTAGTGGATTCACAAGCTGAGGAACACCACCAGAAAACTCGCACAATGGATACTTCGTGGGAAGGAGATAAAATAAACACTTTAGGCATCAAACAAGTTTCTCAGAACTGACTGACCACACTTACTGTCATGAAAAAGCAGCATCTGCACAAAATTGTGTAGTATGGACAGAATTCCACATAGCTGCTCTACATATTTCTTTAATGGAAGAAGAGCCCAGAAGGCAATGAAAGTTGTCATTACTCTGATGTATTGTGAACTTTTACATCTTACCAGCTTTCGTAGTAGAAGTGATGGATAATAGAAATAGTATTTCACATTAAGGATGTGCATTTGTTTTAAAGAAATGTGAAGAATACAATGAATGAATCCATTTTTGGTTGGTTAAACACAAAACTAATCAAAACTAGACTCATTCTGAAATTTCCGGAACATTTTTTGGTAACTTGGGTGCACAAATTACTGAAAACAAATAATCAAAAATTTGAAAGAAAACAACATTTGGACACAAAATGCTCTGAAAATGAAAAATGAACTGAACCAAATTTTGTTTCCGTGCACGTCCCTACTTTCCATGTTAGAAATTTTAACTGGGATATATTTGTGGGTTTGAACAGTGGCCTATCAGTTGAATGAGAACACCAAGATTCCAAGAAATTGTCACAGGTTTTAGAGGAGGTTTAAGATGAAGTAGTCTTGTTATAAAACCATACGAGTAGATATGAAAAGATTGGTTTCTTTCTCCTAGGTTGCAGGACCGCATTAAAGTGAACACAAACCAACTTTGTCTTTTGATCATATTCAGATCAATGAAAAAGACAGTCCAAAAGAATATTCAGCCAGGAGAAAGTGTGTTTTTGTATGAACTCCATATTGTAAATCTTTCATTTAGGAACTTAAGAATGCAAAAATTTGAAACTTTCAAATTTGAGGATGGAGACATTTTTCCCTGTTACTTTTCTTTCCATGAATCCTGCTACATCAGTCCAGTTCTTACAGGTGGGTTATGTCCCCCTACCATCACATGGAGGTAGCGCATACAACCTATCTCCATGAAATCGCCAATACATAGAGCTGGTGCAACAAAGAGAAATTCGGTATTCTTATGACAAAGCACTGAAACAGACTATTCAATTTGAGAACAAAAGAAAAACTCTGAACATATTTGGGGAGAAAAACCTCATATCCAGGTAGCTGTCCAAAACCTGTAAATAGGAACAACTAGTAGGATGACAAGAGGAAGACAACAGACTGAAAGGAGACTTGTGTCCCCCAAATATGCATACAGACATCTAACCGATAAATCTTTCTATGACTCAGAAGTGGCGCCATTTCTTGGGAAGGTCCTGGACTAGTGTAGCTGGATTCATAGAAAGAAAATTAACAGGAAAAACATTTCTCCTTCAGTTTTATCCTGCTACACCAGTCCTTACAAGTGGGAGATACCAGAACCCAACTAAGTAGGAAGGGAGGAAGTAAGAGTTGCTTTGAGAATCCCAGCTCCATATGCTGCATCTTCCTTAGCAAGAACATCCAACCGGTAATGCTTTGCAAAAGAAAACAAGGATGACCAAGTCACCATTTTGCAAATGTCCTCGGCACAATAGCAATTGCTTCCTCCAAGAAGCAGACCGTGCTTTAGTAGAATGCGTGCAAATAATCTCTGGTCTTTATCAACCCTTGAGAAAATACACTGACAATGGAACAGAATATCTAGTTAAAGATAACTCAAGCTTTTGGGGCCCCAAAAGCAACAAACCTCTGCACCTGTCAGAACATCCTGTCCATCCTCTCAGATATAAGACATACTTAGGATCCTTTGTTTTCAGTTTAAACAAATTTTCACCCACAAATTCCCAAATTTTTCCAAAGATGAAAATCAGTTTAAACTGATATCTTCTCATATCTTCTCCTAGGTCACTTGACCCTTTATTTTCTCCTACTCTCCCAAGTTCATCTATATTCCTGTATATGTAACTATCTTTTCCTCTCGGTTCAAAATATTATTCCCCCGTTACCTGTAAACTGATGTGATATGTCTATGAACGTCTGTATATAAAAAGTTTTAAATAAATAAATAAATAAATACATGTGTGTAACTCTATATGGGTAAGTATACCTGTCAACATGCATGTTGACAGGTATACTGTCAACATGCATGTGTGTAGATGTAAACACACGCATATTTGCTTGCCAGTATGTGGATATCTATGACTAAATATATGCATGTTTCTATGGATAGATATCTATACAAATTTATTTTTCTTTCCTTTAATTCAAAAGAATAGGTCATAATACAGAGAAATATAGCCAGCAGGCTAGATCGGAGAGATGTGTGGCAAGAGGGAGTGGGGCCCTCCATATGTAACAATTTAGTTGCCTATGGTGGGGAAAGAGGTATGAATTTGTTTCAGTGATTAGGAGACGGTATGAGAGGGGAGGGTGAAGGGAAGCAGACGGGAAAATGGGGAAGGGGAGGGAATTGGTTCTACAGTATTATACAGATGAAATTGCAATGAGATATTGTTATTCTGTTCTTAAGAGAATAGAAGATTCTAAAAGTTATGACCAACTAGGGCTTAGGCTGGCGAGCCCAGGCTGTCGAAATGTGCAAATCATACAAGAAGCATGTTCAGCAAACTCTAGGAGAATGTCTACAGCTCCAGTGAAATGTATAACCTGGAATGAAGGAGGCATTGATTTGATTAACAAGCGATACAAAGTGTTACAGAACTTACAGCGCCAAAAGGCTAAGGTTGCCATGCTACAGGAGACACATTTAACTACAGCAGAACATCAAAATTGCATCAATGGATGGGACAGTTTTTTCCACCCAAATCAGGCACCTATAAAGCAGGGGTGGTGGTTTTAATTGGCAAAGAGATACCTTTTCAGTAAACAAAACAGATTGTGGATATGGATGGAAGATACTTAATATTGGAAGGCACATTATATGGTAAGACCATAGTGTTCTGCACAATTTATGCTCCTAATAATTACAGTCATGCTTTTTTCATGATACTAGTTAGATTGTTGCTCCCATATGCTCAAACAACCTTAGTAATTGGAGGAGATTTTACATTTTATTCATGATGATCAGCTAAATTGTCGCCTGCTACAAATCTAGCAATTCTCAACTTAAAGGTATTGTGTATCTATGCAAGTGCCTAGATGTGATTGACATTTGGAGAACAAGTCACCCCGGTGAGAAAGAATTCACTCATTGCACGGGCACATAACACACAGTCTCACACTGATTATTTACTTACAAGTCGGGAGGATTTTTCTAGGACAGTTGACACCCAAACTGGTTCCATAGTAATTTCAGATCATGCACTGGTTTGGTTGGAATTGGAAGGGTATCGACCTATAGGTTTGACTAGGTTCTGGAGGTTTCCCAAACATCTTTACACGGATTTGAATTTTAGAAAATACTTACTAAATAGGTTGGAAGATTTTTTTTTTTTTTTTTACTACATAATGAAGCACACCAGGACTCACCAGTTTTGTTTTGGGAGATGGCCAAGACCATTTTGCGAGTAGACATATCTTATATAGTCACATATTGAAAGAAAACTAATGCTGCAATATTGGCCCTAGAAAAACAACTTCACCTAGATAAACAATGGTATGAAAAACTCCCAACCGGAGGGAAAGGAGTCAAGATGGCGGTCTGAACACCAGCTTTGCTCCGTTGTTTCCTTTACATTATTGCCAATTATTTCGTATTTGGAGCTTAGATGTTGTTCTTCATGCCTTCTAAATGGAAGGGGAAGGTACGGCTCTTTCCCTCGGAGCACTTATTGGCCTTGGGCAGTTGACAATCGAGAGCAAGGTTTGGTGCCCTTGTCGAATCCTGGGGTTTTTGGGTCCTGTTGCCGGGGCGAGTGTCGGAGAGCTTAACCTGGTCTTGGACGAGGCACCTTTGAGTCCTCTTGATGATCGCCTGCCGCCAGCTGCATGGAGATCTATGGTCAAACCCTCGATGATGGATTCCTATGAAGATATTCTGTTTGCCGAGAGAGAGGGAGTTTCGGTGTTTGACAGCCCCGTTCAGATACCTCCGGTGGAGTCAGGAGGTTGCTCCAGAGCATCTGGTCTTGGTGTGGTTCTCTCCGCACCTGGAGAGGGTGAGTCTATCTCCCCCGGGTCTTCAGTTCAGCATGAGCATCTTTTCTCCGGAGAAACCAGCAGTTGTTACATTAGACTCTCTTTGGGATCTAATGATTAACCTTTGGAAAGCTTTTTCTGCTTGCACTTCAAAGGTAACTATTGTGTCTCAACAAGTAGGCATTATGGCCAAGAATACTACTTCTCAATTTCAGGAGATGTTGGGGAAGATCAAGGAGGTGGAAGGAGAAATTCACTCCATTAAAGGAGCACAAGCCTCTATTATTCAGGACTGTGGTGCCTTGAATAGAAGAGTTGAACATATAGACATTTAAATCTGTGTTTATTAAATTTTCAAAGGGTAGTGGGGGAAATTCTTCGTGTAACTTTAAAAAGATAACTTTTAGATATCTTAGCTTTTTCCTCTTGATTCTACCCCCATCCTTATAAAGTTGATTTTTTGCCATCTTGCTCAATCAATCTCAATCTTTACATACAGATTTGACTGTCTTTCTTGAATATGAAGTCTCAGAAAGAGCCATCTATTTTTTTTTTTTTTAACAGAATATGATTTGAGTTTAGTTATGAAAAATTATTTTAAAAATTCAAATGTTTTGTTTATCAGTCAAAAAGCAGAGGATATTTCCAGATGTCTCCAGAATCACTCAAGAACGAATTCCTGGCCTTGCACCAGGAAACCAGAGATGTTGGTGCAACTTTTTTCCTGAGATATCCCTGCAAATGCATTGTAAGATATAAGGATTGTTTTGGTTTTTTTTTTGATTCTAAGAAAATGTTGATCCCTATTGGTATGTCTAATTTCTCATCAAACTAATAGATGGAATATGGGTTTTTCAGGCTATGTCATTTCTTTGAGAATTGTTTCTTTTATACTTTCTCCTTTATTTCTTTTTCTCCTCTCTATATTTGGGGATTATTGGATGAAGGTGTATTGCCTTATTTTTTCTTTTCTAATGTAGATTAATTGCTACATCATGTTTGTTTTACAAAGTGGATACTTTGTTATGATGCATAAAATTTAATAAATTATAAGTTAAAAAAAACCCTCCCAACCGGTCACAACAAAATGCACTTTTTGGCCACACAGAATATTCTCAATACACTTCTTCATCAGAGAGCACGAAAAGGTCAAATGTATTACAAAAGTAAAAAGGGCTCCAGGGGCGATCCGGGAAACTACAGACCGGTTAGCCTGACTTCAGTGCCAGAAAAAATAGTGGAAAATGTTCTAAACATCAAAATCACAGAACATAGAGAAAGACATGGTTTAATGGAACAAAGTCAGCATGACTTTTCCCAAGGCAAGTCTTGTCTCACAAATCTGCTTTACTTTTTTGAAGGAGTTAATAAACATGTGGATAAAGGTGAACCGGTAGATGTAGTATACTTTGATTTTCAGAAGGCGTTTGACAAAGTTCCTCATGAGAGGCTTCTAGGAAAAGTAAAAAAAGTCATGGGATAGGTGGAGATGTCCTTTCGTGGATTGCAAACTAGCTAAAAGACAGGAAACAGAGAGTAGGATTAAATGGACAATTTTCTCAGTGGAAGGGAGTGGGCAGTGGAGTACCTCAGGGATCTGTATTGGGACCCTTTTCAATATATTTAAAAATGATCTGGAAAGAAATACGACGAGTGAGATAATCAAATTTGCAGAGGATACAAAATTGTTCATAGTAGTTAAATCACAAGCAGATTGTGATAAATTTTGCAGGAAGACCTTGTGAGACTGGAAAATTGGGCATCAAAATGGTAGATGAAATTTAATGTGGATAAGTGCAAGGTGATGCATATAGGGAAAAATAACCTATACTATAGTTACACAACGTTAGGTTCCATATTAGGTGCTACAACCCAAGAAAGAGATCTAGGCGTCATAGTGGATAACACATTGAAATCGTCAGATCAGTGTGCTGCGGCAGTCAAAAAAACAAACAGAATGTTGGGAATTATTAGAAAGGGAATGGTGAATAGAACAGAAAATGTCATAATGCCTCTGTATCGCTCCATGGTGAGACCGCACCTTGAATACTGTGTACAATTCTGGTCGCTGCATCTCAAAAAAGATATAATTGCGATGGAGAAGGTACAGAGAAGGGCTACCAAAATGATAAGGGGAATGGAACAACTCCCCTATGAGGAAAGACTAAAGAGGTTAGGACTTTTCAGCTTGGAAAAGAGACGGCTGAGGGGGGATATGATAGAGGTGTTTAAAATCATGAGAGGTCTAGAATGGGTAGATGTGAATCGGTTATTTACTCTTTTGGATAATAGAAAGACTAGGGGGCACTCCATGGAGTTAGCATGTGGCACATTTAAAACTAATCGGAGAAAGTTCTTTTTTACTCAACGCATAATTAAACTCTGGAATTTGTTGCCAGAGGATGTGGTTAGTGCAGTTAGTATAGCTGTGTTTAAAAAAGGATTGGATAAGTTCTTGGAGGAGAAGTCCATTACCTGCTATTAAGTTGACTTAGAAAATAGCCACTGCTATTACTAGCAATAGTAACATGGAATAGACTTAGTTTTTGGGTACTTGCCAGGTTCTTATGGCCTGGATTGGCCACTGTTGGAAACAGGATGCTGGGCTTGATGGACCCTTGGTCTGACCCAGTATGGCATGTTCTTATGTTCTTAAATTTTTCCAACATGGGAATAAAATCTGCAGAATCCTGGTGAAAGTCACAAAAACATTGGGGGGGGGGGGGGGGGGGGGGCGCCCTAACTATGAGATTTAACACCAACACAAGTGAAGAAGTGTGGGGCTTTGGCATTCTTGAATGTCGCCATCAGATCCATTCTGGGTGTGCCCCACTGTTCGCAAATGAGCTGAAAGGCTTCGTTGGCCAACTCCCATTCCCCGGGATCGAGACGGTACAGACTGAGAAAGTCTGCCTGAATGTTGTCGACGCTGGCTATGTGGGATGCCGCAATGCTGACTAGATGCTGCTCCGCCCAGCTTATCAACTGTTGAGCCTCCTGCGCTACTGGTTGACTCTTGGTCCCTCCTTGGTGATTGATATACGCCACCAGGGTCGCATTGTCAGACAGGACCCTGACCGACTTCCCATGCAGGAGTGGGAGAAAGGCCTGTAACGCAAGAAAGACCGCTCTGGTCTCCAGGCGATTGATCGACCACCGAGATTCCTGTGGAGACCATAGTCCCTGCACAGATTCCCCCAGGCAGATCGTTCCCCATCCGGAGAGGCTGGCATCTGTGGTAACCACCGTCCACTCAGGCACCACTAGAGGAACCCCTCGGGTCAAATTGTCTGAGAGGAGCCACCAATCTAGACTGGACCTCGCAGTATCCATAAGAAGCAGGGGCAGGTGAAATTGTTCAGAGATTGGGTTCCACCGGGAAAGCAAAGCAGATTGTAAGGGCCGCATATGAGAAAAAGCCCATGGTACCAACTCCAGTGTGGACATCTTTGATCTGAGGACACGAAGGTAATCCCGTACCTTGGGAGACGCTTGGACAACAATTCTCGAACCAGGCCCTGAAGATTGGAAATGCGTTCTGAGGTAAGAAACACTCTCCCCCGCTGCATGTCGAACAGAGCTCCCAGAAACTCTAATGACTAGGAGGGTACCAGTCGACTCTTGGCAAGGTTGACCACCCAACCGAAGGATTGCAACAACTGAAGCACCCTGTGAATCGCCGCCCGGCAAAGATCCTCAGACTTCGCCCGAATCAGCCAGTCGTTGAGGTATGGATGCACCAGGAGAACCTCCCGGCGGAGCTGTGCTGCCACCACGACCATCACCTTGGTGAAGGTGCGGGGTGCGGTGGCAAGACCAAAGGGCAGCGCTCATAACTGATAATGTTGTCCCAGAATGAAAAACTGCAGGAACTTCTGGTGAACGCCCTGGATGCCGATGTGCAGATAAGCTTCTGTGAGATCCAGATCCTGTGATGCTAGGAACTCTCCCTGTCGCACTGAGGCAATGACTGAATTTGTTGCCAGAGGATGTGGTTAGTGCAGTTAGTGTAGCTGGGTTCAAAAAAGGTTTGGATAAGTTCTTGGAGGAGAAGTCCATTAATGGCTATTAATCAATTATACTTAGGGAATAGCCACTGCTATTAATTGCATCAGTAGCATGGGTTCTTCTTAGTGTTTGGGTAATTGCCAGGTTCTTGTGGCCTGGTTTTGGCCTCTGTTGGAAACAGGATGCTGGGCTTGATGGACCCTTGGTCTGACCCAGCATGGCAATTTCTTATGTTCTTATGAGCTCCGGGTCTTCATGCGGAAACGAGGAACTCGAAGACACGGTTGACCTGCTTCAAATCCAGGATGGATTGGAAAGTTCCCTCTTTCTTGGGAACCACAAAGTAAATAAAATAACGGCCTCTCCTCTGCTCTGCAGGAGGAACTGGCGAAATGGCACAGAGTTCGAGTAGACGCTGTAGTGTCTCTTTTACAGCCTTTCGTTTCTCCTTGTAACCGCATGGGGAGACCAGAAACCACTATTGAGGGCGCCATGCAAAATCTAAAGCGTAACCTTGACTTATCACCGTAAGGACCCATTGATCCGACATTATCTTGGCCAGTTCCTTGTAAAAGAGAGAGAGTCGGCCTCCCACTACTGGAACAGAGGAATGGACCGGCTGAACTTCATTGTGAAGATTTTGCTCCAGGAGCAGCCTGAGGATTATTGGATCTACCAAAACGCCAGCCTCGAAAGGACTGGGACCAAGACTGCTGTCTGCCCAAATTCTGCCGAAAGGAAGACTGGGGAGTCCGGAATCTAGACAGAGCCAAAAAGGAACCCCTCGAGCTGGGTCTATCCTCAGGTAATTTATGCACTTTATTCTCGCCCAGGGACTGAATCATGTCCTCCAAGTCCTTTCCAAACAGCAACTTACCCTTAAAGGGCAGGGAACCCAGCTGAGCTTTGGACGACATGTCGGCTGACCAATTTCTCAACCACAGGAGCCTGCGTGCCGAGACAGCCGAAACCATCGATCTGGCTGAAGTCCATAACAGATCGTAAAGCGCATACGCACTATAAGCAATCGCTGCTTCCAGATGACCTGCTTGCAGAGCCTTCCCCATCTGATAGACCAGCATTGGCCTGAAGCTGTTGAACCCAGTGCAGGCCAGCACGTAAAGAAAAATTGCTGCACATGGCAGCCTGCACTCCCAGTGTGGAAACCTCAAAAATGTTCTTCAGCTGAAGCTCCAACTTCCGATCTTGCAGATTCTTCAGGGCTGTCGCTCCCGTGACAGGGATAGTAGTTTTCTTGGTGACCGCGGACACCGCCGCATCCACCTTAGGAACACAAAGAAGTTCCAACGTGTCCTCTGGTAAAGGATAGAGCCTATCCATTGCTTTACTGACCTTGAGCCCAAGGTCAAGAGTGTCCCATTCCTGGAACAATAAGTCAATGGCTGAAAAATGAAACAGGAAAGAAGTAGTCGGGCCCCGTAGGCCCAATAATACTGGGTCCATCTCACCAAGCCGGGATTCTTGTGCTGATATCTCAATGCCTAACTCCCCCAAAATTGCCGGTATAAGAGGACCCAGTTCCTCTTTTCTAAACAGGCGGACCACCTTTGGGTCATCCCCTTCAACCTCGAGAGTTGCATGGGGAATCCTGTTGTTTATCAGCATCCCCATTGGCCCCCGGCAGAGGCTTGGGCTGTCCGGTGTGGTCATCTGTGTCCGAGGAATTGGAAGAGGAATCTGTATCTACGTGCGCGGCAGAACGTAAAGGCCGTTTAACCCTTGACACACCAGCTGTCCCTGTGGACTTAGCCCACTTCCTAGCTTTGGACGCGGAGAGACCCAGAGAAATCTTCTCTCCCCCCTGCTTCTTCAAGGCTTTACTGGCTTTAAAGGCCCTATGTATCCTCAAAATAAACTGACGAAAAAGAGGAGGAGGATGAGTCAGAGGCCCCTCGGGACTATGCTCAGCCACGCCCATGCTGCATCAATCGACCCCCTCTGGGGGCCATTTCCTGCAGCGATAATGGAGGTGGGAGATTCCCCTCCCCCACCGCGGCGGATATGGCAGCTGAAAAGGATGCCAAAATGGTATCCGTTCCCGCACTCCGTGGGAACGGAGCAGGGGAATAAGCTCTGTACCTCTGCCTCTGTTTGTGACCGCTTCCCTTGCCCTCCCCGGTCGGACTGGAGGTTCCTCCCCCGCCAGGGAGGCAGGAGGAGCACAGACTTTCGCGCAACAAGCACACACGTGCCGAGCCACAAGCCCAGCAAGCAGCTCCCCTCGGCATGGCTGCAGGAGCCTCAGCACGCCGGCAAACTCCAGGAAGAAAAAGACGCGGCAGGCGTGCGGGACGGAGGCGATCGAAAAACTTAACAGTCGCGAAGGACAGGAGAGCCCGATAGCGCCACAACAAAAGAAAGTAAACATATTTATTTATTTATTTTTATACAACCTGCTGGGACTGCAGTCTTCGTCGGGTCCTGGTCCAGCTGGGGTGAGTGAGCTGGGCTCCCCGGTATCACCCCCTACGGGACACTGAAAAGGCAGGGCCCTTGACCCTTAGCCTAGGAAGCCTCTAGCACCAGAGGGGATGGTCCCCTCAGGACCTAGCAACCCCCTGGGAGGCTAAACGAAAGCTGCCGAGGTAGCTGTCTTTAAACTTTTTTTTTTTAAATGAAGTATTATCAAACCAACCAATTTGCCTGTCCAAACAACCTAATTTCCCTTTTTAAAGGAACACCAAACAAAATTACACAGACTGAAGGTTTTGCACCTCCACCATCTGCTGGAGACAGAGAAATACTGATGGATTGTAGGTGGCACCTCGGGTATTAGGGCTGAATCCTTTGAGTTTTTCTCTGTCTCCATCTGCTGGAGGGGAGGCAAAACCCAGGAGTCTGGACTGATCCGGGTACGTACAGGGAACTGTGCCTTCAAACGGCTCACACTTAAAGTTGCATGCACAAATAGGCGCCCCAGCAATAAGTGCGGCAAGGCGCACACACTATTAGGTTGCCTAGCAAAGCACGCACACCACGTGCGCAGAGCAGACGTCCTGCAGAGAGTAGTAAAGCACACACAAGCGCGCATGAAAACGCCACTGCGGTCTACCACACAGCACGCCGAGAAAAACCTACCACGGAGCCTAGCCCATCTGGGCCACTCAACCCGGCAGGCTGCCCAGTTCCCCTAACCCTCACAGAAGTGGGAACATCATCAGGACGGCGCACTGGGCATGGAGACTGAAGGAAGGCCTGAAACCCCTGTCTCTGTAGATCAAAGTTTGTTTTTTTTAAACTTACCAGAGCTCAGCGCTTACCAGCTGAGTACAGAGATGGTCTCCAGCTGCGGGGGGAGAGGGCATCTGCCATCACCTCCGCACTTAGCCTTCTGCACCCATTGCCTTTCAGCTGTACAAGCAGTTAAGTCCATGCCAGTAAACTGCTACCCGACCAAGGCACACCTCTGAAGGACCACAGAAATCACCTCAGGAATTCTCAACTTGGGGAGGCACCTTTAGGTATCACCACAGGAGAGCGGGGTATTTGTTTCTCAATTTAAAATTCTCTTTTCAAAATTCACAGCAATCCCCATAGGGAGGTGCACGTCCACCATCTGCTGGAGACAGAGAATACTGGCAGGCTGGGGTCACTGCAGGAGTATATATACTGTAATGTCAACTTGCTCCGTCTCCATCTGCTGGCAGGGGAGCATAACCCACTGGGTCCTGAGTCCATCTGTCTACACACTAGGAAGAGAGGGAACATTCATGTTCAGCTACCCAGAAGAGTAGATAGCAAAGGAGGAAGATGACAAACTGTCTTGAATAAAGTTGATATAATACAAGGGGTCAAGCTCTCTGAAAAGAAATAACAAAATTGTTAACCTCAAAAAAGCCCTCATCTTCCAGACCACTATTCTGGTCAAGAATCAGAATGACCACAATGGTCTTTGGCTGGATGAGCCATGTTAAAGATAAAAAAAAAAAAAAAAAAAGAGAAAGCAAGAGATGCTTACCTGTAACAGGTGTTCTCACAGGACAGCAGGATGTTAGTCCTCACATATGGGTGACATCATCAGGATGAAGCCCAATCACGGAAAACTTCTGTCAAAGTTTCCAGAACTTTGACTGGCCCCTACTGGGCATGCCCAGCATGGCACTAACCCTGCAGCCAGCAGGGGTCCCCCTTCAGTCTTATTTGATAGCTACAGGCAGTGCCGAAAAAATAAAACAACAAAACATTAAGAACCCAACACCGCGGGGCGGCAGGCAGGTTTCGTGAGGACTAACATCCTGCTATCTTGTGAGAACACCTGTTACAGGTAAGCAACATTTGCTTTCTCACAGGATGGTAGTCCTCACATATGGGTGAGTACCGAGTTGAGGATGTTCGAACATGTACCAAATGTACCCAAAGGTGTGCAACAGGCACAACAACTGGGGTGGAATTTGGTAGAGGGCATCCTGAACCCCACCGGGCAGGCGGAAGGGTGTTGGTACGTCACATTGGAAACTGGTTACGCAGGACAGATTAGCCGAAGATGGAATCCTGTCTTCCGGCTTTGTCCAAGCAATAGTGGGCTGCGAAAGTGTGGAGAGAGTTCCAGGTGGTAGCCCTACAAATGTCAGGAAGCGGAACTGATCGTAGGTGTGCTACTGAAGTCGCCATGGCCCTCACAGAGTGTGCTTTATCACAGTCTTGGAAAGGAATGCCTGCTTGCTGATAGCAAAAAGATATGCAGTCCGCCAACCAGGAGAGAGAGTCTGCTTACCCACAGGTTGCCCTAATTTGTTGGGATGGAAAGAGACGAATAACTGAGTGCTCTTCCTGTGGGCAACTGTATGGTCTAGGTAGAACGCTAGAGCCCGTTTACGTCGAGGGTATGCAGAGCCTGTTCCCCTGGGTTGGAGTGGGGCCTGGGAAAGAAGATAGGTAGTATGATGGATTGATTAATGTGAAACTCCGAAACTACCTTAGGCAAAAACGTAGGGTGAGTGCGGAGTACCGCCTGGTCCTGCAGGAGTTTAGTGTAAGGCGGATAGGTAACTAGGGCCTGTAACTCACTAACCCTGCGAGCTGAAGTGATAGCCAAAAGGAAAATCACTTTCCATGTGAGATATTTTAGGTCACAGGAGTGAAGAGGTTCAAACGGTGGTTTCATGAGCCGCCCGAGAACCAGATTAAGGTCCCAAGAAGGGGCCGGAGGACGTAAAGGTGGCTTGATATGGAGCAAGCCTTTAATAAAACGTGATACGAGGGGTTGTTCCGATATAGGGACATCCCCGACACCTTTATGGAAGGCGGCTATTGCACTGACATGCATTCTGATGGAAGAGGTCTTTAGACCTGATTCCGATAAATGCCAGAGATAGTCCAAAAACCTTGGGATTGGACAAGAAAAGGGATCAAGGGATTGCGAAGAACACCATGATGTATACCTTTTCCATTTATAGGAATAAGACTTTCTTGTGGAAGGCTTCCGTGAAGCAATCAGGACACGAGAAACTGAATCTGAAAGGTTAAGTGGTTGAAGGGTCCATGCCG
Organism: Rhinatrema bivittatum; assembly: GCF_901001135.1. Taxonomy (NCBI): domain Eukaryota; kingdom Metazoa; phylum Chordata; class Amphibia; order Gymnophiona; family Rhinatrematidae; genus Rhinatrema; species Rhinatrema bivittatum. The sequence continues at coordinate 222,482,217 of NC_042619.1, forward strand.
TCAGGGACATCCATGCCGTCAGGGACATCCATGCCGTCAGGGACAAGGTCTGAAGATTGGGATGGCATAGACATCCGTCGTTCTGAGTGATCAGAAGCGGGTGCGTTCCCAAGGGAATGTGCCTGCGGATGGAGAGATCCTGGAGTATGGGAAGCCACACTTGGCGTGGCCAGTGAGGTGCTATCAGGATCATGGTTCCCTTGTCCTGACGGAGCTTCACGAGAGTCTTCAAGAGAAGAGGAAGTGGAAAGAATGCATAGAGCAGACTGGTTGCCCACGAGAGGGAGAATGCATCTCTGGGCTGAGAGCGCTCGCTCCGAATGAGGGAGCAGTAATTGTCCACTTTGTGGTTCTGAGGGGACATAAAGATGTCTATTTGGGGATAACCCCATTGCTGGAAGAAAGAGGTCGCTACAAAGGGATTGAGAGACCACTCGTGCGGTTGGAAGACACGACTCAGTTTGTCTGCCAAGACATTGTGCACTCCCGGCAAATAGGTGGCCCTGAGGTACATCGAGTGGGAGAGCGCTTCCGCCCAAATCTGCGCAGCTTCCTGACACAGAAGGAAGGAGCCTGTGCCTCCCTGCTTGTTGATGTACCACATGGCCACCTGGTTGTCCATCTGAATCAGGATGACGTGATTTGATAGGCAATCCTGAAAAGCTCTGAGAGCATATCGCATTGCTCGAAGCTCCAGGAAATTTATCTGGTGTTTGGTATCCTCTGGAGACCAAGATCCTTGTGTCTGTAGATCGTTCACATGAGCTCCCCACCCGAGGTTGGAAGCGTCGGTGGTGAGAATGAGTTGAGGATCTGGTAGGTGAAAAGGCAGTCCCTGGAGGAGATTGTTCTGATCTTTCCACCAGGCGAGAGACAGACGGAGTGTGTCGGTGATGTGGACAATGGTTGACAGAGGCTGAGTCGCTTGAATCCATTGTGACCTCAGAGTCCAATGCATGACTCTCATGGCCAGGCGGGCCATTGGTGTGAGATGGACTGAGGATGCCATGTGTCTGAGAAGGACAAGGAATTGCCTAGCTGTTGCTATATACTGAGTCTGCAACTGGTGAGCGAGGGACACGAGGGTTTGCACTCGTTGTTGAGGTAGAAAGGCTTTTGCCTGTAAGGTGTCCAAGTCTGCCCCAATGAACGACAAGGTTTGAGATGGGACTAAATAGGATTTCTCGTAATTGACAAGAAATCCTAGAGAAATTAGAGTGTGTAGGGTCAAATCCAGGGACGATCGAGCAGCTTGCTGGGTTGGGGCCCTGATTAACCAGTCGTCTAGATAGGGGTAGACGTGAACACCTTCTTTCCTGAGAAAGGCTGCGACAACTACGAGATATTTGGTAAAGACTAGTGGTGCCGATGCTAGGCCGAATGGAAGCACCCGGTATTGATAGTGCCTTGGGCCTACTAAAAACCGGAGGTACTTGCGATGAGCTGGAGCTATCGCAATGTGGGGGTATGCGTCCTGGGGTCCAGAGAGCAGAGCCAGTGTCCTCTTTGTAGAAGAGGTAGAAGCGAGCCCAAGGTTACCATCTTGAACTTTTCCCGCTGGAGGTACTTGTTGAGGGCACGTAGGTCTAGAATTGGACGAAGCCCCCCGGATTTTTTGGGGATCAAAAAGTACCGGGAATAGAACCCTAGGCCTTGTTGCGAAAGAGGAACGGGTTCTATTGCCCTTAACTGGAGAAGAAGGGGAAACCTCCTGCTCCAGAAGGACAGAGTGGTCGGTTACTCTCCACACTTGTAGAGGTGGTGATTCCGGTGGAAGAGCAAGAAAGTTCAGGTGGTAACCCTGAGCAATGACTGCTAGCACCCATTGGTCGGTTGTGATTGATTGCCACATGCCGTGAAAGTGGCACAATCGACCTCCCACTGGTATGCCTGGCAGAGGAATCAGGCTGCTGCTCTCCAAGGGAAAGTCAAAAACCTGAAGCAGGCCCCGGCTGAGATTTTTGATAAGGCCTCGTAACTCGGGACCTTGTTGGTGGAAGATAGTACTTCCTTGGGCAGAAGAATGACTTCTTAGAGTCCTTCCTGAGGGGCTGTCTAGAAGGGAAGTCAGAAGGTATCGATGAGAGCTGCTTGAGGGTCTCATGATGGTCCTTTAATTCAGCCACTATTTACTGAATCTGTTCACCGAACAGGTTATCTCCTATACAGGGCAGGTCAGATAGCCTGTCTTGTAATTCTGGGCAAAGGTCAGAAGACTTGAGCCAGGCCCAGTGTCTTGCCGAAATGGCAGTTGCAGACACTCTAGTGGAGGTGTCGAAGATATCATAAGCTGTTCTTATCTCATGCTTTCCTGCCTCAAACCCCTTGTTGACAAGGATTTGAAGATGTTCTTGGAAGTGGTCAGGCAGGGTTTCAGAGAAGTCCTGTATTTGCTTGAAAATGACCCTGTTGTACTGGGTCATGTACAGCTGGTAAGAAGCAATTCTGGAGATGAGCATGGCCCCTTGGAACACTCGTCGACCAATATTGTCTAGGAATTTGTGTTCCTTGACAGGAGGGGTAGAGGAGTGAGGCTTCGTCCTTTTTGCTTTCTTTTGAGCTGATTCTACCACAACTGAGTGGTGGTCGAGCTGAGATTTTTGAAAGCCAGGGGCTGACTGTACTAGATAGGTAGTGTCAGCCTTTCTGTGTACTGGGGCAATGGATCCAGGGTTTTCCCAGTTCTTTTTGAGGAGGTCAAGAAGAACTTGATGAATGGGAATAGAAGTGATCACTTTAGGGGCATCCAGGAACTGGAGAAGCTCCATCATCTGCTGCCTATCATCTTGCTCCGTCTGAAGCTGAAAAGGGACCAATTCCGACATTTCCTTCATAAAATTAATGAAAGAGAGGTCCTCTGGAGGAGAACGCTTTCTACTTTTAGTAGGAGAGGGAGGTGAAGGTAAGTCATCGGTGTCTGTGGAAGTATCATCACCCCAGGTGTCATAAGGATCAGCAGGCTGACCTGTAGGACGAGAAGGGGGTTGGATACCCGAAGAGCCCAGCTGAGGCTCCGAGAAAATCAAAGGAATCACCGGGGACATCGTGGACGCCCTGGGGGGTATCGGTGCTGGCATCGAAGGCGCCGATGTGCGTATTGCCCCTGATGAATGAATCGGTGGCGAGGGACGACACGGCATCGATGGCTGAGGCAATACCCCCAAAGGAGAAATGCGGAACGGTGTTTCTCCTCCCGATGAAGCTGTCATCGGGAAGCGCACCGGAGCCATCGGAGACCCAGGAATCACCGGTGGAAGGGCAGTCATGAGTGCCTCCATCCGGGATAGCAGCGTTGCCAGCGCTGCTGGAATCGGGTCGGTGACCGGTTCCACTCTCTGTGCCGGTGGAACCTGGAGTCGTTGCATCGCCTTGTCGATGGCCTCCTGGACCAGCCGGTCCAGTTCTTCCCGGAGACCTGGGGCAATCAGCCCCGGCTCCGTGATGGAAGAGGGAGGCTGAGGCACAGTCGGAGGGACCACCTTTACAGGCGGAATCGCGACTCCCAAACCCCGATCGGGTGAGTGGTCGGTGCCATTCCTGGACGGGGCTTCTTCGATGGTGGCTCGGACGGTGGCGAGGTCGATGATTTCGCTCCCTCGACGGTCCGAGACTTACGATGCCGATGTTTCTCCTTACGATCCCCTCGATCTTGAGAGGGAGAAACGGGAGTCGATGGCCGTGAAGACGTCGATGGCGGGCGGTCACCGGACGGTTGTCGATGCTGGTGCGACTTCGACGGTGCTGGTTCCGATGACATCGATGCAATGGACGGCGTCGGGGTGTGAGCACAGAAAAAGGGTCCCATCTTCTCCATTCTGGCTTTGCGACCTTTTGGTGTCATGAGGGCACATTTGGTGCAAGTCGGGACATCATGCTCACGGCCTAAACACATTACACAGACTCCATGAGGGTCTGTGATAGACATGGTGCGAGTACAGTCCGGGCACTGACGAAACCCCAACGCCATGGCCATAGAAAAAATCGAGCCGTGGTACGGTCGACGGCCAGTAGGCCGCGAGGGCCAAACTCGATGGTAATCGACGAAAAACGGGGAAAAACTTACCGGAGTACCGTGGCCTAAGAAAAGTTAGAGGAGGGACCCCTGTGGGGCAATCTAATTTTAATTAACTCCGTGAGGAAAATTCCTGTCAGGAATCTCTTCAGAGCTCCTAAACCGCGAGGCTACTGCTGCGTGGAAAAAAGAAGACTGAAGGGGGACCTCTGCTGGCTGCAGGGTTAGTGCATGCTGGGCATGCCCAGCAGGGGCCAGTCAAAGTTCTGGTAACTTTGACAGACGTTTTCCGTGATTGGGCTCCATCCTGATGATGTCACCCATATGTGAGGACTACCATCCTGCTTGTCCTGTGAGAAGAGAAAAGTTAAGTTTAATCTTCTTGTTTTGGCAATAGTCATTACACATCACTAAGAAAAGACTATCTTCAGCACATAGCTCAAACCTTATGCTTGAATATACAATCATCATAAGAAGTGATATGAAAGAAAAGTATGCACTCCAAAAGCCAAAAGGCCATCAAGAACTGCAATAATTACCACAACTATACCATCTACTAGTTACTTGAGGTTTGGCCCTTTATTAGAGATAGCAAAACCACTGTGCCTTTATGATTGTAAGTAGCTGAGACCTTTCAAGAATGTGCATGCTAAAAAGCTAGCACCTGGTCTGAGGTAGATGTAAATTTTAGGCCTTTGTGAATGTTCATTAAATAGCTTTTGGAGGAAACCATACTGCACTATTTATCATCACAAGCTGAAACCTTATTTAAAAATGACATTTTTCCATTTAAATGCAGTTTAGTTTTACTAAACAATACATACAATATGTTAATGTGCATGCTAAACTTTATTGCACAAACCCTTTATAGTATTTATTCTGCACATCAAACGAAGATGATTGTTTTTTTTTTAACAACACTTGAAATTGATTCTTGCTGATTGCTAGCAATGAAATAATGGCACATACTTAATAGCCTGTGCAGTTTAAAAAAATATTTTTCTTAACAATAGGGTTCTGTTCCTTACCAGATTTTTAAAGCGGAAAACTGACAACTAACCATACTCTTTTTAGACCAATGTAATGATAAAAGTTACAGTTTTGATAGAATTCTCAACTGGTTTATAGAAACACATATATGGTCAACTACAAGTATGACATTAGAACTAGATAATCTATGATGTTTGACATTACCTGATTTATTTCTATCATATTCCATGGGGCTATGTGCTCTCCCCAGATAAGGGCTGAAAGGCTGGCTGCTAAAGAGATTATCACATTGTAAACTGTGGCAGAGTTTTTCCAGAAATCGCAGGACAAATGATGCACTGCTTACAGGAGGAAGATTGACAGCATGTTTCTCTCCATCAAAGGAGGCTAAAAAATAAAAGCATAATGTTAAACTCCAGCATTTTAACACAGAGTTGCATTATTTCACATACAAGCATTTTAGAAAACTTTAAGACCCATTTATTTCAAGAAATGTTTTAGTTATTTTACTGTTTTAATATATATATATATATATTTTTTTTTTTTTTTAATACTTGTAAATCTATTTTTTATTTGCAATATGTATGTCCAACAAACCAAAGCAGCAGAAATAACAAATAGCAATCATAAGATCTCCTACTCTACACCTCCCCCCCCCCTTTTTGCTTGACAGAATGACCCTTGTAAACAGGGATTCAAATATACCGGCCTACCAATATATATTTTATGATTCATTGTTGATTGTATGTGTTGCAGTTTGACTTGAACAGGAGTGCTGGTAACAAGGCAAGACTACAAATTTCTGTAAATAAAGCTAAGAATAATGAGTGAGGAGGGAGGGGAAGAAAGATATAGGATCCCATCTGAGTTTTTTCTTTTTTTCACACAGATGCAAAGCAGAGAAACCATTAATGTTTTGCCTAGTAACAATACTATCCACAACTTTTAAAAATAATTCACACAGCAATGAATAAAGCAAAATTATTGACACCTATTCCAGTCACAATTTAAGTCAAGAGGAAATCACATCCTATGTAGTTACTTCCACCATTTATTATAGAAAAGTGTAGAACTAAGGGAGCCAGCCATAAGCCTTGGTAGCAGTGAACAGCACTGCCATGTGGAAAGACCTGGGTTTGATTTCTGGCTCAGGTTTTCTACTCCCTGGGCTGGCTGGGGATGTTGTGAAGGCAATGTTCACAGTCCCAGTGGGGAAATCAGTCCTAGTTTAAAAGGCAATGGAGATACCTAGTAGCCAGATTTGGGGTGCATAATTATAGGTCTCCAGATGGTATGGCCCCCAGCCAAAGATTGTTGCTGGGCTATGTGAGCTGGGAGAGCATATAAAATAAGTCAAAAAATCCCCAGGTATTTGTGATAGAAGGCTGACACTGGATCCCAGTCCAACTTTCGACTGAGCTAGAAGCCAAAAGAGCAGACTGAAAACTGTCAAATTCAGATAAAACATGAAACACTTATTTTATATTTTACTTTTTTTGCCCCAAAAATTCATTCTGCTTATTTTGGGCTTCCAGGCCAATAAGATACAATCTCTACTGTGCTACAGCATCACAGAACATTCATTTGAAAATATATGGGGTTCCCTACCTATTTTAGAACCTGCTACCAAAGCCAGCCACTGAAATGATAGTTCTTGACCAGGGACCACTGACCACAGCTCCCTCAAGAAGCCAGTATATGTATGTACTCTGATTCCTTCCAGCTTCTTCAGCCCCAGCAAGGCCAGGGAAGGAAGACCTGAACAAGGCATCAAAACCAGATCCTCTACATGACCACACAGCGCAGCCATGGAACCACCGGGATGGTCCAGAAATAAAATATCGGGATAGAAGGTACAATGCATGTGGAATGTACAGTGAACTTTATAGTATAAATAAGTCTCCAAAACAGATTTACAAGACTGAATTATGGGATTTCCCACAGACTTGTTCAGGCTAAAAAAAAAAACACAAATCTGAATGGACTTTCTAAAAGCATTCACTTTCTCCAAAGAGAAGGCAAGAACTCTATCAAGTCAGACAGGGAAGAGAAGTATCACTTCACAATGGGCATGAGGACAAAAAATATGCTGAATATGTAATTCAGAATTTGTAAAATTGCTGTTAATAGACCTGGGGAGGGGGTGTCTCAGTCATTACTCAATGGTGATATCTATTGGCCATAATCTGGGATCACATATAATGCGTTCTGGAAGGAGCTGGGGAAAAATGGCTAGGTTGGCATGATGGGACAGAGGATTTATAACATGGGGAAACAACCCCATAGTTTCAATTGAAGGGCCCTGGTTCTGTAGACTAAGAGAGACCAGTTTATGAGATGGAAGCAAAAGTAGGACACTGCCAGGAAAAAATATAAAAAATTGCCCAACAACCTATTATAGTCATAAATGAGTCAATTTTCAAATACCATGGGTAGTTGCAAAGTCTCTGGGAACCTTAACCGGGAGACTATGCACCAGCTCTCAACGGGAAAGTATGTGCATTTCCCTTTGAAACTGCCTAGGAAAAAATATACTGACAGATTTGCGCTTACTTTTTTCCTTTCCAAAGGACGCACACAACTTTGAAAGTGTTAAACTACATGCATTGTAGTAGTCCCTACCCTAACCCTACCCACAGGAATGTCTCCGCTCAGTGCAGGAAACATACATACGTTATGTAAAATCTTTTACCTGCAAGGAGGGCAGGCAATTTTCAGTCTGCTGGTTTATGCAGGTAAATGGCTTTTAATAAGTGCCCTCACAATTCCATCATTATAATCAAATATGCATTATCAAAAGGGCTATCTTCCTGTCTCCTCTAAAATTAGTGATTGAAGAATTACTATAATAAAAACTATGTACCGGTTATCACTTCTCCACCATGATGCCCAGATTTGAGGAAGCCAAACACAGTTTTGGAATGATAAGCACAGTCTACACAGGCCTGCACAGCCTGCTGAAGCACCACATTTACAGGGCCTGGTCCAAAGTGATCTGGAAGTTGCAGTACCTTCTTCTTATCTAGGTGAGGCCCAGAGTTTCCATGCTTGTTTACATAAACACAAACTGAAAAAAAATCAAATGTGCTATGAAATATCTGTTAATATTTAGGCTCTACTAGATCAAGAAAAAGAATTTCTAAGCAAGAAACAAAAAAACTGATAAAGTTAGGATTTGGGATAAAAGTTGGTTAAATATAAAACTAATGCATCTTTTCTAATATGGCTGATACAAGGATGGTTGCTCAAAACAGAATTTATAACTCAGAGCAATGCACAGTTTGGTTATACAATGTAAAATACCGCAGTGAAAGAAATATCACATATTTCAGCAGCTTATTTACCTGTAGATATCACTGTTATGGTAGCAGCCACAATGCCACCACCATCTTTAAGTGCTTGTGTTTTGCTGTGGTCTCCATCAGAGGAGTTGATAGGAGAAGGTGGAGGAGGAGACTGTACCACTGGAAGTTTTTTCTGTTAAAAGAAAATTAAAAATTTTCTTTTCATTTATGAAAGTATAGCCACTCAATCACTGCACTTTGAAACTATGAACAGCAGATTAAAACTAACAGTGCACAATCTGCCAAGCAAATTCTCCATCAAAAGAGGAGAAGTTTTAATTGTAGAACATAACAATATGCACCAAAGAGTAGAAATAAATATAACATCAACCTCCAGATCTATTATACAAACATAACTTCTATACACACTAAACACACTTTGCACCAAATTAAATTTTTTTATAATCATTGGTCCCAACAATTTTAATGCAACTTCAGCGTTGCTCTCTGCGTCAACAGCAAGAGATAATGGGGAATTGGACTCAGATAGCAATAAACAAAGGACCTGACTTTTAGTCTGAAAAACTGATAAACATAAAAATGACGGCAGAAAAGGGCCAAATGATCCATCCAGTCTGCCCAGTAAGCTTATGGTAGTATCTGCCGCGCCCTGTAGGTTAACCCATGCTTATTATTTACTCCATGACTTGTATGGCGTGGCAGATACTACCATAAGCTTGCTGGGCAGACTGGATGGACAATTTGGTCTTTTTCTGCTGTCGTTTCTATGTTTCTAAAATACTCCTGCAGCAGCTGGCTCACCTTGCCACCAGACAAGTGTTAAATGATGTAAGAACCACCGTGGTACCGTAAAACGATGTGCCCATGGGGTTTCCCACTCCCCATGGGCTGCAAGATGAGCCCTACAGCAGCAGTGCAGATGGCCTTGGAATTTCTACATCCCACAGGCAGAAAGTAAAAAACACTGGAGGGGAAAAAGGAGGTAAGGCAAGGCAAGAGAAGAGAAAGAAGCAAGAATGAAGGAAAAGGAAAGGTGAGTGAGGTGGAGTCAAGGGAAAAAGATAGAGCTGAGTATATGAGAGGGGAGGGGGTAAATGAAAAAGAAGGGAGGGAAGGAAGAAGGGTTAGGGAAGGGGAGGTGTAAAGGGAGAAGAGAGAGGGGGAGGTGATGAGTGAAACAGGGTAAGTTAGGGCAGAGGGCACGAATGAGAAGAAAGTAGGAGAGAGAGAAGGGGCAGAGGAAAAAAGGAGGAAGGCAAGGAGATCCATGAATCAGAAAGAAGGAAAAGAAAGGGTGTGAGAGAGGCAGAAAAGAAACCCAGCATGGCCACAGCAGAGCTCATTCCACCACAGCTGGAAGAGAGGCCTGGCATGCCTGAAGAGCAGCATGGCCACGATCTGAGAAAGAGGGGGAGATCCTAAGTGTGTGAGTGAGAGTAAGAGCCTTCAGAGGGACAGTCTCTAAGGTGCCACTTGATTCCTGTCATTTTTGTTTCATGCATCTGACGAAGTGGACTCTATCCTCGAAAGCTCATGCTTTAATAAACTGGTTAGTCTATAAGGTGCCACTCGATTCCTGTCATTTAAGAGAGAGCCTGTGTGTGAGAGAGTGTAAGAGTGCGAGTGAGAGATCCTGTATGCCTGTGTGACTGTATGTGGAGAGACAGTATGTGAAAGCCTGTAAGCTTGAGAAAGATTTTGTGTGAGAGCGAGCGAGGACATGCCTGACAGCCTGTGTAGGAGAAAGTGTGTTTATGTAAGTGAAGGAGAGAGAGGGAGTGTATGAGTGAAAAAGGATAAAGTGATTTGAAATAAAAAAAGACAACAGGTATAAAGAGAAGTATTTTTTTTTATTCTTAGTTTTAACTGTTGGGTGTTTGATGTGTCAGTTATGAAATATTTTATTGGCTTTTCAGAACTTTTTACAAATATTTGAGTTTAATTATTGAATCATGTTCTGTTTATCAGCTGTTTTTGAAGAAGAAATTACTACTTACCTGATAATTTGCTTTCCTCTAATGAGGGCAGGTCAATCCCCACCAGTGGGTTATGCACCTCTGCCAACAGAGGGAGACGGAGCAAAAGTTAACATCATGGATATATAGTCCCGCCCTGACATTAGCCTGCCAGTATTCTCTGGAAAAGAAACTGTGAACAAACAGATTATATTTGAACATTTTCATTAACAATCAACCACTCATGCTTCCAACCTAATGGGAACACTGAGCTCAGACAAAAGTAGTAACATATGCACTAAACTAAGGGGCTAGAAAAGCCACTTACCAGTCTTCATCAAAAAGCAGGAATCACACTGAAATGTTTGCCCTGAAAAGGCTAACCATAAATTCAGATACATTCCAGAGTCTGAGATGGCTGCAAATTGCTCTTGGCCAGATTCACCACTTAGCCTAGGTCCTGTAGCAACAAACCACTCTACAAGAATCGCGAAAACTCTCTTTCAAGCTCTTTGCCCAAATCAACCAGTCATCCAGATGGGGTGAACTAGAATTCCGTCTTTGCATAGGGCTGCCGCTACCACCACCATGACCTTGTAAAAGGTCCTGGGTGCCATGGCCAGCCTGAATGGCAAGGCCTGAAACTGGTATTGACTATTCAGAATGGCAAACCGAAGGACCAATTAAAGTTCCAGAGGAATGGGAATATGCAGACATGGCTCCATCAGATCCAGAGATGTGAGGTAGTCTCTCCTGCTTGTGCTGCCATTATGCCACAATGCACCGTTTCCATCCTGAAATGCATGACTAGTAAATGATGGTTTATGCCCTTGAAATCCAGTGTGGGTCGGAAAGACCCTTCTTTCTTGGGCATGACAAAATAAATGGAATAAAAGCTCGAATTTTGCTATTATTCGGCAATGGGAATCACCGCTTTCAAGTCAAACAGCCTTTGTAATGTAGCTTCTATTGCTACACTCTGAGGACAATTGCATGGAGATGTCATAAAGACATCCGGAGGACTGCAAAGAAATTCCAGAGCATATCTGACTCAAACACTTTGAGGAACCATTGATCCAAAGTAAGCTTGACCCACAAGAGATAGATGTCCACTGATCTCCTGCTCCAACAGGTGAACCTGCAAATCTTCATTGCGAAAATTAAGGGGCTCCAATTCCAGAGCCCACTTCCTTTCCAGGCCTTCGGTGGTGAAAGGACTGAGATCTGTGAAAGGGACAGACTCTCTGGGAAGATCTTCCCCTATAAGACCAAAAACGCCAGTAGTCTTGAGAGCAGCCACTTGCCTGAGAAGTCTAGGAAACTGGTTTCTTGTCCTCTGGCAAGCGAGGAAAGCAGAGTTGCTTACCTGTAACAGGTGTTATCCCAGGACAGCAGGATGCAGTCCTCACTGTTTCTTTATGTTACAAATTTTTACTAATAGGTCTGAAATTTCATTTTTTAGTTCCTTCAGAACTCTGGGGTGTATACCATCCGGTCCGGGTGATTTACTACTCTTCAGTTTGTCAGTCAGGCCTACCACATCTTCTAGGTTCACCGTGATTTGATTCAGTCCATCTGAATCATTACCCATGAAAACCCTCTCCATTACGGGTACCTCCCCAACATCCTCTTCAGTAAACACTGAAGCAAAGAAATCATTTAATCTTTCCGCGATGGCCTTATCTTCTCTAAATGCCCCTTTAACCCCTCGATCATCTAACGGTCCAACTGACTCCCTCACAGGCTTTCTGCTTCGGATATATTTTAAAAAGTTTTTACTGTGAGTTTTTGCCTCTACAGCCAACTTCTTTTCAAATTCTCTCTTAGCCTGTCTTATCAATGTCTTACATTTAACTTGCCAATTTTATGCTTTATCCTATTTTCTTCTGTTGGATCCTTCTTCCAATTTTTGAATGAAGAACTTTTGGCTAAAATAGCTTCTTTCACCTCCCCTTTTAACCATGCCGGTAATCGTTTTGCCTTCTTTCCACCTTTCTTAATGTGTGGAATACATCTGGACTGTGCTTCTAGAATGGTATTTTTTAACAATGACCACGCCTCTTGGACATTTTTTTACTTTTGTAGCTGCTCCTTTCAGTTTTTTTCTAACAATTTTTCTCATTTTATCAAAGTTTCCCTTTTGAAAGTTTAGCACGAGAGCCTTGGATTTGCACACTGTTCCTCTTCCAGTCATTAAATCAAATTTGTTCATATTATGATCACTATTGCCAAGCGGCCCCACCACCGTTACCTCTCTCACCAAGACCTGAGCTCCACTGAGAATTAGATCTAAAATTGCTCCCTCTCTCGTCGGTTCCTATGGACTGCAGTGCGGTCTAGGTAATATGTAAGTGCATGTTTACAGTCTAAAGTGTGAAGAACGCTTTCACCTTGGTGACAGTGAGGTCTTGGGAAGAATGTTGGCAAGGCTATAGACTGATTCAAGTGGAAGTCAGTAATCACCTCGGGAAGGAATTTAGGGTGAGTGCGTAGGACCACTCGGTCATGGAGGAACCTGGTGTAGGGTGAGTAAGTGACAAGTGCTTGTAGCTCACTATCTCTTCTAGTAGATGTTACAGCTACTTGGAAGAGAACTTTCCATGTAAGAAATTTAATATCACAGGAATGTATGGGCTCAAAGGGAGAATGCATGAGCCTTGTTAGTACTACATTAAGGTCCCATTCTGTGACTGGTGGCCGTAGCGGAGGTTTTAGGTGAATTAAACCTCTCATAAACCTACTGACAAGGGGTTGTACTGATATCAGAGCATCCCCTATGCCTTTGTGGTAAGCTGAGATAGCACTCAGATGTACCCTGACTAACATAGTCTGGAGACCAGAGTCTGAAAGGTGCCAGAGATAGTCTAATAAAGATGATATGGGACAGGAAAAAGGGTTAAGACCTTTCTGTGTGCACCATGTGGTGAATCTTTTCCACTTACACCGATAGGATTTTCGTGTGGAAGGTTTTTTGAAGCTACCAGCACTTGAGAGACATTAGTTGAAAGATTAAGTGGTTGGAGGATTAAGATTTCAACATCCATGCTGTGAGGGACAGGGTTTGAAGGTTGGGATAGCGCAACCTGCCCTGGTCCTGAATTATGAGAGTTGGTGCTGTGCCCAGGCGAATTGGTTCCCTTATGTACATAGGCCTTAAGCCTGAATGTGTATTTCCTGATTCTGCTGGCAACATATTTCACCACCATGTGCTTTGGCAAAGCTCATTGCCGGAAGAAGGCAACACCCCAGAGACGGTGCCTGATTGGACAATAAAGCTACGTTCATAATTGGATATTAGAAGAAATTAATACACCCAGGATGTGCATCAATGTATTTCTATTGGACAATGAAAAAAGTTTAAAAGTCTCAACCCGAGCAGTCCAGAGCTGAGAAGCAAGCCTGATGCCCAGTTGCCACTGACCTGCGTCTCCAGAGAAACAACGACTTCCTCTTTCCTTGTTCCTCTTTCTAAATTGTCTATATTGTCTTTGTATTGCTATCAATAAATTTGCCTTTTAGATCATAAAGCTGTCTGAAGGTGCTTTCTGAATACCAGCAGAAAACATATGGTCCTTCGAGCCGGAAAACGGAAAAGAAAGCCTAACGCCTGATGCGGGTATCGCGGGCTAGCACACCTTCAGGGATACCTCATTGCCAGCATCGAAGGAAGTGAGGGTGCCATTGATCGGGAGTGGAAAACCGCCCTGAAGCATCCTGAATCTACTTTGAGATTTTTGAGACCTGAAGCACTTCAGCAACCACTTTGAGGAAGTAAGTCTTACTCTCAAAGAAAAGAAAAAAAAACTGCTCAGTAACTTTTATTATCTCCTAGACCTTGGCGCGCACTGCTATCTGGCAGATCTTGTACAGTACCAATCAATAAGCCCAAGTTGAATACTGCGACATAACCACCTGGGGCTCCGGGCTTTTGCCGGGATACGTGCCGGGACGGAGTAGAAACTAGTCAGGTGGATTCCGAAGCGGGATTACGTGCCGCAGAAAAAAGAAGCCTTCAGATCAAGCATTCCACGGGCAAACATACGTGGAGCTGTCTGGAAAGGTAAGTAAAAACTTGTCTTATACGAGTGAGTCATAGGTTTTTCCGTTAGTGTACTAATAAGTTCGAAAACAATTGGCAGACTTGACGCTGCCTTTTGGCCCTATCCCGGTTGTTTCGGCGGTAACGCACTGGAGCCCAAGTAATTTAAGTAGGAACCGGTAACCAGTCGAACGGAAAGGAGTAGATAGGTCTTCAGTACCCCTGTCTGCAGGCTATCTCTCCCTGTCCCGCTGTGAATACCTTCGTGTTTGAAGAAGTACAGCACACCGGAAGCGTGAATTCACGGTACGGTGAAAACTACAATTAAGGTAAGGTTGAACCACTCTTTCTCATAAGAGAGTGGCTACACGAAAATCATTTTTAAATAATTATGTCGAAGTTTTGGTCTGCAATATTAAGAGGTCCCAAGATAGCAGGGGAGGTCTGTCCGTCATGTCCCCTGAGCAGAGTCATTGCTCTGCATAAGCCCAATGAGAAATTAATTCGCAAATGCCACTCTAAGTGGGTTGCGTGGGCAGCAAGGGATAGTTCCCTAGAATGGCCAGTAGGGGGCTCCTTTGACCCGTCCACGCTCATACAGCTAATAGCCTATTTTAAGAACAGGTATAGCAAGCCAAGGGCAAAGGACAATAAGAGGCTAGCGGACCATATACAAGTGTCCAGATGGTTCGTTATGACAGGAACATATTTAGCAGCTATTACTGGTGACGGAGAGGTGTCACCACCCCCATATGATTCACTATATGTTCGTGATTGTTTAGAGCCTGAAGAAACAGTGACTGCAGTGGGTAATTTACATACAGATCCTGCTGTATCTTCAGAAAGGGAAGGAGAACCCCAAGTAAGTCCCACAGTTCCCACAAGCACACCCCAACTCAGTACAGTTGAGATTGAAGATGACCTTTTTGAAGATGCTGTTCCTGCATTTGAGGAATACGGCATGTGGTTAGTAGACCCAGTAGAAAGCCCAGCAATTGTAGATATGCACAATTCAGCAGACACTGGAATGCCAGTAGATTCTGCACTGAGTACTATTCTTGTGCCAGAAGATTTATCACCCCCCCGTCCACCATCTCCTCCCACACCTCTTCCCTCTCCTCCTCCTTCACCTCCTCCTACACCGCCACCTCCAGTATTATCACCACCTTCTGAGATTCCTGAACTGCCACCAATTCCTGAACCTTTTGACCTGTCACCCATTCCCTGTCTCCGACCTATGCCTAATTTGATTGCAGATAGCGATGAGGATACAGAAAGTAGTGAGGAAATTGAACTAGTCACTGTAGCTTCAGCTGCCGCTGGTCCTCCAGCAGCCAAAATTGCTAAATTAGATCATTCATTTTTCTATGTCACTATTTGGGTTGATTCATTTCATGGATGGACACTTGCCTTAAGCCCACAGAAGAGAGTCTGTCCTCTAGAAGGATCCCTGATTGCAATTGCACTGAACACTGTTCGGAGTGCTGGAAGCCGTAACCATGCCTCCAAATGCATGACCAGATGCATGACCTTGGGCCAGGTAGCTTCACTACTGACATCACAGTGGTATAATAAACAAAAACAGTGTCGGCGTGAAATAAATGATTTGGTGAGACAATATAATGGCCTGTTTCAAACCAGATTACGCCAAGTAATGGGGCAAGCAGAAAACATCTGGAAGAAGTGCCTTTCATGGGCCCTTGTATTCCGTTACAGGAAACCTGAGCTTTTAGAGTGCATGTCCCCAGATAAAGTGAGTTCACACCTATCAGAGAAGGTATCAGCGTATGTAGGACCTTACATTGCCACCTTAGTGAAGCTTGGACAGAACACAGTGTGAACCTAATATGAAACACAGTTTTAAATGGAACCACATTTAGTACGACCATCCTTTAGGATGATCTCCCTATTCTGAGCCTTACTTTTATAGCTATTGCTTGCTTTACTGCAATATTCATTTCAGGACAAAGAAGCTAAAATAAGAATTTGCTTACCTAGGATATTTGTGTACACAAGACTAGTAAATCCTTGCCAGCCTTCCCGATGTCTGTCACGTAAGCCGGAGTGACACGCATTGCATACAGGAACCCCCGGTATATAAAATCCTCCGGTATATAAAATCCAAAAATAGATATGTCTCTATAGACTTTGTCTGACTAATTACGTGCTGTCCCTACTACAGAAGACAGCAGCCGTGCACTGGGATCAGATGCATGTGGTCAGTCAGTTGTTATCTGATTGAGAACTTTTGTAGTGCCATCACAGATGTTTAACGCTCTAAAAGTAATAAGCTTGTGGACAGATATAACAGGTTGCTAGGCTTCCCATGTTAATGTATTTGCTGGTCTTATTGTTCAAGCTATTAAGATTTATTTGTGTTACCATTTGCAGGTATATTTTAGTGTAAGCATGTTTAGTATAAGTAAGTTAATTTTTAAACGGTACCATATAGTTTTAAGTTTTAAGTGTAAGTTCCTCTTTTCAATGTGAATGTATTTTTATTAAGGTGTTCACCAAGCGCATGCGATACCTTCCTCTTACAACATGTTATTTCCTTTCTGCTTTGAACTGTACATTTGTGGTAAAAGAGGGATCAAGGGGGGGAGCGAGATACACCTCCCACCAAAATAAATCCCCTTTGCTCTCAACTTTACATACTGATTCTTTATTACGTTACTGACTTCACATTCCTTTAATACTGAACTTGAGTACTGACAAGAACATATACTAGTGTTAGAATTTAGAGTCTGAGCTGCTGAATTATGATTCTGAGAGGAGAATTATGAATTTGAAAGGACATTTTAACTAAAGAGTCAAACTGTATCTTAACAAAAAAAAAGGGAAGTTGTCTCTTGCAAACCTGCAGAGTACAGCTTATCTGTTCTGCCAGCACTAGCTGTGCTACGAACGGAAGAAAGAGAAAAAAAAAGGAGAAATAGTTTCTAGTTTAAAATGTAGCATATTTAAGTATTAGTTATTTGATATTTGAGTTCTAATTATTTTAATTATTTGATATGATACATTGACTATAAGCTCAGAACATTATTGATTAAATTTATTTAATATTATTGGTTGGAAATCTATATGTACAATATTTGTTAATTTGATATTTCAATTGTATGCTAGTATTTACTTTTCAGGTCTTCAAGGACTTCTACCTTTTGGATAGGACTTCTACCTTTTTGACAGAATTCTGAACTTTTATTTTTCATACACATTTTTGAATTTTTGATTTTTAATTCACTTTCCTTTGATACATTTTTTGATATGAATTTTGAGCTCAAATTATATGTTATCTGTTGTTCGTCCTCTGTGATGAAGACAAGGAATGTACATTTGTTGGATGAATGAGTGTATGTCAGTCCAGTGTGACATATGTTTAATGTCATGTCTGAAATACGTGTTATTTGTGGTTTAGCTTACCACAGATTACTTTTCTTTAAATGCTTAATTTGCTTTTATGCTACTTTACCATATTAGGTATCTGAAACTATTAAAGAAGCACATATCCTCATTAGGCCGTGATGAATGAAAAGTTGATACATCTCACTGAAAGCGTGAAAAACGACATTTATGGGACTTACTCCATTCTTCCCATCCCTTCTATGGAAGTCTCAGCCTTAACACAGAATTCATCTTCCACTCATCATTGAACTTTATTACTCTTGCTTGATTATATTTTGCCTTTAGGTTGTTGTACTCTACATTAATGCAGTTCTCATGATTGTGTGAATCTTATTGCCCTGATCAGATTAGATCCATTTTCAATTATTGTCATCTCTTTACACAAAGACTAGCTGTTATGCATTACACCACACTATGTTTTGTCAAATGTTAAATGATAATTGATTGCCATATACTCCAAGCCCATATGCCATTTTGCAAATGCCATGATTTGGATATCTACATACATCTACATACACCAACATGTTACACACCACATTAATTTAAAATACTAAAGTTTTGCTGCTATTCCCAGTTCTCTCATATCCATTATATGATTAATTAAGATGATCATTCATCCCTAGGTCCCATAGATAACTGGTTTGACTTACCATCTATGATTTCATTATTGCTTTCCACGTTATATTCATCTCCAGTTGATATACTCTGCCCTTTTTAGTCCAGACTTGTTCAGACATCTGCGTGTCAGTGAAAGACCGGCGCAGTGTGCCGCAACATAGTTTGTCATTTCAGCCTTCACACCGTTCTTAGGCAGCTCATGTGAATAGGCTGTGCAGACAAGTATGTCCTCTTCAATTCAAGTATGTTTAGTAAGTTTAAAGGTTTAATGTAGTCCCAAATGTTTATATAGTTATTCTTGGTGATTGAAGACAGAATTATGACATTTATTTGATTCCCCTATTCTTAAACATCACATTTAGTAGAGTTTGCAGATACCATCCCATTGGTTACAGAGATTTCTTATCCCTCATCCATATTGATGTCTCCTTCGACATCCTACTTCTAATTTAGATTTGAAGCATTTGTTTATATTCCCAAAATGTTCAAATGCATGGTAGGCCAAGACATAAGCAATAGTACTCCCAAGCATGGTTTTGCTTTTATTAATTAATTCTAACTATTGCTTCTGCTATGTCTCAAATACTCTCAAGTTACTCTCAAGTCACCGCAGTTAGACAACGTCTAATGATGAACATCTCCTTCTGAAGCTAATCTCCTTCTGAAACTAATTAATGAGATTTTCCAAGGGAAAAGATTGCATTTCCATATAATTTGGTTTAATTGATGGGAAACACAGTTTAAAGTGGCTTACATTTCTAAATGAGTTTGCAATGGTTAATTGTGAGAATGAGTGAAGTTTGTTATTTTAATGGCCTAAGACATCATCCTGCATTACTGTGAAGACAACTATGAACTCCTATACCATATTAAAGGAAGCCTTTCATTTATCAGCAGCAATGTTACTTCCTCAGGCTGTTATGCTTAACGATGACGGGTAAGCACCAGGTAGCAAATCATTAGGATTGCGTACCCTGGGCAACCTAAGACAGTGGCATTAACCCTGAGTAGAATGATGGATTATTGCTTCAACCATTGTAACCATTCATTGACAATCAATAATCAATAATTAAGTGGATTAATTGATTTATATGCTGCTAATAGGAACACATTACAGAATCTTGGATCAACTGGAAGAAGGCCAGAACATTACCTGAATGAAGAATGAATATGAGATTGAATGCCAATAAAACAAAGTACAAACTGAGTATGCCCGAACAATTGTGATTGTGATTGTGAGTGTGAGTTGTATAAAAAGAATGATTCAACACCATAAAGAATATGGAAGCCATTTTTAACAGTCCAAAAGGTGGGTCATACTAAATTGATGCTATGACCATTTCAATCCAGGAAATACAATCTCAGCCTTTCATTGGTGAATCGTTTCCCAACGATTCAAGGGGGGAATGTACATAGGCCTTAAGCCTGAATGTGTATTTCCTGATTCTGCTGGCAACATATTTCACCACCATGTGCTTTGGCAAAGCTCATTGCCGGAAGAAGGCAACACCCCAGAGACGGTGCCTGATTGGACAATAAAGCTACGTTCATAATTGGATATTAGAAGAAATTAATACACCCAGGATGTGCATCAATGTATTTCTATTGGACAATGAAAAAAGTTTAAAAGTCTCAACCCGAGCAGTCCAGAGCTGAGAAGCAAGCCTGATGCCCAGTTGCCACTGACCTGCGTCTCCAGAGAAACAACGACTTCCTCTTTCCTTGTTCCTCTTTCTAAATTGTCTATATTGTCTTTGTATTGCTATCAATAAATTTGCCTTTTAGATCATAAAGCTGTCTGAAGGTGCTTTCTGAATACCAGCAGAAAACACTTATCAAGAGGTTGAGGCCAATACGGGCTATGAGTATCATTGATCCCTTTTCCTGTTGTAGCTTCATTAGAGTTTTGGCTATTAGCAGTATCGAGGGATATGCGTATAGGAGGCCTGAAGTCCAGGGGCGAGCAAAAGCATTCATGAATAACTGGTTTCTCTGCTTGTGTAGGAAGCAGAATCTGTTCACTTTGTGATTCAGTTCGGATGCAAAGAGGTCTACTGTTAGTTGACCCCAGAGTTGGAACAGTTTGTTGGCTATTGCAGGATCCAGGGACCACTCGTGGGGATGGAACTGACGACTGAGCCGATCCGCAACTACGTTGAGTATGCCTGCTAGATAAGTTGTTCGGAGAAATATGGAATGTGACAGGGCCCAGTCCCAAATCTGCGCGGCTTCTTGGCAGAGGAGATCAGAGCCCATGCCTCCTTGTTTGTTCAGGTACCACATGGCAACTGTGTTGTCGGTTTGTATGAGAACAGTCTTGTATGAAAGACAGTCCTTGAATGCATAGAGAGCATAATGTATAGCTCGAAGTTCCAGGAAGTTGATTTGAAATGTTGCTTCGAGTTTTGTCAAAGTATCTTGAGTCTGAAGATTTTCTATATGTGCTCCCCAACCCAAGGTGGATGCATGTGTAATTAAGGTCACTTGTGGAACTGGTTGCTGGAACAGTAGGCCTGTTAACAAGTTGTTTGTGTTCGTCCACCAGAAGAGAGATGAACGTAACTGGCAGGTTAATTTATTTGGAGACGATAGAGGTTGAGTGGCTTGAACCCACTGTGATCTCAAAGTTCATTGCGTCATTCTCATGGCTAATCTGGCCATAGGGGTGATGTGAACCGTGGAAACCATGTGGCCCAGCAGAATTAGGAACTGATGGGCTGTAGCTGTTTTCTTTGTGCGCAGAGAAGTTGCCAGTTGGAAGAGCGTGTCTGCGCAGTCTTTGGGTTGGAAGGCTTTTGCAACGGTGGTGTTCAACTCTGCTCCGATGAACTGTAGAAGATGAGATGGTATGAGGTGGGGATTTTTGGTAGTTGATCAGAAATCCCAGCGAGTGAAGCAGATTGATTGTAATCTGGAGAGAGTCGAGAACTCCTTGTTGCGACTGGTTCTGGATGAGCCAGTCGTCCAGATAAGGAAAAACATGTATGCCACCACCACAGCTAGGCACTTTGTAAATACACGGGGTGCCGATGCAAGTCTGAATGGCAGAACCCGGTATTGAAAGTGTTGATGACCCACTAGGAAACGCAGGTACTTGCGATGAAGTGGGAATATTGGAATGTGAGCGTAAGCGTCTTGAATATCCAGAGAACAGAGCCAATCTCCTGCTTGAAGAAGGGGAAGCATGGTGCCTAAGAACACCATCCTGAATTTTTCTTTTCGTAGACATTTGTTGAGATTTTGGAGGTCTAAGATGGGAAGTAGTCCTCCTGTTTTCTTTGGAATGAGAAAATAGTGGGAGTAGAATCCTCTGCCCTGCTGAATTGGGGGAACTGGTTCCACGGCCCTGGCTCTCAGTAGGGTGAATAATTCTGTTTCTAGAAGAGTGGTATGACCTTTGTGTACCCAGAGGGGGTTTGGTGGGGAATCTCTGGGTACTGTGAGAAAATCCAAATGGTAACCTTGTGTTATAATGGATAGTACCCATTGATCTGTGGTGATGGTTGTCCAATTGGGTAGAAAAAAAGACTCTGCCTCCGACGAGTAGATTTAGATTGGAGTTTCTGGAGAGGCTTCTGTTCTCTGGGAGTTTTTCAAAACCCAGATATTTGGCCTATGTGAGGGGGAGGCTGAGGTCTGGATGCCTTTGGTTGCCTGGGATGACCTCTTTGGGTTGGCCTTGTTGTTCTACCACGAGGTGCTGGTAGATAATACCTACATGGTCTATAAAATGGTTTTCTTGTAAGTTTTCTGGATGGGTATCTTGCAGAAGATGGAGTTTCTGCAGTAATAATGAGAGTTGGCGCAGAGTTTCATTATGATCTTTTAGCTGCGCAACAGCATCTTGCACCTTTTCTCCAAAAAGGTTGTCACCAGTGCAAGGAAGGTCTGCCAATTTTTCCTGGACCTCAGGCCTGAGGTCAGATGCCTTCAGCCATGCCCATCTTCTGGTACTAATACCTGTCACTGCCATTCTGCAGGATGTCTCGAAACAGTCGTAGGCCGCACGCACTTCATGCTTACCTGCTTCCAGACCTTTATGAATGATGGAATCGAAGGTATCTTGATGTTGCTGTGGAAGAGATTCTGACAATTCTTGCATCTGCTTCCATAAATTTCGTTGGTATTGCGTCATGTATAATTGGTATGAGGCAATCCTTGATACAAGCATGGAGCCTTACGTCCCAAATTATCCAGAAATTTTTGCTCCTTGCCAGGAGGTGTGGATGAATGTGGACGGATTCTTTTTTATCTTTTTTGTGCAGACTCCACCACAACAGATTGATGTGGGAGTTGAGGTTTTTGAAAACCAGGTATATGCTGCACCAAATATGTGGCATCAGTTCGCCTGTTCACGGTAGAATAGAACAGGGATGTTCCCACAGTCTATGTTGAAGGACAACTAGGACTTCATGCACTGGAATGGCAACTACCTCCTTGGGGGCATCTACAAACTGGAGGACATCCAAAGTCCTTGTTGCGTCCGGACTCAGACGGCTTCGTCCCACATGCCTCAACCTCAATATTCGCTTTCTCCACCAGCCTCAGGAAAATGGCGACCGTTGCGTCTGCTTGCCGCACTCCCCGGCGTCCCCGGAACGGCTATGGCAAGGCATTCCGCCAATATTCACCTCCTAGTGTGCGTGTGCTACCTACATCTTTATTCCAACGTTGGCGCGAACCTCGGGGGCGTCGCCCTCGAGTGACGTCACAACATCCGGGTATTTAGCCTGCCCATTTGCTGACTGACTTTGAGTTAGCAAGAATTGGACACGTCCGGTCTAAGCTGCTCTGCCGCTTCTTGCTGCTGCTGGAGCTCTCTCTACCCTCTGGGGTTATACTAACTTGGGTACCCGCTCCTCGGGGGCCCTATGCTTCTTTCCAGGTGCCTATCCAGTATCCAGGTAGTCGTTCCTCGAGGGCCTGAGTTGTCTACCTTGGTGCCTGCTACCATTACCTTCTACCTGCTGGGAATCTAACATCTACCAGTCTGTCTCACCTACAGCTCCTCATTGGAAATCTGCATCGGAGCTCCCTATACCACCATTGTGGGATGGGTCTCCTCAGCCGAGGACCCAAGACTGCTGCTGCAGGAATCTACTCACTACTTCCACCTCTGGTGAACTCTAAAAGCTGTACAATAAAAACTCTCTCTGTGTTTGTGCATCTGAGTCTAGCCTGGTTCTGCAGTTCCCCGCGGGGCTCCTCCCCGTGGGAGTGGCCATCACTGCAGCACCTAAGAATCCACCAAACACCTCAAAACCATAACAGTCATGTGTCTTGTGTCTTCTTCTGTTAATAACTGAAAAGGAATTGTATCTGACATTTCCTTTACGAAGTTGGAGAAGGAGAGGTCCTCAGGCGGTGACTTTCTCCTTTTCTCTTGTGGAGATGGGTCTGATAATATATCTTCAGAAGAAGAATCAGTATCCACATCCTCCCAGGAATCTGATAAGGTATGATGTTGAGGAGTGGAAGGAGGGATGAGAAAAGGCATCGAAGGATGTAAAGGCATTGATGGTTTTGGCTGAGACTTCAGTGGCACGATGGAGGTGGAATTAATGGCACCGATGGAATAGTCGGGCGATTCGGTTCAGAAAGACCTGATGGTCCTGGTATTGGCTCAGGCATTGGTGACTCAGAGTCTGAGGCTTCATCATCCGAAGAACTAGGAATTGGTATTGGTTTTGGATGTTTGGTCAGTGCCTTTGGCTTCGATGGCGCAGGTTGCATCGGCAGGGCATCGATCAAGATATTGAGTCTTGAGAGCAATGCTGTGAGAACCGATGGCTCCAGCACCAGTGGATGGAGATCTCGAAGAGCCTCGATGACTGCCTGGCGAATAAATCCATCCAGTTCCTCCCTTATAGCTGATGAAGACAGAGCAGCTATAGGGGGTGGCAGAGAAGGCAGAACTGGCTCTTCTACAGGTCCCTGTGGTGGCACAGTACCCGGCACCAATACCGGTGGGGATTGCTTTGGACTTTGAGGTATCGAGGGCGCAGATGGCTCCTCTACCCTAGTCCTCTTCGATGGCAGCTCGATGGCTATCAAAGTCACCCTGGAAGCGAGCTGGCATCGGGTGTGGAAGATCGTTGATGCCGGTGTCGATGTTTCTGTCTGTGCTTGGTACTTTTTTTCTCGTGCACCGAGGTCGATTTAATCGATGACCCTGATGGAGTCGGAGATGGGTAGTCACCGCTTCCTTCAAGAATCTGTCAGCTTTTAATGACCACCTTTTTAGCTGCTCCTGCCGGTGACGACTGCATCGATGTTGAGGTCGACGTAAGTAACCGAATTTTGAATAGGCTTTCCATTTTTTTTTTTTTTTTTTTACAGACGGGCCCGTCTGCCTTTAGCCGTCATTTCGGCACATTGAGGATAAGCAGTAACACTATGTCCTGCGTCCAACCATAGTACACACTCGTCATGAGTGTCGGTGATCGACATCGAACAAGGGCAATTTGGGCATTTTTTAAAACTGGTGGGCAGTTCTATTTTGGGAAAACTTGGGCATGACTTGACCCTATGTGGGCCCTATCGCCCTATTTTCTTAATTAATGTGGATCTCAAATTATTGGCAAAAATCCTGGCTAACCATATGAATAGAGTTATGGCCCGTTTAGTGCACCCTGATCCGGCAGAATTTATTCCCGGCAGGATGGCCACCGATAATGTGCAGAAAATCATGGACCTTATTTGGTGGGTGAAGAAAGAAAAAATACCAACGGTCCTCTTGTCTGTGGACGCTGAGAAAGCTTTTGATCTTGTACATTGGCCCTTCTTATTCCACACTCTAGAGAAGATGAATTTTGGCCCTTTTCTCTCCAACAGCAAGGGTCAAGGTTAATGGTTTCTACTCAGACCCTTTTGAGATCCAACAAGGAACTCGTCAGGGATGACCCCTTTCCCCTTTGCTTTATTTTTAGAACCCATTGCTATGCGGGTTTGTAATTCTTCCACAATAAAAGGGATGGCTGTAGGTGGAGTCGATTATAAAATGTCCCTTTTTGGGGACAATATCTTGTTTACCTTAACCTCTCCAGGATCCTCGTTGACAGAGGCAGAGGAATGTCTGCAAGAGATTAGAAAAGTATCTGGATTTAAACTAAATCTAGACCAGTCAGAGCTGGTAAATATTTCAACCCCAGAGGGCGATATCTCTCGGCAAAAAGCTGCTTTTCCCTTTAAGTCGGCCTCATAAAAGATCAAATATTTAGGGGTTCATATTAGCAACAACATTGACGATTTATTCAATTTTAACTACAAACCCCTTCTTAATAAAATCTTTTTTGATTTAGGCATTTGGTAGGGGCTGACCCTTTCTTGGCTGGGTAGAATAGCATCTATTAAGATGAATGTCCTTCCAAGAATATCTTACTTATTTCAATCCCTTCCTATCTATCTATCTATCTCCAGCTATGTTAAAACAGTGGCAACAATGATTTTTTGCATTTATCTGGCAGAGGAGGTCCCTTAGAGTCACCAGGAATATAATGTACAGGACTCAATTAGATTGGTATTATGTGGCACCCCATCAAAGAGCCCATCTTGATTGGAGTAGAAGGGGGGAACAGAAACCCTGGGTAACTTTGGAGCAGGCCTTGGTTGGCAAAATGCCTTTGTTGGCATTACTATAGCAACCAAGGGAGACTTGGCACCCTATAACTAATTTGCCACCAGCTACATCAACATCTTTGAGATTGTGGCAACAATGGTGTGTTAGGCTGGTAGGCCACCAGAGATACTTTAACTCAGCCATACAGCACAATCTATCCTTCCCAGCGAGCAGCAGTGCTCCTTTTCTTCCTGGGCGGGGAAGGGGCTATATTGGCTGGGCCAGCTCTGGGAATCTGGGACTTTTCTAGCCTTCTCTACTTTAAAGGATAGGTTTCCACCTGTTCCCGTTAGATATATTCTCCTATCTTCAAATCGGCCATTTTATGGTTGCGGAAAGGGTGGAAACGGATTTATCTCTGGGCAGGACACAATTTGAGCATTGGTGCGATCACGCAGATAGAATGAAGGGCCCGATCTCTTGTTTTTACAAATATTTTAATACAGATCAGGTGGTTAAACCAGCATTTGTTATAGCATGGGAGAAGGACCTAAACTGCACCTTGACAGAGGAACAATGGGATAATATATTCTATCATACCAAGAAGGGCTCTCTTTCTGCCCGAATGTCTGAGAATAGTCAAAGTGCTATTGTGCTGGTATATTTCTCCAGTCAGGATTCACAAGGCATATCCTAGGCGAGAAGATCTATGTTGGAAAGAGTGCGGGCAGCGGGGTACCTGTTTTTCATATGTGGTGGGAGAGCCCCAAAATTACTCAATTTTTGGGAAATGTTTACAGTCATTCAGGAAATTATGTTACAGACAGTATCTGGCATACCTGAATGAGTATTAATCTACCTGTTGAGAATCATGCTGATACAATTATAAAATGGATTAATTTGCTTGTAACGACACGATGTGAATTAGCTGCCAACTGGAAATCTAATGTGATTCCTTCTAGAGAGTCAGTTATCTCTCACCTGGAGAGGACCTGTGCCCTATATTGACTCACTGTGCTGAAGAACCATAATATGCCTAGCTATCAAAAGTTCTGGGGTCCCTTCATTTCTTGGGTAAAGAAAAAGCAAACTGAACCAAACAATTGGAGCCTCTTGATACTCTCATGATTCCTTCGAGTATGTAGGCATATCACCGCATGCAGTTTGAATACCATTGGTGAAGCACTATATTTAAGGTTCTAGACCACCTTACCCTTTTGGATGGGGTGGGTGGGAGAGATGGAAATAAGATTGTTTTGTGTAAGAAATAAGAGCTTATCAGCAATATGTTGGGACCTTTCGATATAGAATCTGTATGGGGCTAAAAAATTGTTGATTACAACTTGGTTTCATTGTATTGTTCTTTATTATATCTTGCAATAAAATACAATTTACAAAAAAAAAAAAAAAAAAAAAAAAAAAAAGAATCTAGGAACCCCAATCTAGAGACTGGATGAACACTAACCAGTAATCCCTTGGGATCCAAAGCCCCACAGGAGGACTACTGGCACACTTATGTGACAGCCGAGGGCAGGAAGTTGATTCCATCTGTCTACACTAAGGAAAACAAAATTACCAGGTAATTTCTACATTTCCTAGCATTAGACAGATGGACTCAGGACCAGTGTGATGTACCAAAGCTACTCCAAACAGGGTGGGAGGGTGCCCGCGGTCCAGTCAACACTGACTGTGCAAAAGCTGTGAGCTCCTGGACCTGCACATCTAGACTATAAAACCTGGAAAACATATGTAAGGTCAACCACATTGCAACTCGGAAAATGTCGATGTGAGACAATCTAACCTCTGCCCACGGCACTGCCTGAGCCCTAGTGGAATGAGCTTTAATCTGAGCAGGCAATGGCTTTTCAGCATCCACATATGTGGCCATGACTACCTCCTTAATCCAGCGAGCTATGGTAGCCCGCAAAGCTGGAGCGCCTTGTCTACTCCCACCATGGAGGACAAACAGGCTATCCGTCTTCTAGAAAGTCTCAGATACCTCCAGATACTGCATGACAAGCCTCTCAACATCCAAGGAGAGCAGGAGGCGATACTCCTCCTCATCCCTGACCTTATCCAGGGATGGCAAGGAGATGGACTGATTCAAATGAAAGTACAACACTAGTTTGGGCAAGAAAGAGGGAACAGTACACAGCTGTAATGCCCCTGGAGTCACCTGAAGGAATGGCTCCTGACAAGACAAGGCTTGCAGCTCAGAAATTCGACGTGCAAAACATATAGCCACCAGGAACACTGTCTTCAAAATCAACAAGCACAAGGAAAGGCTAACCAGCGGTCAGAACGAAGGGCCCACCATGAAATCCAGAACCAAGATAAGACTCCACAAGGGGACTGGTAACCTCAAGGGAGGCCTAAGATGATTCACTCCCTTAAAAAAAAAAAAGGATCACATCAGGATAGGACAAGGAATCTCCGTTCACCGGGTCCCTGAAACAGGCACGAGACGCAGCCTGCACATTCAAGGAACTAAGGGCCAATTCTTTATTCAACCCATCCTGCAAAAAATCCAGAATGAGTGGGATCTTAACTGAATGAGGAAGAACACTACGCTCCTCACACCATAAGAACATAAGAAATTGCCATGCTGGGTCAAGACCAAGGGTCCATCAAGCCCAGCATCCTGTTTCCAACAGAGGCCAAACCAGGCCACAAGAATCTGGCAATTACCCAAACGCTAAGATCATCCCATGCTACTGATGCAATTAATATTCTCCAACACCCACTGTTCAAGGGAAACCCTTGCTCGGTGGTTTTGTGCGGTGGCTATGTTTAAGGACAACCACTTTGTAATTGTCCCTCTTTATAGCCCCGTATATTACTCTTTATTATTCACTCTTTATGTCCATTTTTTCTTTTTTGTCCATTTTTATTATTTCGCTTCTCCCTGGCTGCTTATCCGAGCCAAAAAACAGTTTTTTCTCTTATAATGTACTTATCTAGGCTGCCGACCTTACTGCTTCTTGTGGGTTTGGATCCGCCTGCCCGACACTGGCCATGTTTCGGTGTTGCCTGCTTCAGGGACTACGGGAGAACAATCTGCTGTGTCTGTACCGGGTTCACAGTGTTAAGACATGTTCACGTTTGTTCAATTTTCTTAAAGTGAGTGGCTATTCTCTAAGTAACCTTGATTAATAGCCATTAATGGACTTCTCCTCCAAGAACTTATCCAAACCTTTTTTGAACCCAGCTACACTAACTGCACTAACCACATCCTCTGGCAACAAATTCCAGAGCTTTATTGTGCATTGAGTGAAAAAGAAATTTCTCCGATTAGTCTTAAATGTGCTTCTTGCTAACTTCATGGAATGCCCCCTAGTCGTCCTATTATTCGAAAGTGTAAATAACCGATTCGCATCTACTTGTTCAAGACCTCTCATGATCTTAAATACCTCTATCATATCTCCCCTCAGCCATCTCTTCTCCAAGCTGAACAGCCCTAACCTCTTCAGCCTTTCCTCATAGGGGAGCAGTTCCATCCCCTTTATCATTTTGGCTGCCCTTCTCTGTACCTTCTCTATCGCAACTATATCTTTTTTGAGATGCGGTGACCAGAACTGTACACAGTATTCAAGGTGTGGTCTCACCATGGAGCAATATAGAGGCATTATGACATTTTCTGTTTTATTAACCATTCCCTTCCTAATAATTCCTAACGTTCTGTTTGCTTTTTTGACTGCTGCAGCACACTGAGCCGACAATTTAAAAGTATTATCCACTATGATGCCTAGATCTTTTTCCTGGGTGGAAGCTCCTAATATGGAACCTAACATCGTGTAACTACAGCAAATAGGCCTCAAATACTCTCCAAACCCGCAAACAGACTAAGGAAGTGGAGAACTTCTGAGTGCAGAGTAAGGTGGAAATCACCTCGGAAGAATACCCATGCTTCAACGGGTGAGTCCTTTCATGGGCCAAACCATAAGACAGAACAGAGTCAGTTCCTCGTGAAGAACCAGACCCTACTGTAACAGATCCCGGGGCAGCAGAAGCCGAAGAGGGATCTCCACCAGGAGTCTTCGCAAATCCGCATACCATGGATGCCAGGCCAATCTGGAGCCACCAGGAGTACTAACCCCCTGGGGCCTTTGATTTTGTGAAACATCCTGCCCAGCAATGGCCAAAGATGAAAGGCGTAAATCAATGTCTTCCGGCCAGAAATGTACAAGAGCATCTATGTCCAGAGACTACAGATCTCTCCTGCGACTGCAGAATAGAGGAACTTTCGCATTGCGAGAAGTCACCAGCAGGTCTAGGAACGGAAGGCCCCAGCGATCCACAATCGGCTGAAATGCCTCTGCGGACAATACCCATTCTCCTGGATCCAGACTCTCTCTCTCTCTCTGCTGAGAAAGTCCGCTCTTACGCTGTCTTTTCCTGAAATATGAGAGGCCGAGATCATCTGTAGATGACCTTCCGCCCATTCCATAAGTTGGTCTATTTCCTGCGACACTTGCTGGCTCTTAGTTCCTCCCTGGTGATTGATATAGGCAACAGTTGTGTTGTCCGACATCACATGGACCACTTGATCCTGCAGCCTGTGGGCTGAACTGCATGCATGCAAACCAGACCGCCTGGGCTTCCAGGCAATTGATGTTCCAGCGTGATTCCTTGGCATTCCAATGCCCTTGGGCCATCAGCTCCTGACAGTAAGCTCCCCAACCCTGGAGACTCGCAACTGTCGTAAGTACCAACCAGGTTGGGTAGGACAAGGAAACTCCTTTTCTCAGATGAACCTCCTGCAACCACCACTGGAGGCGAGAACAGACTTCCATCGACAAGTGGAGCTGAACCAAATAGTCCTGAGACTGTGGGTTCCACCGAGACAGTAGCAAGCGCTGAAGAGGACGCATATGTACCCTCACCCATGGCACCACTTCCAGGGATGCCGCCATCAAACCGAGCACCTATAGATAGGACCACACTGTCTGACATATAGTGTTCACCAACTGATGCATTTGATTTGAACTTCTGGCAGGAAAACCTTCTCCTGTCCCATGCTGAACCAAATCCCCAGAATCTCCAATGACCGGGATTGTTGAAGACTGCTCTTAGCCAGGGTCATCACCCAACCGAGCTCCTGCAACAATGTTAGATCACCTTGTGCATTTCCAAGGCAGCTCTCTTCCTGAGACTTTGCTCGAATCAGCCAGTTGTCTAAGTATGGGTGCACCAGGATCCCTTCTCAAGGCCACCGCTACTACCACCATAACCTTGGAAAATGTTCTGGGGTGGTGGCTAAACCAAAGGGTAGTGCTCAAAACTGATCATGGTGCCCCAACCTCGTAAAACATAGAAAATGGTGTTCCAAATGGATGGGAATATGAAGGTAGGTCTCGGACATATCCAGGGAGGTCAGAAATTCCTCTGACTGCACTGCCATTATCACACAGCGTAAGGTTTCCATGCGAAAATGAGTCACCTTCAAATGACTGTTGACCCTTTTGAGATCCAGGATAGGATGAAAGGAACCCTCCCTTCTTGGGAACAACAAAATAAATGGAATATCACCCCATACCTTTGAGACATGGGTACCAGAACCACAGCCCTCAGTCTTTCTCCCCTGCCGTTGAAGCAGAGAGCTATGCTGGATGTGTGTGAAGTATCAGTCTTTCTCCCTTGCCATTGAAGCACAGAGCTATGCTGGATATGCATTTCATAACATGTTCATCTATCCTGTCACAGGATCGCGAGAGGAGCAGGAAGGCCCTTTGGGCAACCTAGAGAATGAGAAAAAATGAAGGCAGTATTGTCCAGAGAATGGTGAAAATATGTGGAAAAACGTGGCATATCCTTTCCTGCAGGTATACAGAGATATACCGCAGGGGCCTTAGCTTTACCTTCCCTGCCTTCGACAATCCAAATGGAAGTCAGAAGGAGTGAAAAACACAAGAAGGCAGACCTGAGGACTGCCGGGGAAAGCAAAAGTCGCCCCGTTGTCTATCAACCTTAAATGAAGAACTCACTGCCGAAACCAGCAGGGAGTACCCACTGAGATGGAGCATTCAGTCTTCTTGAAACAGCAGAAACTGAGAGCGATTACCCCAGGGGAGAAACTTCCCCTCCTAAGGGAGCATGTGGCCCAGCAATGGACAATGTTGCATGACCCAGGACTCCTGTCTGCAGACGGGGTGATCCTGAAAAAGGAGAAAAACAGCTTGCACACTACTGCGAGCAAAGTGCAGTGCCCCTGTTGCAGGGTACTCGGCCCTCAACTCCCTCAGCCATGGACATGACAAAAGGGTGAAAGGCACAATCACCCAGCTGAAGGACTGAAACTCTCCTCACAGAGGAAGGTTCCGCAGGCAGGAATGACTGATGATAGCAAACCTTAAGGAAGATGCTCACAGAGTCCAGCAGATTCCAAAGTGACTCCCAAATAGGGAAAACCTGGAGGGTTACCAGGAAGCAACACTGGACAGGCTCCCTCATGAATAGACCCTGCTGCATTTTAAAGCGCCCAAGGGAGAGTGGTATTTTCAACTATTCTTGGGGCTGATGCAAGTCAGTGCAGTGCCATCCCTTGTCCAGGAACGGAAAACGAGGGACACCCCTCGAAGGGGTGCATAGTCTGGTGTCAAGAGGGGAACCCAGTCGAGTCTCCCCTTCCAGAGGGCAGAGGGAAGCAACAGGATCGGGGCCTAGCAACCCCCCAAAGGAGAGTTGAGGCACAATCACCGATTGCTGAGGTGCCGACATGATCAACCCAACACAGACAGCCAGCCTTGGATAGGGGAGGTCGCCACTGCAATCCCCAGAGGGGCCGCAGCTGAAGTCGGTCCAACGATCACCAACGCTGTTCCCCAACCCTATCATCCAAGGAGATGCACAGATTCAGAAGGTCGGGGCTCCAGATCAGAGAAAAAATATTTATTAGGGACTGTTCCACAA
The DNA here is from genome assembly GCF_901001135.1 of Rhinatrema bivittatum. Lineage (NCBI taxonomy): Eukaryota > Metazoa > Chordata > Amphibia > Gymnophiona > Rhinatrematidae > Rhinatrema > Rhinatrema bivittatum. Next base: position 222,515,008 of record NC_042619.1, read on the forward strand.
GAAAATGGAGAGGGCGAAAGACATATGCCTCTGCTGAGAAAGGAGAGGACGCTGGAGCCACTCTCACAATGTCCACTCACCTCAGACTCTGACCAGGAGTGCAGTCCTAGGCCAGCCCTGTAGCTGCAGAATATAACCTGTTGAGACCACCTAGAGGGAACAATCCACACACACACACACACACACACTCCCCAATGCCCAGGCGACAGAGGACAACTGGAAGCACTCCGCTGTGAAAACACGCTGGGCAGCTTAAGCCGTGGTAACCCATCCATGGATGGTAGCACTCCCATGATCTTGAGCGCAGAGCTTGTGGGAGAGATCCCACGCCAAAGCAAGGACTGAGAACCACGTGCCCAAGTCGGTGACTACACGCCACCCTACGACTAAGCACAGAGTGTGAAATGACACCTCCCCTGCCAGTGCTCCTCAACACTATACGGTATGGACTGACGCGGAGGCTGAAACCATGTCGAAAGATGGCAGAACGCTAGTGTGGCTGAGAACTGCACAGCCAGGGAGAATGCTGCCTGGCAGCGACCGAGGCCCTTGGAACAGATCGCTCTGGATAAGGCATGGTGGATGTTGGCAGTCTATGGTGTTGCCCCATTCAGTATAGGAGAACGCTCCGGAAGGCGGGCCATCGAAACTGCAGTGGAACCAGCTCACCTGCATGTCCTACAGGGAACGACTACAGCAAAGTCCCTGGCGAGCGCAGGTGCTTATGGAGGACTGTGGAAATGCCCTGCAATCTTTAAGCAGTTTGCCGGTAAATAGGGCCATTCCTGGCACCACAGGTGTCTACAGATGACTGCCCAGGGGCCCTGTCGCCAAAGGTATGGCTCAAAGAAGCCATGGACGTCTTCAGGGAGAGGCCCTGCAGCCCCCCCGACAGGTCATTAATATCAAAAGGAACAGACGACCGCTAGTTACAACAGCAGTTTCCCTCGGTTCACCGATTTGTCCGGTAGTGTCGATGTTGTAAGCTTGATAGCCTCACATGCATTATGGCTAACAAGAGCCTTGCTAGCGCTAGTTAATCTTGATGGAGTGCGCATATTGGCGGGGCCCCCAACACTGGGATCATCGGCTAAAGGGGCAGTTCTGCGCTTTCCAGTGCTCTATAGTAGACACCACCCAGAAACCCTGAGGGCACCGGACTACTGCACACAGATGCACCAGTGCACCAGGGTGCCTCAAGTAGATGGTGACCTTTGCGCTTGTTCGATAAGAGGCCAGGAACCCGTGCCCCCCCCCCCCCCCCTTGAGGGTTGCAGGGCCATGCAGGGACTTTAGAGAGTCCTAGCAGTCAACGGACACAGGGGCGACAAGGGCACTGAATGATGAATACAGTGTCTGGTCGGTAGGGCTCAACATAGTCAAGGCAGTAATGAAAGACATCGATGGTCTGAAGGCTTCTCTGGTGGCCCCACATCTTGATGGCCTTGAGGGCGTTAAAGGTATTGGGGCAGCACCGCATCGTGATGACATTGAGGTCATGCTGGCACTGAGGTTGTGCACCTCAATGACCTAGTGAGGTCGAGAGTGAGGGCTTGCCACTGGTTTGACCTCACCAGCCCCTAGGGTGGTCATGCACACACCTTGATGGGTCAAAGACGTTGATGGCATCAAGGGCCCTGCGGGCAGAGTACCACAGGCATCGAGAGCACAAAGACATTGATGGTACCTCGGTCACTACAGCACTGAAAGCCGCAAGGACACAGAGACAACGAGTGCACCGACTGCGGCATCGAGGAACCGTGACATTGAGCGCATCAAAGCCTCTATGCCCAAACCAGAGCATCGAGATTCCAATTCCACTGATGCCGATGGCACCGAAGGCCACTATGGCATTGTGACCTCAGACCTTGACAGTGTCAAGGAGACCATGGTACCCGAAGATGGGACCCGTCCCAAACGTGGACCCGATATCGATGCATTGGACGAACGGTGCACTGGTCACAGCTGTGCACCGGCAACAGTTCAAGGGCATGGCACCGAAGCATGGCAGCAAGCTGCTAGCTCAGGCTCTATTCACCCTCTCTCCCAGGGAGATTGCACTGCCAAGGCTGGCAAGCAGAAGGGGAGGCAATGTCATCCAGGGCTCCTGTCCGTGGAGACTAGTTCCTCGAGATTTGCGGAGGATTAGCTCTCCTCCCCCACAGGAACAGCATGGTTCTCAATCTTTCCACCATCTGGATCCACCAATGCTGAGCGATCGGTGAACCGCCATGAAACTCCAGCCTGTGTAGAATTCAAGCGAATCCCCAGGCTCAGCGGCCTACACAGATCACCATCGAACTGCATAGCCCAGCACTGTGGGAAAAAAGAAAAACAGACAGAGGAAAGAGGACACAAATAAAAAAAAAAGGCTCCAGCAGGTTTTTGTAACAGACTGTCAGGCTGCATGGGAAGAACCCACCATGCGGCCAGCAGACAGTTGGAAAAAGGATAAACTACAAGAAAGAAAAGCTGCAATTCTAGAAAAAATCCCTTACAAAAAAGGAAGTTTGCTTACCGTAAATGGTGTTTCCGTAGATAGCAGGATGAATTAGCCATGCTGTCTGGGAAGCGTCGCAACCCGAAGTAGGCGGAGTTTCCTCAGTGAGTCACAGAGCTCTGACACTGTGCGGCTACGCAGTGTTCTTCACGCGGGTTCCCCTCTTCTCCTCAGTTTCTTTGTAGCCAAGTGAGAGGTCATAAAAAAAGTGTGTCCTTTGTGGGACTGTCTAGGGAGGAGGGAGGGATCGCATGGTTAATTCATCCTGCTATCTACGGAAACACCGTTTACGGTAAGCAAACTTGCTTTTTCCCATCGATAGCAGGGCTGAATTAGCCATGCTGTCTGGGAGTCCCAAGCTCCCAGGTTGTGTCCCTTTGGTCTGTTTTTAGAAGGTCAGGACAACAACCCATATGGTGGTAGACAGTCTCATTGTTTTTGAAATGTCGACAAGACTGCTGTGCCTAGCGCTGCATCAGAGGCCGCCTGCTTTTGTAGACAATAGTATGACGTAAAGGTATGGACGGACGACCAAGTTGCCGCTTTGCAGATATCCAGTAATGGAACTTTGTTCAAGTGGGCAACTAATGCTGCAGTGGTGTGTATTTGATGAAACTGAGGCTTCTTGTGAAGTCTGATTGATCGTTTGTTGAAACAAAATAGAATGCACTGAGACAACCAGCTGGCGATGGTCCTCTTAGAGACTGGTTGTCCAGGATCATTTGGATTAAAGGAAATGAAGGGCTGAGAAGGTCTCAAAGATGACTGAGTCCTTTGTTTATTGTAAGCCAGAGCCCGTTTGCAGTCTAGTGAGTGTAGAAGTTTCTCACATTGGTATGAGGCTTTGGCTTGAAAATGGGTAGAGTGATGGTTTGATTGAGGGGGAAAGTGGAGACCATCTTAGGTATGAAGGTGGGGTGAGGACGAAGGGTAACCTTGTCGTGGTAGAATTCCAAATAAGGAGAGTAGTGAACTAAGGTTTGTAATTCACTTACTCTTCTTGCTGATGTGATGGCTACCAGGAATACTGTTTTCCATGTTAGGTATTTTATGTGGCTGATGTGCAATGGTTCAAAGGGGGGTAGAATTAGCTGCTCCAAGACAATGTTCAGGTCCCATGGCACAGGTGGTTTTGTCACCAGTGGTTGGAGGCGGAGCAGGTCCTTCATGAATCTGGAGATCGGTAGGTCATTATGAGGGTGATGAAAAGCTGCAATAGCACCGATATGCACTCGAACAGATGTGGAAGCCAAACCCACTTGGTGAAGCGTATGAAGATACTCTAGTAGCTGTGTGGTGGTGAATGAGAAGAGATCTAGGTTTCGTGGCTCACACCACATCTGATAGTGATGCTATTTGCTCGCATAGTTACGCCTGGTTGAAGGCTTCCTGGATGAATGAGGATATCCACTACATGCGAAGGTAGGCGTAGGTGGTTTAATATTTGCCTTTCAATCTCCACGCCGTGAGATGGAGGGAGTGATTTATTAGATGGAGGAGGGAGCCTCCTTCCTGTGTTAAAAGCTGCGGATGGTTCTCCAGCAGTATTAGAGGACGTATGGAAAGTCACATGAGATACTCATACCATGGCTGTCTCGGCCATGCTGGAGCTAGGAGGATCATGTCCGCTATGTCGTGAATGCATTTCTGAATCGTCCTTGATATCAGTGGAATCGGAGGGTAGGCATACAGTAAGCCCGCCATCCATGGGATGAGGAAGGCGTCCGGGGCGTATCGAAGTTTGCTGGGGTAGATGGAGCAAAAGACCTGCGTCTGACGGTTGATTTCCGTGGCAAAGAGGTTGATTTTTGGGAAGCCCCACTGATGGAAAATGGTGAGGGCCACCTCTTGATTTAAAGTCCATTCTGTGGGTGAAAAACCCTGCTTAGGCGATCAGCCGTTACGTTGTCCAGACCAGGAAGGTAAGTGGCCTGGAGGGATACCTGGGCGTGTTTTTGCCCATTGGAGTATTCGAATCGCTTCTCGACACAGTGTCCATGAACCGGACACTACTTCCTTGTTTATGTAAAACATGGTGACTTCGTTGTCTGTGTACACCATTTGACGTTTTCCTTGGACTTGAGAAGAGAAGGTTTGAAGTGCTCTCCAAATTGCCCTTAGCTCTAGGAGATTGCTTTGGTATGTGGATTCTTGAGGAGACCAAAGTCCTTGAGTTTTTAAGTCGTTGAGATGGGCACCCCAACCTTTCCTGTAGGCATCCGCTGTGAGCGTTAGCTGATGAGGTGGCAACCTGAAGGGCGCTCCTGAGGATAGTTTGTTGGGAGAGAGCCACCACTGAATGTCAGGTTTCTTTGGTTTGGTGAGCTGAACCCTGGAGTTTAGGGACTGCAGGAACTGCGACCATTGAGTTTTTAGGCCCCATTGTAAACAATGCATGTGGAGTCTCGTGTGGGGAACTACATGGATGGCTGCTGCCATGTGGCCTAGAAGTTGAAGAACCTGATGTGCAGATGCTTGATTTTGGTTGAATAAGTTCTGTGCTAAGCCCGAAAGCGTCTGCATTCTGTCTTGGGCGAGGTAGGCTCTCTCTTGTACAGTGTTGATGAGAGCTCCTATGAACTGTAGATTTTGCATAGGTTGTAAGTGTGATTTCTCATAGTTACTAGAAACCCCAGTGTCTAGAGACAATTGATCATGCGTAGCGTGTGTGCTTGCAGCGTATCTGGATCCGATGCTACTAGTAACCAATTGTCTATATAAAAGAATATTTGGATCGATAATTGTCTGAGATAAGCCACCACCACTGCTAAGCATTTTGTGAATACTCTTGGGGCTGAGGACAGGCCAAATGGCAGAACTTTGTATTGGTAGTGCACATTCTGAACTTGAAAACAGAGGTAGTGCCACGAAGATGGGTGCATGGGTATATAGGAGTACGCATCCTTCAGATTGATGGAACATAGCCAATCGTTGAGTTGTAACAGCACTAAGATGTTCTTGAGCAAAGTCATCTTGAACTTCTCTTTCTGGATATGTTTATTGAGGTTTCGCAAATCCAGAATGGGACGGAGACCCCCTGACTTCTTCGGGATGAGGAAGTATTGGGAATAGAATCCCTGATTTTGTTGTTGAAGAGGGATTGATTGAATTGCAGATTCATAATCTCTGCGTTGAGGGATGAGAAGTGGGAAGATGTATTTCGAGGAGGTGATATGTGGGGAAGAGATGGAAGGGTCAGGAAGTTCAGTCGATAACCTTCCTTGATTATGTTGAGTACCCATTGATCTGTGGTGATGGACTCCCATCTGCTGAGAAAGAAGCGCAGACGTCCTCCTAGAAATGCTGGTGGTGGTGGCTCTCTGGCCCTCAAAAAGCAGGTGGTTGCTTTTGTGGTGGTGCAGTGGATGGTTTGGGTTGTCTTTGTTGATGAGACCTGCCCCTTGATTGATTAGGCTGCGAAAAATGCCATGGTGGACCATATTGCTGTGATCTGTAACGGATAAATGGTCTGGAGGATAGTTGTTGGTAGGACCTCATACGATAGAAAAGATAGAATTATTGATGGGTTTTGTGCGTGTCAGAGGGGGTGGTGAGAAAGTACCGCCATCCTCTGTTCCCCCAAACTTTTCACCAAATAAGTTATCCCCCATGCATGGGATGTCTGCCAACTTTTCGTGAACGTCGTCACGGATTGCACTTGTTTTAGCTAAGCAAGTCACTTGGCTGCTATGGCTGTTGCTAAAGCTCTTGCTGAAAATTCAAACCCTTCATAGATTGATCTGAGTAAGTGCTGAAGACCTTCTTCAATGTCTAGGAAGGACTGTGGGAGGGTATTATCCTCAGATAGGCAGATGGGGCGAAGTTTCTGAAGACACTCATATAAGTATTGTGTCATATAGAACTGGTGATGTTGAATCTTTGTAGACAACATTGTGGAGTGGTAAACTCATCGGCCAAAATAGTCTAAACATTTGTTGTCTCGGCCGGGGGGAGCATTTGCATGCAGCTTGGAATGCTTTGCTTTTGTTAACATCGACAACTACTATGGAGTTATGGTGAAGTTGAGAGGATTCATAGATTGTAGAGTACCGCATTCTGTACTTTATATCTGTCTTTCTAGATGCGACAGTTGTGGAAAAGGGGGTTTCTCACATCTTATGAAGAACGCTATCCAGGACCGAATTGGGGGGGGGGAGGGGGGAGGTAAGGCCGTTAGTTCTGGAGGCATCTCGAAAATCTTAAGAATTCCCATCATCTCAGATCTGGGATCAGGGATTTTCCCAGTCTCCACTTGGAGAATATTTCCTACTTTCTCTATGAATTTAGCGTATGATAGGTCTTCTGGGGGTGAATAAGGCTCTGGTAAACCTTCCGGCGGGTCAGAGGACATTCCCATAGAAGAATTTAGTGAGGATGAAGATAATTGAGTCCGGACTGCATGGCGGAGCCGGTGCTGGAATGTCAGTTGGATCAGATGGTTCAGGTGCAGGCGATGAAGGTGGAAAATGGTTAGGAGACTCTATCGGTGGAACAGTTTTTGCATGTTCAAGATCTTCGAAAAATGAAGTTAAAACCTGGGAAATTTTAATCATGGCTGTAGATGCCAAGGTTCCCGGTTGTGGTAGTAAGTGCACCGGCCTTGGAGATAGTCTTGTAGGTATTGCAGCTAATAATATGTCTTGAGGAGTCGCCCCTTGAGTTGAGGCGAAAGTGGAATGACTGGTGATGGTCTATACCTCTTTGCGAGGGGGTATCTGTAGTGGAGGAACTAGCCTTTTGGTGCGAGACACCGAAGACAGGACTGAATAGGAATCTTCACTGATTGATGTCTGCTTCGAAGATTGAGAAGCCGGGTCAGAAAGGATCTCAATATCAATACCCGGACTGTCACGTGGACGTTTTGGTGTTCCATGGGTGTTTTTGTCCTTCTGAGATCTTTTTTGAGGCAAAGATGGTTGATCTTGACCTGGTGGTATGAGTGAACTCGAGATGTGCGTTGCATATGTCGCAGTGTGTGTTGGACGCTTATGGTGAGTTGTAGGCTTAGAACGCTTCTCATGTGAGTGACTGGATAGAGCAGAGTGCGTCGAAGATGCGCCGTGTGTTGATCTCTTTTTATGCTTTGTGTGCGTCGACTCTTTCGGCGCTAGAGAGCGGGGTCGACCGGGAACAGAGCCCTGTGGCCCAATCGACACACCCGCGACTCTTTTCTTATGGAGGTACCTCTGCTGGAGCCCCGGCTCTCTCGGACGGCTCAAAGGGTCTGTCAACCTCGAGCCTTGTACCTGGACCAGTGTGACGCATCTCGGTCAGTCCGAGGCCCTCTTCGTGGATGTCTTACCCTTCCTTCACCGGTCCTGGCGAAGAATGCAAGGAGGCTGTTGGGGCATAAGAGCCTGTCCTGAGCTGCTCCATTTTCTCAGCGAGCTGGCGCTGGGCCCTGGGAGACATCTGACCACAGTCTCTACACGAGGCCTGGTCGTGGTCAGGGCCTAAACAGATATAGTACATCGGTGATGGACATAATTTTGCCACACTGACAATATTTGAATCCAGATGGCTTCGGAGCCATCTGGGATCGAAAATAGTGGAAAAAAGATCAAAAATCGCAAAAGGATTTCCTGAGGTGGAAAAAATCTTGAGGAAGAAAACCCCGCGTGCGACTGACTCATGGAAAAAAAAGAAAGTGAGGAGAAGAGGGGAACGAGCGGGAAGATCACCGCGCAGCCACACAGAGTCAAAGCTCTGTGACTCACTGAGGAAACTCCGCCTACTTTGGGTTGTGACGCTTCCTAGACAGCATGGCTAATTCAGCCCTGCTTTTGACGGGAAACTATAAGAAGAGAGCAAAGCTGAATACTGTGAAAAACATTTTCCAGCTCCGTGGAAAAGAAGAAATTGAGGGACTCTGCCTAGGGGGCAGGGTGATGACTACAACTGCACATGCTCAATAGGGCATGCTGAAAGCTCTACAATTTTTGAGATCAAAGCTCTGTGCTGGGCTCCATCCGATGCTGTTACCCATGTATGAGGACTACCATCCTGCTTGACCTAGAAAAAATGATGCAAACGTTCAAATATCTAGCAAGCTTCAGTAAAGTACTAAAAAGGTACGGGCGGATTTTAAAAGCCCTGCTCGCGTAAATCCACCCGGATTCACGCGAGCAGGGCCTTGCACGCCGGCGCGCCTATTTTCCATAGGCTGCCGGCGCGCGCAGAGCCCCGGGACGCGCGTAGGTCCTGGGGTTTTTCGAAGGGGGCATGGTCCAGGCCTCTGGACCAGCCCCCGGGTCGGAAGACGACGCGCCAGCAATCCGCAGGCGTGCGTAGATTTACGTCTGCTTCTCGCAGGCGTAAATCTAGGAACAAAGGTAAGGGGGGTATTTAGATAGGGCCGGGGGGGGGGTGGGTTAGGGAGGGGAAGGTGAGGGGAGGGCGAAAGGAAGTTCCCTCCGAGGCTGCTCCGATTTCGGAGCGGCCTTGGAGGGAACGGAGGCAGGCTGCCCAAAATCGTCAGCCTTGCGCGCGCCGATCCAGGATTTTAGAGGATACGCGCGGCTATGCGCGTATTTTATAAAATCCAGTGTACTTTTGTTTGCGCCTGCTGCGCAAACAAAAGTACGCGATCGCGCTTTTTTTAAAAATCTACCCCGTAGCCTTTTCCATAGAATGGAGAGCTCAAGAACAAGAGGAAGCTGAAAGGAGGGAAGCTTAAAAAAATAATCTGTGGAAACACTTTCATTAAGGATGGTGGACATCTGAAATAAGTTTCTAGTGGAGATTAAAGGAGCAAAAAAAGTGGCAGAATTTAAATATACATTGGATAAACATAAAGGGGCATTACTGCCAGAGGGAGGGAAGAAGAATCGATCAAGACCCACCTGTGACAGCACAATTGCCAGGCACAAATGGGCAGACTGGATGGACAAACTGGCCTTGTTCTGCTAACATTTATATTTCTAAATCTCTGTATTCTATTCATTCACAGTCCCTTGGCATATATATAAAAAATGTAATACGTTTATACAATTTAGGCATTATGTACCCAGATGTACACACTGATAATCATTTGAAAATGAAATGTTAACTGACTGCAGAGTAATTTATAATCATTTTGTTTATATTTAAAACTTGTTATATATTTTGAGGCTCTGAAAGCTGTTTCAACAATGTAAGGGGACTTGAACCCTATGTGCCCTGCAGATTAATTAAAGGCAAACTTTTTTTCTTTTTATAAATCTTTAGACAAATTACTTAAAGCATTACATTTCTTAGAATGGCTTTTATTGCGTTAAGCAGGATAAAATATTTTAAATATAGTTATAACTTTAGAACATACAAGTCTAATTCATTAAGACTATAGTAAAACAATGTAACCAAATTGATTCTGGATAAAGAGTAAACAACTACACTTCTTAAAAATAACTAAAATATAATTTGGCCTAATAAAGTATAATTTAGATTTAAGTAAAACCTTTCATACAGAATCTCAGTTAAATACTTCAGGAATAAATGTGGAATTAACCTGAGAGCATATTTTCATTAATGCTTGCAAAGGGATGAGGGTAGAAGCAACAACTAACAACCAAGGAACAGTGAGAAAATAGGAAGATGAAGATAAAAACATCTCAAGGTCACTCCAGAGGTAGGAGGAGACTGGATTTGCATTTCAGGAGTTCAATGCTTTAACTGTAGGCACACTATTATTGATATACCACCATTAACCAAAGCATCTAGATGGATAAAAAATACATAACTGCATAAAATCACACAATAAACAATATAATAAAACAAATCAAATATCCATATAAAACTCTGAACCCTGTCAAGAATATTACATTTATAAAACTGCAGTAGATAATATAATGCCAAAATTTTTATATGACTTATTTTAAAACTCTCCTGTCAAAATCCAGATATAATACAGCAGACTATACTTCTTAGTGGGTACTTTCTAATAAGGCTTTTATTACCTATTTTATGACCTTTTTTTTTTTTTTTTACCTATTTTATGATTTTAAGGCCTTTGTGCATTATTTTAGTATTTAAAGTTACTGATATTTTTTTTAGCAATTTTATTTGAATATAATGATATATTTTAGGTCCTAGTGTTTGTTTTAAATTTTAGCTATTTTAAAATGTTACTTATTTAAAAATTGTCTGGATTATATTTGCTGTTAGTTACTTTTATGTCTTGTAAACAGTTACGATGGTATGTCTTAGTGACAGTATAGAAAACGTAATAAATAAATAAATAAAGGCTCTAGCATACTCTGAATACCAGCAACGTGTCAGGACTATTAGCTTACACAGCTGAAATGGAGCCCCTTCACATTTGCTAGCCAAATGAGACAGAACAGTGATATACTTATTAAAGGGTATCCACTAAGCAGCTGTGGTCTGCTACAAGACTTTAGGGATTTTTAATATCCTTTTAAAAAAGTAAAAAGGGGTGAGATAAGATGGCCCCCACCTGTGAAACACACTGAAGAGCTCTCTCTCCGTTCCTCTCTTACCTTGGAGTTATATTTCCTCTTAACAATGCCTCACACCAAAAGGAAAGCCAAGATAAGGGAGAATATAGTTTCTTCTCCCATATATGAGGATCACCAGTTGCGAATTGATCCAGTGTCTTGTTCCAGTCTTCTGTTCCAGTGTCTTCCCGTTCCAGTGTCCTCCTTTTCCTACGTCTACCCAGGTAGTACCACTCTGACTGTCTTCTCGGTGCTGACCTCTGCCTGTTACTTTGACTACGTTTGATCGCCACCGGGATTTGACCTTTGCCTGTTTTCTTGACCACGTCTGAACGCTGCCCGGAACTGACCTCTGCTTTGTCCATTGACAACATCTGCTTGCTGCCTGGAACTGATATCTGCCTGATCACTGACCACGTCTGACCGCCGCCTGGAACCTGACCTTTACCTGACTGACCATCCTCGGACTGACTACTAGTATTGACCCCTGCTTTGGCTGACCATGCTATCCTCGACTCTGGCCTTGATCCTCGCTCTCCATTCAGAGGCTCTATTCTGGCCTTCTCTGGCTCCTGGACTCCCTGACCTGAACATCGACCGCGCATCCTTGTTCGTGGTGGGCACAACCCTGAATTTTATCTCTCGGAGATCCTGCGAGGCCCAACTAAGAACAGGCGGCCCGGGTAACCAAGGGGTCAATCTGAGGGAACCCCAGGTTGCTGTTGGTGAAGCTCTAGCTAGCCTCTGTCTCCTCTTGTGCTCCGCCTCCTGGTGGCAGGCGCTCTCTGGATCCGACTAGGGAGCCTACCAATCCTGCACCAGGCCAAGGGTCCACCTCCCGGCGCAACATTTCACATGCAACTGACCCTTTGTGAAGTGTTTAACCAGTAGCAGAGAAGATGTGTCTTGCATTGCTACAGGTTATGGTGAACTGTAATAGCACTAAGATGCACTGTTACAGAATTTTGTCTTAAGATCTGATTTAGACAGGTGACAAAAATAGTCAAGATATTTTGAACTGGACTTAGGGCAAAGGTTGACAATGGCAGACCACCTGGCAGGTTCTGGTAGATTGGACTACCACCTCTGAGCAGCCAAGAGGAGAAATCACTGTCCTTTCGCCTTTCATTCAACCATTGCCAATGTGGCAATGGTTGAATGAAGGCCCTAACAGAGTGTGGTTACACACGGTGTTGTAATGAAATGCCTTGCAGGGTCATGAGGTAGCATGGAGAGTTGTTTTAGCGTCTCTGAGTGCTCTCGAAGTTGAGCCACAGCATCCTGAACTTTGGTGCCAAACAAATTATCTCCCTGACAGGGAAGGTCTACTAGTTTGTCCTGGACTTCTGGGCGTAAATCAGAAGCCTTTAGCCAGGCCCACCTTCTGGCACTAATGCCAGATGCTGCTGTTCTCGAAGATGTTTCAAAAGCATCATAGGCTGCTCTGACCTCGTGCTTCCCTGCATCCAAGCCTTTTTGGATTATGATTTGTGCTGCCTCTTGGTGCTGTTGAGGCAGAGAGGGTACAAATTCTTCAATCTGTTTCCAGAGATTTCTCTGGTGTTGAGTCATGTAAAGTTGGTATGCTGCAATTTTGGAGTTGAGCATGGCCCCTTGGTAGATTTTTCTTCCCATCTGATCTAAAAATCTATTGTCCTTTCCTGGAGGGACCGAGGCATGAGTTCTGGTTCTGCGAGATTTTTTCTGAGCAGATTCCACCACAAGGGAATTGTGAGGAAGTTGAGTTTTCTCAAATCCTGGGGCAGCTTGAACTAGATAGGTAGAATCTACCCTTTTATTAACAGCAGGAGTTGTACATGGGTGTTCCCAAATCCTCTGCTGGAGCTGCAGTAGCACTTCGTGGACAGGGATGGCCAGATTGTGCTTAGGAGGATCTACAAACTGTAAAATTTCCAGTGTCTGTTGCCTCTCATCCTTTTCAGCTTGTAGTTGGAAGGGTATGGACTCAGACATCTCTTGGATGAAGGATGAAAATGAAAGGTCCTCTGGAGGTGACTGTTTCTTGGATTGAGGTGGAGAGGGATCATACATGAAGTCCTCTGAAGAGGGCTCAGATTCTGTATCCGACCAGGTATCAGAAGTTGGTGTTGGATATGGAGGAGGCTCAGGCCTTTGAGGTGGAGGTATCCCAGAAGGGCCTTGCAATGGATCTTGTGGATCAGGTGAAGTTTCTTGCTCCTCCTCTTCTTGCCCAGGCATAATGGGCAATGAAGCTAGAAGGTCCTGATATCTCTTAGTGAGCAGGCTGTGTAATTGTGCTTCAGAACTGGAAGTGTCTGGAACTGTGGTAGAAGGCTTTAGCAAAGAATACTTGAATTTCCCCGATGACTTTTGCATGGAAGATGTTCTTCTTTGCAAAGGGGGTTTGGATGGTGCCATGGTATAGAGAGACATCGATTGTGTAACCGATGGCATCGATGATGTAGTGAAGGAAAACATCGAGATAGGAATCATCGATGGTATAGGCCGGGTTGGCATCGAAGGCATCGAGAATGGTAAAGGCACCGATGGTATGAACGCCTGAACCGGATCAGTCATCGATGTAGACGGAATTGTCGAAGATACCGCTGGCATCAGCGTATACGCCGGCATCGACTGAGCTGTCGGCATCATCGGCGGAGTCGCCGGCATCGGCTGTGAAGCCGGTATCGAAGGAACTGCTGACATCGGCGATCCCGCCGGCATCGACATGGTTGTCGGCATCGGTGATGGCGCCGGAATTTGATGCTGTAAGGCATCGGTGACTATTTGTCTGATTAACACAGTCAAGTCAGGAATCGAAGTTGATACTTGCTGTGATGTCGAAGGTATCGATACTGGAACCGATGGAACCGTAGTCACCGAAGTTGAGGAAGACTTTTGCTTCTTAGTGATCGGTTCATCCGGCGGCGGAAGCAATCGATGCCGTCTGTGCTTGTGCTTCGATCTTGGTTCAGATACCGACCTTGTCAATGAAGTGGAGGGTGTTGGAGAAGAGGCATCGCCCGAACCCTCCGGAAGTCTTTTCTTGAGAAGAATCTTTTTAGTAAGGCCTACCAGTGATGATTTTGTGGACGTTGTCGGTGAAGGCCCCGATTGGATTTGAAAAATCTGTTACAAAAAATACCCACATACACACAGTGTACTCCAATACACCACAAATGTAAACAAAGAACAAAGAAATAAATGTATTGGTCTTATTTATACACAGAGCACTCTATCGCCAGACTACTAATGTAAGACCCGCTATTCACGAGTAAAGCATTTTAAATGGCTTCTCGTTTACCATAGGGGTCTAGTTTACTTTAATAATTCCTGCAAATATTTTGCTTGCTTTTTCAAATTTTCTTAAAAGAATCTATCACGTCCTCCTGTGGCGGAAAGGCGCCAAAAAACAGTCAAAGAACATTAAATCGCCGCGAACACCATTGGATTTTTTCATTACATACTGTGGACCCTGAAGGTTTAAATGAGAGAATTAATTGGTATTCTCTTATCTGATGTCGTTTTCCCCTTTAAATTTTCTACTGGAACTGTGAATGGTTTCTTATATGATATGGTATATCATGAACTATTTCTGAAACCATTTTGAATTTTTCTTGAGACCATCCGAGAATTATGAATTATGTTTTCTGTCCACCTAGGATACAAATATCCCGTCTTTAAGTTCGCCAAAAGAGGAACAGATAGGAACCTTCTAACCTCTTTTTCGTCGTAGCATGAGGACGTGATAGTGCACTTCAGCTTTGACATGCGCACCTCTTGGTATATTTGTTAACGCCTCCTTTTTTGAGGATCTGTCAGATGACTGTTTTTTGGCGCCTTTCCGCCACAGGAGGACATGATAGAAACCTTTGTGTCTCCCGGATGGGGTGGTAACGAGTGAGTGTTTCCGGTATAAATTGGAGTCCGAGCGTCTGCCATGATTCAAACGCCGCGGGCTAAATGAGAGCCCGCAAAAAAGTTGTCTCGCAGTGAATTCGCCGCATCAACGTTATTGAGAAGATTATCAAACTACCCGTGATTTCCCCTGAGGCAGGACAACCGTCCGAAACATGGCCATGTCGGGACTTATGGGACTTCATCACCATTTTTGGATAAGTATTCCTCTTTAATCATGCGGTACTAATTGGGAGTTTTCCCCTATAATTTTCGTATGGATTCTTTTAAGAAAATTTGAAAAATCAAGCAAAATATTTGCATGAATTATTAAAGTAAACTAGACCCCTATGGCAAACGAGAAGCCATTTAAAATGCTTTACTCGTGAATAGCGGGTCTTACATTAGTAGTCTGGCGATAGAGTGCTCTGTGTATAAATAAGACCAATACATTTATTTCTTTGTTCTTTGTTTACATTTGAAAAATCTGTGCCATTTTTTCTTGGCGGAGTTTTCTGCCTTTTGCAGTCATCTCCTGGCATTCTGGACAGGCAGCGATGTCGTGCTGTCCTCCAAGGCACCGAATGCATTCAATATGCGGGTCCGTTATGGACATTGTTCGGTTGCAGGCTGGGCACTTTTTGAAGCCTGATGACATCTTGACTCGACGTCCGTCGATGAAAAAACGCTGAATTTATTAGCGAAAGCTAATTTCTTTGTCACCGTCCGGTGACAAACAGTATGAGACCCGAAATGGGGCAAAATTTTTAAAGAAAGTGTTGACTTTTTTTGTCAAGTTGTGAGGAAAACCTCATAGGGCTCCTGTGACCGCGATGTCGATGGCAGCGCAGAAAAAAGAAGAGACTGAAGTGAGACCCCTGTGGCAGGGAATATCATGGCATGCCGGGCATGCTCAGTAGCCCCAGGCTGCCAGTTAAAAGCTTCTAGAAACTTTGCCAGAAGTTTTCCCGCATTAGGGCTCCGTGAGTGACGTCACCCATATGTGAGGACTAGCATCCTGCTTGTCCTGGGATAAGCAAATGTTGCTTACCTGTAACAGGTGTTCTCACAGGACAGCAGGATGTTAGTCCTCACATATGGGTTACCGTCAGTGGACGGAGCCCTGCTACGGAAAAACTTTTCTGTCAAAGTTTCTATAAAGCTTTGACCGACGCTGGCACACTGAGTGCACTGAGCATGCTCAGTCTGAAATTATCCCTGTGAACACAGGTGTCTCCCCTCAGTCTCGTCTTATAGCAAAAAGCGCAAGCGAAATAAAATAATAAAACGAATGTAGACCCAACTCCGCGGGGTGGCGGGTGGGTTTCGTGAGGACTAACATCCTGCTGTCCTGTGAGGACACCTGTTACAGGTAAGAAACACTTAAGCAACACTTGCTTTCTCACAGGACAAGCAGGATGGTAGTCCTCACATATGGGTGAGTACCGAGCTGAGGATGCGCGAGAGTGTACCTGACGCACCCAAGACGTGCAAAAGGCGCAATGTCAGGGGTGGAATTTGGTAAGGAGGGCATCCTGAAACCCTTAACGGGTTTGGTGGAAGGATGTTGGGTAGTGAAACCGAACAGAAGAGGAGTAGACGGACTAGCCAAACATGGAAGCATGCCGGCCAGTCTTATCTAAGCGATAATGGGCTGCAAAGGTATGGAGAGAGCTCCAGGTCGCAGCTTTACAAATATGTACAAGTGGCACCGGCTGAAGGTGAGTTATTGAGTCTGGTATGGCCCTAACAGAGTGTGGTTACACACGGTGTTGTAATGAAATGCCTGCTTGTTAGTAGGAAAAAGAAATACAGACCGTCAATTAGGAAGAATAGGTCTGTTTGCCCACTGGAACTCGCAGCTTGGCTTTTGCCACAGGAGGAAAGAGTTAGGTGTAATTCCTATGGAGTGTACTGCGGTCTGGATAGAATGCAAGTGCACTTTTACAGTCCAAGGAGTGGCAAACCCTCTCGCTCTGGTGAGAGAGAGGTGTTGGGAAAGAGTATATTCTGAGTAAGGTGAGATGCTGCGTCTACCTTAAGAAGGATATGAAGTTGAGTACGTAAAACCACTCGGTCTCGGAGGAACGGAGGGTCGGGTGAGTATGTAACAAGGTGTGGAACTCACTGACCCTGTTGGCAGAAGTGATGACTACGAGGGAAAGAATTTCCCATTGCAGACTGTTAAGTGAGAGGAATGGCAAGGCTCGAACAGGGAACGCATGAGTCTTGTAAGCACTAATATATAGGCCCCATTCCGTAGCCAGTAAAAATAGAGGTGGCTTAATCAGTGGATAACCCATGGTAAGCTGACTCGGAAGGGGTTGAACTGTTAATCGGGTATCCCCACTCCCAAGTGGTACACCAATTGGAATCGAGGCGTACCCATGTAGAGGATGTCTGGGGAGCAGAATCTGAGGGAGTAAGAGAAAAAGAGTGGTGTAGAAATAAAGGGGGTAAAGCCCTTTTTTTTTTTTTTTTTTTAACGACACGTGGTAAATCATGCCATTTTGAATGGTAAGATTTATGTGTAGAAGGTTTTTGAGATGCTACCAGTACCTGAGAACATCAGTGAGTTCATGATATGAGACTGACCTGTAAGAAGGCGAATTGGTTACTGGTATGATAGATTGAAAAGTATGGGAAAGCATACTGGTCTCGGCCAGGACGTGGGTCCGAGAACAGTGAACCCTGTCCCGGTGCAGCAAATTAGGGGTGCTGGCTATGAGAGGAATCGAAAGAGACACATATAAGAGGCCTTTGTTGCAGCAAAGGCGTCCATGGGAACGCATTGGAGACGTGTAGGGAGTAGAATCTGTCCACCGTATGGTTTGATTCAGACGCAGAGGGCAAGTTCGGTTGACCTCAGTGCTAGAAGATTTTCCTCGCTACACATATAATCCAAGACCATCCGAGAGGATGGAAACTTATGAGGAGAAGGTCTGCTAGTGCGTTCAGTAAGTATGTTAGATAAGTGGCCCGGGGATGCATGGAGTGAGTAAGGGCCAAGAGTAGAGCTGCACAGCTTCCTAGCAGAGCATTGTGCGTGCTTGTGTGTTGGAAATATCACAATGTCACTATGCTGTCTGTCTGTATGCACAAAGGTTTGCTGCAGAGGCAGTATTGTATGGCATAAAGGCATAAGTCATGACTCAAAGCTACAGGAAGTTGATGTGAAACTCTGCATGGAGCGGAATAGACGCATATTGGGTTGAGAAGATGTTAGTTCGAACTCTGCACCCCTGAGTAAATGCAAGCATGAGCAGGACCAGTCTAGGTTTTGGTTCTAGATCTGCAATATGGATCAGGGACGATAGTGGTTGAACAGCTTAGGTCCACTGATAATTGGATTTCACTGAATCTTACTCATAGCTATTTTTTGGGACATATGAGTAAATGCATGGTGAAAAAATGCCGTGGCCCAGCAATGAAAGAATTGAGGGGCTGAGGTTATGGTGTATGCGCGCAGAGACATAAGAATTTGTCAGAATGTCTGCGCGGTTGTTGGACAAGAAGTACATTGTGACTGTGGTATCCAGAAGTGTGCTATATGGGATTTATGGTAGTGAACAGCAATCCCAGGTAGCAGATTTATAGTGAGTCATGAAGAAGGTAGAGCTCCTTACTTGGGTTGACTGCTGTTATGCAAGGAAAAGCATGAATGATGTTTTACTCCATAGAGAAACAGCAGTCACTGCTAGTGATGTAATGAAATACCCAAGTTGCCGAAGCTGGTGCAACCGGCAGAGCTTGGGATTGTAATATTGTTGACTCACCATGAAGCACACAGAAAGAATAGAGGAGAAAGGCAACCTACTTACTGCGGTATGGAAGCATGGAGACGAGAGATACCATTTTACCTGCACCTTCTGAAGAAAGTTGATATTTTTGAGGTCCAGGATAGGCGGAGTGTAACTACTTTCTGTTGAAAGAAAGAATAGTGAAATTAAAACTCCCCCACCTCCCCCTTCTACGCTTTATAGAATCCGGGGGACTGTACCCTGAACCTTGGTACAAAGTGGGGTGGCCGCTCTGATATCCGGCAAGTTGAGAGACCAGGAGGTGTCCAACTGGCGGGGCTGACATAATCAGGATATCATGTAATCTCCCACGGGAGCGTGAGCGGTAAAATTCGTACCCGCATTTCTGTGTGCTATACAAGAAAACGTCAAGACCTGTCGCCAGGTCTCGAGGTGGACTTGCAATTGAGACAGTGTTTGCTGAATCTCGTGTTTAGTAAATCAGCGAATACATCTGGAATTTCTGTCCTTAATTAGGAACCAGAAACTAGAGTATTAATCAGTACAGAGTCCCGATGCTAACAACGAGAGGATGTCCTGATGTAATCCCAAATGATTGGTAGAGAGGTTCTCTTGGTATTGTGTCCGACATAGCTGGCAACAGCGATATGTGACACTAATACGGTTCTTGGAAGGCCAGACGACCTAGAACCTTTTGAACCATAAAGCCCGATTTAGAGAACAGGTCTCAATGGGATTGTCGCTGAAGTGGGATTAGAGTAGACCATCCGTCGTGGATCGCAGAAGGAAGAGCCGGCGAAGATTGATGGCTCCATGGATTTCAGGAGTCATCGAGGGATAGCCTGAAGGACGTATACATCTGACTCAACCCTGTAACCTGGTATGGTAGCGCAGGTACAGAGGAGACAGGTTGAGCGTTTCTGGGGCTACCACAGTAATTTGTGGAGGGTCAGAACCCCGCACCGGTGTCGGTGGGGAACGCCTCAGGTACAGGGGAGCCATTATGACTCATAAACCCGGCCCTCTTTTCAGTGGCTCGATGTATCGTGACGCCAATGCAGAATTTCTCTGAACTCGGTCCGGTTATTCTGGAGCACTGAGGACTGCCAGCACTGTGTGGAACAGTGGCAATGGTAGTAGCGATGTTGCTTGGCCCGGTCATTCTCTAGCACCGGGTAGGATAGCACCGATGTGCTGGATGGCGTCGGTGGCGGACGGTCACCATGCCGGTGACAATGAGTGCCACGGTGCTCTGCCCGGTTTTTCCCCAGCGCCGAGGTGGATGCCCTCACTGTCTTGGATGGTGAATGATGACAGACTACCATCCTGCTTGTCCTGTGAGAAAAACTGGAAGCACAGGGCTGCTAGAAAAATGTAATTTGGAGATTCTTGGCAGAGAACGTATTAGGATCAAAGTAGCAGCTACAGAAAGGTGTATTATTAATTGGGAGTCACATTTGAAACAAATTAGAGACTGCAGGAAGTCAGCATGCCTCTTAAGTCAGATAGAACACTGCCTTTTGGCAGAGAGATAGATGGGGAGCCAAAGGAAAAGGACTTACCCAGACCCAGATAACCACAGCCTGTGATTAGGGATTTTGAATCTGCAAAAAGTAGGTTCTATGTGGTCCTAAGGAAATTGGGCTGGCCTATAGCTGTTTATCTTACTGGGAAATCCTGTTGTCTAACAAAAGGAGCTGAAAAGTGTCAAGTGAACACCGATGTCTGGAATAAAGTTATTTTACTTCAAGTGGCTGGCTCTGAGCAGTGCTCCAGAAAACTGTCAGCAGGTCATGCAGCACCTAGGCAGTGACCTGTGACAGAATGCTAAACACTACTGAAGGGTTAAGGGTTGCATTTCTTTTAGGGAGGCATTTGTTTATAGGATGGGAATAATGTCTTTAACAAAGAAATGGCATATCTGAGATCAATATACCGTGGATTCAAAAAAGTGGGAGTAATAACACATAGAAAATATGTCGAATAAGAAACTCATAATAAAAGCAGACATATTTGAGAACAGAACATAAGAACATACTTTATTTTCCTTTAAAACTTCTACCCTTATAAAAAAAAAATGCATAAAACAAAAAATTCTGCTGTATAGTTTGCTGAAGAATGGCAGACACCAGCAGGCAATACTTCATTAAATACCAGAGGAATTGCTGAAAGCTGACCATCTGTCACTTTTAATTGAATGGCACTTTTCAAAACATATATTTAAGACCAAAATTAAACTAACCTTTTTTCCAGGTTTTAGGCCTTTTTTTGTTTTGAGATTCTCATTATGAGAAAAGCTTTTTGCCAAGATGACATTTTTAGGAGGCCTGCCCTTCCTGGGAGCTGTAACAGGTCCAGGTGACCTGCCCTGACCTAGTTTCCTACCCCGCTGTGCTGATACTGGAGAAGACTTCTGTGTAGACTGCATTGACCGAATTGTTTTAGAAGGGGATGATATGCTTGTATTATTCTTTGCGATGGAAACTGAGAAGGAAAAGAAAACAGATGCTAAGACTGGAGGAAATTGGTCAATATATGGTGTTTCATTTTGTTTTACCAGTTATAAATTTACTGTAAGTCATTCTTATAACCTTTATAAATGCAATTGTTTTCCATGAAACAAAAAATACATAATGTTGCAAATTGTGGCAATTATTCATTAAAGTGAGACAGAATGACGGACAGTACCAAAACTACTAACCTATTTACCATTTGTTTTTAATTAGAACAAGCTCAAAGTAGCAATAAAACACTATTTTGTTATAAGCTGAATAACTCTACAAGGAATTTTTGCTTGTAACATATATACAATTTATAAACATGTCCTTTCTGGCAGCAAACTTCAGCTTAACGTCTAACATACTGTGATAAGTAAGCAATCCCCAAAATAAAATGCAACACAATTTAATTGTTAAACTGGGGAAAACAAGATGATAGTTAATGCTACAGCTGTCCATGGGACATATATGAGCACAGAGGCATTTCACATGATTTCCATAGAAACATGCAATTTTTTTAGGAATTTGGCCTGGGAACAACAAAAGCACAGGTTCAAACTTTGAAACTCCACTATCACACTTACTCTTAACCCAGCCAAGGCAACACACACATCTTTCAACTCACTGCAAACATGCAACAGAGGTGAAGCACACTTAGGCAGTCTCCAGACTACTCAAGAGAAATCAGCAGACTCCTTATATTCCAGTCTGCCCATACAGATCTCTACAGTTGGTCTACTGATTTTCCCTGGAAAAGTCTGAGGTCATAACATCTCCTTTGATTTGAATCCTGTAAAAACAAACATAAGAATAAAAAAAAAAAAAAAAAAGAATAGAGCTTTGAGATTTGAACCTGCATTTTCCTCTGCCCAGAGGCATATTCTATAGCAGTAGTTCTCAACCTTTTTTCTGCCATGACACGCCTGACAGATGATGCTCACATGTGTGACACACTGCACATTACATTTAATAGATATACTAAAAAACAAAATCCTAGATATTTTATTGTTCAAAATGATGCAGGAGAAGCATAACATTCTTCAATTTCAATAACTGCTTATAAATTATTATTAAATGTTTTTTTTTTCACAAAAAGTGTAATCTTTGCTTACTGCATCAGTAAGAAATCTGGGACTGATATGCATATGCAGAGCACAGTTTTTTTTGATACAGACAAACTTTCATGCATCTCACTGTCAACCTCAGAAAGGTCTGACCTCTTTTGGAGTTTATACAGAGAAGAGTTAGGAAATTTCCCCTTTCAAATCACCATACAAAAAATCTATTCAAATTCTGATATCCCCTCAGTATTAGTACTTCAAAATCCTTTCCTGCCAGCCACTTTGTGAAATAATATGAAAACCTGCTAAAAAGACATTTAGAAATTATGTAACAGCCATACCACAAGAGCACTAACACCCAGGACTTGAACAGCAACAACCTAACCTATGAAAAAGCAAGACTGCAAATATAGAACACAGAACACTTACTATTGGAAAAACAAAGAAAACCAGGCTGCTCTAGATTCCTACACAGAATCTACATCCTAGTTTGCAGAATCCCTCACCTCTGTCAAACATGCAGATTGACCTTTTGTAATACAGAATAAAAGGCCATAAATTATAAACAAGCATATAGAGAAAAACAAACTCCAAGAAGTGGGGAGGTGCAATGGGATGGCAGGGCAGGATACAGCAACATTTATGGCTTGGATTGATGGTGGCAGTGATTGCCAGGGTTGAGGGGAAAACATCAACAGGGAGTGGTGATGAGAAGCTCCTTGCTCTGCACTCTCCTGAAGTAGCAAGCACATGTGGCTGTTATAGAAGGCATAGTCTTGCTATGTCAAATTTTTGGTGACACTGTTGAGAACCCACTGTTCTATGGGATCAAAATTATGACCTGTGTATTTTTCCAGCTCCAGGACTTTTCCTGCTGCACTCTATGCAGAAGGTAGGCTACTTAAAAGCATGCAAGTACTGTTACTGGGTAATTTTGTGGACTGTTGATTTTTGGGTGAGGCAAACAAGTCATCACAGTTAATAGGAAGCAATAGGCATCCATTCTGTTCATTTCCTATGCACTATCAAGGATTTTTTTTATAGAAAATATCAGGCACTTAAGTAGAAACACCATAAAATCCTAAACAGAACTCAACTGCACGTTCATATACAGCTCTTATGAAGAATACAGATTAATCTGGATCTTTTAAACATTTTCTAAATAGCTTGCTGTCTTAATTACAATTTTATACAATAATCACCAACCCAAAAAATGGTAATTTCCTTTGGCAGGGGCACCTAACTTGTCATTAGGACCATCATGAAAAAGGAGGGAGACAAAAGGGTTCACTACCTATTTTTCAATTATCAATAAATTAAATTGGAGCTTTGGTATATTTCAAAATAACTTCTACCGAAAAAGCTGTGCTGATGACTTCCCTTATTTCAGTAAGGGTTGCATCCCACCCATTGCAAAATTAATTTGAATTTTGTTATGAGTAAGAGATGCTGCTGTTTTAAGGCATTTCAAGGATTCACCAACTACATATCTTAAAATGGTAAAAGGTTACATATTCCATTCAGAGTTTTGCTCATTTCAAAATTAAAAACAATATGTCATTTATATTAACTAGACTGATACACAGAATCTGTGAATAAGATACTGTGACAAACTTGCACATTTTAAAGATGCTGATTAATCGTGCTTTAATTTTGTATAATGCTACTTCTTGGTTAAGCAATCACACAAATCTAGCAGCACATCTATGAACCAGTGCAGGTTTGTATGAATCTAACAGAACTGCATATTAATCTCTACCTTGCACTTTTCTTTATTCATAAATATTTTAGCCAAATTGTTTAAACTTGCAGAATGTCACCTTTAGCACACAAAACTAGAAAATGCTTTATAAACATCATTTTCAGCAACAAATCAAATGATAGCAATCCAAATGTTAACATGAGAGTTAAAATGTTCACTTTTAACACTTTTTGCAGAAATGGCTGACTGCCTTTACTACACATGGTCTAACAGCACAAACAATGGAAACAACTACACATTGCAAATGTTCGTTAATATACATCCTAATACATATACACAGGCAAATTATATCTGAGCAGCAGCTTCCTACCTTAAAATGTATTCATGGGAACTCAACATTAGCAGCACTGGCCATTAAGATACTTGAGCTGCACTTCTTGGATTTTCTTCCTTACCAGGGCTACTGAAACTGAAGTATGAATGCTTTAACAAAGCCCATGCTACTTGTGCAGCCCAGAAACATTAGCAAATGGGGATGCAGTTATTTGCATTTGTTAGTTTAAGCAGAGGGGGAGGAGAAAGGCTGCTAAAGTAATTAGCATTTTGTCTGCAGGCTTCACCGACAGTGATCATCAGTCACCTGCTCATGCTTCCTTCAACCCAGCCTTCAGAGGCAGACCAAAGGTTACACTGGGTCACAGAATCTGGAAAGAAACTAAGACAGGCAAAATCTAGCTGCCAACTCACTGATTTCTGCAGACAAAGGTGCCCCCCTCCTGCTGGACCACATGTTTCGTGAACTAAAGCTCTTTAGAGTCTCAAGAGAACTTGTTAAAATATGTTATTGAAAAAGATGGAGAGAAAACCCTAATGCTGTTTACAATTACTGCATCATTTAACAGACATTTAAAACAGAAACAGCACATTAGCTTTTTAAAGACACTGCTTAGCATTACAATGATATATATGCAGAAGAAAGTGCTAAGAATGTGTTCCATACTGCTTTAGTAATAAAAAAAAATTTCAGTTTCACTAAGTTAACACACTTCTAAAGAAAAACACATAAGGTCAGATTGGTTTTCCATTTTCTTAAAATCGATATTACTTGAAAAAGATTAAACTTTCTGGGGCCAATGTAATAATGTTCACCCTGACTAGTGCATAGCTTAACGAGTGGTTGGATGCATGTTTTGGATGCTCGTCCTTAACTCCCTATGTAATAAGGGAATCAGCGCATCCAAAACGTACATTTATTTATTTATTTTATTTATTTTAAATTTTTATATACCGGAATTCCTGTATGCAATACAAATCAGTCCGGTTTACAAGTAACGAAAGAGGTTGCCCTGGTCTGGGAAGTTAGACCTGGGTTTTTTTACATAGAACATGGAACAATAACAATAAACCATTGAACATTATTACAAGTAACATAGAATGTAACAATCCAAAGTACATCCAAACTAAGGCGTAGCAAATAGCGCTCATTACATGTAAATGCCATGTAGATGAGGCTATCAGCTATTACCCCGTGATGCAAAAAATCGCCACATGCCCAAAGCGCACTTTTTAACCTGTCAAATTTTGCGTCTACCTCAGAGCAGGTATAAAGACTGGCCATGTGGCAAGGGATCTACTTAAATACAAAAAGATACTGCTTTCCTGTGGTTCCTCCACCTATTATCATTGCAATACAAGGAGGAACCACAGAAAGCAGCATTCTGAAAAAATAAAAAGGCTTCACGGAAAAAATATAAATTCTGAGCATACAATAAACATGCACATAATACACGCTCCAGGCCATGTATATTGTGCCAGTAAATTCGCCGCCATGAGATACAATGGACCAAGAGAGGTGAGCGTGCACGTGTTAAAAAAACAAGAGCCCAGTTAGGATGCACGTTTTTTACACATACTTTATTGCATTGGCCTGTCTGTTGGGTATTTCTCATTACATGCTATCAATATTAAGGCTTTAGTTAAGCAGAAATTACTGAGGAAAGAAAGGCTTATTAGTTAGAATGGAATGGACATGGAAACCAAGTAACATTTTTTCTTCTCTGTTGGCTTGAATAAAGTAAAAAGTCAAAAGCATTATGTTCTAATCCACAGATATTGTTTTTTTTTTTTTATAAAAATGACAATTTTTAGAGAGCTCCACACAAGTTCTCTCTAAAATATTTAAAATCAATGATAACGCCACGGGAGGCCTCTTTTACCTTCCTCCTTCCTTCAGCCTGACTTCAGACACTGCTCCCATGCGGTCCGGGGACCGCCCAAGCTGTCCTCAGCATGGCGGGCCTTGCCGCCGTGTCCCGTTACAACAGGAAGACGCAGTCATCTCTCCTATGCGGCCCAGAGGCCGCAGAAGCAGGGGGCCTCTCCCACAGCGTGGAGCTGCTGACGGTCCGTGGTCCAGAGGCTGCACCCTGGACCTCTCCAGCAGCGGTCGCCGCCATCTTCTACAGGCCTGCCCTCATGTGCCAGGAGACACCTACAGCGTTCCCATGTGGCCCAGAGGCCACTAACCTATCTCAGGCCCTCCGTGGGGATAGGGCCTGCTTCCCCGGACTCGCCTGGCAGCTGGAGCCGCCTGTGATCCTCCTTCAGCTGTAGGGAGTTGTCCCTGACGTCGGGGCCTGCCCTAAGGCCTGCTTCTTCTCTGCAGCCGTTGTGTGATAGCAGGGCCGCTGTCCAGGGTCCTGCACTGCTTCCTGCGTTGTCCTAAGTGGCGAAGCCGCGCCTCTCTGCTCTTCTTAAAGGGCCAGTGCAGGTGTGGTTCCTTCCTGACTCCTCCCTGGGTGTTTCCTGCGTCAGCCTACAAAAGGCTTCCACTGTCGGTTCTTCCTCGCCTTCGCAAGGAGCAACTTCCTTCCTGGAGCTGGTCTCCTGAGGATCTCCGTTTCCAGCTCCTGTCTGGCATCTTTGTCTTGGGATCCCATTCCTTGTTCCTGATTTCTTTGATGTTCTATGTCCTGGTCTCTTGTCTCTGTGATGTCTTCAGTATCCTGATGTTCCATTCCAGTCCAGAGATTCCTGAGGTTCCGTCTTCCTGTCCCTCGGGGTCCGTGACCAGTCCGGTAGGGCACGTAGTGGCCCAGTGGTCCGTGACCACCCCGGCTGGGGTGTGTAGGGCGCTGGTGGGATTCCTCCATCTCCGGAGCCGAGGGTACCCATGTTCCTGTCTGTCTCTCCTGGCTCCTGAGTCTTTTGGACATCCGCTTCATCTGTCCCAACTGCTCCTCGAGTGTCCGGGGAGTCTGTTCCAGATCCTTGCCTTGGAGACTAGTCTTCTTCCTTCGATGCTCTGGACTCCAGCTATGCCTAGCCCCCGGCGGGCAGTGCTCCGGTGGATAGCCTGAGGGCCAGTCTGGCCACCGCAGCCTCCTCCCCGCCTGTGGGTGTTAGTGCTCTATCTGGAGTCTCCATCTCGAATTGAAGATCTTCCTCGTCCATCTGAGTACTGTCTCGGATCTTCACTCTCGTCTGATCTTTTTCATGTTCAGGGTTCCGGAGCTTTCCTCCTGTGCTCCGTTTTCAAGTCTAACTTTGGGATACCTTCATGATGTGTCTTCCACGCCAGGTTGGAGGTTTGTCCTCCTGCTGTTGACCTTCTTGATACGTCGATCGCCGGGTTCCCGAGGCTCAGGTCAGGACGGGGCCACCTGGAATTTTGGCCGATTACCTTCATCTGTTTGTCCTGATGTCCTTCTTGGATTTCAGTCCTTCTCTTCAGTACCTATTTGCCATCTTGAAATCTAATGTAATTGAGTCGATGCCAGCCTTGCTGCTTCACCTCCAACGTGGTCCGCGACCATTCCAGCTGGGGTGTGTAGGGCGCGTGGCGTTGCAGCACTCCTTTCAAGTTACCTCAGCCCCTGAGTCTTCGTCTACTCCAATGTCTGAGTCTTTGCCTGCCTTGAGTCGTCTGAATCCTCGTCCTGGGTTTTGTCCTCGTCTGCCTTGTCCTCTGTCCGACCTGCTGCTTCCCGCCGCTCCCTAGCGGCAGTCCGAAAGGGCTTGGATCAGTCGGAGGACCATTCAGAGACCACCATTGTGATAAATTGCAGGAAGACCTAGTGAGACTGGAAAATTGGGCATCCAAATGGCAGATGAAATTTAATGTGGATAAGTGCAAGGTGATGCATATAGGGAAAAATAACCCATGCTATAATTACACAATGTTGGGTTCCATATTAGGTGCTACAACCCAAGAAAGAGATCTAGGCGTCATAGTGGATAACACATTGAAATCGTTGGTTCAATGTGCTGCGGCAGTCAAAAAAGCAAACAGAATGTTGGGAATTATTAGAAAGGGAATGGTGAATAAAACGGAAAATGTCATAATGCCTCAAGGTGCGCTCCATGGTGAGACCGCACCTTGAATACTGTGTACAATTCTGGTCGCCGAATCTCAAAAAAGATATAATTGCGATGGAGAAGGTACAGAGAAGGGCTACCAAAATGATAAGGGGAATGGAACAGCTCCCCTATGAGGAAAGACTAAAGAGGTTAGGACTTTTTAGCTTGGAGAAGAGATGGCTGAGGGGGGATATGATAGAGATGTTTAAAATTATGAGAGGTCTAGAACGGGTAGATGTGAATCAGTTATTTACTCTTTCGGATAGTAGAAAGACTAGGGGGCACTCCATGAAGTTAGCATGGGGCACATTTAAAACTAATCGGAGAAAGTTCTTTTTTACTCAATGCACAGTTAAACTCTGGAATTTGTTGCCAGAGGATGTGGTTAGTGCAGTTAATATAGCGGTGTTTAAAAAAGGATTGGATAAGTTCTTGGAGGAGAAGTCCATTACCTGCTATTAAGTTCACTTAGAGAATAGCCACTGCCATTAGCAATGGTAACATGGAATAGACTTAGTTTATGGGTACTTGCCAGGTTCTTATGACCTGGATTGGCCACTGTTGGAAACAGGATGCTGGGCTTGATGGAACCTTGGTCTGACCCAGTATGGCATTTTCTTATGTTCTTATGGTGGTCTCAAGGAAGCATGCAGGTTCGGTCGAGGCTCAGGGTAAGGATGTTTCACCACAAGGGCACACATTTCATCCTGCGCTCGAGAGCGCCCCCTGGTGCTCTCGTCCATCGCAGCACAACAATTTTAAAGTCAGAATTCAAAGTGCATGTCAATTGATCAGCACAGAAAGGCTATGGAAATTTAGTTGTGTATTAAATATATCATTTAATATTAAGCCTTTCAGAATCAATAACTTATTTTACTACTACTAATTTCTAAAGAGCTACACTAGCCATATGTGTTTTACACATATACATGAAAGAGTCCCTGCTCCATGGATATTACCTTCTAGTTAAGACACACAAAAGACTATGGGAAGTGCACTTAATGAACAAAAGTAGTTAGGATTGGAAAGCTTCAAAAAAGGTGAGTTTTTAGAATGGATTTAAATATAGCAAGAGAAGAAGCATGACATAGGACTCGGGAAGCTTATTCCAGGCATACAGGGCAGAGCTGGCAATGGAGAAAGGCACAGATAAAGAGTGACTTGCCCAATGAACAATGTTCACAAGGAAGGTTTTAGGGATGGAGGACAGAAGATAAGTAAGGAGGAGATGTAGAGTGACTGCATTTGTAGGCGACTAAGCTTGATTCACGGATGCAAGTGAGGAGACATAAGAAGAGGAGTTACACGGTAAGAGATATTTGGTCAAATTTTGAACAGATTGCAGTGGAAAATCCACAAATAGCAGGTTGCAGTCTAAGCAGATTTGTGCTTTGGTAGTATCTCAGAAAGGAATGATTGGATATTAATGAGTTTATAAAGGAAAAAATGAGATGCTTTAACAGTGTTTTTGATGTGTGTTGAAAAGGAGAGAGAGAAACAAAAGATAACCCCAAAGTTAAAAACCATCCATACAGACAGAAAAAGAAAAAAAAGAGGGGAAGTAGATTTGGGAAGAGCCAAGCCCACAGGGGCAGTTCAAGGTAATCTGCTGCCTGAGGCGAGGGATGAGATGGCATGCATCTCACCCACAAGGCATGGCACAGATTAAAGCCTTGAGAGGGCCTCTTCTTTTCCGTTCCGTGCTCGATCTGATATCACCCACATGTGAGGACTACCATACTGCTTGTCCTAGGAGAAGTGATATTACTAAGAAGCTTATAATATTGATAAACTGCTTAATATGATGTAACCAAGAAGCTGGCAACACTGCCACACCCTCAGGAACCCTATGACCTACCTCCCAAGTTTCCCTAGCATTTTCCCCCTGGAGAAGTGGGAAATGGGTGAATAAGGGGGGGTCTGTGGGTGGCAGACTGTCTCCTGGTCAGTACAAGGGTGACCTAGGCAAACTTTACAGCCTTGTGACCCCCTTCCTTCCAGACCTCACCACACACACATACACAATTAAAAATTATGCATTCATAACAGATTTTATGTAAGGACATTCATAGTCTTTCGAGGTAAAAATACCACAGCATGTGCATTATTTTTACATGCACTGCTGCAATACCTACCAGAAAAGCTTGACCAAAAAAAAAAAAAAAAAAAAAAAAAAAAAAAAAAAAAGATTTGGAACCCATATGTATTAAACCTATTATAAAATATATTTCGATAGGGGTCTGGCCCTCAGAAAGCTATGAGCAAACTGAATACAGTAAACCTCCCATACTAAAACAGCACTAAATGCCAGCACTCAAACAGTAACAACCCTACCTATAAAAAGTAACACAAACTATTACATCAGACCCTAAACATCAATGCATCTCCTATTAGGAAAACAGAACAAGCCAGGCCGCTACAGATCCCTACACAGGATATCTCACTGTAGTCTCACATGCAGAACACAGACGGCCCCCACACCAAATATAGAATAAAGATACCATAAAGTAAAAATCGAAACATGTAGACAAAAACTAAACTGGCAAGAAGCCAGATGCTATATGCAGTGCAACAATGGAAAAATAGAAACATTCGTCATAAAATAAAATTAAGAAATATAACAATCATAATAGTAAACTATAGTAATAGAAAGAATACATATTTCAAAAGAGCTGAAAACCAAGTCATTCTATTAAATTATAATTATTTTTTTTAATTATCAAAAACTAATAAAATATTTCAAAACAGACAACCACTACCCAACAATTAAAACTAATAAGAATTTTTTTTTAATTCTCTGTTCTCCATACATGGAATCTTTTGGTTTCCAGTCATCCTGAGATTGTTATGGATTGGGGAAGGGGATGCACAAATTTTATCCCCTCTCTCACACACCCTTACACAACTCCCTCTTTCATACACACACCCATGCTCTCATGCATACAGGCTCAGGGCCTCTCCCTCTTCTTTGGGCTGTGGCAGGCTGGGGTTCGCCATAGCCCTGATGGGCCTCTCTTTGAACCACAGCAGGATGGGGGCTCTCACAACCACGGTGGGCCTCCTAGGAATCCTACGGACACTTTAATAATCACTCTGTGGCAAGGTGAGATGGTCTTTGCAAGAATGTTTTGATAGGAGCACATTTTGCAACCTCACTCCGCCTGACAGAATTACCCCTACAAAAGCACCACAGTTTTGGGTATGCCATCATAATGGCATTGTCTTCTTCCTGCCCACGTGGGCCTACACAACAAATTCCTTATCTGGGTTCGTGTGGGCAGGAAGGAGGAGATGCCATCATGGCACTGGAAGGAGGCTGCAGCTATAGCAGCAAGGCAGGAAGGAGAAGTCGACTGAGCAGTGTCTACCCACACAGACAAAAGAATGTGAAGGAGCAGTATTGTGTCTGTGGGGCTCCATGGGCCGAAGAGTCGCCCTGTTGGCCACAGGAGTTAAATGAGGTGGTGGCTGCTGCTGCTTGTACTTCCAGAGGGACAGAAACGTGAGGAAGAGAATGTGTGTGTGCGCGCAAACATGTGCATGTCAGAGAGAGAGGGAGGGGGAGTTTGTGTGCAACACCCATTCCTCTCCTCCTGCTAACCCACAGCAATCTTAGGGCATATGGAAATGAACCCACTCGGCCACACACCCAAGATTGATCCTTTGTGATAGCAAGTGTTGCTTACCTGTAACAGGTATTCTCACAGGACAGCAGGATGTTAGTCCTCACATATGAGTACCATCATCAGGATGGAGCCCAATCACAGAAAACTTCTATCAAAGTTTACAGAACTTTGACTGGCCCCTACTGGGCATGCCCAGCATGGCACTAACCCTGCAGCCAGCAGGGGTCCCCCTTCAGTCTTATTTGATAGCTACAGGCAGTGCCGAAAAAATAAAACAAAACGTTGCGAACCCAACACTGTGGGGCGGCGGGCGGGTTTCGTGAGGACTAACATCCTGCTGTCCTGTGACACCTGTTACAGGTAAGCAACACTTGCTTTCTCACAGGGCAAGCAGGATGGTAGTCCTCACATATGGGTGAGTACCGAGCTGAGGATGTCCGAGTATGCACCAAATGTACCCAGGTGTGCAACAGGCACAACAACTGGGGTGGAATTTGGTAGAGGGCATCCTGAACCCCACCGGGCAGGCAGAAGGGTGTTGGTACATCACGTTATAAATAGGTTATGAAAGACAGACTGGCCGAAGACAGAATCTTGTCTTCCGGCTTTGTCCAAACAATAGTGGGCTGCAAAGGTGTGGAGGGAAATCCAGGTGGCAGCCCTGCAGATGTCAGGAAGCGGCACCGATCGTAGGTGTGCTACTGAAGTCGCCATGGCCCTCACAGAGTGTGCTTTAACATGGTCTTGAAATGGAATACCCGCTTGCTGGTAGCAAAAGGATATGCAGTCCGCCAACCAGGAGGAGAGAGTCCAGTTCTATGGTTAAACTGCAAGTGTAATAATAATATCATAATTTTAGTCTTAAACTAGAAATTACATTGCATAAGGAGGAAATAACATACTTAAACTAATAGTATAAAGAGAATGATGTGTTCCTACTAAAAAACAGTCTGTATGCTACAAATCACATAATATTGAATCACATACTAGTATCAAGACAGAAGAGAACTAAAAATTATTAAAGAAGAAAGTATATATTCTTTACCCACAGGCTTCCCTAACTTGTTTGGGTGGAAAGAGACAAACAATTGAGTGTTTTCCCTGTGGGTCGCTGTACGGTCTAGGTACAACGCTAGAGCCCGTTTACAGTCAAGGGTATGCAAAGCCTGTTCTCGTGGGTTGGCATGGGGCCTGGGAAAAAAGGTAGGTAGTATGATGGATTGATTTTTAGATGAAAATCCGAAACTACCTTAGGAAAGAATTTCGGGTGAGTGTGGAGTACCGCTCGGTCTTGCAGAAGTTTAGTGTAAGGCGGATAGGTAACTAGAGCCTGCAATTAACTAACTCTGCGAGCTGAAGTGATAGCCAAAAGGAAAATCACTTTCCATGTGCGATATCGAAGTTCACAAAGTGAAGAGGCTCGAATGATGGTTTCATGAGCTGACTGAGAACTAGATTAAGGTCACAGGAAGGGGCCGGAGGACGCAATGGGGGCTTGATGTGGAGCAAGCCCTTCAAAAAACGTGTTACAAGGGGGTGTACTGATATAGAGACATCCCCGATACCTTTATGGAAGGCGGCTACCGCACTGACATGCATTCTAATGGAGGAAGTCTTAAGACCTGACTCTGATAGTTGCCAGAGATAGTCCAGAAATTTTGGGATTGGACAGGTAAAGGGGTCAAGGGACTGAGAAGAGCACCATGACGTGAACCTTTTCCATTTGTAAGAGTAAGCTTTTCTCATGGAAGGCTTCCATGAAGCAATCAAGACACGGGAAACCGATCAGAAAGGTTAAGTGGTTGAAGGATTAACCTTTCAACATCCATGCCGTCAGGGACAAGGCTTGAAGATTGGGATGTCGTAGGCACCCGTCGTTTTGAGTGATCAGAAACAGGTCCTTTCCCAATGGAATGTGCCTGCGGATGGAGAAGTCCTGAAGTAATGGAAACCACACTTGGCGTGGCCTGTGAGGTGCTATCAGGATCATGGTTCCCTTGTCCTGTCGTAGTTTCACAAGAGTCTTCGAGAGAAGACGAAGTGGAGGGAATGCATAAAGCAGACCGGTTGCTCAAGAGAGGGAGAATGCGTCTCTGGGTTGAGAATGTTTCCTGCGAATGAGAGAGCAGTAGTTCTCCATTTTGTGGTTCTGTGGGGACGCAAAGAGGTCTATCTGAGGATATCCCCATTGTTGGAAGATGGAGTTCGCTACCAAGGGGTTGAGAGACTACTCGTGCGGTTGAAAGACGCGACTCAGCTTCTCTGCCAACACATTGTCCACTCCCGGTAACCAGGTGGCCCTGAGGTACATCGAATCGGAGAGAGCTTCCTGCCAAATCGGCGCAGCTTCCTGACACAGAAGGAAGGAGCCTGTGCCTCCCTGTTTGTTGATGTACCACATTACCACCTGGTTGTCAGTCTGAATCAGGATGACTTGATTTGAGAGGCAATCCTGAAAGGCCCTGAGAGCATATCTGATGGCTCGAAGTTCCAGGAAATTTATTTGGTATTTGGCTTCCTCTGGAGACAAAGAGCCTTGTGTCTGCAGATTGGCTACATGGGCTCCCCACCCGAGGTTGGAAGTGTCAGTGGTGAGAATGATCTGAGGATTTGGAGCCTGGAAGGGCAATCCCTGGAGGAGATTGGTCTGATTTTTCCACCAGGCGAGAGACAGACAGAGTGAGTCGGTTATGCGGACAATGGCTGACAGAGGCTAAATAGCTTGAGTCCGAGACCTCAGAGTCCAGTGCATGAATCTCATGGCCAAGCGGGCCATTGGTGTGACATGGACTGAGGACGCCATGTGTCCGTGGAGGACAAGAAATTGGCGTGCAGTCGCGGAGTGCTGAGACTGCAGCTGATGAGCAAGGGACGCAAGAGTCAGTGCTCATTGTTGAGGTAGGAAAGCCTTTGCCTGTAAGGTGTCCAAGTCTGCCCCAATGAATAAGGTTTGAGATGCGACTAAGTAGGATTTGTTGTAATTGATGAGAAATTCCAGCAAAATTAGGGTGTAAGGTTAGATTGAGGGACGACAGAGCAGATTGCTGAGTGGGAGCCCTGATTAACCAATCGTCCAGGTAGGGGTAGACGTGAACACCTTGGGTTCTGAGGAAGGCTGCGACAACTACGAGGCATTTAGTAAAGGCTCGTGGCGCAGACGCTAGGCCGAATGGGAGCACTCGATATTGAAAGTGCTTGGGGCCTACTAGAAACCTCAGGTACTTGCGATGAGCTGGAGTTATCGCAATGTGGGTGTATGCGTCTTGGAGGTCCAGAGAGCAGAGCCAATCTCCTCTTTGTAGAAGAGGTAGAAGCAATCCCAAGGTGACCATCTTGAACTTTTCTCGTTGAAGGTACTTGTTGAGGGCCCATAGGTCTAGAATAGGACGGACACCTCCCGATTTTTTGGAGATTAGGAAGTACAGGGAATAGAACCCTAGGCCTTGCTGAGAGTATGGAATGGGTTCTATTGCTCTTGACTGGAGAAGGAGGGAAACCTCTTGTTCCAGAAGAATGGCATGGTCGGACATTCTCCACGTCTGTAGAGGTGGGGAGTCCAGTGGCAGGGCGAGAAAGTTCAGATGGTAACCCTGAACAATGATTGCCAATACCCATTGGTCGGATGTGATTGGATGCCACATGTTGTGGAAGTGGCACAATCGACCTCCCACTGGTATGTGCGACAGAGGAATGTGGCTGCTGCTCTCTAAGTGGAAATCAAAAACCTGAAGCAGGTCCTGGTTGAGGAGCTGCTTGTGGTTTTTGTTTACGGGCTTGACGAGACTGCGGTTTTTGATAAGATCTCGTGGCATGGGATCTGGATGGTGGCGAGTAAGACTTCTTCAGATGGAAGAATGACTTCTTAGAGTCCTTTCTGAAGGGCTGTTTTGAGGAGAAGTCAGAGTCATCAAAGAGAGCTGTCTTAGGGTCTCATGATGGTCTTTTAATTCTGCTACCGTCCATTGAATCTGCTCACCAAACAGACTATCTCCGACACAAGGCAGGTCGGATAACCGGTCTTGTACTTCTGGGCGAAGGTCAGAAGACTTGAGCCAGGCCCACCGTCTTGCCGAGATGGCAGCTGCAGACACTCTGGTAGAAGTGTCAAAAATGTCATAAGATGTTCTAATCTCATGCTTGCCTGCTTCAAAACCCTTGTTGACTAGGGTTTGTAATTGTTCTTGAAATTGTTGAGGCAGGGAGTCTGAGAAGTCCTGTATCTGCTTAAAAATGACCCTGTTATATTGGGTCATATAAAGCTGATAGGCGGCAATTCGGGAGATGAGCATGGCCCCTTGGAATACTCGGCAACCAATGTTGTCTAGGAACTTCTGTTCCTTTCCAGGAGGAACAGATGAATGAGGCTTTGACCTCTTTGCCCTTTTTTGTGCAGACTCTACAACGACCGAGTGGTGATCAAGCTGAGATTTTTGAAAACCTGGGGCTGATTGTACCAGATAGGTAGTGTCAGCTTTCCTGTGTACTGGAGCAACTGATCCAGGATGATCCCAGTTCTTCTTGAGGAGATCGAGAAGGACCCGATGGATGGGTTTAGATGTGATTACCTTGGGGGCATCTAGGAATTGGAGCAATTCCATCAACTGGTGCCTATCATCCTGTTCAGTCTGCAATTGGAAGGGGACCAATTCAGACATTTCCTTCACAAAGTTTATAATGGAGAGGTCCTCTGGAGGAGAACGCTTCCTACTCTCAGTGGGTGAAGGTGGTGAAGGTAAATCATCTGTGTCTGATGAAGTGTCATCACCCCAAGTGTCGTAAGGATCAGCACCTGCTCCTCTAGGAACTAGAGGGGGACAGGGTGGCTGTAGACCTGAAGGTCCCGGTCTAGGCTCAGAGGGAATCGGAGGAATTATCGGAGGTACCGAAGATGGCATTGAAGGCACCGGTGCAGGCATCAAGGGCATCGATGGATGACTCAGTGGCGCTGACGGACGTATCGGCATCGATGGATGGGTCGGTGGCGAGGGAAGTATCTGCATTGATGGCTGAGGCAGAACTCCCGATGAAGGTATGCGAAACGGTGTTTCTCCTCCCGATGACGCAGTCAATAAGAACATAAGAAAATGCCATACTGGGTCAGACCAAGGGTCCATCAAGCCCAGCATCCTGTTTCCAACAGTGGCCAATCCAGGCCATAAGAACAAGGCAATTACCCAAAAACTATTCCATGTTACCATTGCTAATGGCAGTGGCTATTCTCTAAGTGAACTTAATAGCAGGTAATGGACTTCTCCTCCAAGAACTTATCCAATCCTTTTTTAAACACAGCTATACTAACTGCACTAACCACATCCTCTGGCAACAAATTCCAGAGTTTAATTGTGCGTTGAGTAAAAAAGAACTTTCTCCGATTAGTTTTAAATGTGCCCCATGCTAACTTCATGGAGTGCCCCCTAGTCTTTCTACTATCCGAAAGAGTAAATAACCGATTCACATCTACCCGTTCTAGACCTCTCATGATTTTAAACACCTCTATCATATCCCCCCTCAGTCGTCTCTTCTCCAAGCTGAAAAGTCCTAACCTCTTTAGTCTTTCCTCATAGGAGAGCTGTTCCATTCCCCTTATCATTCTGGTAGCCCTTTTCTGTACCTTCTCCATCGCAATTATATCTTTTTTGAGATGCAGCGACTAGAATTGTACACAGTATTCAAGGTGCGGTCTCACCATGGAGCGCACCTTGAGGCATTATGACATTTTCCGTTTTATTCACCATTCCCTTTCTAATAATTCCCAACATTCTGTTTGCTTTTTTGACTGCCGCAGCACACTGTACCGACGATTTCAATGTGTTATCCACTATGACACCTAGATCTCTTTCTTGGGTTGTAGCACCTAATATGGAACCCAACATTATGTAATTATAGCATGGGTTATTTTTCCCTATATGCATCACCTTGCACTTATCCACATTAAATTTCATCTGCCATTTGGATGCCCAATTTTCCAGTCTCACACGGTCTTCCTGCAATTTATCACAATCTGCTTGTGATTTAACTACTCTGAACAATTTTGTGTCATCTGCAAATTTGATTATCTCACTCGTTGTATTTCTTTCCAAATCATTTATAAATATATTGAAAAGTAAGGGTCCCAATACAGATCCCTGAGGCACTCCACTGTCCACTCCCTTCCACTGAGAAAATTGCCCATTTAATCCTACTCTCTGTTTCCTGTCTTTTAGCCAGTTTGCAATCCACGAAAGGACATCGCCACCTATCCCATGACTTTTTACTTTTCCTAGAAGCCTCTCATGAGGAACTTTGTCAAATGCCTTCTGAAAATCCAAGTATACTATATCTACCGGTTCACCTTTATCCACATGTTTATTAACTCCTTCAAAAAAGTGAAGCAGATTTGTGAGGCAAGACTTGCTCTGGGTAAAGCCATGCTGACTTTGTTCCATTAAACCATGTCTTTCTATATGTTCTGTGATTTTGATGTTTAGAACACTTTCCACTATTTTTCCTGGCACTGAAGTCAGGCTAACCGGTCTGTAGTTTCCCGGATCGCCCCTGGAGCCCTTTTTAAATATTGGGGTTACATTTGCTATCCTCCAGTCTTCAGGTGCAATGGATGATTTTAATGATAGGTTACAAATTTTTACTAATAGGTCTGAAATTTCATTTTTTAGTTCCTTCAGAGCTCTGGGGTGTATACCATCCGGTCCAGGTGATTTACTACT
Source organism: Rhinatrema bivittatum (assembly GCF_901001135.1). Taxonomy (NCBI): domain Eukaryota; kingdom Metazoa; phylum Chordata; class Amphibia; order Gymnophiona; family Rhinatrematidae; genus Rhinatrema; species Rhinatrema bivittatum. The sequence goes on from NC_042619.1 coordinate 222,553,533, forward strand.
CTTCAGTTTGTCAATCAGGCCTACCACATCTTCTAGGTTCACCGTGATTTGATTCAGTCCATCTGAATCATTGCCCATGAAAATCTTCTCCATTACGGGTACCTCCCCAACATCCTCTTCAGTAAATACCGAAGCAAAGAAATCATTTAATCTTTCCGCGATGGCCTTATCTTCTCTAAGTGCCCCTTTAACCCCTCGATCATCTAACGGTCCAACTGACTCCCTCACAGGCTTTCTGCTTCGGATAAATTTAAAAATGGGGAGGGCATCGGAGCCATCGGAGACCCGGGAACCATCGGAGGAAAAGCACTCATAAACGCTTCCATCCTGGATAGCAGCGGTGCCAGCGCTGCCAGAATCGGGTCGATGATCGGTTCCACAGACGGTGCCAGTGTTGGAGGAACCTGAAGACGTTGTATCACCTTGTCGATGGCCTCCTGAACCATCTGGTCCAGTTCTTCTCGGAGACCTAGAGCAAACAGCCCTGGCTTCGGAACAGAAGAAGGAGGCAGAGGCATAGCCGGAGGGACCACAGTTAAAGGCGGAGTCGCGGCTCCCGATCCCTGATCAGGTGAGGGTTGCCTCGGGGACTCGGTCACAGGAATGGTCGGTGCCTTTCCTGGACGGGGTCTCTTCGACAGCGGCTCGGACGACGGCAAGGTCGATGATTTCGCTCCCTTGATGGTCCGAGTCTTACGGTGTCGATGGCTATGTTTCTCCCTGCGATCCCCTCGATGCTGAGGGGGAGTGGAGGATGTCGATGGCCGAGAAGTCGTCGCTGGCGGTCGGTCACCGGTCGGTGGTCGATGCTGGCGCAAAGTTGACGGTGCCAGTTCCGACAACGTCGATGCGATGGATGGAGTTGGGGTTTGAGCACGGAAGAGAAGTTCCATCTTCTCCATTCTGGCCTTGCGACCCTTCGGTGTCATTAAGGCACATTTGGTGCAGGTCAAGACATCGTGCTTGCGTCCTAGGCACATTACACAGACTTTATGGTGGTCTGTGATAGACATGGTGCGGGTACAGTCTGGGCACCGATGAAACCCCGACGCCATGGCCATGGAAAAAAATCGAGCTGTGGTACGATCGACGGCCAGTAGGCCACGAGGGCCAAACTCGATGGTAATCGACGGAAAAACAGGTAAAAACTTACCGGAGTACCGCGGACTGAGAAAAGTTAGAGGGGGGACCCCTGTGGGGCAATTAACTTTTAGTAATTCCGTGAGGAAAATTCCTGTCAGGAATCTCTTCAGAGCTCCTTTACCGTGAGGCTACTGCTGCACGGAAAAAAGAAGACTGAAGGGGGACCCTTGCTGGCTGTAGGGTTAGTGCCATGCTGGGCATGCCCAGTAGGAGACAATCAAAGTTCTGGAAACTTTGACAGAAGTTTTCCGTGATTGGGCTCCATCCTGATGATGTCATCCATATGTGAGGACTACAATCCTGCTTGTCCTGTGAGAAAATATGGGCAATTTCATCCTTTGTGATTTCAGAAAAGGAAGAAAGTTATGGCAGGGCCACAGAAAAGGGAGGTGAATGTAGGGAAGGTGGAGGAGGTGGCAGTAGAGAATTCATGATTAAACTCTTTTCATGGAAGTCATCGTTGTCTGGGAAGAATATGAAGAGGAGGTGAGAAGTGGCGGCGAATGTAAAAGACAGCAGGGACTAGAGGCAAGGGTGTGCCACAAGGACATAATCTTACTTGATGAGTAATAGCAGACCAGTAATAGTATTAAGCCAGCATAGGAAGAAGATGCACTGCAGAGTGGGTGTAGCAACACAGGGAGCAAACTGGAGATTAGCAAAGTTTAAGGTTTTGCATGCCTTATAGTTTGTCTACTGCAGACTCATGCCTGAGCTTTCATGTTTGGAGGCCCAAGCTTTTAGAATACACTTCTACCGATATTGCTTATGGAAGAAAGTTATAGGTAAGCAAACTTGCATTCTCTATTGACAAGCAGGCATGAATTAGCAATAATGAAAAGCTTGTCCCAAACTAAAGGGTAGATTTTCAAATAGCGCGATTTGGCGTACTTTTGTTGACGCATCAGGCGCAAACAAAAGTACGCTGGATTTTAGTAGATACGCGCGTAGCCGCGCGTATCCGCTAAAATCTGGGATCGGCGCGCGCAAGGCTATCGATTCCGTATAGCCGGCGCGTGCCGAGCCGCGCAGCCTACCTCCATTCCCTCTGAGGCCACTCCGAAATCGGAGCGGCCTTGGAGGGAACTTTCTTTTGCCCTCCCCTCACCTTCCCCTCCCTAACCCACCCGCCCGGCCCTGTCTAAACCCCACCCTTACCTTTGTCGGGGGATTTACACCTCCCGGAGGGAGACGTAAATCCCTGCGCGCCTGGGGGCGGGTCCGGAGGGCGCGGCCACGCCCCCGGACCGCAACCACGCCCCCAGGCCCGCCCCCGAAACGCTCCCGACACGCCCCGAAAATGCCGCGCGGATCGGGCCCGCCCCCGACACGCCCCCCTCTGAAAACCCCGGGACTTACGCGAGTCCCGGAGCTCTGCGCGCGCCGGTAGGCCTATGTAAAATAGGCGCACCGGCGCGCAGGGCCCTGCTCACCAAATCCGCCCGGATTTAGGCGAGCAGGGCTCTTAAAATCCGCCCCTAAGAGTTGCACTGTGAAGCAAACACTGAAATAGACAACCCTGGCTCCACCAGTGGAGAATGGACTAGTGGATGAACATACTGAGCAGAACTGCTTGTCCAAAGTTACTGTCACCGTGGGACATGATGTCCTGATAGTAGTGGAACATAAAAGGTGTGAACAGATGACCAAGTAGCAGCTTTGCAAATGTCCTCAATAGAAGTGGCCATGGTTCTCACCTGATGTAATTTGTAAGTCAGCCAGCACAAAATAGTCTGCTATACAGAACGCTAGCCAAAGTTCATTTGTCAACTGTCCTTCCCAATCTATTGGGATGAAAGGACATAAACAGGGTGACTTGGATGCAATCCTGGAGGCTCTGAGTAGCCTGGCGTTACTGTGACCTCAGGGTCCACTAGGCTCTGCGCATGTGTAAGCATGCAAGGGAGTAACATGGATGGTTGCGGCTATGTGCCCCAACATCCTCAACATTTGCCAGGCTGATACCTACTGGCTCTGTTGAACCTCTGCCACAACAGTCTCCAAGGCGAAGGCCCTCTGGCGCAGCAGAAAGCCCTTGGCCTGAGCCGTGTCTAGCAGGGCTCTGATGAAGTTCAATTGAGGTGATGGACTGAGATGGGACTTCGGTTAGTTGAGAACGAACCTTAGTGACTCCAACACCAAGATGGTCAAGCACATGGACCTGATGGACCCTGCCTGAGATGTGCTCTTAACCAGCCAATCGCCCAGATAGAAAAACACATGCACTTCTGTCTACAGAGGTGCGCCGTCACCATGGCCAGGTATTTCGTGAAGACCTGTGGGGCAGACACAAACACAAACGGCAACACCTAGTACTGGGACTGCTGTTTTTCCACCACAAATCTGAGATACTTTCTGTGACCTGGGAAGATCTCCATATGGGTGTATGCACCCTTTAAGTCAAGGAAGCATAGCCAGCCCCCTTTTTGCAAAAGGGGGATCAAGGTGCCCAGGGAAACCATTTTGAACTTTTCCTTTTTTAGAAATTTGTTCAAGGCCTTTAAGGTCTAGGATGGGATGCAGTCCTGCTGTTTTCTTTGGAATCAGGAAGTACCTGGAGTAGAATCCCCATCCTCTTTGCCCTGGTGGTAGGGGCTTGAACCCTCTGGCCATTAAGAGGGAGGAGAGCTCTGTTCATAGTACCAAATGCTCTGTTGCGCTATTTAAAGTCAATAAAGACTTGTCGTCTCTCTTCCTTACCTTAATTGTAAAATCATTTGAGGAAGGGCATCTTCCAGATAGCCTCAAAAAAGCAGTTATGAAACAGATTCTTAAAGAATCGATATTAGATGGGTCTGATCTAAGTAACTATAGACCCATCTCTTCCTTACCCTTTGTGTCAAAGGTTATTGAGCAACCTGCCTTGACTCAACTAAATAGTCATCTTGAAAATCATGAGATTCTTGATCCCCAACAATATGGGTTTCAAAAATCCATGAGTACAGAACTCTTATTGCTTTCTCTAGTTGATTCATTTAGAAGACGACCTAATGGTAGCAAGTTTCTCCTTATCTCTCTTGATATCTCAGCAGCGTTTGATACAGTAGATCATGATATATTTTTATTTCGCATTCAAGAATTTGATATATGTGACAAGGTTTTGGATTGGTTTACTAACTTCATCAAGAATGGAACGCCACGTGATTTATATGAATGAGTTTTCTCAATTGGCTAGTCTAAAACACAGGAAACCTTCAAGGATCCACCTTTTCAGCCGTTTTAATATTTGTCTAGCCCTGATTGTGAAGGTGCTTGCCACGACATGTGATGGTTATAAGATCAATGCTGTCATACAATTTTTTATCCGTATACGTTCAACTTGGAAAGAAACTTTAGATAGTTTACAAATCTGTTATTCATCGATTCAATCTTGGTTATACCACAATAAGCTGTCTTTGATTATGTCTAAAACTGAAATTCTAGTTTTAAAACAATTGTATTCTCTTAAGAATTATCATTCGCTTTCTTTGAGAAATTGTCTTTTTGAATAGTCTATAAAAAATTTAGGTGTTTTAATTGATTCTTACCTTTCCGGTAAGCCTCAAATTAAAGCTGTAATTCAATTGGGTTTCTATAAGCTTTGAGTTATTGCAGGTTTAAAAAAGTTAATTCTGAATGATTATGCAAGCTATCATTTTCCCCTGATTGACTATTGCAATAGCTTATATTTAGGACTACCTGCCTCTACACTACAACTTCTGCAGCTTGTCTCCTTATTAGTATTAAATGTAAACAGCACATCACTTCAGTTTTAATGTATTTAAACTGGTTGCCCATTAAACAATGCATTGCCTATAAAGTCAGTATGCTTACTGCTAAATTGTTGAACCCAAATACCTGCTCTTGGGCAAATGCTTTATTAAAAGTGTAGAAACCATCCAGAGTGCTTCAAGCATCTCAGCAGGGCTTGTTAGACATCCCCACAATTAAACTTGCTCGTCTTTCTTCTACTAGAGACTCAGCCTTTTCTGTAGCAGCCCCAACAATATGGAACTCTCTACCAAATGAACTGAGACTAAATCCTTATGGCAAGGTGTTTAAGATGATACTCAAGAGTTTTTTCTGCAATAGGCCTCCTAGAAGATTTTTGATTACATTTTCATAGGCATTTGATACAGATGATTTTTAAAATAATTTAACTATTCTTATATATATTTATTGTAGTTTGAACTATTTTTATTTTTTGTCATTTTATTTATGTAAATAACTATTTTATGTATGTTTTATCTTTTACATCGCTTCGGCCGTTTAGTGTGAGGTGATTAATAAATTCATTCATTCATTCTCCAGAAGCAGTATGAGGACGGGTGGCACCGGCTCTATCATTGCTATGGGATCGAAGCCCTGCAGTGCCCACTCCACCCCCAACTGGACTTGACACTCCAGCTCCTCCTCAAACATTGCCGATACCAACTGCTACTGGGAGGAAATAGGGGTGGCCAGATCTTCCTTGGACCCATGAGGGAGATCGGCGATTGGCACCAGGCCTGGTGGAGACTGCGAAATAAAAGGACGGAACGATGGCAGTGGGTTTCAATCGCTGGCAGGTACCACCACCTTGGGGGGGGGGGGAGGGGGGGGGGGGGAACAGACCATGAAAAGAAACTTACCCGAAATGCCGAAAACCCTGACTGGGGACACTATGGGGAAGCACAGAGAGGGACCCAGCGAAGGTTTTAAGAAAAAAAAAAGATTGTGAAAAACCACGAAAAAGGAAGTTCTCCACAAAGCAAAGCTAAGTTTTTAGAGCTTAATCAAACCACGAGGCTCACAGCTCGGTGGAAATAAAAGACTGAAGAGGGACCCTGCGTGACACATGGTATAGGGCATGCTCAGAATGCCAAGTCAAAGTTTCTAGAAACTTTGGCATAAGTTTTCTACATCGGGCTCCATCTGATGATGTCACCCATGTGTGAGGCCTACCATCCTGCTTGTACTCTGAGAAATTGCTTTACAGGTGGTATATGACGTCCAATAACTAATAATAATGAGACAGAGTTTTAGATTTATTTTTTTTTAAATGCAGATTGTATGATCACTGATTGGTGGGGCAGCTGGATTTTCTGATGACCTGGAAAACCATTCTTGTCTGAAGCTCCTGTTGTAGTATATATATTGATATATCTACAACTTGTTTTGAAAGTTCAATACGTTTTAACAAGTTGAATATATCTTCTTTAGGTTCCATCTTGTAGAACAGGAGGAAAAGAATCATGTTGGCCAACTTTTGGAAAAAAGTATGCTGTTTCCTTAGGAGAGATACTCCTGGGAGGTTGCAGAGAGAAGTGTGATAGAAAACCAGTAGAGTCTTATTCTTCTGAATAGCATAATGGAAAAACAAGATTCAGATTCCTCCTATTAATCAGAAATCAGTACTGGTGGTTTCTCTGATGTTGTCCCCTCCCAGAAGAAAGTGAATCATTGTACTTAGCCTAGACAAGACATACAGCTTCAGGAGGGATCGTAGACTAACTTTCTGCTCTGGTATTATTGATTCCAAAATGGGAGAAATTTATTCCAATAATTGAGGAGGAAGAAAATCAGTAAAAGATTTTTGATGATTCTAATGACATCAATCTCGCCATGGAATGGCAGTTAGCTGCAAGAAGTTCACTGGAAGAACTGCCTGATTAGCAATAAAAAATTTTTGGGAAGATGTGATCCTATTTTAATGTTTCCATGCCAAAACTGGAGTCTGAGTGCGAGAGGGCATCTACACAGAAAATGGCACTATGATTTTGTTTGCAGATGGTGCTAGCTTAAGTACAGAGGAGGGATTCCCCCATTGGGGACTATCTTTGCCACGAGGAAGAACTTGTTGGCACGAGACACGTTTCGACACCAAGGTGCTGGATTTACTGTTATCATCCTTAGAGGGTGAACAGTGCCTGTGCCAAGACTTCTCAGCCTTATGGCACCAATCATAAGGATTGCACTTTTTTATATTCAGGCAACTGCTTCTATATCAAAGAATGCTTTATTTATTTCTTTTATTTACTTAATTTTCTATACCGATGTTGGTATTTACCTTCACACCGGTTTACAATGTTTCGTAACTAAAAGTCATAAAATTACAAAAAAATTTCAACCAAACAAGTAACTATAAATATGAATCATTCTTAAATTAATATAAATGAATCAAATCATAAAGTAAATGTTAGAATTTAAAAAAATAATCTAATTAAAACATGCCCATTAACATAAAATAATTAAAAGAAAGCATCAAAATATATAAATATTGAGAATTACTGGCTGACTTCTAATTGGAATGCTTGTACAAAAAGCCACGTTTTTAGTGCTTTCTTAAATGCTTTTAAATCTTTCTGGAGCCTTAATTCTATGGGTAACATATTCCATAGACCTGGACCGGCTATTGAAACAGCTCTTTCCCTAACAGAGGTAAGTTTAGCAGTGGCAATAGAAGGACTTATAAGAAGACCTTTATCTGCTGAGCGCAGGTGTCGTTGTGGAGTATGTATGCGAATAACTGCATTCATCCAGCTTTACTTTTAACTGCCAAAATCAATGCCTGAGAACTTATAAATTCTTTCGACATAGTTTTTTTGAGTTTCTGACCCTTGGAGACATGCAAGCACAGATAATGCAATCTGACCTAGCTGCTGATCTGAGTGTCATTCTAAAAAGCCAACAGGAATATCTCTTGAACCTTGGCTTTTTGTCTGCCATTTTGAAGACTGACACCAAATCTAACTCAATTTTTAAGGAGACCAGTGAAAGAAAAGTAAAAGAAATTAAACGAAGATAAGTGAAAAAGAAAAGGATGCGCTATCTGAAAAAACCCCCCAAAAAACCTTTGCTCTAGTGGAAGAAAAAAATATTTAAGACGACCCATGCGGCGATGGCTGTGCAGGAAAGTAAGCACAAGTTCAGATCTTCTCTGTTTGAGTTCCAAGAGAGCTTTCTATCTCAGGGCCACCTGAGTGGCTGATTCTTGTCCCTTTGTCAAAATGACAGAAAAGATAAAAGGGAAGAAATGGCTTGTGGTAGGAGTGGGGAGGAACAAAAGGTGGCTTATTTTGGTCAAGTTATAGTTGGAAATTCTGGAGGCAATATGAGACAAGCAGGCTGAGATTTGGGACTGGATTCTAGAGTAAAGTTCTGATGAAGAAACAACTCATTAGAATGCAAATATACATTAATGTCTTCTATAATCATGTATTTAAGCTCAATCAAGCAAAGGAATCAACTTCTAACTAATTCAGTTTTGTGTAGCTCCAATATGAAAAAATATTCCTTCCAGCAATGGAAGCAGCAAAGAAAAAGGTTAAATAAGATAATCTATCTATTTATTCTGATCAGTAAAATTAGTTTTGAAGTAAAAACTACATTAGTCAGTGAAATATACACATACACTATACCAGAAAAATAAACAGCTCCTACATCATGACCTACAACAGTAGCATATACTTTTGGTTCCTGAGGGCCACAACAAAGCAGGTTTTCAGGATATTCCTAATGATTATGCATGAGAGAAATCTGCATACAGATGAGATACTGTGCATGCAAATCTCATGCACATTGTTTAGGGATATCCTGAAAATCCAACTAGTTTGCAGCTCGCGAGGACTATCTGTCAATATCATGGCACTAAACATATTAAATAGTGCATGCAGTAAAGAACAGTGTTATAGATTTTTTAGCAGTTAAGTTAGCAAATGAACTAATTATGCCCATTTTTTATATATTCACTTCATTTAGGGGCAATTTTCAAATTGTCCATATTGGGGAAAAGACTGCCTACTTTTTATCCCCAGGCTTTGCATCGATTCTCAGTGAAAGTACACATGTGCTTTCACTTTGAAACTTGCCACCAGTAAGTAATGGGCTTCAGCATGACAGGACAAATAGAGACTTGAGAAAGGAAGTTAAGTAGCTTGCTTATTAACAATTTCACATTACAATTTGGCATTTAGAAGTGTTCACATGCACAGCTTGAATATATATTTAAAAAAACAAACAAAGGATCTATGAAAGGAGAAAATGAGCCTTTAGGAATTTGCACCCTGGGTCTTAACATTCCTACATATATACCATTTCATAAAATATTGGAAAGTAGTTTAGTCTTGGAATTTAGTAGATCAATATAAAATATTGTATGGTAACTTGTACCTACTTTTTCTATGGTTACAATAAAGATTTGAAGATGCCATCTATGTATGTACTTTTCTGCTCTTTGAGCTAAATATGTATATGGGAATGTCTTCTCAATGTGACAAAAATTTTGAGTGTTAAGGAACCATGTGCAGGCTTTTTCACCCCATTGAGGGTGGGCAAATTTTCAGGCAGCCAATTTACATATGCAAAATGCTTTTTGCCATGAAAATCACGTTGAAATCAACCTCATAATTTAACTCACAAAACAAATGAGAATAAAAGACAAAAGCACAACAATACAAAACCTACCCATAAAAAGGTATTTGGCTGGGTAAAATAAAAATGTTGAAATGAACATACACTCAGTTTACTTCTAGTCTCTACTTTACTGCAATATTATCTGAAAAAACCCCAAATCAAAACTACTGTTGTCCATTCTGTAGAAATGTGGTTTCAAATATGAATTTCTGGAAGCTGAATATTTGCTTTCAAAGGGGTAGTGAAAATGTAGGGAAAAATGATTCCCCATGGAATCATATATTCATTAATTAGTCCACCAGCTAATTACTGAATATATGCAGAAGTAACAAAAGATGGAATGCAAAGCAGCATATTTAACATTAAGCTTTTTGCTTGCATGAATTTTCCTGATTTATCTTACCCAACTGAACTATATTTCAGTACCAACCTGCAAAAAGTCTTTTGAAATCGATAGCAAGTAAGGAACTACAGTCTTAGGAACTGGTGTTAATTAGCATCTTTGGCATATATTCTATTTAATACACATTTTTATATTCTAAGTAGCTGAGAAAAGCTGTTCTTGATTATGAAATTTTGCAACACTAATATAAATTCCAAGCAAAATTTCACTTATTTTGGATACTTATACGTAAAAATCAACACTATTAAACTCATGGGAAGAAACATTTTTATAAGGCCCTAAACATCAAGCTGCAAATCCCAGAAATGGGTAGAAATGCCCCACTGACATTAATCGTGAGGAATCAAAACGAAGAATAGATGAAAGTCTTCGTTTTGATTCCTCGCGGCTTTCTTAGACCGTCTTTCTTCCTCTTTGCCTTTTGGGTCCACTGACATTAATGCCTGGTTTAACTAAGCACGTTGCCTTACATTTACCACATCCATTTAATTTTTTTTGGGGGGGGGGGGGGGTTCTGTCTTAAATAATTTCTATTAGTATATATTCACTTTCGATGCATATCCAGCATGGCTCTCTGCTTCAACGGCAGGGGAGAAGAAAAACAACCAATAAGGACTGTATAACATAGTCTGGGTAAAACAAATAAGCATGGGTGTTGCTTGCTTATTGCGGCGGTTACTACCCCTACTACCCCTAACTAATCAAGCTAGATATTTCAATGGTGGGGGTGGAAGGGAAATAGAACCAAGAGCTAAGAGAAACAGATAAGTATGAGAGAAAAAAACGTGTGAAACTTGCTGGGCAGACTGGATGGGCCGTTTGGTCTTCTTCTGCCGTCATTTCTATGTTTCTATGACTAACGTACACAACAAAATCTAACTATAATAAAGAGGAAAGTTGTTCCGCACCTGCATTACTGGAATGCAAACTGAGCTCCACCTCTCCCTCCGTTTTCTCCAGCTCCACCCCGCTCTCTCTATATTGTCCAATCCACTACTACCACACAGTACACCCAAGCTCAGCACAGACTCTACTACCACACATCTCAATTACATACTTCCTACACTTCACAGTATTTCTCCGCCCTTGGACAGGCTTTTATTACTAGTTAATATGTAATACCATCTATCTGCACCTATCTATATCCACCTTGTCTGGTAACCACAGATACCAGAACCCATACTATCATAATGTTCTACTGAATAGAATTACTACAAACATTTTGGAATCCAAGAGTTGGGTTGCACGTTTGAGTATGCAAAACAAATGTTTTGGCGACACCATAAACATAAAAATGCTTTTCAATTATTGCTAAAAAATTTGCAACAATCTAGCATGCAGAAATGTTAGATCTTTTATTATTAGATTTCAAAACGTTGTGCATGGGTAGTAGTGGTAAGAGGACCAAGCGATTTCCTAGTATATAGAGACCTTTCATTGCTCAGCTAAATCCAGCCTTTCAGGCTAGGTTCCCTCTACCTGAACGACCGTCAGCTTTGTGAGCTGTTTTTTGTGATTTAGCTCCCGATGTATATATTTAAAGGGAAGATGAATCACTAGATATTCTCTATCATCAATATTTATCTGGATTGATTCCTTTGTATGGGGGGGGGTGGAGGGGTGCCAAACAACTGATACGAATATAGCCTCCAACACTATACACTTTTTTTTTTCTCTTTTTAAGTAACATCCTACTGGAACATTACTGAGTGATTACCAAATCTTTTTGTATATTGAACTGTTACAACTGGAATGTATTTTGTATGTGTGTACTGTTCTTCATGTTTGGCCTTATAAAGTAGAGACATTTAAAAGAAAACTGCGACAATCTATGGGACAGATGTAATAAAGCACACTATCCTTAGTGCATATTACTACTCGTCTAGTACATATTTATATGCATTAAAATAACTGTCAATTTTATAAAGCTTTAAAAGGCCAATGCAGTAAAATGTGCTCTAAGTTTTTATCACTTCTTCTTAAACAGCACTAAAAAGGTTTTCTATTATTTTAATAGAAAAGGTAATGATATAGAAAATGCACAGTAGTTAAAGAATGTGCACTAAAGTAAAGTGAGCTAAAAATGGTAGTTAATTTTAACTTCACTACTGTTTAGTTTCAATAGATAGAGGTAGAAGTTTAATCTTCCCAGAAACTGGGAACAGCGAGGCCCCCTCCCCCCCCCCCAAACTCAGCAATCTATTCACATACCACTCTGATCCTCATTGAAGTCCCCTCCACCCACCTCTACCCAAGAATTTCACTCACCTAACTCCCCACTCAATAACCCATCCCTACTCTAGCTTCCCAGCCCCTTGCCAACTCCATCCCAGTCATTAATCCATTCCCCCTGCCCCAACTGAAGCTCCCCTAAATCTAGGCACTCTAAACACCCCTTTCTACTTAACCTTTTCAGAAGCCCAGGTCCTTCTTGTTTCTCTTGCAGCCATTTTAAAAAAGGGCACCAGTTCACCTGAGGTCACTAATTTCAGCTGATCTAGCACCATTTTTTAAAAGGCTAGTGAGGAAGCAGGAACACCTAGGCTACAGGAAAATAAGTATAAGAGTTCCTGAAGGGTGCCTAGATTGTGAAAGGAGCTTCAGTCGGGGCTGGGGTGGTTAGTGGGTGCTAAAGTGGGGGGAGGGGGGGGCATTGTTGGGTTGATGGTCTGTCTCAGGGGTCTGGAAATATGAGGTCTTCTGGTCCCAGGGTTGTTTTGTTACAGAGCTCCCAGGTCTAGAAACCCTTGTAATCAGGACACCTAAGTTTGGCTGACCTAGAACCAACACCTCCACACCCGAGGGTCCTTTACTGAAGGTTTTAGGACCCAGTGATCCTTTACTCAGGGATCTCTGATTTGGAGGTACTAGACTCATGGATCTCATTATCTGGGAGGTCCTGATCCAGGGCTCCTGGGGATCTGACTTAGATCTTAGACCTGAAAACCTTGATTCGGGGGTCCTGGGTTCCCAAAGTTGGGAACCCAGGACCCCCGAGTTAAGTTTACAGCACTTTTTAGTATTACTATATGCAGCTCATTATTGTGCATTTGCATGGATCGTGCACTAAAAGTACTGGTCTATAGCCAAAATGCTTCCGAAATTTATGTAGTCAAACTATTAAATCTGGGACGAAAATGCTTAAAATTGTTAATTGATTTTAGTTTTCAAGATATGCTACTAGGTCAGTATATCATGGAAACAGTAACCAATCAGCTAGTTTACTAGGCATATTTGAATTCAGCACATCAACAATAAAAAATGGCACATTTTATTGCTGAAGCAGGCTACTTCTAAAAATGTGTATACCAGTGAAATTAGCACTTTTACGCTACCATTTTAACACCATTTTTTGTACATTAAAATCCTTGTTATATACTCATTTTTGCCCACAAAAAAAGTATCTTAAAACAGAAGTAACAAGACACCAAGCCTAGAACACTATTACAACAGCCTTTGACCGGCAGACTGAGCATGCCCAGCCTGCTGCTATCCGCGTGTCCACATGAGGTTCCCCTTCAGTCTCATAAGACAGCAAAATACGAGCGAAAAAATAAAACAAAATGAAGGTGAACCCAACATCGTGGGGAGGCGAGCGGGATTCCTGAGGACCAACATCCTGCTGTCCTAGGAGAACACCTGTTACAGGTAAGCAACTGCGCTTTCTCCTAAGACAAGCAGGATGGTAGTCCTCACATGTGGGTGATTACAGAGCAACCCACAATAGCCGAACAAGGTGCCAACGGGCACAACATTTTATTTATTTATTTTATTTATTTAATGGCTTTGTATACCATCGTTCAGTTGAGCCATCACAACTGTTAACAAGATAATAAAAGACAAATAGTATACAGTATATAAAACATATGAATACAATTCTTATTTAAAATAATAGCAAGAAAGGGCAGGATAAATATTGTTTGAAAATGATAAGATCAGAGTTAAATACAAGCATTAAAAGAAAAATAAATATTAATAGCAAATCATAAAAGAGATAAAATGTAGTGTGGTTAAATGTGAAGGGGTAAGAATAGAGGGATAAGTGCATTGTTAAGGGTCTTGGTATGCCTTCATAAATAGCCAGATCTTTATATCTTTTTTAAATGTCTTTAGACTCGGTTGTAACCGTAATTCGACAGGGAGTGATTTCCATAACTTTGGGCTTGCTACTGAGATCGCACATTCTCTAACTTGGGAGAATTGTGCAGATCGTACTTCAATATAGGTTGGCAAGTTCCAGTGCTTTATAGCCATGCGTTCAACATCCATACTGTGATGTAGAGAGAAAATTGTAGAAGATGTAGAAGGAAACTCTTCTCCGGGGTGAGGAGGGTTGGGCTGCTTCCCACCTTTTGTGGGGGACTTGCTGAAAATTGAACAAGATACACATGCCATGGTTGCATCAGCCATGCAGAAGCTATTAGTATCATCTTGGCTTGATCCAGCATGCATTTCTGGATTGTTTTCGAGATCAATGGAATCGGGGGAACGGCATGGATAAGACCCTTATTCAATGAAACTAAGAAGGTATCCGCTGCTTCTCTGTATTAGCAGGAGGAGACTTTGGAGAGAGGGTAATGTTAGAATTCAGCCTTCTTCCCAGACTCCTTGGCTTTGGGCACTCACTGCATGGCAGGGAGCCACCACTGCATGCTCTGATACACATATTAGTAGGACCCAGCAAAAAGAAGCATAGGGCGTGCATGCCCACTCTGGTGACCGAGTCAGGTTGTCGCCCCAGTGATGTCACATGCTCAAGACTACTTAGCCTGCTTGGAGCTGGACGCCTTGCCTTAGCAACAGGTTCCATGGCCTGTTCCTGGTTCCTGCCTCATTTGCTGTGTAACTGGTTCTGGGCACCGCTCCTACCTGCTTGTTGTCCTTCTCGACCTTGGACCATTCTGGATTTTGCCTGCTTGCTGGCAATCTCGACCTTGGACCATTCTAGATTTTGCCTGCTTGCTGGCAATCTCGACCTTGAATCATTCTGGATTCTGCATGCTAACTGCCTGCCTCAACCCCAGACTGGTTACTGGATTCTTCTGCGGCGTTGTGGGAAGCAGGGGCAGTCTGGCACCCCAGAGAGCACGATAAGAACAGTTGGGTTCAGGACTGGAATAGGTTGCAGAGGACAGACCGGCCAAAAGCACTGTCCTGGCAACTATCCCTGTCGAGAAAGTAGTGAGCCGCAAAGGTGTGGAGTGAACTCCAGATTGTGGCTCTGCAGATTTCGGCGATAGGGACCACCCGCAAGTGGGCCACTGAAGCCGCCATAGCCCGCACAGAGTGAGCCTTCACCCTGCCGGCCAGCTGGAGGCCTGCCTGCTCGTAGCAGAAGGCAATGCAATCCGCTAGCCAGTTGGATAAGGTCTGCTTCCCCACTGCCGTTCCTAGCCTGTTGGTGTCAAAAGACACAAAGAACTGGGTGAACTGCCTGTGACTCGCTGTACGGTCTAAGTAGAAAGTGAGCGCCCGCTTGCAATCCAGGGTGTGGAGAGCACATTACTCCAAGTGAGCATGAGGCCGTGGAAAGAACGTGGGTAGGATGATTGACTGGTTGATGTAAAAAGCAGTCATCACCTTGGGTAGAAATTTTGGATACGTGCGCAGCACTACACGATCATGGAAGAATTTTGTGTAGGGAGTGTACGTAACCAGGACCTGGATCTCACTAACCCTGCGAGCGGAAGTTATCGCCACAAGGAATATAACTTTCCAGGTGAGGAACTTCAGGTCACAGGATCTGAGAGGCTCGAAAGGATGCCGCATGAATCTCGCCAGGACGACGCTGAGATCCCACGGTGTTGCCGGTGGACAAAGCGGGGGCTTCAGTTGGACCAGGCCCTGCATGAAGTGCCCGACCAGTGGCTGGACAGAAATGGGTGCCCCAGCGACCCCCTAGTGGTAGGCGCTGAGGGTGCCGAGGTGTATTCGGACCAAACTGGTCTGGAGGCCAGACTCAGACAGGTGCCACAGGTAATCCAGCAGGCAGGGGAGCAAACAGGAGAAAGGGTCCAGTCCGCACCAGGTGGAGAAGTGCTTCCACTTTAAGCTGTAAGATTTCTGAGTGGAAGGTTTCCGGGCTTCAATCAAGACCCTGGAGACCCTGTCCAAGAGCTGCAGGGGCTGGAGGATCATGCGCGCAACATCCACGCCGTGAGGGCAAGGGCACAGGGTGCAAGGTGCCCTGGTTCTGTGATAGGAGGTCAGGGGCCATCCCCAGCAGAACCGGTGCACTCATGGACAGGTCCTGGAACAGAGGAAACCACACTTGCCTTGGCCAGGAGGGTGCCACCAGGATCATGGTGCCCCCATTCTCTTGTAGCTTTATTAGAGTCTTCGAAAGGAGCGGAATTGGGGGATACATGTACAGGAGGTCTTGTCCCCAGTGAAGGGAGACGGTGTGGCGGGCCAGATGGCCCTTCCCCGGGATCAGGGAGCAGAATATGCTCACCTTGTGATTGTGGGGAGAGACAAATAGGTCCATGTCCAGCGAACCCCAGCGGCGGAATAGGCTGGCTGCTAACGCTGGGTTCAAGGACCACGCATGTGGCTGGAAGGACCGGCTGAGGCGGTCCGCCAATGTGTTTAGGTAGCCCGGCAAGTATGTGGCTCACAGATACATAACCTTGGAGAAGGCCCAATCCCAGACCTGCAATGCCTCCTGGCAGAGGAGAAAGGAGGCCATGTCTCCCTTCTTGTTGATATACCACATCGCCTCTTGGTTGTCTGTTCTGATGAGGATGACTTTGGAGGAGGGCCTGTCCTGGAAGGCCCACAGGGTGTACCGGATCACCCGCAACTCCAGAAAATGTATCTGACAACGGGACTCGGCCGCAGTCCAGAGGCCGAGTATATAGGCCGTCCGTGTGGGCCCCCCACCCAAGGCGAGGTGCTGATGGTGAGGGTCACCTGTGGTGGGCAGGCTGGAATGGGAGTCCTATCTCCAGATTGGACTGGGATTCCCACCAGGCTAGGGCAAGACGGAGAAGGTCTGTGCCCGTCACTGGCACCTCCAAATCCTGGGACGCCTGTTGCCATTGATACCGCAAGGCCCACTGCGGGTCCCTCATGTGGAGGTGGGCCAAGGGGGTCATGTGGATCCAGGCTGCCATATGGCCCTGCAGGCGGAGAAGCAGATGGGCTGGTATCGTCGCTTCGTTGCGAATGAGGGTGGCCAGCAAGGAGAGGGTGACCGCGTGATCCCTGGGCAGAAAAGCCTTGGCTCGTGGCGTATCCAACCTGGCACCAATGAAGTCCAGCTGTGGAGACGGACTGAGTTGTGACTTGGGGAAGTTGATAACAAATCCCAGAGTCTGTAAGTGGTGACCATCAAGGCTAGAGCGTTCATGGCCCCAGAGTGTGAATCGCTCCGGATCAGCCAGTCATCCAGGTATGGAAAGACGTGGACCGAGCGACACCTGAGGAGCAAGCCACCACTGCCAAGCATTTTGTGAAGACGCGTGGGGCTGATGCCAGCCCAAAGGGCAGCACTTTGTACTGAAAATCTGCCGTTCCCACCAGAAAGCGGAGGTACTTCCTGTGGCTGGGGACAATTGCAATTTGTGCATAAGCCTCCTTTAAGTCGAGGGAGCAGAGCCAGTCTCCTCTTCAGAGAGGAATCAGCATGCCCAGAGAGACCATCTTGAATTTTTCTCTTGCGAGAAAATGGTACAACGCCCTGAGGTCAAGAGTGGGGCGCAGGCTGCTGTTCCTCTTCGGAATGAGGAAGTACCTCGAGTAGAAGCTGTGCCCCCACTGTTCACGGGGAACCGGTTCTACCGCGCCCGCAGCTAGAAGGGCGGAAAGTTCCGATTGGAGGGCAACCTAATGGGCAGATGAATCCCACAATGGATGTGTGGAAGCGGTCTCTGGGAGCCTGCAGAAGTTTAGGCGGCAGCCCTGGTGGACGATGGAGAGGACCCAATGATCCGAAGTGATCGCTTCCCAGCTGCGGGCGAAATAGAGGAGCCTGCCACCGACTGGGGGATCGGCCACCATGGGAACCAGAGTTTGGCTCGTGCCCCTTCGCCGCCAGTCAAAACCCAGCAGACGGGGCTGGTTGGGGCCTCGGTGCCTGCTGCTGTCGGCCTCAGCCCCTGGGGCTGGGTCGAGGCAGCCGAGTATGAGCAGCTGGAGGGAAGTATTTCCTCGGTTGGTAGAAGGGCTTGCGCAGGCCCGCACTGAAAGACCTTCTGGCAGCGGAAGGGCCTTTGGAGGAGCTGGCGGAGAGTTGCTGAAGGGTATCATGCTGATCCTTCAGTTGCATCATGACCTCTTATCTTGTCCCCGAATAGGTTCTCTCCTGTGCAGAGGAGATCCGGAAGCCTGTCCTGCACATCTGGGAGGAGGTCTGAGGCTCTGAGCCAAGCCAGCTGCCTGGCACAGATGCCCCCCGGTGGCTAGGCGGGCTGCGGTCTCAAAAATGTCATAGAACGACCTGACCTTGTGTCTATCTGCTTCCAGGCCCAGAGTAGCGAGGGCCGTCAGGGACTCCCGCTGTTACTGGGGGAGGTTTTCCGCAAAATCTTGGACTTGCGTTCACAAGTTGCGGTCATATTGTGTCATGTACAGCTGGTAGGCCGCAATACGGGCCACCAGCATCGCCCCCAAAACATCTTTCTCCCAATGCCATCGAGCTCCCAGTGCTAACGCCCTGGAGGGGAGGGGGGGCAGAAGCACGTGTCCTGAAGCATCTGGCCTTTTTGAGTGCAGACTCCACCGCAGATTGGTGGGGTAAGTGCTGCCGTTCAAAGCCCACTGCCAGTTGGACCAGGTAAGTCGCATCACCTTTCCTGTTCACCGGGGCCACCGACACCGGGTGTTCCCACATATGGAGGAGGAGCTCTTTAAAGATGTTGTGGACCAGCACCGCCATGACCTCTTTGGGAGCGTCGATGAACTGGAGGACCTCCAGCATCTTATGAAGGGAGTCCTCCTCTGACAGGAGTTGGAAGGGGATGGTCTCTGCCACTGCCCTCACAAAGCTGGTGAAAGATAGGTCCTTGGGGGGGGAGGCTCCAAGAGGGGGTCGTCTGAGAACTCAGATGATGCATCCGAGGAGTCATCACCCCACAGGTCACAGGGGCCCTCGTCCTCACTAGGGTCTGGACGCCAATGGCAGGGACCGAGAGGGGCACCAGGCCTGGGTCCCAAAGGCACGGAGGGCCGTGGAGGCACCGATGGCATCGATGGGCTCTCAGGCATCGAGGGGGGCATCAGCCGAGGTACACTGGAGGGAATCGATGGCGGCCCGGGGAACTATGGCCTCATCCTGCTTGGAGGACCTGGGAATTGGGATAGCTCCAGTGGAGGGCATTGGTGGGCGAGGAGACATCGGGGGCCTCTCGGGCATCGGTTGCGTTGGTAGGGCGCCAAGAAGGACGTCCAGACACTCTAGCAGGGGCATAAGCATGGAAGGCAGAGGCTTGGGCACCGGTATGGGGGCAGGTGGTGCCGGCAGCTCGACGCTTTGAGCACTGCTGATTGCACCCTGCGGTCCAACTCCTCCTGGAAGTCTTATGTCATGAGGACTAATGGAGGGGGATGAGGTGTCACCGGCACAACCTTGGAGGAACCATGAGGGGGGCCCAGCGCCCAGCACAGTTGCCGGTGGGGAACACCTTGGGCTACCAGGGGCACCGGAGGATGGGGCCTCTGGTGGTCGGTGCCACTTCGGTGGTGGCTCGGCGGCTACAGATGCCGCTCCGGATCCAGACCCTG
Source organism: Rhinatrema bivittatum (assembly GCF_901001135.1). Lineage (NCBI taxonomy): Eukaryota > Metazoa > Chordata > Amphibia > Gymnophiona > Rhinatrematidae > Rhinatrema > Rhinatrema bivittatum. The sequence continues at coordinate 222,573,175 of NC_042619.1, forward strand.
TCGGGTGACTGGTGTCGATGCTTCCTGGGTTTCTGACGCTTGGCCCGGTCTTTCCCCAGCACAGAGAGTGATCCCTTGGTTAGGGGGAGGGGAGAGACCACCGGGGATCAATCTCCCTCTCCGCGATCCTTAGGGGTACTGGAGAGCGGGACCGCCAGGGGGAGAGATGGGGATGGTTCCCCACGGTCCTTAGGCGTGGAGGATACCGACGCAGAGGTGAACGGTTTTGGAGAGCCAAAAGGTTTCTCCATTTTGTCCAGGCGAGCATGACGCCCTTTGGGGGTCACTTGGTCACACAAACGACACCCTCAGACGTCGTGCGAGGCCCCCAGACAGAGGATGCATACCTCATGTGGATCCGTGATGGACATGGTCCGCAGGCACCGTCGAAAACCCGACGCCATAGAAAAAGAGCCTGGCGCGCGGTCGATGACCGATGGGGACCCAGAAATGGGAGTCTGGAATTGACCACGAATTGCGGAGGCAAAACCCAAGGGTACCTACCAGGAACCAAAAGCGAAGGGGGACTCGACACAGAAGAAAAATTCCTGAAAAAACGCAAAACACTGCTGCAAGGGTTTGGAGCTCCACAACCATGAGGCTACTGTACCGCGGAAAAGAAGAGACTGAAGGGGACCTAGCATGGACGCGCGGATAGCAGCAGGCTGGGCATGCTTAGTCTACCAGTCAAAGTTTCTAGAAACTTTGACAAAAGTTTTCCATGCTGGGCTCCAACTGATGATGTCACCCACATGTGAGGACTACTATCCTGCTTGTCCTAGAATGCAGAGAACTGCATTAAAAATTTTGCATTAATTAATGATTTTAAAACACTGAGCGGTAGATTTTAAAAGGAGCATGCGCGCACTTGTACGCCTGACTTTATAACTTGCGCGCGCAAGTTATAAAATCAGGGGTCAGTTCGCGCAAGGGGGTACACAATTGTGCACTTTACATGCGCCGAGCCACGCTGTCTTCCCCTGTTCCCTTCCCCCTAGCCTGACTTTCCCACCCCTTCCCCTAACCTTCCCCCCTAGCCCTACTCTACCCCCTCCGACCTTTATTTTACCTTTTGCGTCTGCCTTGGGCAGGTGCAAATTGCTGTGCCGGGAGCCTGACCCCGCCCCCACCCCACCCATGCCCCCGCCCCTTCAGAAAAGCCCCAGGGCTTTACGCGCGTTGCCGGGCCTTTTGAAAATAGACCCAGCACGCGTAATCTTTTGAAAATCTAGCCCTGACATTTTTAGGACCTGAGGTAAAGTTTTAATTTTCGTTTACCTGCTGTAAGTAAAAAGTTTAACACCCACTCACAGACCCGGGATCTGCAAGTTGGGGGCCCATGAAGTCAGGGACACTTGTTCCTGACACCCTCTGCCCCAGGGGCCCCATATCTTAGGGCTCTTGGATCCAGATAATCACACCAGAACCCTCTATTTTTTGTTACTTCATGATTAGAGGTGGGAGTTAAGTTCAACTTCCACTTCTAACCCACTAAAGTTAAAACTGTAACAAATGTTTGAACTAACAGTGTATCTTTAATTTACTACTGTTTTAGCTCTTGTTTTTAAACTACTATGTGCTTTTTATATCATCAGCTTATTACATGGGAGGTTAATTTTTTACCATGGTACTGAGTGCTGAAAATGTGATACAACTTAGTTTTTTTTTAGATGATGGAAGGTCTTCTGACATCTCTGTCCAGAGGGTACATCAATTTTTTTTTATTTTGAGGTGATCTGATGAAGAGAGTTAACTCTCAAAAGCTCATCAGATGCTTTTAGTTAGTATCACAACTTATTTTGTAGGTCAAAGTGAAAACCCCTTTCTGAATTAATACCAGATTGAACAGCATACACTTAATTTCTAATATGTTAGCAACAGATTACAAACTATAACGTGCCATGATAAAAGACAGTAAAAGGCTGGGCACTTTGCTGTATGATGTCTCTTTCTGATTTTTCTAAAATTCATTTTTACCATTTAACACTTAGTTTCAGAACTTGATTGAACTGTCATTCATGTTTGGTTAAGTTCATTACCATTAGTGTTTAAAAATAGCCTCAACACGTAATGCTTCGTCAGATGATGCTTTGACGTGCTTGAGAGACTGCCCAGTGCTCAGTAAGCATTCCTTGTTTTTTGATCCTGTGATTGAACATTGTCCTTTGTGAAGTGGCATAAAAGTCTTTTGGTAATTTTTTCAGGAAAAATTAAATCGTTCTCGTTGAGATTTATGCTTATGCAAAGTTTCTTAGTATCTTATTCATAGCCCCTGAAGAAGCGGCAGCGAAACATAAGAACATGCCATACTGGGTCAGACTAAGGATCCATCAAGCCCAGCATCCTGTTTCCAACAGTGGCCAATCCAGGCCATAAGAATCTGGCAAGTACCCAAAAACTAAGTCTATTTCATGTTACCGTTGCTAGTAATAGCAGTGGCTATTTTCTAAGTCAACTTAATTAATAGCAGGTAATGGACTTCTCCTCCAAGAACTTATCCAATCCTTTTTTAAACACAGCTATACTAAGTGAACTAACCACATCCTCTGGCAACAAATTCCAGAGTTTAATTGTGCATTGAGTGAAAAAGAACTTTCTCCGATTAGTTTTAAATGTGCCACATGCTAACTTCATGGAGTGCCCCCTAGTCTTTCTATTATCTGAAAGAGTAAATAACAGATTCACATCTACCCGTTCTAGACCTCTCATGATTTTAAACACCTCTATCATATACCCCCTCAACCGTCTCTTCTCCAAGCTGAAAAGTCCTAACCTCTTTAGTCTTTTCTCATAGGGGAGTTGTTCCATTCCCCTTATCATTTTGGTCGCCCTTCTCTGTACCTTCTCCATCGCAATTATATATTTTTTGAGATGCGGTGACCAGAATTGTACACAGTATTCAAGGTGGGGTCTCACCATGGAGCGATCAGAGGCATTATGATATGGTATCGTGTTGGGCTTGGGCTTGCTCGTTGGTTCAATAACGCTGAACGGAAAGCAACACAATTTTTTTGAATTCAGTGTGTTTTTTCGGTTGCAATATAATTTTGGACTTTTTTTTTGTCTTTCTGACTTTTAGGCATTGAGCAACTCCATTTTTCTACCCTATCATCATCTTTCATGTAGGAGAGGTCAAACCCACAATTTAAGTTTGTGTTTGGAAATGCTTAAAACACTTTGAATGTCCACCTGTGCCTAATTTGTAGGTCCTGTATACAATTTTATCTTATGAGATATTTGGCACATTCATCAGCTTCATTCAGATAAGGCATAAACTGGTCTTGCACTTCCAAATATGACAAGCTGAGGTATACCTTATTTTCTGTAGTATATAATTATGATGATTCTTTCCTGCGTTATCTATTACTAGGTGGAGTACTGGAATGCGTTTTAGATCTTCTGCCTTTAAAGGCAGATTCTACCATCACAGATTCATGAGATGATAGTTATACTTTCCTTGTCCTCAATAGAATTGAACTTTATATTTAAGGTCCAGTTTTCTGGCAACTGGAAGAGTGAAGAGGGGAGTCTGCCACATTTTAGATTGCACCTCTTGAAGGGTGTAATGGACCGGGACTGAAATGGCTTGTTTGGGTGCCTATATGTATTTCAGAACCCCAAGTAGGTCTTTGAGTCCATGTCTTTTAATTTAAATGGAATTGCTTTTGCCATTTTTTGGAGGAAAGATGAGGAATTCATGCCTCTAGTGCAGTAGTGCATCTAGCTAGCTCTGGTGAGGAATCTGAAAGCAAGAAGGGAAATCTTCCTCTGAGTTGGAAAACAAAATGTGAAGGGTTCATGGAGGAAGGCTCACCTCTTGAGGAGATGGAGCTATGAGATTTATCACAATGCTCTTGTTGAACTTTCTAAAGAGCAAGAATAGATGACTGGGGATCTAATTGGACAGATCACTTTTCCAAAATGATCTGATGAGTAATGGAGGTAGATGAGTCGATAGGATATTTTCCATATTAGGGATGTGAATCGGGCTTCGGACGATTGAAAATATCGTCTATATTTTCAAAACCGTCAGAAATCGGGGGCTCCCCCGAAACGATAGGAAAACCTCACGATATTGATCGTGGGGGTTCTCTTATCGTTTTGGGGGGAGGGCGGGAAAAACGGCACACAAAAATAACCCCTAAACCCACCCCGACCCTTTAAAACGAATCCCTTTGCTTCCCCCACCCTCCCGACCCCCCAAAAAAACATTTTACAGGTACCTGGTGGTCCAGTGGGGGTCCCGGGAGCGATCTCCCGCTCCCGGGCCGTCGGCTGCCACTAGTCAAAATGGTGCCGATGGCCCTTTGCCCTTACCATGTGACAGGGTATCCGTGCCTTTGGCCGGCCCCTGTCACATGGTAGGAGCACTGGATGGCCCGCGTTGGCGCCGGCCATCCAGTGCCATCCTGAGCAGTTACTATTTTGGTACCAGAATATTCAGCACTGTGGCAACTGAATACTGCTCCAAACAATAATGCAGTAGAATGGTGGCGCCAACTTCATGCATGCTAAAGATGACTTGGTGTGGTGACTTATGGGAATGCTACAAATTCCTCAGTGCCAATGGGGATGATTTATTTTCCTTCTTGAACTCAGAACCTGAAGCCAAAAGAAGGCATGACTTTGGCATCGTGGAAACATTTTTCTTTTCCTACAATGGATAGGAAAATTAGAATTTCAGTTTAAAATTCCTGTATGAGAGAATTCAAGGGGGAATATTCATCCACAAGCCAGGTAGTCACTCATGTCATGAGAAAGGCACAGGCAGTGGGAAGCAGAGACCATGGAAATTTAGAGTGGATGTTTTATTCTTGCATTTACAGTAAATATCGCCATTCCTCACAAAACAAAAATGAGAAATATAATCAATCATAATAATAAGCCATACAAATCAAAAGAATATTTCTTAATCGATTACTACCGTAATAGAATATCTAATAATTAAGGGTGAAAAACATTTCCCAAAAAATTTAATTAAATATCAAGACAGCAGACTATTAAATATCATCCCATAATTAAAACTAATGTGGATAATGAAATTCCCTGCTCTTACCTGGGAACTTCTGATTTCCAGTAACCATGAGATTGTAGTGAATTAGTGGGAGGAGATGGGAACACAAACTTCCTTCTCTTTTTCACATATACACACGTTCATTCTTGCACCCTCTTCTACTTTCTTCTCATTCCTCTCTTCCTTCCTCTCCCTTCCCCTTTCACTCACCTTTCAGTCATTTACCTCCTCACCCCCTCCCAGTCACTCCTCCCCTTCCCTTCACTCTCAATCATTCATCCTTCCAATCTTCTTCCCTTCCCAATCATTCACCCCAACTTCCCATTCACTTCCCTCCCTCACTCACTCCCTCACTCAGACTTACCCTCTCCCATCACTCCCATCACTCACTCTGTCACCCCTCTTCCCTTTCCCATTTCTCACTCCCACTCACCCTCTTCCATTCCCTCATTTTCACTCTCTCCTTCCCCCTTTCATTCCCTTCTCTTTCAGTTACTACTATCTTGATCCACCTTCCTCTTCTACCTGCTGGCTGGGTGCTGGAAGCCCGCTGGCAAGTCACTATCAGGCCCATTGTTGCTTGGGTCCTCTCCTTGCTGGCCGGGAAGGGGGGCGGGGAGAGAACCTGCCAGTGAGCAACATGGAACCATGTGGGGCCTTTATCTTGCTGGCAGGGATGGAAACCAGAAGCACCACCAAATGGTACAGCCACACGGAGTCTTCTCGCTGGTGGGGAGATGGAAACCCCACCAGCACAGCATTACATAGTGCTATCCCTCAGGCCCCTTTCTCATTTGCAGGGGTTGGGAACTCTGCCAAATTGTCATTAAATGGCACCATTGTGCGATGGGAGCACATTTCCAGGACAGTGTGCCAACATCGGTCCTGCCTGATGTCATTAAAGTCATAGAAACATAGAAACGACGGCAGAAGAAGACCAAACGGCCCATCCAGTCTGCCCAGCAAGCTTCACACATTTTTTCTCATACTTATCTGTTTCTCTTAGCTCTTTGGTTCTATTTCCCTTCCACCCCCACCATTAATGTAGAGAGCAGTGATGGAGCTGCATCCAAGTGAAATATCAAGCTTGATTAGTTAGGGGTAGTAGGGGAAGTAACCGCCGCAATAAGCAAGCTACACCCATGCTTATTTGTTTTACCCAGACTATGTTATTCAGCCCTTATTGGTTGTTTTTCTTCTCCCCTGCCGTTGAAGCAGGGAGCTATGCTGGATATGCGTGTAGTATCAGTTTTTCTTCTCCCCTGCCGTTAAAGCAGAGAGCTATGCTGGAAATGCATTGAAAGTGAAGTATCAGGCTTATTTGGTTAGGGGTAGTAACCGCCGTAACAAGCCAGCTACTCCCCGCTTTGTGAGTGCGAATCCTTTTTTCTTCTCCCCTGCCGTTGAAGCAGAGAGCTATGCTGGATATGCGTGAAGTATCAGTTTTTCTTCTCCCCTGCCGTTGAAGCAGGGAGCTATGCTGGATATGCGTGAAGTATCAGTTTTTCTTCTCCCCTGCCGTTGAAGCAGAGAGCTATGCTGGATATGCATGAAGTATCAGTTTTTCTTCTCCCCTGCTGTTGAAGCAGGGAGCTATGCTGGATATGCGTGAAGTATCAGTTTTTCTTCTCCCCTGCCATTGAAGCAGAGCACTATGCTGGATATGGGTTGAAAGTGAAGTATCAGGCTTATTTGGTTTGGGGTAGTAACCGCCGTAACAAGCCAACTACTCCCCGCTTTGTGAGTGCGAATCCTTTTTTCCACATTTCCTCTTGCTGTTGTAGCTTAGAGCGATGTTGGAGTCACAGTAACCATGTGTATGTTTATTGAATAAGGGTATTATCTCCAGGCAGTAGCCGTCATTCTGGCGAGCCACCCACTCTTTATTGACGGCCTCTTGATTTTATGGATCCACAGTGTTTATCCCATGCCCCTTTGAAGTCCTTCACAGTTCTGGTCTTCACCACTTCCTCCGGAAGGGCATTCCAGGCATCCACCACCCTCTCCGTGAAGAAATACTTCCTGACATTGGTTCTGAACCTTCCTCCCTGGAGCTTCAAATCGTGACCCCTGGTTCTGCTGATTTTTTTCCTACGGAAAAGGTTTGTCGTTGTCTTTGGATCATTAAAACCTTTCAAGTATCTGAAAGTCTGTATCATATCACCCCTGCTCCTCCTTTCCTCCAGGGTGTACATATTTAGATTCTTCAATCTCTCCTCATAAGTCATTTGATGAAGACCTTCCACCTTTTTGGTCGCCCTTCTCTGGATCGCTTCCATCTTGTCTCTGTCTCTTCGGAGATACGGTCTCCAGAACTGAACACAATACTCCAGGTGAGGTCTCACCAAGGACCTGTACAAGGGGATAATCACTTCCCTTTTCTTACTCAATATTCCTCTCTCTATGCAGCCCAGCATTCTTCTGGCTTTAGCTATCGCCTTGTCACATTGTTTCGCCGACTTCAGATCATTAGACACCATCACCCCTGCTCCGTGCATATCAGCTTTTCTCCCCCCATCGAATACAGTTCATTCGGATTTCCACTCCCCATATGCATGACTCTGCACTTCTTGGCATTGAATGTCAGCTGCCATATCTTCGACCACTCTTCCATCTTCCTTAAATCCCGTCTCATTCTCTCCACTCCTTCCGGCGTGTCCACTCTGTTGCAGATCTTAGTGTCATCCGCAAAAAGACATACCTTACCTTCTATCCCTTCCGCAATGTCGCTCACAAAGATATTGAAAAGGACCGGTCCCAACACCGATCCCTGCGGTACACCGCTTAAAACCGCTCTCTCTTCAGAGAGAGTTCCATTTACCATCACACATTGTCTTCTGTCCGTCAACCAGTTTGCAATCCAGGCCACCACCTCGGCACTCACTCCTAAGCTTCTCATTTTACTCACCAGTCTCCTGTGCGGGACACTGTCAAAAGCTTTGCTGAAGTCCAAGTAGATGACATCGAGTGCTCTTCCTTGATCCAATTCCTTGGTTACCCAGTCAAAAAAGTCAATCAGATTTGTCTGACAGGATCTTCCAATGGTGAATCCATGCTGCCTCTGGTCCAGCAATTCTCCCGACTGTAGATAGTTCACTATTCTCTCTTTCAACAGTGACTCCATTACTTTTCCCACCACCGAAGTGAGGCTAACCGGTCTGTAGTTACCAGCCTCTTCTCTGTTCCCACTCTTGTGAAGCGGGACCACCACCGCTCTCCTCCAATCATTCGGCACCACTCCTGTTTCTAGGGATCTATTGAACAGGTCACACAGCGGACCCACCAGCACATCTCTGAGCTCCCTCAGTATTCTGGGATGAACTTCATCAGGCCCCATGGCTTTGTCCACTTTCAGTTTCACCAGCTCTTCCCATACATTTTCTACTGTAAATAGAGTTACATCTACTCCATTCCCCTCCAGTTTCTTGTTAACTAGTGACGGTCCTTCTCCAGGGTCCTCTTTAGTGAACACAGAACTGAAGTATTCATTTAATATTTCTGCCATTTCTTCGTCTCTCCACACATTGATCCTTTCCACCTTTCAATTTCACTATACCACTTTGAACTTTTCTCTTTTCACTGATGTATCTGAAAAATGTTTTGTTACCACTCTTTACCTCTTTGGCAATCCTCTCTTCCGCTTGACTTTTTGCCATCTTGATTAATTTCTTCATCTCCCTCAGTTCTACCAGATATTCTTCTTTGTGCTCCTCCTTTTGGGATCTTTTATATTTCTTGAACGCTGTTCTTTTAGCCTTTATTTTGTCAGCCACCTCCTTTGAGAACCAGATAGGTTTCATTTTTCTTTTGCTTTTCTTTACTTTTCTAACATATAGATTAGTTGCCTTGGTAATTGCTCCTTTTAGATTGGTCCACTGTTGATCCACATCTCTCTCGTTTTCCCAGCCTTTTAGTTCTTCCTCCAGGTACTTCCCCATTTCATCAAAGTCTGTGTTTTTGAACATCAAAACTTGGATTTTTGTGCTTCTTTTCCGTGTCCTTTTTGTGATATTAAACCATACCGTTTGATGATCACTGGTGCTGAGGTGGGCACCCACCTGGACGTCTGAGACATTATCTCCATTAGTGAGCACTAAGTCGAGTATAGCTCCTTCTCTCGTGGGTTCCATTACCATTTGTTTGAACAAAGCTACTTGCAGGGCATCTACTATTTCTCTACTATTATTAGATTCTGCAGATGGGATTCTCCAGTCTACATCTGGCATATTAAAGTCTCCAACGATCACCACTTCTCCTTTCTTTGCTATCCTGTGGATGTCTTCAACCAGATCTCTGTCCAGCTCTTCCTTTTGGTTTGGAGGCCTGTAAACCACTCCAATAAAAATGGATGCCCCATCTTTTTTTAAGTCGGCTCATAGTGCTGCTTCTTCTTTGCCCCATCTTCCTTGCAGCTCAGATGCTTGGATATTGTTTCTGACATAAAGAGCCACGCCTCCCCCTTTCCTATCCTCTCTGTCCTTCCTTAACAAGTTATAGCCTGGTATTGCCGTATCCCAGTCATGAGATTCCGTAAACCACGTTTCCGTGACAGCAACAACGTCCAAGTTCTCCTCCACCATTAGGGCTTGCAGATCTGGGATTTTATTACCCAAACATTGTACTTTATTGTGACAAGGGCAACAATTTTGCACACAGGCAGGCATATCTGAGAATCAGCGGGTTGCATATAATATAGTGTTTATACAAGCTCAGAATGCTGGAAGAAAGGCATTGAAGGGCCGGATTTGGCCTACCCCATCTTATGGCAGGCAGAGAGGCCGCTGCCTATGCTCATGTAGAGGTTTCCAAGACTTCTCAAATGCTGCCTTCTGCAGGTCCTCTATCTTCCACACTTGGGTCTGAAGCCACCTCGGAGATATCTGACTCTTGGGACAATTTGGTGCATCATGGTCAGGGCCCAGATAGCAGACAGTGTGAGTATTCATGATAGTTATCCGGGACCCATACCCAGACCTTAAATCTGCTGATCATGAATTTGATTTAACTTTTTGTATATCATACATTTCTTTTCTTTTTGGTAGAAATGAAAAGTTCCGCTGAGGGGCTATTGAGGCAGTGGCATAAAGAACTAAGCAAAACATTTTATTTATTTATTTATTAAGCTCTTACTTACCGTCGTTCAGATTGGCCATCACAACTGTTTCCATGCATAAAATGCAAGTGAAACAAATAACAATAAGTAAAAAAATGAGTTGTTCCTAAAATATGGTAAATTAAACAAATAAGATACATAGAAAACAAATATCAAAATCTTGCCAAGTGAGAGAGGAGACAAGTCTGTGGTAGCTCAGCCAACAAAAGACTGAGGGGCTCACTGTGCAGGGCCCACAACCGGGAACAGAAGCAGTGCCATGCTGCATCAGACCAAGATACATCGAGCCCAGCATCCCGTTTCTGACAGTGGCCAGTCTGGGTCACAAGTACCTGGCAGACCCCCAGAAGTTGATCTATTTCTTGTATTTCACCTTCCAGGGTTAGGCATGGCTTTCCCAAGACTACCTGGCTAATAAGTGTTTATGGACTTTTCCTTCAGGAACTTGTTCAATCCTCGTAAGCCCCATTACGTTAGTTGCCTTAAATCATCCTCTGGCAATAGATTCCTTATCTTTATAGTGGTGCCAAGTGAAAAAAAAAATTCTTCCCTTGCATGTTCAGAAACAATTCAGAAATGGAGCCCATGTCTGCACCACTGAATGATGTCATCCACCTTACTGGCAGACTTCATCCTGCTTGTCAATGGAAAATTGTTTTGTTTGTGAATTTAGAAAGTGTACCATAAAATAAAATAGATTGTAAACCCTAAGAATGGCAGACTTTTTTATCCAAATTATATTTTAATTTGATGTTAAAAATAGGTAGTTTTATTTATTTTTGATTTATATTTTGCTTTTCAACACTTCAAAAGAAACATGGCACATGTGATGTTAATACAGTATGCTAACAGGTTTCATGAGCATTTCTCATTCTGGTGCAAGGCTGTGAGTTGGCTGAGCAGTTGCGTTTTAATACCTCTAACAAACTTAAATGGTGCCACGGATTTAATTGTAAATTATATGCATTTCTACTAAACACCCAATTATATTATTTTTTGGGGGGGCTTGAGGGGGTGAAGTTATATGGTTCAACAGACCTTGTAAATCTTAAGTTTCATTTTTTTATCAACACATCAAACATCTAAACAAAAAAGAAAATCTTAAAAGGTTCAGGTGGACTTACCACTGTTTCCAGGTGGCTGCAGTGCATCACCTGTCAAGCTACACCATCCAACTGGGAAGATATCTCGAGAATCATATTTGCACCAATAGTCGAATGCTCCTCTCCACCCATCAAATGTAATGAAAACTTCATCTCCTTTAACATCGCCAATAGTTGCTGGACAAATCAAATAAGGGTTCTTTTTGTCCACTGCTTCAAGTTTCATTCCCACTTTAAAATAATTTTCAGTTGGCTTTGAAGGTTCCTATCAAAAAGTAAAGTTCAGAAAAATTATTTTGATATGGACAATTGAGGTATAGGCTATTTCCTCTAAATTTCTCTCTCAAATACCACAAAAATTCTTACAATATACACAGAGATGAACTTGGAGAATATAATCCACAGTCCAGAAAAAATATTAATGAAATAACTATAATGTGAGGAAACATGATTGCCAGTCTGTCAATATGAAGTTCTATAAAAATAAGAGGCTACTGAATTTTATTTATTTATTTTAAGCCCAGCAGTTTCCTCCTGCTCCTTTCGGCTTCCAGGCCATATGCCTTCTTTTGCAAACAGATGGAGGAGAGGGGGTGCCACTATTTAATATCTCCTTCCCAACTCACCTAATCCATTCATTAAAACAACAGACCTTGGTAAGGGGCCACACACTAGAACTCCCAGTGGAACTCTACAGGTATGGGTCCTAATCTGGCCTCTAAGCTCCCACCAGCCACACTACTTAAGCAATTTATAAACATTATCTCCTCCAAGGACTTCCTCCTATGGAGCTTTAATTCCCACACATCTTGTCAATATGTTTTCCCTGCAAAGCGGATCCTGCCAAAACGATAAGCAGCAGGAAATTTAGAACTCCATTTAGGAGATGGAATCATGAGGAAGACTTTTCAGATTTCTCCCCTTAACTTCTTCACCAAAAAGATTTGGATAAAGTTCTCTTTAGATGTACATCTGATGCCTACCTACGGACCAAAAATATGTCACTTTGCAAATACTTAAGGCTAGCCCAGTATCTCATTGGCAAGTACTGTATACTGCTATGCAGAAAATCTGTGTGATTCCTGGGTCAATTCTTCCATTCCATAGAACTGCTGGAACTGGGAATACTGCATAGACAGTATTCACAGACCCACAGACTGGGGTGGGGGTGGGGGAGAAGCAGGGGAGAAAAGTCTCAGTCACATCGCAACATCTATATCTTATGACCAGATTTAAGGTCCATATTATCTGAATTCCAGAGGGGAGCTGCAATTTGTGGCCCCTGGCTGAGTTCTGTTGCTGCAGTAATTTGCTGTGTTAGGAGGAAAATATAAAAATAGAAGAAAAACCCTCTGTAATTTGAGAATGAAAGCTTATGATGTTGCAGCCCAATAAAGCAGAGTTGCTTACCTTGTCAGGATGTTAGTCCTCACAAGTGGATGACATCATCAGATGGAGCCCAGCCCGGAAAACTCATGTCAAACTTTTGTCAAAGTTTCTAGAAAAGTTTCTAGAAACTTTGACTAGCACACTGAGCATGACCAGCCTGCCACTATCCATGTGGGGTCCCTCTTCAGTCTCATAATATAGAATCACAAAAAAATAAAATAAACTAGGAGAAAACCATCTCCACAGGGTGGTGGGCGGGTTTCCTGAGGACTAACATCCTGCTGTCTTGGAGAACACCTGTTTATAGGTAAGCAACTCTGCTTTCTCCTAGGCCAAGCAGGATGGTAGTCCTCACATGTGGGTGAATACCTAGCTACAGGCTGTTCCCAAAACAAGGGGACCAACAGTCACTTAACCAAGTGCCAACGGGCACAACAGAGGTAACAGGTAACGCAGGGAATCAGCCTGAAACCGAACAATAGGCCTAAGGCAGGAAGAGTTGGGTTTTATATCTGAAAGAGATTCCAGAGGACAGGCTAGCCAAAACTGCTATTGCGTCGGCAGTCCCTTTCCAGTCAGTAGTGTGAAGCAAAGGTGTGGAGGGAACTCCATGTCAGAGCCTTTCAGATCTCATCCAAGGGGACCACTCATAAGTGGGCCACCAAAGCTGCCATGGTTCGAATAGAGTGAGCCTTGACATGGCCCCTCAGCTGTAGTCTCACATGCTTATAGCAGAAAGAGATACAATCCACCAGCCAGTTAGACACAATATGCTTGGCTACTGCAACTCCTAATTGGTTTCCGTCAAAAGAGAGAAAGAGTTGCATGGATTGCCTATGACCTGCCGCCCGCTCCAGGTAAAAGGCTAAGGCTCTCTTGCAATCCAGGCTGTGGAGAGCCCTTTCCCCCTGGTGCGAATGAGGCTTTGGAAAAAAGGTGGTAAGACAATGGACTGGTTCAGATGGAAATCCATTACCACCTTCAGCAAGAACTTAGAAAATCTATGCAGAACCACCCTATCGTGAAAAAACTTTGTATAAGGTGAGTACAACACCAAAGCTTGATGTTTGCTGACTCTGCACGCCAAGATGACCGCCACTAGGAAGACGACCTTCCAGGTCAAGAACTTTAGGTCACAGGAGCCTTCACATAAGCTGGGCCAGGACTACGTTGAAGTCCCAGGACATTGCAGAGGACCTCAAGGGAGGCTTCAGTTGAAGCAGACCCCGCATAAGCGCCCCACAATAGAATGTACCGAGACAGACACACCATACACCTCCTGGTGGTAAGCCCCAATAGCACTAAGATGCACTCTGACTGAGTTGGCTTTTAGGCTAGACTCCGAGAGGTGTAACAGGTAATTTGGCATCTTAAGGGTGGAACAAGAGAACAGGTCTAAACCATGACTCTCATACCAAGTGGAGAACCTTTTCCACTTTAGGCCATAAGACTTCCTAGCAGACGGCCTCCTGGACTCCATCAAGACCTGGGACACTGCATCTGAGAGGTCCAAGGGCTGTAAAATCAGCCATTCAGCATCTACGTCATGAGGGATAAGGCTTGGGAGTTGGGATGATGCAGCCTGCCCCGATCCTGTGTGATAAAGTCTGGGAAGGCCCCCAGATTGATCAGTTCCCTCGGGCAAGATCTTGCAGGAGCAAGAACCAGATCTGCTGCAGCCAATAAGGAGCGATGAGGATCATGGTCCCCTGATCCTGCTGGAGCTTCAGAAGGGTCTTCGACATTAGTGGAAGCAGAGGATATGCATACATGAGGCCCCTACCCCAATGGTGCACGAAGGCATCTGACGCTGGCTCGCCATTCTTCCCAATCAGAGGGCAGAACTGAGTAACCTTCTTGTTGCAGGGGGAGGCGAACAGATCCACATCCAGGGTTCCCCAAAGACAGAATCTCCTGCTTCAGGGACCATCTGTGACGGCGGAATGAGCAACTCAGGCTGTCCGCCACTACATTCTCTGACTCTGGAAGGTACATGGCACGGAGCAGGATGCCTTGGGACAGACCCGATCTGGACCGCCTCCTTTCATAGGAGAAACATCTCATGCCTCCCTGCTTGTTGAGGTACTACGCTGCCACCTGGTTGACAGTCCGGATGAGGACCACCTTATTGGCTAGGTGATCCCGAAACGTCCAAAGTGCATATCAGTTCGCCTGGAGCTCCAGGAAGTTTATCTAATTGTGCTTCCTGAGCAGACCACCGACCCTGGGTGCGGAGACCCTCTAAATCGGCACCCCACCCGAGGTGGGAGGCATCCGTGGTAAGCACAGCTTGAGCAGAGGAGGTCTGGAAGGGTACACCCCTGTCTCCAAGTTGGATATAGTCTCCCACCATGAAAAGGAGACCCAGAGCAGTTGAGTAACCCGGATGCACACTTGAAGGTCCTGGGTGGCTGGTGCCACTGGGATCAGAGGGATCCCAGTGGTGCCACTAGAATCGGAGGGCCCACTGAGCCCTGCGCATGTGCAGAAGAGTGAAGGGAGTGACATGGACAGTCGCTGCCATATGTCCCAACAGCCGCAGCATACAGTGCGCTGAGACTTTACGACTCCGAGAGATTGCTCCCGCCAAGGCCATTAAGGTGAGCGCATGGTCTCGGGGTAAAAACGCTCGAACCTGCACCATGTCGAACCTGGCCCCAATGAAGTTCAACTGTGGTGCGGGAAAAGTTGAGACTTTGGGTAGTTGACCAGAAAACCCAAGGTCTCCAGTACCCGAATGGTGGAGTGCAGAGACTGCAGTGCTCCCTCCTGGGTGGCACTCTTGATGAACCAATCATCCAGGTAGGGAAAAACCTGCACCTGTAGCCTCCGTAAGTAAGCGCCCACCATCGCTAGGCATTTGGTGAAAACACAGGGCACAGATGCTAGTCTAAATGGCAAAACTCAGTACTGGAAGTGGTTCTCGCCCACCACAAATCGCAGGTACTTTCTGTGGGCGTGGGAAATTTCGATGTGGGCGTAGGTGTCTTATAGATCGAGGGAGCATAGACATTCCCAACTCCACAGGGTGTCGAGAGAGACCATTCTGAACTTTTCACGTTTCAGGAATTTGTTCAAGGCCTGCAAGTCCAGAATAGGATGGAGGTCCCTTGTTCTCTTTGGAATCAGGAAATATCGGGAGTAGAAGCCGCTCCCTCATTACCCCGGGGGGGGGGAAGGTTCGACCAGGGCAGAGAGCTCCTTCAAAACTATTTCCTGATCCGGCAAGAATCCCCAAGCAGTATCCCCAAACAATGGACAGGACCCACTGATCCGAGGAGACGGATGGCCAACGGTCCTCAAAGAACTGTAGCCAACCTCACCGTCGAGGGCATCAGTAACTGACTCACCACTCCCTCACAGCCAGTCAAAACCCCGTGGCAGGGCTTTGCTGGGGCACCGGCGCTGAGGTCTAGGAACTCATGTTTGCCAAGGGCAAGCTCTAGGGCCGGCCCATTGAGACCTCACTCTGGCCGCTGGAGGGTAGTATTCCTCGGACAGTAAAAAGGGCGCCTAGGCCCTTGCTGTGAGGATTTCTTGCCCGAGGACTGTTGGTTCGAGGTGCTGGCTGAGAGATGCTAGAGTGTCTCATGATGATCCTTCAGCTGCGCGACTGTCTCATTAATCTTTTCACTGAACAGATTTTCTCCAGTACAGGGCAGATCCACAAGCCGTTCCTGAACCTTCGGACAGAGGTTGGAGCCAAGCCATAAGAAGGGGACAAATGCCGGTCACTGCCACCCTCGCTGCGACTCAAAGTCATCATATACGGAGCGAACCTCATGCTTGTCCCACTCCAAACCCTGCTGGACCACCTTCAGGAAGTCTTCCTGCAGTTGCTGAGGCAAGTGCTTAACCAGATCCAAGACTTGCTTCCACAGATTCCAGAAATATTGGCTCATATATAGCCGATATCAGGCTATACGAGCTGCCAGCATGGAGCCCTGGAAGACTTTTCACTGTCAAAAATTCTATTAAATTATTTTTACTCAATTTTGTTGTTTTACTGCTAAAACTGTAAACTTTATTAATCACACATTCAAAATACTATAAAAAAAATTTTGATATAGAGAGAAGACCTCAGTATTGGCAAAAAGATCCGATTGTCTCAGAAACTTATTGTAAGCCAATTGTTTCAATCACTGGTCTTTTATACCCCCTTTTTTTTTTGTTTTTTCATTAAAAATTCTTTTTGTTGTCTTCAATTAATTTCTGCTTTCACACAACTAATGATCTTCTTTTATCTTTTGATATCTTCAGTTAGTGTGTACTTTCACCACAGCAAATAGTCTTCAGCCATTTCACTCTATAGCCCCACTTTAGTTTTAGATGGGAAACCTTTTACAGTTCTGAACTTAATCAACAAAACATTAATTTATATGTCCTATTATGTAAACTTCATCCCGACATCTTTTACTAGCAAGGCACTTATCTTTTTCCTCGTTCTCAATTGTTTTTTCTTCTGACGGCAATACCGTGCCTTTCGCCAACACCATATATCATTTAGCTGCCGCCACCGTGGCCGACGATTCGCTTCAACGCTACATCAGGGTGGGCTAATTTTATCTGTACCCTCTTTCTTAGTTGCCAGGTTTAATCATATCAATCTATATCAAAAAAATTTTCATAGTAATTTGATTGTGTGATTATTAAAGTTTACAATTTTAGCAGTAAAGCAATAAAATTGAGTAAAAATAATTTAATAGAATTTTTGACAGCGAAGAATCATACTTACAACTAGTTATTTGTTGGAAACTAATTGTATACTAGTTATTCCTGGATTTTTCTTTTGCCCTGGAAGACTTTTCCTAGGGTGTCCAAAGCCTTGTGTTCTCGGCCTGGGGGAGCCGAGGCATGTGTTCGAGAATGCTTTGCTTTTTTGAAGGCGGACTCCACTACCACAGACTAGTGCGGGAGCAGACGCCTCTCAAACCCCTTGGCTGGCTGAACCAGATACACTACATCGGTCTTCCTGTTAACCGAGGCTACCAAGATGGGGTGTTCCCAGAGCCAGACAATCAAGTCCTTAAAAATGTCATGAACCGGGACAGCCACCACCTCCTTAGGCGCATCCACATACTGGAGGAACTCCAGCATCTTCTACCGGGAGTCCTTCTCTGTCAGGATCTGGAACAGGCCAAACTCTGCCATGGCCCGTATAAAGCTCACAAATGTCAAGGCCTCAGGAGGTGATCGATGGCTCTCCTACGGAGAGAACGGTTCAGAGGGCAGGTTGGAGAATCCAGACTATGTCCCTGGCTCAAGGCACCGATGGCACTAAGGACATCGGGAGCCCTGGGGGCTTTGAGAGACACGGTAGGGGCTCGGGCAACATTGGTCGTGGGGTCAGCCACAAAAGCGGAGCCGGTCCCGATGGCCCACCCTCATCCGAGGAATCGTGATGGGAATGGACTGTCGAGGACAGCATCAGTGCTCCCCGGGGCACCAAGGGCACCAGCTGCATCGGCAGTGCACCGAGGAGCAAGTCCAAGCATTCCAGCAATGTTATCAGCATTGACGATGCAGGCTCTGGCATCGGTGGGGGCCCCAATGGGGCTGGAGGCTCGATGCCTTGTAGAGCTCATCCGACCACCGACCGCACTCTGCTCTCTAACTCCTCCTCAAATGTTGCCAAAGAAAGGACAGTCAGAGGAGGCGTGACCTGGAGTCCTTTGAGCCCTGAGGGATACCAGTGTCAGGCGCCGGAATTGGTGGGCACCACCTCGGGCCTCCGGCTTCTATGAAGATCAACACCTCCTCTGGCCAGGGCCGCTTCGGGGGCATATCGGTTGGTTCCAGTACTTTCCCGAGCTTGGTCTCATTCGAAGACGAAGTGCTTCCTCGATTTTCCCACAGTGCTTGGTCTGGTCTTTCCTCGGCACTGAGGGAGATGAAGAGCAGCCGGACTTGGAACGAGAAGAAATGGAAGCCTGCCAGTTTCCAGCGCTCAATTCAACCTTGGGACCCGGCGGAGAAGACAGCACGGGATCAACAGCCAGCAGCTCACCTTTTCCCTGGGTGTCGACACCCTCAATGTCGATGCCGAGGGACCAGACGTCTTTGGGGTCAAACAGCTTCTCCATTTTATCAAGGTGCACACAGCAATTCTTGGTGGTCACTTGGGTACAAAAGTGATTCCCCCTGACATTGTGCGATGCCCCCAGGCACAAGATACAGACCTCATGAGGGTCTATAGTGGACATGGTCCGGGGCACTGGGGGCACCGGCGAAACCCCGATGACGTCATTTCAAAAAGTAACTGACAAGCAGTCGATGGCCAGCAACCACCGGGGGACAGCACCATCAGGGATCGACCGCACAGAAGGAACAATTCACCATGACACTCTCTAACTAAGGACGGGAGGAGAGCGGAGGGACCTGGCGCAGGAAAAAAAAAAACCAAAGAAACTTTCAAATGTGGTAGCTTTCCTACAAAACTAGTGCGAGCGCCACATCCGCAAGATGACAGTTCCATGGAAAAGAAGAGACTGAAGAGGGACGTAGTATGGACACGTGCATAGTGGCAGACTGGGCATGCTCAGTGTGCCAGTCAATGTTTCTAGAAATTTTGACAAAAGTTTTCCAGGCTGGGCTCTATCTGATGATATCACCCACTTGAGAGGACTACTATCCTGCTTGTCTAGGAGAAAGATCAATTTCAGTTTTCCAACTGAGCTGGGAGCCCAAAGGAGCAGGAGGCAATTACTGGGCCAACAAAGGCTGCAAATATTACAGCACTATCACACTACATAAATTTAATTCAATTTAATGAGGCTATAAAGTGGTTTAAAAAAAATCTTGCACTGTGGAAAAATGCAAAATTACTATGAAATACTAGAACATAGGGGAAAGCAGACAGTTGCTAAAGAGCGTATGGTTCAGAGGGAGGTATATTCAAAGGATACCAGCAAATCAAGTAAGTTAGAATATCCTGATATGTGGTTGTAAAAGCTGGGGAAAAAAAAACCTACTGATGAATTTAAGTACTGAGCACACAGATAAAAATGATTTCCGTGTCATCTGATAAGCAGGTTGTGGGTACATATAAAAATAGAAATATAAAACTACTTTAAAATGTCTGTATGCAAAGACCAGAAGTCTGAAAAATAAGTCAGAATGTATGGCACTAAAAGAAGATATATACATAATGGGCATCTCAGAGACCTGGTAAAAGGAAGATAACCAATGGGACGCTGCAGTACCAGGGTATAATTTATACTGACATGACAGGACATAGAACATTGATAGAGGAGTGACACTATACATTAAGGATGGCACAGAGTCAAGCAGGAAAACTGCATTCTGGAATCATTTACAGATAGAACTTCCAAGGTTTAAGCAGAAGAATATAGTAGTGGGGATATATTACTGCTCGCCTGACCAGGATGAGGAAACAGATTGCAAAATCTTAAAGATTAGACTGGCTAATAAAATGTACAACCAATAATGGGAGACTTCAATTACCTGAGTATTGATTAGGTAAATGCACATGATCAACGCTTCATGCGACAGTTCCTCATGGAATTGAGAGGGGGAACTATATCAGATCTGGTTCTCAGTGGAATGCAGGATCTGGTGCAACAGATAAGGGTGGTGGATCCATTTGGCAACAGTGATAATGTAATAAAATTAGACAATCACAGGAACATTAAGGAAAACTACTGCAGTAGCATTTAACTACAAAAAGGGAGACTATGATAAAATGAAGAAATTTGTACCAAAAAAACATTGAAAGGAGCAATCCACAAGGTTAAAAACTTGCAGGAAGATTGGACACTTTAAAATTAGCATCTTGAAGCCCACATAAAATGTATTCGATATATTAAAGGTTGAAGAAAAACAAAAAAACTGCTGGTATGGTTCAAAAGTGAGGTGAAAGAGGCAACTAAAGTTAAAAAGGCATCATTCAAAAAATGGAAAGCAGGCCCAAATGAGGAAAACAGGGAAGAGCATAATACTGGCAAGTTAGATGTAAAAAAGGTAATTAAACAGGCTAAGAGAATTTGAAAAGTTTAGTTTAATTTCTTGATTGCAATTTGTTACTCAAAGTATTGTACAATTTAAATAGAACATATCAATTGTTATGATATCGAGGTGATTGGTGGATTCTCAGGGGCAACAGTGATGATACCTCCTACGGGGAGGAGCCCCGTAGGGAGACTGATGCACAGGGTTAGACTCAATAGCACAGACACAGAGATAGTTTCTTTTATTGTACAGCTAGGATGTTATGATTCTGAAGGTGGACCCTTGGTCTGAGGTAAAGTTGACACTACCTAAGAGGGTAACCCTTCTTGGGTCCCTACCGTCGAAAGTCTAGGCTGGACTCAGGTGGACCCTTGAAGACAGAGAAGAGTTCTGGATGCAGGCGCTTCCTGCAGGTCGAATAGTCCAGATAGCTGGCGCCTCCAGCAGGTCGAAAGTAAGTCCAAGGGTCAAAACCTGAAGAATGGTCGGCAGCCGGTCCAAGGGTCGAATCCTGAAGAATGGTTGGAAGCCGGTCCAAGGGTCGAATCCTGAAGAATGGTCAGCAGCCGGTCCAAGGGTCGAATCCTGAAGAATGGTCAGCAGCGGGTCCAAGGGTCGAATCCTGAAGAATGGTTGGAAGCCGGTTCAAGGGTCAAAGCCTGAAGAATGGTCGGCAGCCGGTCCAAGGGTCAAAGCCTGAAGAAATCCAACCAACTGGGCGAGAAGCAGAACCAGGAACAGAGAAGACAGGAACTCGGAGCACCAGAATCACCAACTACAAGCCAAGAAGCCAAGGCAAGGTCTGAGGAGCAGACCTTGCCTTAAATAGTAACCTGGAAGGTGGAGTTCACAGGGAGAAGCCACGACAATTTCCTGTCGTGGCCCCTTTAAATAAAAGGTCTCTGCCACGTGCGCGGCTCTAAGGAGACCAGAAGGGGAGGAGTCAGCCCGGCCGAGGGAACACAAGCGGCCGGGCCCAGCAGAGGCAGCGGCCGCGAAAGCATTAGAACAGAGGCCTGCCTGCCTGCCTCTGTGGGATTCCGGAGGCGGCCCGACGCCTCGGGTGAGTCTTCGGCCCCAGTAGTGGACCGCCGCAACCGGCGGCCATAACAGTACCCCCTCCTTTAGGCCTCCCTCTAGAAGGTTTGGGTTTTCCAGGGTGTTCAGAGTGAAAGTTCTGGAGAAGAGTCTTATCCAGGATGTTAGTAGCAGGTTCCCAGGAATTCTCTTCTGGCCCAAAACCTTCCCAGGCTAGGACGTACTCCCATTTGCGACCTCTTCTCCGAACATCAAGAACCTCACGAACCTGGTATATAGTCTCTTCTTAGGCCCTCAGTTGTAGAGCTGCGGGAGCCTTCCGAGAGGGCCAAGTGAGGACCACTGGCTTCAACAGTGACACATGAAACGAATTGTGTATTCACAGTGTGGCAGGCAGACATAGTTGATAGGTCACGGGACCCAATTGCCGAATCATCGGAAAAGGGCCAATATAGCGAGGGGCTAATCTCATCGAAGGAACTCTTAAGCGGATATATCTGGTACTGAGCCACACCTTCTCCCCGGGATGAAACCGAGGAGCCGGTCGATGTCTGTCTGCAAATTTGTTTGCGGTGCTAGCTGCTTTGCATAGCATCTGTTGGGTATGAACCCAAAGTCTCTTCAGTTGCAGGGCTTAAGCTGGGCCGCCGGGGACAACTGGACCTGCATCAATGATTACAGATAAAGTAAGAAAATTGGAAATTGGGCGATAACTATCAGGTTAATTAGAATTAAGGTGTTGCTTCTTTAGCACAGGATGATCTATGATTACCTTAAGGGATTTAGGAAGGGTACCAAGTTCATAGAATTTACAATGTCGGTTAATCAAAAAGAGGTTAAGACCCAACCTTGGATCTTTGATAAATTTAAAAGGCAAAGGGTCTGAGCCTGAGGAAGACAGTATCATCTCTTGTAAAGTCAACAGAAAACCAGGAGAGGTAGCTTTATTGAAAACCAACAATCTGCTTACAGGAACCATTGTACTTTGTAGTCCCGGGGGAATTCTGTGCTACTGTGAAGTGCAGAATTCCCCTCCTATGTAGAATTTGGCAGGCCCCAGCGTGCCACGAGCAGAGGCCACCCCACTTGTGGCGAAGATGGAGCAGGCCCCAGTAAGAGTGAGTGCCTGCGTGTGTGTGTAAGACTAAGAGCCTGGAAGGTGAGAAAGCATCTGCAAGGATGCCAGAGAGAGGGAGCCTACGTGAGGCTATTGTGAAGGAGTGTGTATATGTGTGAGAAAAAGGGATTGTGTGTATGTGAGAGTGGGAGCCTGTATGAGAGTGTATATGTAAGAGCCTGTGTGAAGGGAAGCCTATATGAGGGTGTGTGTGTGTGTGCATGACAGAGAGAGCCTGTATGATGAGGGGGTGCATAAGAGAGAGGGAGCCTGTATGAGGGGGTGAGTGTGTGTGCATGAGAAAGAGGGGGAGCCTGTATGAGGGGGCTGGGTGCGAGAGAGAGAGAGGGAGCCTGTATGAGGGGGTGTGTATGTGCACTAGAGAGAAAGCCTGTGTGTGAGAGAGGGATGGGTTAAACTCTGGGGGTGAAGATACAGTGGAAGGGATTGAGCCTAGAGGGGGAGGGGAGAGGTAGTAGCAGGTGGAGGAATTGGGTCCTGAGAGAGCAAAGTGAAAGGAGACTGGCCAGGGGAGTAGGGAGAGGGTTAAAGACTTACAGTGAACTTCTAGGGAAATTCTGCTCAAAATATTTAAAACTCTGCATCTTTAAGTAATAACTTTTATCTGTATTACATTTTAAATTAATTACTTAAAGACTTTCATGTATATTGTGTTATTTTGAAAAATATAAAGTATGCAGAATTTTAAGTTTTTGTGCGTAGAATTCCCCTAAGAGTAACTTTGTGGAGAAAGAGGTACCGCAAGAGTATAAGAAAGATTTGTGACAAACTCCGCTAGTATGTTATTGATTTTAGCATTAAAAGCTTGAGAAAAACTGTCTGCTGTGAGATTTGCAGAAAAGGAAGACTCCTGAGTTTGAAGATCAGAAAGATGAAATAAGATTAAAAAGTCGCTTAGGCCTATAGCTCGCATTTGAAAGAATGGTTTTTATAAATCGCTTTTCTGGCTTGTTTGACAGCTAAAAGGCAATGTTTGATATTAATTTTAAACCTACTTTCGGCATCGGAATCATGAGATTTACGTCATATCCTTTCCAGATGCTGAACCTGCCTTTTCAGAACCTTGAGGCCTGAATGGTATTAAGGTTTGACTATATTCCTACATGACAGTACATAGGGGCAACCTGGTCTAAACCGTCCCGCAATTTGCTATTCCAGAAGCTTACCATAGAGATTAAACAAGTAGTAAAATCTTTTTCAAGTACATTTGAAGCAAAAAGCCTGTGAGGGAATCAGTTGAGCCGCAAGATGACTAAGGGGTAATCAAGGAGCACAAAGAAATAGCAGAAAAACTAAATTCTTTACCTCTGTCTTTACTGAGCAGGATGTCCAGGTCATAACCACTATGGAAATAATTTTTGATGGAGATGATTGAGCGACTAGATGGAATCACTGTGAAACTGGAGAATGAAATAACTCAGATTGACAGACCAAAGAACAAATCACTGGTACCTGATGGCATTCACCCCAGAGTTCTGAAGGAATTAAAAAATGAAACAGCAGACCTATTTCTGATGATCTATCATTTAAAACAGCCATGGTACCTGAAGACTGGAGGGTAGCCAATGTGATGCCAATTTTTAATAAGGGCTCTAGGGGTGATCTGGGAAACTACAGATCAGTAAGCTTGATCTCAGTACTGGGCAAAATGGTTGAAGCTATTCTTAAAAACGATTACTGACCACATAAAATAGACAAGGATTAATGGAAGAGAGTCAACATGGTTTTTGCCAAGGGAAGTCTTGCCTTCCCAATTTATTAGATTGTTTTTTTTTAAAGGTGTAAATTTGTGGATAAAGGTGAGCCAGCTGATATAGTGTATTTGGATTTTCAAAAGGCATTTGACAAAGTCTCATGAGAGACTCCTCAGGAAATTGGAGGGGGAATCATAAGATCGAAGGCAATGTCCAATTGTGGATTGGTAATTGGATACAAGCCAGGATACAGAGAGTAGGACTAAATGGTCAGTTTTCAAAATAGAGAACGTCATTAGTAGAATGCCCCAGGGGTCTATTTTGGGACCTGGGCTATTTAACTTATTCATAAATGATCTGGAGAAAGGAACTACAAGTTCCTGGGAAAAGTCCATAAACTATTAAGGTGGACTTAGAAATCTACTGCTTATTGCTGTGATAAGCAGCATGGAATCTATCAACCTTTTAGGATCCTGCCAGGTACTTGTGACCTGGATTAGCCACTATCTGAAAAAGGATACTGGGCTTGGTGAATTTTTGGTCTGACCCAGTATGGCAAATCTTATGTTGTTATGTAAGTATAGTGACCAAATTTTCAGATGACAAAATTGTTTCAATTGTGCAGCAGATTTGAAGAATTGTAGAAGGACCTTGTGAGATTAGGAGACTGGGTATCTAAATGGCAGATGCAATTTAAAGTGGACAAGTGCAAAATCCTGCACCTAAAGAAAAACAATCCCAACTACAGGAAGACAATGCTGGGTTCTGTGTTAGAGTCACCACCCAGGAAAAGGACTTCCGAGTTCTTGTGGCCCAATAACATTTTTGGCTCAGTGTGCCACAGCAGTCAAAAAGGCAAATGCCTTTTTGAATTATGAATTATGAATTATGTGGCAAGGAATAGACAACTGAGAATATCTTAATGCCTTTGCATAGATTCATGGTGTGACCACACCGAGTATTGTATGCAGCTCTGGTTGCCTCAAATCAAAAAGATATAATAGATATAGAAAAAGGGTGACAAATGATAAAGGGGATATAAAAGCTCCCTTATGGAGACAAGCTAAACAGATTAGGGCTCTTTAGCTTGGAAGAGAGAGGCGACATGACTGAAATTGATAAAACCATGAGTGAGATTGAAAGAGTAAATAGGGAATGGTTATTTACCCTTTCAAACACTAGGACATTCCATGAAACTAGCAAACAGATTAAAAACAAATCGTATAACTTGGAGCACAATCAGGCTATGAAATCTGTTGCCAGAAGACATGGTTAAGGCAACTAACATAGTAGGGTTCAAAAGTGGTTTGGACAAGTTCCTGAAGGAAAAGTCCATAAACATTTATTAGCCAGGTAGACTTGGGAAAGCCAATGCTTATCCCTGGGAGTGAGATACAAGAAATAGATCAACTACTGGGGAACTGCCAGGTACTTGTGAACGGGACTGGCTACTGCCAGTGACAGGATGCTGGACTCGATAGACCTTGATCTGACTCAGCATAGCACTTATATTATGCTGTTGACAGTGTCAACCATTCTTAATTATACCAATTCCTCAATTCTACCCTGAAGACATCTATCCATTTTTACCACACCGAATAATTGCATCAATACACAATAATACATTAATATCTATATAAAAACAGTTCAGAAAACCTATTGTCTATAGCACAACGTACCTTAAAGAAAGGAAAAGAAGTGCCTATTTATTTGAACTAATGGGTGGTGATCATTTTTATGTCCATTTTTATGGTTTGTCAATTCAGTGCAAATAATTTTAAAATATATTTTTGTCCTTCCAATTTGGAGAGAAAACTTCCATGTACTGGTACCCCCATTATAACGTCATCATGGATCATTTAAGACACTTCTTTACTACATACCCTTTCTTCTTACCTTTTTAAAGATTGCTGCTGGTGCCATTTCAGCTCCATTTAGTGTTCTTAAGAGAAACATTGGCCAAGATGATGCATTCATCCGGAAACCTGTTAAAAATGGGGTTACTGTGGTTGTGCAAAAAATGGCAATGTAATATTAAGAAACAAGTTAGATAATACAGCTTAATATACAGAATCAAATTGTCAGCTGATTTTAACAAATATTTCCCAAATGGCTATTGCAAAGCAGCATCTATTTTTTATTTTTTTAGTTCAAAACTATTTTATATCAAACACAAGTCAAACAGCAACCATAACAGACAACAGGATTGGAGATGCAAGTAAAAATACAAAGCAGAAGTATAACAATTCTCATCCAATACTTAAGAGATACAAATCAAAGACTAGCTATAGACCTCTGTACAGGTTCCCAAATCTGAGACACAATAATTGCCCGATTGGTTTTATCAGTAGCTTGTAAGCAGATTCTGTTTCATGCAACATAGATATATGTCTCAAGAAGGCATGTCCAGGGGAGGAGCCAAGATGGCAGTGTGAACACTCCACAAATTCTGTGTGCCTGGTTGGTCTTTGTTTTATTCCGTTTACCTGACCCAAATGCCTTCAAAAAGGAAGGAAAAGCTCAGGGTTTTCCCCTCAGGCTTCCCGGCTCCCAGGACAATGATCCGAGCAAGGAATTTGTGGTTCCTGCAGTGAAAAGAGGTGCTGCGGAGGTCCACATGGGAGATTCTGGCGAAGGAGTGCTGTTTTTGCCTGGGGAGGAGGTATCTCAGCCCCTCAGACAGTTGCTTGCCACTGGATTTACAGAGCTCTCTATTGCGACAACTGTGACACTGGATGAGGACATCAGACTGGTGCTCATTTCGTAGGGAGTTGCTGCTGGTGTTGGCTCCATTGTGGTTTTACTGTTTGCAGGAAAAAGCTTTGAGTCGGTGATTTCAGACACTATTTCAGACACTACCCATCTGGCTGGAAAATCAATGGATGAATACTAGGGAAGCGTTCACTTTAGCATCCACTGAGCAGGAGCCGATTCCACCTCCGACAAAGTGGAGTTGGAATCGGCTCCTGCACAGCCCTTTGTACTGTCTTCTAAACCGGCGGTGGTCACTCAACGCCATATGGGATCTGATGGCCACTTCTGCTCTGTCTTTTACTGACTGTTCTGCCAAGGTAAAAAAATGTCCCATAGATTGAGAGGTTTTTATCTCAGGATACTTCTACTCAATATCAAGATTCCTCGCAGAAGACTAAAGCCCTGGAAGTTGAATTTTAACAGTTACAGTCCATTAATACTTCTTTAATCAAGGAACAGGAAAGTTTGTCAAGTGGAATATATTGAAAATAACTTAAGACATTTAAATTTAAGGTTCCTACATTTTCCCTGTATTGTGGGTGAGCAACCCTGAGTGACTGAGGAAATATCTGACAAAAATTGTGCATGTCTCTCCAGATAAAATTCCTGTAATTAATACGTTGTCTTTTTTGTATTTTCAATCTGCTACTAGTCAGGAAGCAGCTGCTCACTCCTCTATAGATTTAGTTTGTCTTATGTTGGTATCTTCTTCTCAAGAAATTATTGAAAGAACAACATTATTGGTTTCCTTTATTACTGAATATGAGGTTAGCTATATTATGAGATGTTACTTTAAAAATGTTAACATTATCTTTCTTGGTCAAGTAGCCAGGGTTTTTCCTGATATGGCAAGGGTAACCCAAGAAAGAAGAAAAGGGTTTCTGGCTCTTTGCTAGGAAGTCAGGACTCTTGGAGCCTCCTTCCTATTAAGACACCCCTTCAAATGTGTTTTGAAGTATAGAACAGACATTTTCTTTATACCAGGACAACTTCCTGTTTTCCTAGATTCTAGGAAGTCTACCAGACTTCCATTGAATTAGACTGTGTGTTGAAATGCTGCAGATTTATGTATGCTGTCTCTAGTAAGATATTTCTTTGATCTTTTTTTCCCTGCTTCTTCCCCCAAAATTATTGTGGTCTATAATTAAGAGATCTGAAATGTCAAAGGTAAAGGGTTTTTTTTGTTTTGTTTTTTTAATGGTTTGGGCTGTATTACCATTCTTTTTTCTTGTGTGATCTTATTGTTTACTGTGCAAAGAGGATTTTGTCTGTTAAAAATGCAATAAATATAAAGTTAAAAAAAGAAGGCATGATGAAGCTTTTTCATAAGAAAGCTGTAGCAAACAAATTAATTCATGGTCTCTTTCTTATATATGATTTCTTTTTTTTTTTTTTTGGGGGGGGGGGGGGGAGATGCAATACTATTATGCACCAACCAGAAGAGAGACTTTGTGACAGTCATGCTTGATGATCAAGGTAATGTCAGTGTAAAAAGGCAGTGGGTCAAAGCCACATACATGCCAGGATATTTAGGAGAGACATAACTAGCAGAAAAAATGGAGATGACAATGCCTCTATACAGGTCATTTGTTAGACCTCACCTTGAGTACTGTGTGCAGTTATAGAGAACATACCTCCAAAAAGATATATACAGGCTGGATTTAATCCAGAAAAAATGCTAAATGGTGCAGGTCTATACCAAAAGTGATATGAGATGAGAGTGAGGAGAATATGACAGAGACATTCAAATATATCAAAGTTATAAATATTGACTAAGCAGCAAATGTTTTCATAAGAATGAATGTTCTGAACAAGAAGTTACAGCATGAAACTACTCAGGAGCAACAGAAAAAAAAACGCAGTTGCTTACCTGTAACAGGTGTTCTCCTAGGACAGCAGGATCTTAATCCTCACATATGGGTGACATCATCCGATGGAGCCCGGCACGGAAAACATTTGTCAAAGTTTCTAGAAGTTTTGGCCAGTAAACTGCTACTATCCGCACATCCACATGAGGTTCCCCCTTTAGTCTCGTAACATAGCAAAATACAAGCGAAAAATAAAACAAACCGAAGGTGAACCCAACACCGTGGGGAGGCGGTCAAGATTCCTGAGGACTAACATCCTGCTGTCCTAGGAGAACACCTGTTACAAGTAAGCAACTGCGCTTTCTCCTAGGTCAAGCAGGATGGTAGTCCTTACATGTAGGTACAAAGCTCCAGACTGCCCCACTCAAATAGAAAGACCAACAGCAACCAAACAAGGTGCTAACGAGCACGACACAACTACGGTGCTGCAGGTAAACGGGGGCGGTCTAGGTCCCACAAGATCATGAAGCAAGAAGAGTTGGGTTCAGGACTGGAACAGATTATGAAGCACGGACTGACCAAAGGTACTATCCTGATGGCTGTCCCTGTCTAGGCAGTAATGGGCCACAAACGTATGAAGAGAACTCCAGGTTGCGGCTCGGCAAATTTTCAACAACATGGACTGCACAACTGAGCCACAGACGTCGCCAAAGCCCGCACAGAGTGAGCTTTTACTCTGCCGGCCAGCTGAAAGTCTGCCTACATGTAGCAGAAGGCAATGCAATCTGCCACCCAGTTGGACAAAGTCTGCTTACCCATCGCCACTCCCAGCCTTTTGGAGACAAAGGACATGAAAAGCCAGGTGGACTGTTTGTGGCTCACCGTGCGATCCAGGTAGAACGCCAAAGCCCGTTTACAGTCCAAGGTGTGAAGCATCCGTTCCCCTGGTTGGCAATGAGGCCACGGAAAAAAGGTGGGCAGAACAATGGACTGATTGAAGTGGAAATCAGTCACGACCTTGGGCAGAAACTTGGAGTGCATACGCAAAACCACACGATCATGGAAGAACTTTGTGTTAAGCGCGTATGTGACCAGAGCCTGAAGCTCACTGACCCTACGAGCTGAAGTGATCGCCACCAGAAATATGGCTTTCCAGTTAAGGAACGTCAGGTCACAGGACTGCAGCAGCTCAAAAGGAGGCAGCATGAGTCTTGCCAGGACAACACTGAGGTCCCAGGATATGACCGAGGGCCGAAAGGGGGGGCTTCAGCTGAAGGAGACCACACATGAAACGGCCCACTAAGGGTTGGACCGAAACAGGCATGCCATTGACACCTTGATGGTACGCACTGACAGCGCTAAGGTGCAACCTGATATAACTGGTCTGGAGTCCAGACTCGGACAGGTGCCACAGGTAGTCCAGCAGCTGAAGGAGGGGGCATGAGAAAAGGTCTAAACCATGACCCCCGCATCAGTTGGAAAAGCGTTTCCACTTTGAGCTGTAGGACTTCCTGGTCGAAGGTTTCTGGGACTCCACCAGGACCTGGGAAACACAATCTGAGAGCTGCAAAGGCTGGAGGACTACGCGCTCAACATCCAAGTCGTGAGGGCCAGCGCCCAGAGGTTCAGATGGTTCAGGGTGCCCTGATTCTGTGAGATTAGGTCGGGCGCTGTCCCCAGATGGATGGGGGCCCGCACAGGCAGGTCCTGCAGAAGCAGGAACCAGACCTGCTGAGGCCAAGAAGGTGCCATGAGTATCATTGTCCCCTTGTCCTGCTGAAGCTTCAGTAGAGTCTTCGAGAGCAGCGGTAGAGTGTGGTACGCATACAGCAGGCCCTTCCCCCATTGAAGAGAGAAGGCATCGCAGGCTGGATGGTCGTTCCCTGCTACCAGGGAGCAGAACCTGCTCACCTTGTGGTTGTGAGGGGAGGCAAACCCCAGCGGCGGAACAGTTCGACCACTACCGTAGGGTTGATGGACCTCTTGTATGGTTGGAAGGGCTGGCTTAGGTAGTCCGTGAGCACATTGAGGTGACCTGGCAGGTAGGTCACTCGCAGAGACATCCCTTGAGACAGGGCCCAGGTCCATACTTGCACTGCTTTTTGGCAGAGGAGCAAGTGAGTCTGTGCCACCCTGTTTGTTGATGTACCACATCACGACCTTGTTTTCCATCCGGATTAGGACTTCCTTGAACGACAACTAATCTCTGAACTCCCACAAGGCATACCGCATTGCCCAAAGCTCCAAGAAGTTTATCTGACAGCAGGCTTTGGCGGCATTTCAGAGGCCCTGAAATGAGGAGACCGTTCGTGTGGTCTCCCCAGTCCTGGGGGGAAGCATTGGTAGTAAGGGTCATCTGGGGCAGAACAGACTGGAAGAGAAGTCCTCATTCCAGGTTGGAAAGATCTTCCCACCTGGATAGAGTCACCCTCAGAGGGTCCGTTATTGTGACTGGAGCCTCGAGGTCCTGAGATGCCTGCCACTACTGGGATTGCAGAGTCCATTGGGGCCTCCTCATGCAGAGGCAGGCCAAAGGAGTCACATGGACGGAGGCCGCCATGTGGCCAAGTAGGCAGAGCAGAAGGCAGGCTGGGACTCTTCGACTGTTGCGTACAAGGCTAGCCAGTGAGAAAAGGGTGATCAGCCGGTCCCTGGGCATAAAAGCTTTCGCTTGTGCCGTGTCCAGCCTAGCGCCTATGAAGGGTGCATCTTGGGGAAGTTTATAACAAAACCCACCATCTGCAGGGTCTGCACCATCAAGGCCAGAGCTTGCAAGGCTCCGGAGTGAGATTCGCTCCTGACCAGCCAGTCGTCCAGGTATGGGAATACATGAACCAAGCGACGCCTGAGGTAGGCGGCCACCACCGCTAAGTGTTTGATGAAGATGCGGGGGGCCAATGCCAGCCCAAAGGGCATCAATCTGTACTGATAATGTGCACTCCCGACCACAAAGCAGAGGTACTTCAGGTGGTTGGGGACAATCGCAATGTGCACATATACTTTCTTGAGACTGAGGGAGCAAAACCAGTCTCCTCTTCTGAGGCGCAGGATCAGCATGCCCAGAGAGACCATCTTGAACATTTCTCTTATGAGAAACTTGTTCAATGCCCTGAGGTCGAGAATGGGGCGCAAGCCGCAATTCCTCTTCGTCCGCTGCGAGGAGGGCGGAAAGTTACGTTTGAAGGAGGACCAAATGGGCAGATGATCCCCACGATGGACATGGGGGAGAGGTCTCTGGGAGCCAGCTGAAATGCAGATGGTATCCCTGGCAAATGATACAGAGGACAGCGGTCTGATGTCATCTCTTCCCAGTGACAGGCGAAGCTTAGAAGCCTGCCGCCGACTGAGGGATCTGACGTCAGGGGTATGGCCAGCTAACTTATGCTCCCTTGCTGCCAGTCAAAAGCTTGTGGCAAGGGTTTGCTGGGGGGCCGGTTGTGGTCTAGGCACCCACTGTTGGCGCGGACGGCCCCTGGAACCGGTGCGAGGCGGACAAGTCCGACAGCCAAAGGATAATATTTCCTCTGTCAATAGAAGGGTTTCCAGAACCCTGGCTGAGGACAGGCCCTCCAAGGCGCTAGCGGACAGCTGCTGAAGGGTATCATGATGGTCCTTAAATTGCGCCACCGCATCCCGAACCTGGTCCCCGAAGAGGTCTTCACCTGTGCAGGGGAGGTCAGCTAGCCTGTCCTGGACTTCCGGGGAGAGATGAGAGGCCTGGTGCCATGCCATACACCTGTCGCCAATGCCCACGGCGGCTAAACAGGCTGCCGTCTCAAACACATCGTAGGTGGAACGCACCTCGTATTTTCCCATCTCCAGATCCAGCGAGGCAATGCTAGAAAGGGCTTCCTGCTGTTGTTGGGGGGAGGCCCACCGCAAAATCCTGGATTCGCTTCCAGAGATTGCGGTTGTACTGGGTCATATAGAGTTGATAGGCAGCGATGCGGGCAACCAGCATGGTGCCTTGGAAGATTTTATGACCCAGAGTATCCAACTCCCTATGCTCGCATCTTGGAGAAGCAGAGGTATAGGTACGGGAGCGCCAGGCCTTTAAGACAGATTCCACGACCACCGATTGCTGGAGGAGTTGCCTCCTGTCAAACCCCAAGACCTGTTGCACCAAGTAGGTGGTATCAGCCTTCCTGTTAATGGGGGAAACAAATGGGGTGCGCCCACATGTGGTGGAGGAGTTCCTTAAAGATATCGTGGATTTGCATTTCCACAATTTCTTTGGAAGCGTCAATGAACTGGAGCACTTCCAGCATCTTAAGACTCGCGTCCTCTGTGAGCAGCTGAAAGGGAATGGCCTTAGCCATAGCCCTGACAAATCCCTTGAAGGACAAGTCCTTGAGTGGCGACCGACACTGTTCCTCCGGAGGAGAGAGCTCCAAAAGAGGGTCATTGGAGTATTCCGAGGACGAGTCTGAGTCGTCACCCCAGGGGTCATAAGGCCCCTCCTCCTCACTGGGACCAGCGTGCCGTGGGCGAGGTCCATGCTGGCATTAGCCCTGGGCTCCGAAGGCTTCGGAGGCCTCGAGGGCAATGGCATCAAAGGGTCCCCCAGCATGGAGGGGATAGGCCGTGGCAAGCCAGAGGGATCCAACAAAGGTTCGGGGAACCGTAGGCAAGGGAACATTGTACCGGCTGGAACTTCCTCCTCGAAGGTCCCCAAGAATTGGGCTCGTTCTGGTGGAGGGCATCGAAGGCCCCTTGGGCACTGGCTGCATTGGTAGGTTGCCCAGGACGTCGTCCAGATGCTCCCAGCAGGGGTGCCAACATTGATGGCGGAGGCTCAGGCCGGTGGCACTGGCAGCTCAACGCTTTGCAGCACTTTGAGCACTGCCGACTGCACTCTGCAGTCCAACTCCTCCTGAAAGTCCAGGGTGGCCAGGACTCATGGAAGGGGACGAGGCGACACCGACTCTTCCTTGGGTCTTTGAGGTGGCACGGTGCCCTGCACCAGTGTCGGTGGGAAATGCCTCGGGCTACTGGGGGCACCAGAGAATGGGGCCTCCTATGGCCGGTGTCACTTTGATGGCGGCTCGGCAGCCACCGATGCCGCTTTAAAACCGAAACCGTGTGCCGATGGCGACTGGTGACTATGCTTACCGGATCTTTTCCAGTGCTTGGCCCGGTCTTTCCTTGGTGCCGAGGAAGCTGATGATCCCGATGTCCTGGAAAGCAGGGAGATCTTCAAGGATCGATCCTGCTCTCCCCAGTCCTTGGAGGTACTGGCCAGAGGGACCATGAGGGGAAGCAGGTCGGACTCTCCAAGATCTCTCAGCATCGAAGGGACTGATGCAAGCATAGAGGATTTCAGGGTCCCAAACATTTTTTCCATTTTATCGAGACGTGCTAGACACCCTTTGGGTGTCATCTGGTCGCACAGACAGCACCCCCAGACATCGTCCAAGGCCCCTAGGCAGAGAATGCAAAATTCATGTGGATCTGTGATGGACATGGTCTGCGGGCACTGGGGGCACCGACGAAAACTGTTTCATACCATGAAAAACAACCGGCATGCAGTCGATGACTGACTGACACCGTAATGCGAGGAGTCTGGGATTGACTGCAAAACTTGAGAAATGGCAAAAAAAGACCTACCGTACTGAGGCAGCACAGACCGTGAAGGGGGACCAGATGAGGAATTTGAGAAAAAAGCTCGAGGATGTCAAAGAAAAAGTGGAATAAAGAAGAGCTCCTTGGACAGCGAGGCAACTGCACCGCGGAAGAGACTGAAGGGGGACCTCACGTGGACACGCAGATAGTAGCAGGCTGGGCATGCTCAAGTCTGCTGGTCAAAGCTTCTAGAAACTTTGACAAAAGTTTTCCGTGCCGGGCTCCATTGGATGATATCACCCACATGTGAGGACTACCATCTTGCTTGTCCTAGAATAGTTCTTCACAGAAAACGTAATGGATGCACAACAATTTCGCAGGGATGGTGGTGGTAGAGAAAGCAAATATTGCTTACCTTTAACAGGTGTTCTCACAGGATAGCAGGATGTTAGTCCTCACATATGGGTGACATCATCAGGATGGAGCCCAATCACGGAAAACTTCTGTCAAAGTTTCCAGAACTTTGACTGGCCCCTACTGGGCATGCCCAGCATGGTACTAACCCTGCAGCCAGCAGGGGTCCCCCTTCAGTCTTTTTTGAAAGCTACAGGCAGTGCCGAAAAATAAAACAACAAAACATTACGAACCCAACACCGTGGGGCGGCGGGCGGGTTTCGTGAGGACTAACATCCTGCTGTCCTGTGAGAACACCTGTTACAGGTAAGCAATATTTGCTTTCTCACAGGACAAGCAGGATGGTAGTCCTCACATATGGGTGAGTACTGAGCTGAGGATGTCCGAACATGCACCAAATGTACCCAACGGCATGCAACAGGCACAACAACTGGGGTGGAATTTGGTAGAGGGCATCCTGAACCCCACTGGGCAGGCGGAAGGGTATTGGTACGTCACGTTGGAAACAGGTTACGCAGGACAGACTGGAAGAATCTTGTCTTCCGGCATTCTCTAAGCAATAGTGGGCTGCAAAAGTATGGAGGGAACTCCAGATGGCAGCTCTGCAAATATCAGGAAGCTGCACCGATCGTAGGTGTGCTACTGAAGTCGCCATGGCCTTCACAGAGTGTGCTTTAACACGGTCTTGAAAAGGAATGCCTGCTTGCTGATAGCAAAAAGATATGCAGTCCGCTAACCAGGAGGTTGCTTACCCACAGGTTGCCCTAATTTGTTGGGGTGGAACGAGATGAATAACGGAGTACTTGTCCTGTGGGCAACTGTACGGTCTAGATAAAAAGCTAGAGACCATTTGCAGTCAAGGGTAAGCAGAGCTTGTTCCCCTGGATTGGAATGGGGCCTGTGAAAGGTAGGTAGTATGATGGATTGATTAATGTGAAACTACCTTAGGTAAAAATTTAGGATGAGTGCGGAGTACCGCTCGGTCCTGCAGGAGTTTAGTGTAAGGCGGATAGGTAACTAAGGCCTGTAACTCACTAACCCTGCAAGCTGAAGTGATAGCCAAAAGGAAATCACTTTCCATGTAAGATGTTTTAGGTCACAGGAGTGAAGAGGCTCGAATGATGGTTTCATGAGCCGACCGAGAACAAGATTAAGGTCCCAAGAAGGGGCCGGAGGACGTAAAGGTGGCTTGATGTGGACCAAGCCCTTCAAAAAGTGTGTTACGAGGGGTTGTACCGAAATAGGGACATCCCCGACACCTTTATGGAAGGCGGCTACCGCACTGACATGCATTCTGATGGAAGATATCTTTAGACCTGACTGACAAATGCCAGAGATAGTCCAAAAACCTTGGAATTGGACAGGAAAAAGGATCAAGGGACTGAGAGGTGCACCATGATGTGTACCATTTCCATTTATAGGAGTAAGATTTTCTCGTGGAAGGCTTCCGTGAAGCAATCAAGACACGTGAAACTGGATCTGAAAGGTTAAGTGGCTGAAGTATTAACCTTTCAACATCCATGCCGTCAGAGACAAGGCCTGAAGATTGGGATGGCGCAGGCACCCGTCGTTCTGAGTTATCAGGAGTGGGTCATTTCCCAAGGGAATGTGCCTGCGAATGGAGAGATCCTGGAGTATGGGAAACCACACTTGGCGTGGCCAGTGAGGTGCTATCAGGATCATGGTTCCCTTGTCCTGACGTAGCTTCACTAGGATCTTCGAGAGAAGAGGAAGTGGAGGGAATGCATAGAGTAGACCGGTTGCCCACGAGAGGGAGACTGCATCTCTGGGCTGAGAACCTTTGTTGCGAATGAGAGCGCAGTAGTTGTCCACTTTGTAGTTCTGAGGGGACGCAAATAGATCAGTCTGAGGATATCCCCATTGTTGGAATATTGAGGCAGCTACCGAGGGGTTGCGAGACCACTCGTGCGGTTGGAAGACGCGACTTAGCTTGTCTGCCAGTACATTGTCCACTCCCGGCAAGTAGGTGGCCTTGAGGTACATCGAGTGGGAGAGAGCTTCCTCCCAAATCTGCGCAGTCTCCTGACACAGAAGGAAGGAGCCTGTGCCTCCCTGTTTGTTGATGTACCACATGGCCACCTGGTTGTCCGTCTGAATCAGGATGACTTGATTTGATAGGCGATCCTGAAAAGCCCTGAGAGCATATCACATTGCTCGAAGCTCCAGGAAATTTATTTGGTGTTTGGCTTCCTCTGGAGACCAAGACCCTTGTGTCTGCAAATTGTCCACGTTGGCTCCCCACCCGAGGTTGGAAGTGTCGGTGGTGAGAATGACTTGAGCATCTGGTAATTGAAAGGGCAGTCCCCAGAGGAGATTGAACTGATCTTGCCACCAGGCCAGAGACAGACGGAGTGGGTTGGTGATGTGGACAATGGTCGACAGAGGCTGAACAGCTTGAATCCATTGTGACCTCAGAGTCCAATGCATGAGTTTCATGGCCAGGCAGGCCATTGGAATAACATGTACTGAGGACGCCATGTGTCCCAGAAGGACAAGGAATTGGCGAGCTGTTGCTGTTTGCTGAGACTGCAACTAGTAAGCTAGAGATACGAGTGTCAGCGCTCGTTGTTGCAGCAGAAAGGCTTTTGCCTGCAAGGTATCCAAGTCTGCCCCAATGAACGACAAGGTTTGAGATGGGACTAAAAAGGATTTTTCGTAATTGACAAGAAATGCTAGAGAAATCAGAGTGCGTAAAGTCAAATCAAGGGACGACCGAGCAGCTTGCTGGGTTGCAGCCCTGATTAACAAGTTGTCTAGATAGGGGTAGACATGAACACCTTCTTTCCTGAGGAAAGCTGCGACAACCACGAGACATTTGGTAAATACTCGTGGTGCAGACGCTAGGCGATAGTGCTTGAGGCCAACTAAAAACCTCAGGTACTTGCGGTGAGATGGAGTTATCGCAATGTGTGTGTATGTGTCCTGGAGGTCCAGAGAACAGAGCCAATCTCCTCTTTGTAGAAGAGGTAGAAGCGATCCCAAGGTTACCATCTTGAACTTTTTCCGCTGGAGGTACTTGTTGAGAGCACGTAGGTCCAGAATTGGACGTACTCCTCCCGATTTTTTGGGGATCAGAAAGTACCGGGAATAGAACCCTAGGTCTTGCTGCGAATGCGGAACGGGTTCTATTGCTCTTGACTGGAGAAGGAGGGAGACCTCTTGATCCAGAAGAATGGAATGTTCGGAAGTTCTCCACGTCTGTAGAGGTGGGGAGTCCGGTGGCAGGGCGAGAAAGTTCAGGTGGTAACCCTGAGCAATGATTTCCAGTACCCATTGGTCGGTTGTGACTGACTGCCACATGTTGTGAAAGTGGCACAGTCGACCTCCCACTGGTATGCTTGGCAGAGGAATCCGGCTGCTGCTCTCCAAACAGAAGTCAAAAACCGGAAGCAGGTCCTGGCTGGGGAGCTGCTTGTGGCTTTTGCTTTCGGGCTTGACGAGGCTGAGGCTTTTGATAAGCCTCAGCCTCGTCAAGCCCGAGGCTACTGCTGCGTGGAAAAAAAGAAGACTGACGGGGGACCCCTGCTGGCTGCAGGGTTAGTGCCATGCTGGGCAGGCCCAGTAGGGGCCAGTCAAAGTTCTGGAAACTTTGACAGAAGTTTTCCGTGATTGGGCTCCATCCTGATGATGTCACCCATAAGTGAGGACTACCATCATGCTTGTCCTGTGAGAAAAATAGTAACCAAATTCAAGGCAG
Organism: Rhinatrema bivittatum; assembly: GCF_901001135.1. Lineage (NCBI taxonomy): Eukaryota > Metazoa > Chordata > Amphibia > Gymnophiona > Rhinatrematidae > Rhinatrema > Rhinatrema bivittatum. The sequence continues at coordinate 222,611,888 of NC_042619.1, forward strand.
CCTGGGATACACAGAGGGGAAAACAGATTAGCTGGGTCTATGGCCCTGCATCAGAAATGAAAATGGGCAGACAAGAGAGCCCTTACAGTCCTCAACTGCCATCAAATATTTCTTGATTACATTTCTAAGAAGTGTTCCCAAGCTATTATAGATCCACTTGAAACATCATTAAATCAGGATTCAAAATAAAATTGATTAAAATTCAAAACTTAACTTAGTAGTGGCTAAAGATGTGCATTCATTTAAATACAAATGGCCATCCCAAAGCAAAAATGGCCATTTCATTTTGTTAAATCCAAAATGAATTAAATGGCCTTGAAAACCCCCAGAAAGTTTGTTTTGTAAAATAGCGCATGCACTATTTGCAAATATTGCGTTATTTTCTAAAACAAATAATGAAATTATACACCCCACCCCCAAAACATTTGGGCCAAAAACATCCCAAAAAGAAAAAGCAAGTTTGCTGACTGTAAACTGTTTTTCATAGATAAGATGAATCAGCCTTGACATGTGGATGTCATCTGATGGTGCCGATAGACCTTTCTCTGTAGCTCAGTAGAGCTTTTAGTACTGAGAATGTGCATGCCAGTGCATGCACTGTCTTGTGAACCCCTTAGTCTATCACAGATGTTAGTTTTAGCTAGTTTACATTCCAATGAGATAGGTGGGTATTAAGTATGGCTAATTCATCCTGCTATCTATAAAGAATGCCATTTACCTGTCAACAAGCAAGGCTGAATTAGCCATGACATGTGGGGAGTCCCAAGTTGAGGGATGCAACAGAGCACTTACTGAAAAAGCAACCCAGATCATACCATGGAGAGTAGACTACTGGGTGAACAGGCTATGCAAAACTGCTTGTCCAAATTTACTATCGCTTCTTGATAGGTTGTCCAAACAGTAGTTGGATGTACAGAAGACAAGCTGCAGCTTTGCAGATGGCTACAATGGAGACAGGACAGCAATGATCTGACCTGACATGGTTTGGACCAGATGCCATGGTTGGATCATAAAGCTTTTTTTTTTTATTAAGAGAGCAGATTAGGGAAATGGGAGGAAGGGGTGAGAGGCATATGGAAAGTGGGGTAGGGGAAATATTGAGAATGTTTTTGATGATCACATGGATAACTTAGTACCTAAGGAGACAGAAGCAGGTGTACATGCGTTACTGGTGCAGTGGGATGAGTAAGTTCGGTGTTAAATGATATAACTCAGATGAGAAGGATTACTATAGGTAAGCAGTGGATGGGCTGGCTTACGCCAGAACTTAGGGAGTTGACAAAAGGGCTCCAGCGCTTAGAGCATTGGTGGAGAAGAACTGGGTTACAGTCAGACCATATAGGCTGGAGCAAAGTGGCCAATAGATATAGGAGGTTAGTGCAGGATACAAAGAAAAATGCTCTTTCTGCTTTTATAGGATCATCCGAGACTACAAGTAAAGAGATCTTTGGGGTAGTGGAGACTTCTGCTTAAGGAGAAGACAGATTTGGTGGGAATGCCAAACTATTACCTTTTGATTTTTTTAGTAGTAAAGATTAAGGTTTTGCTCCAAACAATTATAACTGGGTGGACATAATATAGTTCAGGAGCAGAAAAGCAGGGTGATGGAATTAGGATATCTGTAGTTGATCAGTTGTGTGAGTTCCAACGAATTAATGCTGTGGGGGTGCAAAAGATTCTGGGGGCAATGAAGCCTACAGGTTGTCAACTGGACCCCAGTTTATAATTTAATTAAAATACATTGTCAGGAAGAGGATTATAGTTGACTAATATTATAGTATAGTAGGGTAACTATAAGATGGTTTTATTCCAGACAGTTTGAGGTGGTTTGTGGTAAAGCCAATTCTGAAGAAATCTCATTTGGATCCAACAAAATATGAAGTCAAATTTCTAATTTGCTTTTTTTTTCTTTCCTTCTCCCTAGGGGTGGGGCTGAAGAGTGTAGAGATCTGTGCGCTGCCGCCGGCGGCCAGGCCGGCGGGACCGAAGAATGGAGAGACGCTGTGCCCCACCGCCAGAGGCCAGGCCAGCGACAGCTGCAGAATGAAGAGAAACTGCACGCCGCCGCTGGCGGCTGAAGAGTGGAGAGACCTGTGCACCACCGCCGGAGGCCAGGCCGGCGCGGCCGAAGAGCGGAGAGACCCTGAGCACTGCCAGAGGTCAAGCCAGCGGCGGCTGATAAGCGGAGGCCAGGCTTATTGGGCCAAACAATGAGAAGAGGCTCCGTGTGTGTGTGTGTGTGTGTGTGGTCGAATAAGTGCCTGGGTGCGTGGTACAATGGGTGCATGAGTGGCAGCTTTGTGTGTGTGTGTGGTAGAATGGGTGCCTGGGTGCGTGAGTGGCAGCTTCGTGTGTGTGGTAGAATGGGTGCGTGAGTGGCAGTTTTGTGTGTGTGTGTGGTAAATGGGTGCCTGGGTGCGTGAGTGGCAGCTTTGTGGGTTGTGGTACATTGGGAGCAAGAGCATTTGTGTGTGATTGAGAGCTTGTATGTAAGTGACAGAGCATGTGTGTGATTGAGAGAGAAAGACTGGTCAGAGGTGATGTGTGTCTGTGTGAGAGACACAGACTGGTCAGCGAGGTGACTGGTGTATGTGTGAGAGACACAGACTGGTCAGGGAAGTGACTGGTGTGTGTCAGGAAGAGATACTAGTTATGGAGATACTGGTCTGTGTGCGACAGACTGGTTGTGGGCCATAAGGAAGAAGGACTGTGAGGACAGAGCTTCAGCAGCCACTGCTGCTTCTGATGAGTGCTATTGGCCTGCAGTTGCTGGAGAGGGTAAATAAAGGCGGCTTTTTCAGTTTATTTTTCTTGATTGACTGCCATTTTAATTATTGGGTATTATGTGATGTGTCTGCTGTTTCGAAATATTTTATTGATATTTGGATACGTTTTAATAATTTTTATGAGTTTTTAATTGTTGGATGTTATTCTATTCATCAGCTGTTTTGTAACATTTATTAGTATAGTTTTACAATTATTTTTAAGTCGGTATTGATCTATAGCAGTTTGGCTTGCTCTGTTTTCCTAATAGGAGGTGTATTAGTGTTTAGGGCCTGGTTAAACATTTGTAGTGGTAAATTACTGTCTTTTCATAAGGAGGGGTATTGTGCCTGCAGTAAAGAGTTTGTTTTGCTTTTACTGAGATGTCATCAGAACCAGAATATCTTTTTTTGTATGGTGAGTTGTACGGGTAATGCCCCAGTTCTGCTCTGCACCCATTTTTGGGGGTTGAGGGGGTTCCAGAGGATGCAGAATATATATTTACATTTTGCCCCATGACGGTCACATGTTCAGTGTGTCACGCATGTGAGAACCATCTGTCGGGTGTGTCCCAGCCGAAAAAAGGTTGAGAACCACTGCCTTAGAACGACCTAAGGAGAGTGCTACTGCTTGACCAACTCTCGGAGCTCGTGAGGAACCAAGAGCAACCGCCAGTCAGAAGTGGTGACATCCCTTCCCTGGGAACAGAGAATTAGAGATACCCCTTGTAGGGGGTGGACAATCAGGCATCCAGAGGGGGACCCAGAAGGGTTGCCCTGGAAACCAGTCAAATCTCCCCTCCTGAAATGAGAGGAGTAATGGGAATCGGGGCCTCCCGATCCCAAAAACCTTACAACTCTCCAATTCAGAGTTGAGTTACAATCACTGCTTGCTGAAGTTCAGAAGCAACCAATCCACCACTGGCAGCTACCCTCAGAAGGGGTGGGCCACTACAATAATCAATGGAGCAGCCCCAGCAAACATGGTCTAACGACAGCCGCTGCTGTTCCCCAGCCCTGGCCCGATGCAAATAATTGGAGCTCCAGCTCAGAGATAAACATGCCAGGAATGGCGCGCCTCAGGGGCTTCCCTACAAAAGGGGTCTTGACATGGGAGGGGTCAAAAGACATATTCCTCTTCTGAGGGAAGAGAGGACTCCCAACAATATTCTCCTAGTGGGTTCGATCAGGAATGCAGTCCTAGGTCAGTCCACGAGGGGAAATACACAGACACAGCCATACAATAGAGGGCAACTAGAAAAAAAGAGCCCTCCACTGTAAAAACACGCTGACCAGTACTCATACAGTGGTATTCACTTGCTAAAGTAGGTAACTATGCGTTGCTAAAAGGCAAACAACAGAGTGCGTGATGACACCTTCCCCACCAGTGCTCCTCAGCACTTTGTGGAGCAGAACTGACAAGGAAGCAGAGACCATGGCATGACGATGGCAGAACCCTGGTTTGGCTGAGAACTGCACAGACAGAGAAAATGTTGCTTGCCATTGCCAGAGGCACTTGGAGTAGATGCCTCTGGCAATGGCAAGCATCTTCCTACTCTCCCCTCCGCCTCCCCTCCCCCCTTTTTAGTTACCCGCTCTCCCTCCCCTGCAAGCATCTTCCTACTCTCCCCCCCCCCTTTTTAGTTACCCGTTCTCTCTCCCCTGCCTTCCTCTAGTCCCCCCCCCCCCATTTCTTGCATTTAATCCCCATTCTCCCTGCCCCCCCTTTTTCCTCCTCCCCTCCGAATTGTAGATGACGCTGTTTAGCACCCTCTGCTATATAACCTCTGTGTGTGTGTGTATATATATATATATATATATATATATATATATATATACATACATATATACACATACATATACATACATATACATACACACACATATATACATATATATATATATATATATAGCAAAATTGCTTACTTTGTAATAGGTGTTATCCCAGGACAGCAGGATGTAGTCCTCACATATGGATGACATCAGTAATGGAGCCCTATGTACGGAAAAACTTCTTTCAAAGTTTCTAAGAAACTTTTGACTGGCACCAGAGTGCCTACTGAGCATGCCCAGCATGCCATGATATTCCCTGCCACAGGGGTCTCCCTTCAGTCTGTTTCGTAGCAATTAGTGTTAGCCAAAAATAAAAATAATAAAACGTATCGGACCCAACTCCGCGGGGTGGCGGGTGGGTTTCGTGAGGACTACATCCTGCTGTCCTGGGATAACACCTATTACAAAGTAAGCAATTTTGCTTTATCCCAGGACAAGCAGGATGTTAGTCCTCACATATGGGTGATTAGCAAGCTAGAGGCTGAGTCATTTTGTAGTGAAGCAACAGTGAAGTATTGTTGTTGAAATGAATCAGCCGAAGATCACAGCAGGTTGGATGTAGAAGGAGTTGGGTTAAACTGGAAACAAGTTCTTTAAGACAGATTGTCTATATGAGGAATCTTGTCTTCCTTCTTTGTCTAAGCAATAGTGAGCTGCAAAGGTGTGAAGAGAACTCCATGTTGCTGCTTTACAAATGTCCAGAATAGGTACAGAGCGAAGGTGTGCTACTGAAGTTGACATTGCTCTTACTGAATGTGCCTTTACTCGCCCTTGAAGAGTAAGGCCTGCTTTTTCATAACAAAATTGTATGCAATCTGCTAGCCAGTTTGACAAAGTATGCTTACCCACTGCTTTACCTGGTTTGTTTGGATCATAAGATACAAATAGTTGATTGGATTTCCTTTGGACTGTAGTGCGGTTTAAGTAGAAGGATAGCGCACGTTTACAGTCCAAGGTATGTAAGGCTCTTTCTCCCTGGTGAGAGTGAGGCCTTGGAAAGAATGTTGGTAAAACTATAGATTGGTTCAGGTGGAATTCCATGACTACCTTTGGAAGGAATTTGGGATGAGTACGGAGGACCACCCTGTCATGTAGGAACTTTGTAAAAGGTTCGTATGTGACAAGTGCTTGTAGTTCACTGACTCTTCTAGCTGATGTAATGGCTATGAGGAATACAGTTTTCCATGTAAGATATTTAAGGTCACAGGTATCTATGGGTTCGAATGGAGAACGCATGAGCCTGGCTAAGACTACGTTCAGGTCCCATTGTATGCTTGGGGAATGAACTGGAGGTTTTAAGTGAGTTAAACCTCTCATAAATTTACCTACTAGAGGTTGTGTAGAAATAGGTGCATCTCTCAGCTTGTTATGGTAAGCTGAGATTGCACTCAAATGTACTCTTACAGATGAAGTCCTAAGACCAGAGTCTGAAAGATGATCTAGGTAATCTAGTAGTGAGGTAGTGGGGCAAGTGAAAGGATCCAAAGATTTCTGAGTGCACCACAAAGTAAACCTTTTCCATTTGTAGGAATAATTCTTTCTAGGGGAAGGTTTACGTGAAGCTATCAGCACATTTATTTTATTTATTTATTTAGAACTTTTCTATACCGACTTTCCAATAACAGAATTACTGATCAATTCGGTTTACATTTTGAACAATAACAGTGACAAGAAAATGTCTTACAAAAAACAGGTAGAGATAACTTGGAGATAAATATATGGGGTTAAATAACAAAGAAATACAATATACAAAGCCTAATATAGGCTGAGGCAGATAACATGAGATATAATGGTTGGAAGGTTGAGTGGTTGTAAGATCAAGCTTTCAACATCCATGCTGTCAGGGACAGGGATTGAAGGTTGGGATGACGCAGCTGACTCTGATCCTGAGTAATCAGATTGGGAGCTACTCCCAGGCGAAATGGATCCCTGATTGAGAGGTCTAGCAGTGTGGGAAACCATACTTGTCGAGGCCAGTATGGGGCTATGAGTATCATGGTCCCCTTGTCCTGTTGTAGCTTCACTAGAGTTTTGGTTATGAGTGGTATCGGTGGATACGCATATAACAGGCCTGAGTTCCAAAGGCGAGCAAAGGCGTCCTTTGGTAGGCTGTTCTCCTGTTGTAACAGGGAGCAGTAATTGTTCACTTTGTAGTTCAGATGGGATGCAAAGAGATCTATTGTTGGTTGACCCCAGCGTTGGAAGATCTTGGTTGCTATCATTGGATCCAAGGACCACTCGTGTGGTTGGAACTGACGACTGAGGCGATCTGCTATTATGTTGCGGATGCCCGCCAGGTAAGTGGCTCGTAGAAGAATGGAGTGTGCTAGAGCCCAGTCCCAAATCTGAGCTGCTTCTTGGCAAAGGAGGTAGGAACCTGTCCCTCCTTGTTTGTTGATGTACCATATGGCTACTGTGTTGTCCGTCTGAATCAGCACAGTCTTGTGTGAAAGGCAGTCCTTGAACGCATGCAGCGCATAACGTATAGCTCGAAGCTCCAGGAAATTTATCTGAAAAGAAGCTTTGAGTTTTGTCCACTTGCCCTGAGTCTTCAGAAGACCAATGTGTGCTCCCCAGCCTAAGGTGGACGCATCTGTAGTTAAAGTCACTTGTGGAACTGGTTGCTGGAAAGGTAGACCTTTGAGCAAGTTGTTCATTGATGTCCACCAAAGGAGGGAGGAACGTAGATTGTACGTTATTTGAATGAGAGTGGACAGTGGTTGAATGGCTTGAATCCACTGAGATTTGAGTGTCCATTGCATTAGGCGCATGGTTAGTCTGGCCATGGGAGTGACATGAACTGTGGAGGCCATGTGTCCGAGTAGGGTGAGGCACTGATGAGCTGTAACTTGAGATTGATTTCGAAAAGAATGTGCCAGGAGAACGAGTGTTTGAGCACGGTTTCTTGGGAGAAAAGCTTTTGCTATGATGGTGTTTAGATCTGCACCTATGAAGTATAGTAGGTGAGATGGTGTGAATTGGGATTTTTGGTAGTTGATGAGAAATCCCAAGGAGTGAAGCAAGTTGACTGTGAGCTTGAGAGAACTGAGAGCTCCTTCTTGTGTCTGACTCCTGATGAGCCAATCGTCTAGATAAGGGAATACATGCACCCTTTGGTTTGTGAAGATGTGCCACCGCTACTGCCAGACACTTTGTGAACACTCGAGGTGCTGAGGCTAGGCCGAATGGAAGCACTCGGTATTGAAAATGTTGTCCTTCGACCAGAAATCGCAGGTACTGGCGATGAGAAGGAAAGATGGGAATGTGGGCGTAGGCGTCTTGAAGATCCAGAGAGCAGAGCCAATCTCCTTTTTGAAGAAGAGGTAGCATGGTGCCTAACAATACCATCCTGAACTTTTCTTTCTTGAGAAATCTGTTGAGATTTCTGAGGTCTAGGATGGGACGCAGTCCTCCAGTTTTCTTTGGAATGAGGAAATACCGGGAGTAGAATCCTCTGCCCTGCTGAGACCCAGGAACTGGCTCTCAGTAGGGTGGATAATTCTGCTTTTAGTATATGTTGGAGTGGTGATTCACTGTCCAAGATGAGAGAGGTGGATTTTCGTTTGGTACAGTGAGAAAATCCAATCGGTACCCCTGAGCTGTAATTGAGAGTACCCATTGGTCCGTTGTGATGGAGATCCAGGTTTAATGGTAATAGGTTATGCGACCTCCGACTGGTAATTGTGGAAGAGGATTTTGAAAGGGGCTTCTGCTCTCTGGTTGAATTTCAAAAGCCTGATGTAGATGCAGTCTGAGCAGGTGGTTGGGGCCTAGCAGGCTTTTGCCGAGACTGAGGACGCTGAGTGGGACCTGCTTGTCTAGTCCGGCTTGTTGGAGGGTAGTATCGTCGTGGACGGTAGTAAGGTCTCCTAATTTCTCTTCTAGGAGGTCTTCTAGAAGGTTGATGTGTCCATTACCTGCTATTAGGTTCACTTAGAGAATAGCCACTGCCATTAGCAATGGTAACATGGAATAGACTTAGTTTTTGGGTACTTGCCAGGTTCTTATGGCCTGGATTGGCCACTGTTGGAAGCAGGATGCTGGGCTTGATGGACCCTTGGTCTGACCCAGTATGGCATTTTCTTATGTTCTCCTGAGGAATCAGTGACAGCTGTTTGAGGGTTTCTGTGTGGTCCTTTATGGTCGCCACTGCTTCTTTGACTTTGTCTCCAAATAGGTTTTCACCCAAACAAGGAAGGTCGGCTAATCTCTCCTGGACTTCTGGCCTGAGCTCAGAAGATTTTAGCCAAGCCCATCTACGAGCCGTGATTCCTGAGGCTGATAATCTAGAAGCCGTCTCGAAACTGTCATATGTGGCTCTGACCTCGTGCTTGCCTGCATCTAGGCCCTTATGCACGAGTCGTAAGAAACCCTCCTGAAATTGTTCTGGAAGATCTTGGGTAAGGCCTTCTACCTGTTTCCATAGGTTGCGTTGGTATTGGTTCATGAATAATTGATAAGAATTTTTCCTTGAGACCAACATTGCACCCTGAAAGATTTTTCTTCCTAAACTGTCCAGGAACCAACTGTCCTTTCCTGGTGGTGTGGAAGCGTGTGTCTTAAGCCTTTTAGCTTTCTTCTGGGCTGACTCAACTACCACCGACTGGTGTGGTAGTTGAGATTTTTGAAAGCCAGGTATGGGTTGGACAAGATATGTAGCATCTGCCCGTTTGTTAACCGATGCTACTGAACCAGGGTGCTCCCACAATCTGTACATGAGCTCTTGGAGGACTTCATGTACTGGTATAGCCAGTATTTCCTTAGGTGGATCCACGAACTGTAGCACCTCTAAGGTTTTCTGTCTGGTATCAAGTTCTGAAAGGAGTGAAAAAGGTATGGTCTCTGACATTTTTTTGATGAAATTAGAGAAAGAAAGATCTTCCGGAGGTGATTTTCTCCTATTCTCTGGAGGTGAAGGTTGGGACAACATATCTTCATCTGAAGAGATATCTGAGTCAGACTCAGTTCCAGTGTCCACTGGGTGACCTGATGGTCTGAGAGGTCTGAATGGGATCTCAGGAATTGTTGGAGATTGTGGTCTCCGAGGTTGGAGAATGCCAGAAGGACCAGGTAGTGGTTCTGGAAGTACATCTGGATCCACATCCTGAGGTGTGTGTGAGAAAACCTGGATTAAGGTGTCCAACTTGTCCATGAGAGGCTGAAACATGGAGACTTCTGTTGGCATCGATGGTTTTATCGGTGCTGGCACCGGAATCGGCATCGACGGTCCTGGTGTTGGAATGGCCGGAATCGGCATCGAGGGTACTGGTGCCGGAACGGGTGGTGTCATCGGTATCAAGGGCGAGACCCCAGTCGGTACCGGAATCGGTGTCGATGGCATCGCCGGAGTAGAAGGTTGAGGCCTCTGTAACGCTTCGAGGAATGCGTCCCGTACCGCTTGACGTATGTATACATCAAGTTCCGCCCGCATGGATGGTGGGAACAGAGCACCCATGGGGGGAGGCGGTAGTGGCGATGCCAGTACCTCCTCAGAGCCCTGAGAAGGTACGGCTCCCTGCGCCGGAATCGGCGGGGATCGCCCTGTCGATGGCTAGGAAGCCTGAACGTCGAGCCAGGGTTTCTTAGTCGTCAATTCGATTTCTGTCGATGGCTTCCCGGGAATCGGGTCGGTGGTCGCCGTATGCGGCCTACAATGCCGATGCTTTTCTTTTTCCCGGGCTTTTTCACTACCCGATGTCGATGCCTTTGATGATGGCGAAGGGGAGGAAAGAGGAGCATCTCCCGACTCACCTGGGACTCGTTTTTTCAACACCACCTTCCGAATCGACCCAGCTGGAGATGATTGCACTGAGGATGACGGTGCCGGTAAGAGCTGTATTTTGAACAGTTGTTCCATCTTCTCCAGCCGGAGACGACGTCCCTTTGATGTCATGGTGGCACACAAGGGACAAGCCCTAACATCGTGGTTCTCACCAAGGCAGAGAACGCAGTCTTGGTGGGGGTCAGTAATCGACATGTTTCTAGTGCACTTAGGGCACTTTTTGAATCCCGAAGCCATTTTAGGCCGGACAGCCGTCGACGACCAATGACCAGGGACAAAAATTCTGTCAAAAGGCGGAACGGAACCGCGAGAGAAGTAGAAAAACTTACCGCGATGGTATACTAAGGGGAGACCCTTGCGGCTGAAGTTTTTTGAAACTTTTTAAAAGTTTAAAGTTGAGGAGAATTCTCCACAGGACTCCTAGGAACCGCGAGGCTAACTGCTCCGCGGAAAAAAGAAGACTGAAGGGAGACCCCTGTGGCAGGGAATATCATGGCATGCTGGGCATGCTCAGTAGGCACTCTGGTGCCAGTCAAAAGTTTCTTAGAAACTTTGAAAGAAGTTTTTCCGTACATAGGGCTCCATTACTGATGTCACCCATATGTGAGGACTAGCATCCTGCTTGTCCTGGGATAAATATATATATATTCCTTGTATATAATCCTCGGTATTTTAGCCTGGTGTATCAACCTTGTATATAACCCTTTTGTTGTACAATCACTGTATAAATTCCTCTGTATAATGAAACCATCAGACCCTTTCATCGTCTACCCTTATCTGGTACCCCTCTTACCTTTACCTATCTCTGTCTCCTTCCACCTCAAAGTTTTATTGTAACTTTGCTTTCTGTTTCTGTGTTAAGTAACCCGAGTTCTATGTAAACCGATGTGATCCGTTATATGAACGTCGGTATAGAAAAGCCTTAAATAAATAAATGAATGCCTTGCCATACCTGACCTCGCATGCTGCGCTCCACTGTCTCAGTAACTCACAGTAAACAGGAACAGTGTTAGCGGCTTCCTCAGAACCACTGATGCACTAGGTAAGGCATCGTGGAGGGTGGCATTCTATGGTGTCACTCCCTCCAGCACCTGATAACACCCCAAGAGGCTGGACACAGCCCCTGAAACTGTGTCGGGAATGGCTCACCTTCGATTCCCTCAGGGAATGACAGCAGCGACCTGGCGACCAAAGGTGCCCTTGGAGCCCTGTGGTCATATCCCCGCAGCATCCAACCACATCCACTGGTACCCACAGTGGTGACTGTACCCGCAGAGCCCATAGCACTATCGTGCTCACAAACGCAGGGCACATCAAGGGCAGCAAACGACACCACACCCAGGGCTTCAACGGCGCTTGACTGAATCAGGATCAGTTTGACTGTATACAGCGCCATCTCTGGCGCCACAAGCACCTGCAGACATCAACTGCCCAGTGGCACCGTTAGAGACCCTGGTGCCCGAAGGCATCGATAGTCTGGTGGTATCAAGGATGCCAGAGTTGCCTACAGGCAGAGGCTCTGCAGCCACAACATGGCTCATTGATGCCCAAAGGAACCGATGACTGCCCACGCCATCGACTGTGCCCCTCGGCCCCCCTTTTCTTCCGAGGGTGTTGATGCTGTGAGCTCAATGGCATCTCTCACCAGCGGCTAAGGCTGACGATAGCCTCGCTTGAGCATGAATCCAGGTGGGTCTCTGATGCCCCCCAATCCCAACAGCTCAGGGCCCCTGTGATCATCGGCATCCATGGTGCCCAGTGACCCTAGCCCATAATAGGACAGCACAATGCTCCTCAGTGTCTTGATGGAACACCGCCAAGGAGTCTCGAGGGCACCGGACACTGCACCTGGATGCCTCGCTATACCAGGATGCCTTGGCGTACCAGGTGATCCCTGTCACCTGAGGGCTTCCGTGACACTCAAGGGACAATTCCTCAAGGACTACCAGGGTTCTCAAGGTGATCCTAGTGCCTCGTTGGTGGTGCTCGATATAGTTAAGAGTGGCTATGAAAGGCATTGATGTCTAACATGCCCAATGGCTTCCATGGCATCCCCACACCTGAATGGCATTGAAGGCACTGATGGTATCTGGGCAGCTCCGCACCAACAGCAGAGGATGCGGTAGAGGCCACACATGCATCTCAGTGGAATCAAGGGCGATGGTATTGCTGGCATCGCAGGCATCGAGGGCACCGCGTCGATAGCATCAAGATATTGATGGCATTGGCATCAAGGGGAACCATGGCGCTTGATGGCAGATCTGGTCCTCAATAGTAGAGGTTGGTGCTGCTACTCTGCCACATCAAGGCCCAGGGCTCCTCGTCCTCCGATGTCTACGGCACAGAAGTCTCTTACGGTATCGAGAACTGTCACGCACCTCGATGATATAGAGGATGTTCCGGCATCTCAACAGCGTCAAGGGTGACCAAGGTGCTCAATGGCAATTCTGGTCCCCGACATGGTCCTGAGAGATGCGTCAGATCAACGGTTCTCTGGTCATAGATGTGCATGGGCAACCGTTACAGGGCATGGCACCGAAGGTGCAGCAGCAAGCTGCTTACCGAGGATCCTGCTCACCCTCTCTCCCAGGGAGACTGAACTCCCATCACCAGCAAGCAGGAGGGGAGGCTACGTCATCCAAGACTTCTACCCGTGGAGACTAGTTCCATTGAGTGTGGGATGAGTTCCCCAGCCCCCCCCCCCAGAAACGATCCTCGATCTCTTCACTTCCTGAATCCATCAAAGCCTATTGATCGGTGAAACCACATGGAACTCCTGCCCGGGTAGAACTCAGGCAAGTCCCCACGCTCAGCGCCTACACGGATCACCCACGGACTGCACTCAGTGAGTCCTGCCAACACCAGACAAAGGTACAAAAACAGACAGAGCAAGGAGAGGATACAAATGCTAAACTGCATGTGCAGTATTTTTTTTTTTTTTTTAAAGGGAAGAAAAAGGCTACCAGATTGCACAGTGACTAAGGCCCGCCATGCGGCTGGCAGACAGAGGAAAGATGTAAAAAGGAAAAGAAATAAGACTACCATAAGGTAAAGGAAAGAAAACAGTTGCAGTGCTAGAAAAAGCACTTACAAAACTGTGAGAGTAGATAGCAAAGATGAATACAGTGAAATACATGGCTCCTGCAACCACACGGCTCCACAGGAAAAAAAAAAAAAAAAGACTGAGGGACTCTGCCTAGGGGGCAGGGTGATGTCTACAGCCGCTCATGTTCAGTAGGGAATGTTTTAAAGTTTTAGATTCTTTGAGATCAAAGTTCCATGCTGGGTTCCAACCGATGTCACTCATGTGTGAGGACTACCATCCTGCTTGTCCTCAGAGAAAGAGTGCTGCTGCATTGTTTACCTCCATTGATTACCAGTGTTGGACAGAATAAAATTTAAATTATTAATAGTAGTTTTTCGTTGTTTGTAGAATGATGAGCCAAAGTACTTGTATAAGTTGGAATGGCATGTTTCAGGTCTGGCCTCGCTGTCGTCGCAGGGTTTTCAGTTGTCAACTTCAGTAGGATATGGATTTCTGTTGCAGTGTTTTCATAAAAGAGCTTTTTACTAGCATAGCTCCACAACTATGGAATATGTTACCAACTACAATGCGGTAGGAACTGAACCATCAAAAATTCCAGAAATATGTTAAGGATTTCTTGTTCTCTAATGCTTGAGTGGGTGGGGTAAAGGGGTAAAGGGTTTTGCAGTGAGGAGGGTGATTGTTTTTTGTTTTATATTTTTTATGGATGTTTTTATTGTAAACCGCTCTGATAGTTCTGCTTATGGTGCAGTATATACATTTTTAAATAAATACACAAGTAAATAAATAAATAGATCAAGGGTGGCCAGCTCTGGTCTTCAAGAGCCACAAACAGGTCTGGTTTTCAGGATATCTACAATGAATATGCATGAAATGGATATTTGCACATAGTGGAGATAGTGCATTCATCTCATATATATATTTGTTGTGAACATCTTGAAAACCACTATCTTGTGGCTCTTGAGGACCAGAGTTGGCCACCCTTAGTGTAGATACCCATGCATCATACTTTTAAATTGCTAGCCAATATCACTGATGTAGGCCATATATTACAATGATTTCCAAGGCCGAAAGAGTAGGAAGCACCTCCAATATTGCTCTTTGTTCAAAGAATAAGCTTAAGACCTTATTTTGACTATTCTCCCCAGCAAGCCTCACCACGCCATGATTATTAGAACTATCACTATTTGAAGAAGTATTTACTTAAAAGGTTAAAAAAGGCCAAACAGTGAAGGAAAATCAAAACAATTACTAAGTTTTAAAGACTTAATACTTGGATGCCTGAGCCATGGAAAGCCCCCCCCCCCCCCCCCCCCCCCCCCCCAAGCACAGGGAGACTGAATGTCCATCTCCTCCATTATAAATTTCCTGAACTATTAACACACTCATTCTAAGCCAATTAATTTTCCTAATGCTTCTAAGGTAAACGAGCTAAAAGGTAGACTATAGGAAGCCGTTTTCCATAAGCATGCCATTATTTCTGATACAGTGGGCCAGCGGCACTGTTTTTTTCATACAAAATCACAGAAACCCTTTAATATATTTGGCACACTGACTCTTACCAAGTGGTGGCTGTAGCATATCTCCTTTCTTCTCACAAGTTCCAATTTGCTGTATATCCGATGAATCCACAAGCCTCCAAAAGTCATTCTTATTGTCACTGCCATCTAGTCGTAAACGTAACCTGGCACCAGTGATTCCTATGACTGTTGCTATACAAACTGAGGTCACGTTTCGAGGGTCATGAGCTTCTAGTTTCATACCAACTTTGAAATCATTGCTCGGTGGGTTCCTAGACTATGGGAAACAAAGAATGTGACAACATCCTTATTTTCCCTGACGATTTAAATAACTGTTCACAGTTGTAAATATAAACAAACCATTACTCTCGTTACACAATCCAAACACAATAAAGCACCTTTTTAAAATATGATAAATCAGTGTCGGATCAGAAATAACCTAACAAATTGTGATGATTACTAGCATGCACATCTGCATTAGCTTTTTAATAAATATTATACAAGCCTTACTTGTAATTTTACAAATAAGAAATTTATTATTGTCTGCCTGGGTTCACATTTTAATATAATTCAGATTTTTCTTGAAATTTAAGTACAGCAGTATATTTTAGGCATGACACCTGATCAGCTTAATCTGTGCCACTGTACATGTGCAGCAATAGTGAGATCAATTTTCAAAGCCATTTGCACAGGTAAAATACTGATTTAACTGGATAAATTGGCCTGCATGAAAATTTTCTTCAGAGTGGTTAAAAGCATGCATGAGGTTCATAAGGCATGTAATTCTACCTGCTTTAAAGGGATATTCCTGGGGGTGAGGGGGAGGGTGTTTAGATCACATGAGTAAAAGTATGCATACTTGCCATTTAATCCTGTTCTTCCCTTCCACACAAATAGCAACTGCAAGTATGTGGGCACTTATAGCACGCATATACTTTGCAGTTACTAATTTTCAAAAGGATAATGCTGCATGTTTCTCTTTGAAAACTGACCGCAATGTACAAAAGCTAAAATGGTGTGTGTGCACATATCCCGAGGCTGCATCCTGGCTGGGGCTGAGGAACAATACAGCTGCCACCCGCATAGCCACGGGTATCCCTTAGTCCAGGGTAATATGGTGGTTTGGCCTCTTCCCCAGCCCAACAGGCACTGGCCAGGGAGACCAGGGAGAGATGGACCAGCCCAAGGCAGGGAAGAGGGTACCTATCCAGGACAAGGAATGAGGGGTAGGGGGATGGTACCAGCAATGGGCAGAGCATGCATAGGGTTTTGTCTCTTCCCTCTGCTGCCCGCTTACCAAACACTGGGCAAGTTGACACACATTAAAAAAAAAAAAAATGTCACAGGTGACTAACAAGTGGTGGATGTGAATTTCTTCTGTTCTGGAAACCAACCCAATTAGCTATAAACTGTTGAACTAAATTTGAGGCTTCAACTGTGTAAGTTTTAAAATTACACTTGGCTCAATATATTGCTTCTAAAATCAAAGAGATGACAACAAAAGCTACAAAAAAGGAGAAAAAGTTAAATCCATGGACTGCAGGATGGTGGTGGATACTTTTGTTCCAACACCAGCAGAAATAATGGTAAATAAAACATAACATAAGAACATAAGAAATTGCCATACTAGGTCAGAGCAAGAGTCCATCAAGCCCAGCATTCTGTTTCCAACAGTGATCAATCCAGGCTACAAGTACCTGGCAAATAGCAAAACACTAAGTAGATCTTATACTACTGATGCCAGTAATAGAGTAATTTTCCCTGACGATTTAAATAACTGTTCACAGCTGTAAATACAAACAAACCATTACTCTCGTTACACAATCCAAACACAATAAAGCACCTTTTTAAAATATGATAAATCAGTGTCGGATCAGAAATAACCTAACAAATTGTGATGATTACTAGCATGCACATCTGCATTAGCTTTTTATTATACAAGCCTTACTTATAATTTTGCAAATAAGAAATTTATTATTGTATGCCTGGGTTCACATTTTAATATAATTCAGATTTTTCTTGAAATTTAAGTACAGCAGTATATTTTAGGCATGACACCTGATCAGCTTAATCTGTGCCACTGTACATGTGCAGCAATAGTGAGATCAATTTTCAAAGCCATTTGTAAATACTGATCCACACGCCAAGTATAAACATAAAAAAACCACAGCCAGGAGGAGGTCGGTTGATGATTAAAATTATAAACACCGCTAGATGCGGTGATATATGAAATTATATGAAACCTTCCTCTTCTCAAAAATTTTCTGTTTCTTTAAAAAAATTTTCATGTTCAATTTTGATATAGATACATAAATCCTGATTTGACATACTCGTTATTTGAGTTGATTTCGATTCATATTTATATATCAATAGACTAGCTGAGATTCAATATAGGAGGTGATATCATGTATGAGTGACATGAGTAATAGAGTAATAGCAGTGGCTATTCTCTAAGACAACTTGATTAATAGCAGTTAATGGACTCTTATGGAAGAGATCACAATGGTGGTAGTTACTGCTCAGGAAGCAAAATCTGAAAAAGTTTTTGCTGAACTGGAGATGTCAACTAATTCTATGGCTACCATCACTAAAAGGTGACAAGAGTCACGTGATGTGGTAGGCTCGGTAAGCAGCTAGTAAGCCGAGCTCCTGCTGCCACCCCTTCATTTCAAATCGATCTCCAACCTGCTTTTATTTTTAGGAATTCTCTGTACCAGTTCTGTCCAGTGCATGCACCCAAACATGTATGGCGATTAACCTTTAAAAAAGGAAAAGAAGAAAATAAGAGCGCAGGAGCCTAAGATTGCAGCCACTCAAGCAGACTTGCCAGATCCTCCCAGCGAAGACTCGCTAGAGGAAAAAAATATCACAAGCGGTAATCACTGTCTTGGATGCTAGGCTGCATCAAATCTCAGAACAGATTGCCAGAACTCTCCCAGATTGCCTGGGAGAGTTTGATACCAGGGTTGAGTGAGTCGAAGGCAGGGTCGCGTTAGTGGATGATGATGAAGAGCACTGGAACACTGGACTGAGAAGCTGGAAAAGGCAGCCCGAGGATGGGACGAAAAATTTGACAATTTAGAAAATCATTCCCGTAGAAATTATCTAAGATTTGTTGGTCTTCCCGAGACGATTTCTGACACTGACCTAGTGGCTGTGCTGGAGGAATGGTTGACCTCTCTGATTCCCACTCTCCAGGCCTCAACACTGGGCCTACTCGAATGGGCTCATAGGCTTGGAGTTAAAGCAGGGGCAGAGGGCACCTGAAGACCACGTGTGGTGATTGCCCGCTTTTTGAATTATCTCCACAAGGTGAGAGTACTCCAACACTACCGCAAATTCCAGGAATTCCATTATGGGACTTATAAAGCCTTAATTTGTCAAGACTTTTTGTCATGTGTAACGTGCATGCACAAGGAATTTTCGCCTGTTTGCACAGACCTAGTGACCAAGAAGATCCGTTTCTCTCTCTTCTTTCTGGCCAGATTTGAGATCTGGCACCAGGGGGAAACATATCTTTGAAATTGCATCGGCGGCAGTGGAATTTATAACAAAGATGCCTAGGGTGGCCAACAATCAGACTGGCTGAACTTGAACCACATGGGCAGTTGCAAGTTGTTTTTGTTATTCTGGGAATACCTTTGAAGCAAGACTATTTGATATGTCCTGTACAACTAGCGAGTCTGTGGAAATTGTTAAAATTGAGTTTCAGATTTCTTTAGCTCGGATAAAAGAATGACTCAAATTGGTTATAAACTGGGGATCAAACCATATACTGAACTGGGAGGCAGCTGAGCACATCAGTCAGCTTAGCGACTCCTTATACCCCGATTAGGGGTTGCTTTATATTTGATTTAAAAGAAGAGTTTTTGTTTTTTGAGAAAGGGAAATTCTTTATTCCATTGGTATACTGTTTTTTGGGCTGGGGAGGAGGAGAAGATTGGGTTTGGGTGGGTGGGATTAGATGCTGATCATTCAATGCTATATTGGATCACCATATGCATACAAGCTTGGTGGATAAGTTTTGCACTCCTCAGTTCATCTCGAAGGGGGAAACACCTAGGGCTAATTCACAGTACCTCTATCTGCTGGGAAGGAGATGCGAGGAAGGGTTATCTGGGGTGGATACTGCAAATCTATGTAACAAGATGGCACTTAACTTGGTGACTTGGAATGTCGTTGGCTTGGGCACTCCAGTAAAGAGGGAGAAAGAACTATCCCAGCTTAATAAGCTTCGTTCTAAAATAATTTTCCTTTAGGAAACATTTAACTCAGGTTGAAGCCCTCAAATTAAAGAAACGATGGGTCTCACAAGTGTTCTCTGCTCCTGGAACTTCTAAAAGTTGTGGTGTAGCCATTCTAATCCATAAAACTATTGCTTTTCAAATGGTTAAAAATATGGTGGACCCAGATGGTTGATATATAATCCTTATGGGCAAATTGATGGGATCTCAGGTGATACTGGTTTCCGCTTACGCTCCAAACACTTATGATCACTCCTTTTTCTCTACGTTGCTCTCCCAAATTTCTCAACTGGGAGATTACCCTATCATTTTGGGGGGAGACTTAAAAGTGTATTATTGATCCTGCCCTAGACAGGCAACATTCTCGGGGTGGGCATCCTTTAAGTGACAAAGGACCTCGTTTCCTGTGTAAGAATTTACGACTTTTGTATTTGTGAAGGGTCCTGTACCAGGGAGTTTACCCCATATAGCCTAGGCCCACCCAAGTCGATCCCGAATAGACTACCTATTAATGTTAGAAGATAGTCTATTCAATCTCCAGTCTATGCAAATCTGTCTTATGCATATTCATCATGGATATCTTGAAAACCCAACTGGTTAGCTGAGCCTACAGGAGAGGAGCCTCCAGGAGAGGGTTGGGAAACATTGGTCCAGACCTTGCTTCAGTAAAAGTCGTTAGAGGTGGTTGTGACATCATAATTGGATCAGGGATTTTACTTCAGTTTCCTTATCCCCAAAAGCTCAGGGGGTTTGCATAGGATACAGGCTTTACAACACCTCAACAAATTCCTACACCGGGAGAAATTCAAAATGAATTGTGCAGATAATTCTCCCCTTTACCCTGCAGGGGGAGTGGACGTGTTCAATGGATCTGAAGGATGCATACACCCCTTCTGTTGGGGCTACCTTTGCTTCAAAGTGGATATAGCTCACTACCAATACAAAGCGTTGCTCTATGGCCTCTCACTGTCCCAAGGCTCTTTACAAAGTGCCTGGCAGTGGTAACAGTTCGCCTGCATCATCAGGAGATTCAGGTCTTCCCATATTTGAATGACTTTCTGATCATAGGGCCAGCACTGGATGCTGCAAAATCTGGATTGTGCTATGAAAACTTTGCATCAAAGCCTTGGTTTCTTCACAACTTCTAAAAGTCCTACCTAGTTCCAACGCAGTGCCTTCAGTTCATCTGCACCTGCAAAGACTCTCTCTTGCAGAGAGCATTCCTTCCCGCTGATTAGTGGCAACACTTTGACAGTACAGCGGTTTCTCTTGCAATCCCAGATCTCAAAAAGCAAACCGAAAGATGGTCTGTCAAAGCCAGAAGGTGCAATAGAAACAGGACAGACCCGTCACCTTTATTCGCACAAAACAGCGTTTAAAATAAACAAAAAAAAAAGCCAGACTCTGGCCAAGTTTCGCACATTGGCTACATCAGGGGCTTATTAGAGATCAAATGCTCTTATGGATTCTATTTTATGGAAAAACTTGGGAACAGCGTCCGATCAGTAGAGAAATTCAGTATTAGATGAAAACTAACTATACTCACCAGTGTCTCTTGACTACAGACCTTTAATAATGAAAGACTGCTCACTGTTCTGTCCCCAGCAGTGGGTACATGTTTGTATATTGCAGTTTAACTGTGTTTAGTGCAGTCCTCCCTTCTGAGGATTCTTAATACTGAAGCACTGTTTGTAACCTATGATACAAATCTGTGAGCCTTTGTCTTTAAGAGGCCCCCTCCCCCCTTCTAGCTTGTGGAGGCGTTTCCTATGGCAGCTCTCGACGAGAGTCAGTCGCTCCATGCTTGTTTCTGAGTAGCAGTGCTCCGTGTTACCCCCCTGAAACGGATTGGGTTTCACTTTCCCTCTTATCGCCTTCTTCTAAGGACTAAATCAGCCTCAGATTCCTCTTACCTTCCCACCCTTGCAACACAAGAAACTCCATTCTTCCTTCTCCTACCTCATCTCCAGTTACCAAAGATTCTTGCCTGGGGCTTGCATCTGAAATGCAACAACTGTGAGTAGAATTTACTTGTACAATAAACAATTTCAGACTTACAGAATCTTTGTCATGAGGACTGATTGGGGGGAAAGTTTAGCTGCCTGGATGATAAAACATGGATGTTTTATCTGAGCCAGAACACTCACAATGAAGGCTGTATGGTCACTGGTGTCTCACATTGTACAGAGACACCGGTGACCATACAGCCTTCTACCTTAACATGCACACGCACTTGCATGGGTCCTTATGTACTTAAGACCACAGCCTAGATTTGAACATGTATTTGTGCTGGTACACCCGGTGCTGTTGGGGTGCACTCAGGAGGCCACCTAGAGCCAAATGCAGGAAAACTATGGCACTGGAAACAAAAAAGTTTAAGCGTCTTGCTATCTATGAAGCTTGCCATGTAAGGGCAATCCAGCAATTGCTCTCTCTATGCCTGTGTCAGTGCTGTTCAGATGCTCAAGATGATTTGGCTATTACAAATTTTGCTGATGTTGAGTCATCTCCTCAGCTTATGGTGGCTCTGGAGGGAAGTGGGGTGAGAGGCAGCACAGTGGACAGTACCCCCTGTTCCAGATGGCAGAGGCTTCCCCGAGAGAGTGGTTAGAGTGTGCCAGGTGTGGATCCATTCATCCTTCTCCTGGGTGGAATTTTTCCAGGGCCTGCATGCTTTTATGCAGGGGTGCCCAGTGGAGGTGAAGCAACCTATTAAAAAGGGATCGATGCTCAGGTCTCCCACTTGTCAGCCGCTGCAGGGTGGCTATCCCTGGAGAGGTTCAGGGGAATGTGGATCATAATACATCAGACGACTCCAATGGGGATTTGGGTTTCTCCCTTCTGGAAGAGAAAGAAATTCCACCTGATTTGGAGTCACATCGGATTCTACTCTGGCGTTTTCACAAAGATGAGTTGCCATGTCTGTTCATTCAGACCCTGAAGACACTCAGTGTGAATGGGGGTTATGCTACGTGCTTACAAAAAAAAAAATCCCATATTGGTCACTTTACGCAAAGTATCTTATTTCTTTCCCCTTTTGGATCCAATTCAAGTTAATTCACCTTGAGTGGAATGCCCCGGAGGCAAGTTTTAAAAGGGGGTACGCTTTAGTGGATCCAGAGGCAAGGTTAGTGAAATGCTGAGGAAGCACGTGCAGTTCTGATTGGCATGCTTGTGGTTTTCCAAGAGGTTAGAAGCTTGGGTGGTAAGGATAATATTGGACAATGCCACAATAGTGGCCTACATCAATCAAGGTGGAATCAGAAGCCAACAGGTGTTGGTGGAGGTGGATGCACTCATGGTGTGGGCAGAGCATCATCTCCAGGACATATCTACCTCCCACATTGCTAGGAAGTACAATGTCAGGGATGACTTCCTCATCAGGCAGGTCTTGGACCCAGGAAAGTGGGAGTTTCAACTCATAGTGACATGCTGGAGTTGCCAGTACCTGGATTTACTGGTGAGCTCCAACAATGCGAAGGTACTAAGGTTCCTCAGTTGCAGAAGGGAGCCAAGAGCACTGGTCATAGATGCTCTTTTTCAGATTTAGCTGCAGAGTGGAGTATTTTATGCCTTCCCACCATAGCCAATGATAGGCATGGGCATTTGGAAGATTGTGAGACAGACCAAAACTGTTATTCTTGTGGCTCCATATTGGCTCTGGAGGCTGTGGTATGCCGATCTTCAGAGGCTACTGGTGGACAGTTCTCTCAGACTACCACTCAGGAAGGGACTGTTGCATCAAGGGCCCATACTGCATGACGATCTGGGTCTGTTTTGTCTTATGGCTTGGCCCTTGAGAGGGCTCAGTTGCTCAAGTGTGGATATTCTTCTGCAGTGACATCCACTGCTCCAGGCCAGGAAATTTTCTACATTTCTAGCTTATGTTAGGGTTTGGAGCATGTTCGAGAGCTGGTGTGAGGAGCAAGTTTCTCACCCTCTTAAAGTTGAAATTCCACTGACATTGGAATTTTTGCAAGAAGGTTTGGTTAAAAGCTTGGCCTTAAACATTCTGAAGATGCAGGTAGCAGCTCTCACTTGCTATAGGGGGCTTGTCTTCCCATCTAGGTGTTCAGGTTTTTGAAGGGAGTTGAACATCTACGTCCTCCATGTGGCTACCAGTGTCTATTTGGGACCTTAATCTGGTCTTGAGTTTTTTGGCAGGTTCTACATTTTGGCCACTGTGTGGTTTCTCTTTGAGGCTGCTCACCTTGAAAACAATTTTTCTGGTAGCTATCTGTTCGGCACAGCAGTCTCTGAGCTGCAAGCTCGCTCTTGCTGCGAGCCATTTCTACGAATGCTCCAGGACGACGGTATATAAAAGCATAAATAAATAAATAAATACAGCGATACAGGTACCTTCCTTTTTGCTGAAAGTGGTTTAGGAGTTTCATTTGAATTGGTCTATTTCCCTGCCCACACTGGACATCCAAAGACTGTTGCATGCTTTGGATGTCAAGCAGCATCTAGTGCAGTACTTGAAGATTACTCGTTCTTTCAAGAAGTCATAAGAATATAAGATATGCCATAATGGGTCAGACCAAGGGTCCATCAAGCCCAGCAACCTGTTTTCAACATGGCAAATCCAAGTTACAAGTACTTGGCAAGTACCTAAACGTTAAATAGATCTCAAGCTACTATTCCTTAATGACTGATAGTTTATGGATTTTTCCTTTAGAAACTTATCCAAACAATTTCTAAACCCAGTTACACTAACTGCCATAACCACATCATTTGGCAATGAACTCCAGAGCTTAACTATGCACTGAGGGAGAATTTGTTTTTTCAATTTGTTTTAAATGAGCTACTTGCTATCTTCATGGAGTGCCCCTATAGCCCTTCTATTATCTGAGAAAGTAATAACCGATTTACATTAACCTGTTCAAGTCCTTTTGTGATTTTGTAGACTTTTATCATTTCCCCCCCCTCAGTTGTCTGTTCTCCAAACAGAACAGCCCTAACCTCTTTCACCTTTCCTTATAGGGTAGCCGTTCCATGCCTCTATCATTTTGGTCAACCTTCTCTGCACTTTCTCCAGTGCAAGTATATCTTTTTTGAAATCTGGCAACCAGAATTGCACACAGTATTCAAGGTGCAGTCTCACCATGGAGTGATACAAAAGCATTAAGATAACCCGGTTTTTTTTGCCATTCCCTTCCTAATAATTCCTAACATTCTGTTTGCTTTTCTGACCACCACAGTACATTGAGCCTACGATTTCAATGTATTATCCAATATGACGCCTAGATCTCTTTCCTGGGTGGTAACTCCTAAGATAGAACCTAACATTGTGTAACTAAATAAAGCAAGGGTTATTTTTCCCTATATGCATCACCTTGCACTTGTCCACATTAAATTTCATCTGCCATTTGGAAGCCCAATCTTCCAGTCTCACAAGGGCCTTCTGCAATTTATCACAATCCACTTGAGATTTAACTATACTGCATAATAGTGTGCTCCCTGGTAGAGTTAAACAAGGCAAACCAGCGACACGGATGACTATATCTCATTGGTTGAAAGAAGTCATGGCTGCCTGTGTGGATGCAGATATCCCATTACCTAGACCAGGTCGCATTCCACTAGAGCTCAGGTAGTTTCGTGGGCAGAGCTTCGGTTGTTATCTCTCTTCAAGATTTGCTGAGCAGCAACATGGTCCTCCTTACACACTTTCTCCAAGCATTACTGCTTAGATGTTAAGACTCAGTATGTGCATTTCGCGTGTGCAGTGTTGATGGGACTGCAGGCAGCCTCCCGCCCTTTTTCGGAATAAGCTTGACACATACTGTTGTGGATAGACCTACCTGAGTGCAGAGTAAGGAGAAATTACTACTTACCTGATAATTTCCTTTCCTCTAAGGAAGGCAGGCCAATCCACAACCCACCCTGGGCTGCCTACTTGCTTTTAGTTTGTCCTTTATATGTGGATGATGAAGAGTGTTATTTCTGTTAATTTATTTAAAAGATTGGTAAGTGACATAACCAGCCCTTAAGATTAGTTGATAACTTTTTTGCTTAGCTCAGTGTTTCCCAGTTGGAAGCACGAGTGATTGACTAACAGTCATGTACAAGTATAATCACTTTGTCCACAGTTTGGCTTTTCTAGAGATACTGACGGGCTGAGGTCTGGGCTGGGCAGGGCTATATGTCAGTGTCATCAGCGAGTCACTATCTGCTGGTAGGAGTGCGTAACACACTGGTGTGGATTGATCTGCCTTCCTTAGAGGAATGGAAATTATCAGGTAAGTATTAATTTCTCCTTTGAAAGTGAACATGTTATCCAAAATGTTAGTGGTGCTCCTGTAAGGCTAACAAGCTACAACTAGTTCCCTGAACTACCAGATCTAGATCTGGACTTGTCTAAATTGTCTTGTTTCTGTGCTGATTTTAGTGAGAAAAAGCACAAGTTTCAGCTACTGAATAGAACCTGATATTTGTCTAGCTTATAGAACTCAGAATAATTTGATTTTGAGATTAATTTTGCATGTCTCAGTGGAAAATTCTCTGTGCAGTGATGCCCAGTTTAGCTGGGCAGTCTGGAGAAAAGCCATTTTATGTATAATATTCAAGAACCATCTGATTACTATTCTGGCCTATCTTCACCATCTCTCTTGGGCCCTGTTGTGTGTGTGCATTCAATTTTTAAGGCCACCATCTAATTACAACTCCCTAGGAAGTCAACTCTCTTGAAAACCTTGTAACTCATTTTCTTCAATATTTTGGGGTATGCCTACAAATTGCAAATTGTGTTGTGATCTGTTTTCTAACACCTCCAGCTCTTCTTTGCAGTATTCTGATTTCTCCTTAAGCTTTTTAATATATACAACTGCCATGTATGTATCTACTACCGCAGACTATGTGCTCTATATTTGTCACCCTTTTTTTTTGCAAAATCTCTTTATTAAGGAACGCTGTTGTACAATAAAAACAAAAACTATATAATTGAACTACAACACTTGCACAGCAGCATCCTTTACCAGGATTTTTACCTTTTATACTCCTCCCTCCCCCCATCCATCTCCTGATGCCGATATAAACTTACATTAACTCTATTAGCCTATACAGATTGGTGTTCCACAGATCTGATGCATACAATCCCAAAGGAAATAACTGCTGTAAAGACTGCGGTAGAGCCTGCAAAAATTGGTACCATATGTCCTTGAACAGCAATTCTTCTTGCGCGAAAAGCATTGATATAATGACTCATATTCCAACTGGAACAAGCCTGTCATTAATGCTCTCCACATACCCCCACCCCCACCCCCACCCCATTGCAAGCACTCCTGTGGAAGCCTAAACATGGAGACCAGTGGAGACCAGTGAATTATTTGCCGCTGGCGTTAGGAAATACGCTCAAAGGCAAAATTGGTGGGCCCTTTTAAATACTTCCAGCTCTCCTACCTTTTT
This sequence comes from Rhinatrema bivittatum, assembly GCF_901001135.1. Taxonomy (NCBI): domain Eukaryota; kingdom Metazoa; phylum Chordata; class Amphibia; order Gymnophiona; family Rhinatrematidae; genus Rhinatrema; species Rhinatrema bivittatum. The sequence goes on from NC_042619.1 coordinate 222,638,479, forward strand.
CATAATATTTGTTTCCTGGCGGGCATGGAATCACAAGCTTTCTCCACATGGGCAGATCAGGGTATTGCCTATAATCGGACACCTTTGGAAGGAGGGTACAATGATGACTTTAGCTGATTTTCAGGGAAAATATAAAGACTGTGAGCAGCATTTTCTAAGCTTTGCCCAGGTTCACCATTTCTTAAAAGCGATGCAGGAGAACCAAACTTTACGTGTATCTAAGTCCTTGTTTGAATCATATTGTGAACATGCTGGCGAAATTAAAGGGTGATATCAAAGATACACCATTCTCAACATGCACTCGCCCTATACTTTTTCACACAATGCAGCAAGGTCACAGGATTTAGGAGGAGACACTCTTAGAGAGGATGAGTGGGATGTATCAACCTATCCTTCCAACTACAGCAACACATGTATCAGCCTATCCTTCCAACTACAGCAACACATCTCCAATAGACCAATCAGAAGTGCATACCAGAACATGCTTCACACCCAGCCAACAAAAACCTCATTGAGGAAACGAGCTCTGTCCACTGCAGGTCCCCATCTTTGGAACCTGCTCCCACCGGACCTCCGCCAAGAACCATGCCTTCCGACATTCAAAAAGAAGCTAAAGACTTGGCTATTCACTCAAGCTTTCCCTGAGAGCTAAAATTTGGTGAAGCGACAGACGATATACCTACCTCTGTACATATGTTCCTGATTTATGGTTCCCAGTTACATTTAATTGAGTTTATGAAAGTTCTCTTTAATAGTTTTCCTGTATACTTGTGTTAATGTATTCTGCCTTGAGGCGACTGTTTTAATGTATTTCCGCCCTGGAGGAGACTGTTCAGTTCCTTGTAAACCGGTGCGATATGTATTCTTTACAGGAACATCGGTATATAAAAATTAAAAATAAATAAATAAATAAATGTAGTGTTTTTTAGATTATCGAAAAGTTCTCTCTCTGCAGCGATACAGAAGCATTGCTTTAAATTGCTTTATCACTGGCACTTGTTTAAGATTTATGAATATCCTGAGATATAGAAAAAATAGAACATGTGCTAAATGTATTAATAGTTTGATATATATCTCTTTTTTTGAAGCAATTTAGGATATTTTTGTATCAAATAGATTTTGTGTTTTCATGTCCTTCTGTGATGTTTGATGATTACTAAGTAGGACTGTGATTTTGCCCTTGTGATTGTTACCGTATTAAGATACTGTGATGGCCACTCCACAACCTACACTTTCTTCTGCGGCAGCCGCTGAAAGCTCAACTTGGCCTTGTGTTTCAGATCATTGCCATGTTGGAAAATCTAAGTATGCCCCATGTGTAACTTCCTGGCTGATGAATGCAAATTGCCTCCAATATTTTCTGATAAGATGCTACATTCATCCTGCCATCAATTCTGACTAAATTCCTTGTGTTGCTGTAGCTTACACATTCTGGTTTCACGGTATGGATAATGTGCTTCTCTTCATAGAGCTTATGGTTGTGACCATAAAGTTCAAATTTTGGTCTCATCACTCCAAAATATTTTGTTCCAGAAGTTTTGAGGCTTCTTTAGGTGCTGTTTGGCAGATTGTAAGTAGGCAGTTTTGTGCAGCAATGTTTTTTTTTTTCTGGCAACTCTTCCATGCAGCCCATTTTGGTTCAAGTATCTCCTTATTGTGCATGCTGAAACACCCATACCACTTTGCTTCAGAGAAACCAGTATTTCAATAGAAGTTGCTTGTGGGATTTCTTTGCTTCCCAACAAATTTTACTGGCAATTGTGTCTGAAATCTTTCTTGGTCTACCTTAGTAATAACAGAACCCATAATTTTCCACTTCTTGATCAGAGTTAAACAGTACTGATTGGCATTTTCATATCTCTGGATATCTTTTTATATTCTTTTCCTGATTTATAAAGTTGAACTACTTTTGTTCGCAGATCCTGACAGTTTTTTTTGCATTCCCACAAAGTCAGTGCAGCCCTGGATGACATGCACAAGGGTTTCCCAAGAGCTAAGAAACTCATTGACTATTTATACACAGATACTAATTACCGTATTTTTCACTCCATAAGACGCATTTTTTTCCCCCAAAAGTGGGGGGAAAATGTTTGTGCGTCTTATGGAGAGAGTATAAAAAAAATAAAAAAATAATAACTACAACCCCCCACCCTCCTGACCCCCCTCCCCCAAGACCTGCCATTGGTCGACCCTTATGACATAGTAAGGGCCAAGGGCTGTCGGCGCCATTTTGATTACTGGCAGCCAATGGCCCAAGTGCAGGAGATCACTCCCGGACCCCTGCTGGACCACCAAGGACTTTTGGCAGGTCTTTGGGGAGGGGGGGGGTGGGGGTCAGGAGGGTGGGGAGGGTTGTAGTTAATAAAATTTAAAGGGTTGGGATGGGGGGTTTCCCACAGAAAGAGAACGATAAACGTTTTCTGATCTGGGGAGTGGACCAAAATGGCCCTCCCCAGACCCGAAAATGAAATGGGGACAAAAAAAAAATTTTATGCACTCCCCTAATTTGCTCCATAAGACACACAGACGCCCGGGAAGAGAGTCTGTTTAGCACACCATTTTTTTATTTTTTATTTTTCCCTCCTTTGAATCCTACGTGTGTCTTATGGAGCGAAAAATACATTACTATCAAATAAGGCACAGGTGTGGATATCTACCCTTCACTGCTGTCTCAACCCGAGTGTATATTGTCAGCCCAATCATTCAAGGGTATGTAAACTTTTGAACAGGACCAATTTTTTTTTTAATTTCCCTTATTGCTATGGTTTGTTTAGTGATTGTGCTATTCTGTTATGCATAATAGTTTAATTTGAAACATTAAAAGTAACAGACTTTTTTTTGTCTGATCACTCATGTTTTCTTAAAATGCTACACATCTTAAATTCTGCCAGGGTTATGAAAACGTATGAGCACAACTACCTTTTTTATCTTATCTGTTTTGAAATCATATATAGGGGTAGATTTTATAAATTTACGCGAGCGTGAACAAAAGTACGCTGGATTTTATAAGATACGTGTGTAGCTGCACGTATCTTATAAAATCCGGGGTCGGCGCGCGCAAGGGGGTGCACATTTGTGCAACTTGCGCGCGCCGAGCCCGGTGCGCGCTGCCTGATCCCACCAAGGCCGCTCCGAAATCCCCCTCCCTTCCCCTACCTAACCCCCCTTACCTTTGTTGGCAGATTTACGCCTGCCGGAAGCAGGTGTAAATATGCATGCGCCAGCGGGCTGCTGGCGCGCCATCACTCAACCCAGGGGCTGGTCTGGAGGCCGGCGCCACGCCCCCGGGCCGGCACCACGCCCCCGGACCCACCCCCTGACCCCCCCCCTCCTTTTACAAAGCCCTGGGACTTACGCGCGTCCCTGGGCTATGTGCGCGCGCTGGCGGCCTATGCAAAATAGGTGCGCCAGTGCCCTGCACGCGTAAATCCAACCGGATTTACGCGCGCAGGGCTTTTAAAATCCGGCCCATAGTACATTTATTTGTAAACCAGATTTTCAGAATTGTTCAGTTTCTGTCTCCATGCTCTAAGTTATTGGCGCTTCTTCCTTGTTTATATTATAAACTACCACTTTAGGAGCAGCTAATGATATGTCAACTTGATTCATCCAGGGACATGCACTTCTTATCCTAGCTTCCTTGAATAGAGTAGCCCTTTACAAAGTCAGTTTCAGATAACATGATTCCTAGTAGACAGTACTCTGTGCTTGTATAAAGCAAGTGAGAAATGAAGAACACAATGGCATAGAACTACCACAAGGTCCTTTTTATCTTCTCCTTCCTATTGCAATACCACAGACCCTACTTAATTTTCTGCTTTACCCTATCTTTACCACCACTCTGCCCTTGGCCCATACTTTTTAAAAATGTTAATATTCTGTCCCCACGACCTCCATTCTGATGTGACATGAGGGGGGGGGGGGGGGCAAGAAGAGTACATGTACAAAGTAGAACTCAGATGCACACATTTCTATAAAATAATTGTGTACCTGTCTGAAACAATGTGGAGGAGCGGATAGTGAACCAGTCTCTCTCAAGTAACCTTCCCAGTTAAAGTGTTCTAAAAAAAATAAAATAAAATATATATATAATAAAACAAATGATTAAAAAGAGACATACATATACCTTACAAAAAATGTATATACTAAACCAAAAATAAATTTTGATCTTTGTTCATAAGCAGCAAAGATTAGAAAAAAGGCAAAAGCATGGGTTTTTCTAATTGTAAGGTTAAAGACAAACACTAAACTGTAACCCATGCCAAAAGACAGAAGCATGTGAACTATGTTTCCGATGACCATTGAACTGCAAGTGTCTGTTCTTTCCCAGTTGTTAAATGTATACATTCAACCTAAAAGGAGATTTAGTAAGAAGCAATGGACTAGAAAGCTAAGTAGATATATAGTTTCATTTAGAACTAGGATCTGTTAGAGCTGAAAAAGTTGTAATCCATTTGGGTGCACCAATCTCTGACTCAGGCTAAGCATGTTGTAAATATTTTCATCTAAAACCTCTATAAACAGATGCGCTCCTCTGGATGAGCAAAATTTCAAAGGATCCACCTCCCTCAGTGGTTAATTTTCAGGGTGGTATTTTACCTAAAAAAATGGAGAGATTACTTACCTGATAATCTCGTTTTCCTTAGTGTAGGCAGATGGACTCATTACAAGTGGGTATAGTGTGCTCGTGCTAGCAGTTGGAGACGGATCCGACGTCAGCACGCGGTACATATACCCCTGCAGGAAGTGCAGCAGCTCAGTAATCTTCCTTGTAAAAGCTTCATGGATATATGTGTGACTGACCGATTGATTAACCAAACATGATTAACCTGACCGATTGATAGTAGCTGGAGACCGCCAGTGTTCTCAACCGGAAGGAGTCGACACCCGGCAGGGTGGATGCCCTATATAAGAAAACATGGCTTACCTTGAATCGGTGAAACTCCATGTATATCGGCAGCCGGGCGGGATGCTGAGTCCATCTGCCTACATTAAGGAAAATGAGATTCTCAGGTAAGTAATCTCTCCATTTCCTAGCGTGTAGCAGATGGACTCATTACAAGTGGGATGTACAAAAGCTACTCCCGGACTGGGTGGGAGGCTGCCCGAGGTCCGTTTAGGATTGCCCTTGCAAATGCTGTATCCTCCCTGGCCTGGATGTCCAGACGGTAGAATCTGGAGAAGGTATGGAGGGAGGACCACGTTGCCGCTTTACATATCTCTGCAGGTGACAGCATCCTAGTTTCTGCCCAGGAGGCCGCTTGAGCTCTGGTAGAGTGAGCCTTGACCCGTAGAGGTGGTGGTTTTCCCGCTTCTACGTAGGCCGCCTTGATAACTTCTTTGATCCAGCGAGCAATAGTCGCCCGTGAGGCCGCTTCTCCTTGCCTCTTCCCGCTGTGAAGGATGAACAGGTGGTCCGTCTTTCGTACTGCTTCCGACATTTCCAGGTATCTGGACAGCAGCCTGCCGATGTCGAGATGGTGCAGTATTCGACCTTCTTCCGACTTCTTCAAACCTTCCATGGTTGGCAAGGATATGGTTTGGTTGAGGTGGAACTGTGAGATTACTTTGGGTAAGAAGGAGGGAACTGTGCGAAGATGGATAGCCCCTGGGGTGATCCTGAGAAACGGATCGCGGCAGGACAGCGCTTGTAGCTCTGAGATGCGGCATGCTGAGCATACGGCCAGCAAGAACACCATCTTCAAGGTTAACACACGGAGGGTCAGGCTTCGGAGAGGTCTGAAGGCGGGTCCCACTAGGAATTCCAAAACTAGGTTGAGGTTCCACAGGGGCACTGGCCACTTCAGTGGCGGGCGAATGTGTTTGACTCCTTTCAGGAAACGTGAAACGTCTGGGTGTGTGGCAATGCTGTTGCAGTCACTCCTGGGGCCGTAGCAGGATAGCGCTGCCACCTGAACCTTGATTGAATTGAGGGACAGACCCTTCTGAAGTCCATCTTGCAGGAAATCCAGAATGATGGGGATTTTAGCGGCATGCGGATTGGTGCTGCGAGTTTCGCACCAGGCTTCAAATACTCTCCAGATCCTTATATAAAAGTTAGTGATGTGGAGAACTTGCGTGCTCGGAGGAGTGTATCTATTACCGGCCCCGAGTATCCCCTTTTCTTCAGTCGAGCCCTCTCAATGGCCAGACCGTAAGAGAGAATTGAGCTGGATTCTCGTGGAGGATGGGACCTTGTCGCAGCAGGTCCCTGTGAGGGGGCAGGGGTAGAGGATCCCCTGCCAGTAGTCTTCTCATGTCTGCATACCAGGATCTTCTTGGCCAGTCCGGGGCCACCAGAAGAACTAGGCCTCTGTGCTGCTGAATCTTGTGTATAATGGCACCCAGCAGGGGCCATGGGGGAAAGGCATATAGCAGGATCCCCGGAGGCCATGGCTGCACCAGGGCGTCGATCCCGTGGGAGAGAGGATCTCGTCTGCGACTGAAGTATCTGGGTACTTGAGCGTTGGACCTGTCCACTAGTAGGTCCATGCCCAGAGTCCCCCACTGATCCACAATCATCTGGAAGGCCGTGGATGACAGCTGCCATTCCCACGGGTTTAGGCTTTCTCTGCTGAGGAAGTCTGCCGTGGTGTTGTCCTTCCCGGCGATGTGGACGGCGAAGATGTCCTGGAGATTTGCTTCCGCCCAAGCCATCAGGGGGGCTATTTCTAAGGATACCTGTCGGCTTCTGGTTCCGCCCTGTCTGTTGATGTATGCCACCGTGGTGGCGTTGTGCGACATCACTGACTGCTCTGTTTCGAAGTCTGTGGGCAAATCGCAGGCAGGCTAACCTGACTGCCCGTGCCTCTAGTCGGTTGATGTTCCACCCCAACTCTTCTCTGTTCCACCGCCCTTGGGCTGTTAGCTCTTCGCAGTGTTCTCCCCAGCCGCTCAGGCTGGCATCTGTAGTGAGCAGGGTCCAGGTTGGGGAGGACATTTTTGACCCCCGGCTCGTGTGGCCGAGCTGCAGCCACCACCGTAACTGATTCCGTACTCTGGCCGGTAGAGGTAGATGCACGGTGTAGTTCTGTAATCGTGGGCTCCACCGAGATAGGAGGGCGCGCTGTAACGGTCTCATATGAGCCCGTGCCCATGGTATCACTTCCAGAGTGGAGGCCATTAGGCAGAGGACCTGTAGGTAATCCCAAGCTGTGGGCCGGGTGGTGCTCAGCAGATTCTGCAAACGATTCCGGAGTTTTGATCTCCTCTTGGAGGTCAGGCTGATCTTGTCTTCCTGGGTGTCGAATCGGAGTCCTAGGTATTCCAGCGACTGCGAAGGCTGTAGGGAACTCTTGTTTATGTTGACTACCCATCCTAGGCTTTCCAGAAGAGATATAACTGTTGGTTGCCCGGTGGCTCTCCTCCGGTGACTTTGCCCTGATCAGCCAATCGTCTAGGTAGGGATGGACGAGAATTCCTTCCTTCCTGAGTGACGCCGCCGCCACCACTACTATTACCTTGGTAAAGGTCCGCGGTGCGGTGGCTAACCTGAAGGGTAGAGCCCGGAACTGAAAGTGCTGTTTCAGGACTTTGAAGCGTAAGTAGCGCTGGTGATCTCGATGGATTGGGATATGCAAGTAAGCCTCTGACAGATCCAGGGATGTGAGATAATCCCCTGGCTGTATTGCTCTTCGGACTGACCGCAGAGTTTCCATGTGAAATCCTGGGACCCTTAAGTGCCAGTTGACTGACTTGAGGTCCAGGACGGGTCTGAAGGTGCCCACCTTCTTGGGTACGATGAAATAAATGGAGTAATGCCCAGAATTTATCTCCCATGCAGGCACTGGGATTATGGCTTTTAGGGACAGGAGCCTCCCCAAGGTAGCTTCCAGCGCCGCCCTCTTGAGGGGCGGACAAGGAGATTCCACAAACTTGTCCGGAGGGAGATGAAGGAAGTCCAGGTAATACCCTTCCCGGACAATGGCGAGGACCCACTGGTCCGAAGTAATCTCGACCCACCTGTGGTAGAATAGGGTTAGCCTGCCCCCTATGGCTTCTTCCCCCAGATGGGTCGGCTGATTCTCATTGTGGGGTGCGGCCGGGACCCGAACCCAAGCCGGTTCCCCTCTTGTTGTGCCTGGTCCGAAAGGACTGGTTCCTGGTCTGAGAACGAGGTGCTTGGTAGCGAGCCCTGTAAGGGTTGAAGCGTTGAGCTTCTACCTCTGGATGGTCTAGGAAAAGGGCGCTGGTTCCTCCTTGACTTGTCTTCTGGTAGACGAGGTAATGGAGATGCGCCCCATTTATTAGCCAGTTTCTCGAGTTGCTGCCGAACAGGAGGGATCCCTTAAAGGGCATTCTTGTAAGGCGTGTCTTGGAGGAGGAGTCGGCCGACCAATTTCGTAGCCAGAGCTGTCTCCTGGCTGCCACTGAGGATGACACTCCTTTGGCTGCTGTACGGACTAAGTCGGAGGCAGCGTCAATGAGGAACGAGGGCTAATTCCATTTCTTCTCCCGGGGTGTTGTTCCTGGCTTGTGATAAACAGGAACGCGTCACCACGGTGCAGCAGGTCGCAATTCGTAGGGACATGGCTGCCACCTCAAAGGCTTGTTTCAGAATGGCGTCCATGCGCCGGTCATGTGCATCCTTGAGGGCCGTCCCTCCCTCCACCGGAATGGTGGTGCGCTTCACAATTGCGCTAACTATGGCGTCTACCTTTGGGCATGCCAGCAGCTCCTTGGTTGCCGGGTCCAGGGGGTACATGCTAGACAAAGCCCGACCCCCTTTGAATGAGGCCTCATCTAACGGTCCAACCGACTCCCTCATGGGTTTCTTGCTTCAGATATATTTTTAAAAGTTTGATTTTTTGCCTCTACAGCCAACTACATTTCAAATTCTCTCTTGGCCTACCTTAGCAATCTTACACACTTAACAATGCTTATGCTTTTTCCTATTTTCTTCAAATGGATCTTTCTTCCAATTTTTGAAGATTGTTTTGGCTAAAATAGCCTCTTTCACCTTACCTTTTAACCATGCCATAATCGGTTTGCCTTCCTTCCACCTTTTTTAATGCGTGGAATTAATCTGGACTGTGCTTCTAAGATTGTATTTTTAAACAATGTCCACACCTGTTGTACACTTTTAACCTTTGCAGCCGCACCTTTCCGTTTTTTTTCTAATTATTCTCATTTTCTCAGTTTCCCTTTTGAAAATTTTGTGTTAGAGTTGTAGATTTAATATTGTATCCCTTCCAGTCATTAGTTCAAATCTGATCATGTTATGGTCACTATTGCCAAGTGGCCCCATCATAGTTACATCTCTCACCAAATCCTGCATTCCACTAAGAATTAAATATAAAATAGCTCCCTCTCTCATTGGTTCCTGAACCAATTCTCCATGAAGCAGTCTTTTATTGCATCCAGGAACTTTATGCCTCTAGCATGTACTGATGTTAAATTTACCCAGTCAATATTGGGGTAATTGAAATCTCCAATTACTGCACTGCTAAACTGGTTAGCTTCGTTGATTTCTCTTAGCATTTCATCATTTGTCTGATCATTTTGGCCAGATGGATGACAGTACACTCCTGTCCCTATACTCTTACCCAACACACATGGGATTTCTAGATTCTACTGAGCATTTAATCTCTTGTATGAGCTTCATTATGTTGGACTCTATACCCTCCCGTAAAGTGCCACACTAACAGCAAGTTGATCCTCCCTGTCATTGCGATATAATTTGTATCCTGATACAGCACTGTTCCATTGGTTATCCTCCTTCCACCAGGTCTCTGAGATACCAATTATGTCTACCTCATTATTCACTTCTATACACTAACTCTCCCATCCCTTCTTAGATTTCTGGCATTGGCAAACAGACATTTCAAAGTGTGTTTTTTGTTTGTATTAACAACCTTCTTTTCAGTTGATAGGGATAATTTGGATTTCTTTAGTTCAGGTGATTCTTTGCTTATAGGCACATGGACTACTTTTACTTTTATTGGAACCTCTGTTGTGATACCCTAACCCTCCTGTTTCATTAGTATCCTTCAAAGATACATGCCTCCAAACCATGCACTGCTGAGTGACTGTCGGCTTTCCCCTTTGTTCTAGTTTAAAAGCTGCTCCATCTCCTTTTTAAAAGTTACCACCAGCAGCCTGGTTCCACTCTGGTTAAGGTGGAGCCTGTCCTTTCGGAAAAGTCTCCCCCTCCCTCAAAAGGCTGTCCAGTTCCTTACAAAACTTAATCCCTTTTTCCTGCACTATCGTCTCATCCATGCAGTGAGACTCCGGTGCTCTGCCCGACTCTGGGGACCTGCACGTGGAACAGGGAGCATTTCAGAGAATGCCATCCTAGAGGTTCTGGATTTCAGCTTTCTACCTAACATCCTAAATTTGGCTTCCAGAATCTCTCTCCCACATTTTCCTATGTCGTTGGTGCCCACATGTACCAAAACAGTCAGCTCCTCCCCAGCACCGTCTATAATCCTATCTAGGTGACATGTGATGTAACCATAGGCCTAAGCTGAGCATTGAAGGTGTTGAATTTATAATCCTGCTAGCATATAGCAGTACATGATATAGTTTACTAACCAGCTGGACAGTGTACATTTGGTCGCTGCTATGTCCAGTCTGTTAGGATCATAAGATAAATAGATGTGAAACTTGATAAGGCAATAGTCCTTATGAAATAAACCAAGGTTTTTTTTACAGTTTTTTTTTTTACAGTTGCATGCATGCAACTGTTTTACAGTTGCATGCATGCATATGAAGTGAGCTTGCTCACTTCATATGCATGCAACCTTGGGAAGAACATAAGTAACACGATGGCTTGATAGATATGGAAAGCTGACATTACTTTTGGTAGAAACATTGTGTGGGTGCACAACACCACCCTATTGTGGAAGAACTGAATTAGAGGTAGATATTGAATTAAAGCCTAAAGTTTACTGGACTCCTCTGGCTGTTATTATTGCTACAAGGAATATTATTTTCCATGTTAAAAATTTGAGGTCAACTCCAATGGTTCAAACATAGCTTCATCAGTTGTGCCAGAACTACATTTAGATTCCATGGAATAGGTGGTTTCAGAGTGTAGGTTTAGTACACCCTAAGTTTTTCATGAACCTGGAAACTAACAGATGTGGAGAGTGGCTTACTCTCAATTTGAGCATAGTAAGTTGCTATAGCAGTGAAATGTACTCTTACTGGTGAGGTGCTAAGCCCTGAAGCAGAAAGAAAGAGCAAATAGCTTTGCACACAAATTAATTCAAGGAATTGTGTTGACACAATGCGAGGATCTTTTCAATTTAAACCCATAAGCTCTTCTAGTTTTATGGTTTTCTGGCAGATAATACGTCTTCAAGTGCCTTGGGTAAGGCCAATTTGGCAATTGTTGAGTACTCAACATCCAAAGACATCAAGATGAGAGAGAGAGGATTCAGATAGCAAATGTTGCTTACCTGTAACAGGTGTTCTCACAGGACAGCAGGATGTTAGTCCTCACATATGGGTGATATCACAGGATGGAGCCCAATCACGGAACACTTTTGTCAAAGTTTCTAGAACTTTGACTGGCACCTACTGGGCATGCCCAGCATGGCACTAAACCTGCAGCCAGCAGGGGTCCCCCTTCAGTCTTCTTTAAAGCTACAGGAAGTGCCAAAAAATAAAATAAGAAAACATAACGAACCCAACACTGCGGGGTGGCGGGCAGGTTTCGTGAGGACTAACATCCTGCTGTCCTGTGAGAACACCTGTTACAAGTAAGCAACATTTGCTTTCTCACAGGACAAGCAGAATGGTAGTCCTCACATATGGTTGAGTACCGAGCTGAGGATGTCCGAGAAATGCACCAAATGTACCCAAGATGTGCAATAGGCACAAGGACTGGGGTGAAATTTGGTAGAGAGCATCCTGAACCTTAACGGGCAGGTGGAAGGGTGTTGGTACGTCAAGTTGCGAAAAGGTTGCACAAGACAGACTGGTCGAAGATGGAATCTTGTCTTCCGGCCTTGTCTAAGCAATAATGGGCTGTAAAGGTATGGAGAGAACCCCAGGTAGCAGCCCTGCAAATGTCATGAAGCGGCACCGAGCATAGGTGTGCTACTGAAGTCGCCATGGCCCTCACAGTGTGTGCTTTAACACGGTCTTGAAGTCGAATGCCTGCTTGCTGATAGCAAAAAGATATGCAGTCCGCTAACCAGGAGGAGAGAGTCTGCTTACCCACAGGTTTGCCCAATTTGATGGGATCGAAGGAAACAATTGAGTGCTTTTCCTCTGGGCAGCTGTACAATCTACATAGAACACTAGAGCCAGTTTACAGTCAAGGGTATGCAGAGCCTGTTCTCCTGGACTGGAGTGGGGCCTGGGAAAGAAGGTAGGTAGTATAATGGATTGATTAATGTGAAACTCTGATACTACCTTAGGTAAGAACTTAGGGTGAGTGCGGAGTACTGCCTGGTCCTGCAGAAGTTTAGTGTAAGGCGGATAGGTAACTAGGGCTTGTAACTCACTAACTCTGCGAGCAGATGTTATTGCCAAAAGAAAAATCACTTTCCATGTGAGAAAATGAAGCTCACAGGATTGGAGAGGCTCGAATGGTGGTTTCATGAGTCGACCCAAAACCAGGTTGAGGTCCCAAGAAGGGGCTGGAAGATGCAGTGGAGGCTTGAGGTGAAGCAAGCCTTTCAGAAAAAGTGTTACGAGGGGTACTGAAATAGGAACGTTCCAGACACCTTTATGGAAGGCGGCCACCGCACTGACATGCATTCTGATGAAGGAAGTTTTTAGACCTGATTCTGACAAGTGCCATAAATAGTCTAGAAACTTCGTGGTGGAACAGGTAAAGGGATTACGGGATTGAGAAAAACACCATGACTTAAACCTGTTCCATTTGTAGAGGTAACACTTTCTCGTGGAAGGCTTCCGTGAAGCAATCAGGACACGGGAAACTGGCTCCGAAAGGTTAAGTGGCTGAAGAATTAACATTTCAACATTCAGGCCATCAGGGACAAAGCTTGAAGATTGGGATGGCGTAGGCACACGTTGTTCTGAGTGATCAGAAGAAGTGGGTCCTTTCCCAAGGGAATGTGCCTGCGAATGGAGAGATCCTGAAGTATTGGAAACCACACTTGGCGAGGCCAGTGAGGTGCTATCAGGATCATGCATCCCTTGTCCTGAAGTAACTTCACGAGAGTCTTTGATAGAAGTGGAAGTGGAGGGAATGCATATAGGAGACCGGTTGCCCATGAGAGGGAGAATGCATCTCTTGGCTGAGAGTGTTGGCTGCAAGTGAGAGAGCAAAAGTTCTCTACTATGCGGTTTTGAGGTGACGCAAAGAGGTCTATGTGAGGATAACCCCAACGTTGGAATATTGAGTCCGCTACTGTGGGGTTGGGGGACCACTCGTGCGGATGGAAAGCACAACTTAGCTTGTCCGCCAACACACTGTCCACTCCCGGCAAGTAGGTGGCCTTGAGGTACATCAAATGGGAGAGGGCCTCCGCCCATATCTGTGCAGCTTCCTGACACAGTAGGTAGGAGCCCGTCCCCTCCCTGTTTGTTGATGTACACATGGCCACCTGGTTGTCTGCCTGAATCAGGATGACCTGATTGGAAAGGTGATCCTGAAATACCCTGAGAGCATATCTGATTGCTCGCAGCTCCAGGAAATTGATTTGGTGTTTGGCTTTCTCTGGAGACCAAGTTCCTTGTGTCTGCAAATCGGCGACATGGGCTCCCCAGCCGAGGTTGGAAGCATCGGTGGTGAGAATTATTTGAGGGTCTGGAGCCTGGAAGGGCACGCTTTGGAGGAGCTTGATCTGATTTTGCCACAAGGCTAGAGACTGACGAAGTGAGTCGGTGATGTGGACAGTGGTCAATAGAGGTTGGACGGACTGAGTCCATTGTGACCTGAGAGTCCACTGCATGACTCATGGCCAAGTGGGCCATTGGGGTAACCTGTACTGAGGACGCCATGTGTCCCAGCAGGATGAGGAAGTGGCGTGCAGTTGTGCGGTGCTGAGACTGTAGCTGGTGCGCGAGAGAGATGAAAGCGAGAGCTCGCTGTCGAGGCAGAAATGCCTTTGCCTGCAAGGTGACCAAGTCTGCCCCTATGAATGATAAAGTTTGAGATGGGACTAAGCAGGATTTCGCATAGTTGACGAGAAATCCTAGTGAAATCAGAGTGTGTAAAGTAAGACATAGGGACGACAGAGCAGCCCTGATCAACCAATCGTCTAGATAGGGGTAGACGTGAACACCTTGAGTCCTGAGGAAGGCTGCTACTACTACGAGGCACTTGGTGAAGACTCGTGGTGCAGATGCCAGGCCAAATGGTAGCACTCTGAACTGATAGTGCTTGGGGCCTAATTGAAATCTCAGGAACCTGCAATGAGATGGAGTTATCGCAATGTGTGTGTACACATCTTGGAGATTGAGAGAGCAGAGCCAGTCTCCTTTTTGCAGAAAAGGAAGGAGGGAACCCAAGGTTACCATCTTGAACTTCTCAGTGGAAGTACTTGTTTAGGGCATATAGGTCCAGAATTGGATGAACACTGCCTGATTTTTTGGGGATTAAAAAGTACCAGGAATAGAATCCTAGGCCTTGTTGGGAGTAGGGCACTGGCTCTATTGCTCTGGACTGGAGGAGGGAGACCTCCTGCTCCAGGAGTAGTGAGTGGTTGGATGTTCTCCACGTCGGTAGAGATGGGGAGTCCGGTGGGATGGAGAGAAAGTTCAGGTGATAACCTTGAGAGATTATGGCAAGGACCCACTGGTCTGAGGTGATTGTGTGCCACCTGTTGAAATGGCACAATCGACCTCCCACTGGTATCTGAGGCAGTGGAAACTGGCTGCTGCTCTCTATGCAGGAGTCAAAAGCTGGAAGCAGGGCCCGGCTGAGGAGCTGCTTGTGGCCTTTGTTTCCGAGGTTGAAGAGATTGGGCCTTTTGGAAAGGTCTCGTGGAACGAGTTCTAGACGGTGGTGGATAGGACTTCTTTGGATGGAAGAATGACTTTTTAGTATCCTTCCTGAATGGCTGTTTGGAGGAATACGCAGAGGGCATCAGAGAGAGCTGGCGAAGGGTCTCATGATGCTCCTTGAATTCCGCCACCGTCCGCTGAATCTGTTCGCCAAACAGATTGTCTCCTCTGCAGGGCAGATCCGATAATCTGTCTTGTACCTCTGGGTGCACGTCCGAAGATTTAAGCCAGGCCCATCTTCTTGCCTAAAATAGCAGTTGCAGATACCCTGGAAGCGGTGTCGAAGATATAAGAGGATCTTATTTCATGCTTCCCTGCCTCAAAACCCTTGTGTACCAGGGTTTGAAGCTGTTCCTGGAATTGCTGAGGCAGGGACTCTGCAAAGTCCTGTATCTGCTTGAATAAGACCCTGTTGTACTGGGTCATATAGAAACATAGAAATGACGGCAGAAGAAGACCAAACAGCCCATCCAGTCTGCCCAGCAAGCTTTCGCACTTTTTTTTTCTCATACTTATCTGTTACTCTTGGCCCTTAGTAACCTTTTGGTGCTGTTTCTCCCACCCACATTACCTCTTGCCATTGAAGCTTAGAGCAATGTTGGAGTCGCATTACTCGTGTATGTTTATTGAATAAGGGTATTATCTCCGGTAGTAGCCATCATTCCCGCAAGCCACCC
Source organism: Rhinatrema bivittatum (assembly GCF_901001135.1). Classification (NCBI taxonomy): domain Eukaryota; kingdom Metazoa; phylum Chordata; class Amphibia; order Gymnophiona; family Rhinatrematidae; genus Rhinatrema; species Rhinatrema bivittatum. The sequence goes on from NC_042619.1 coordinate 222,654,081, forward strand.
ACTCTTCATACACATCCTCTAGACTTTATTGATTGACAGTGTTTATCCCACGCCCCTTTGAAGTCCTTCACAGTTTATTTTTTATTTATTTATTTTAACACTTTTTTATACCGGCATTCGTAGGACACATCATGTCGGTTTACAGTCAACTGAGAAAGGAAATTACAATGAACAAGGGCGGGGCTGACTGGGTAATATACAAAATACAAAGGAAGAGAGAGTCAACAGCAGAATTACAACTTTTTGCATTCAAGTTAGGGTTAAGTATGCAAAGGAACTTATATACAAATTAAACGAGGCACGTACACTTGAGAAATTGGCATGTGTGGGCTTATTTACAGTATGGGGAGGCAAGTGCACATATGTATAGTTAAAAGCTAGAGGGGGGAGAAAGTAGGGAGGGAGCAGGGGGAGAGGGGCAGGTGGGGTAAAGTGAAAAAGGGGTACAGTAAGGCACGGGTACTTTGAGGGAGGGGTTACTAGGGGGTGAGAGGGAGGGGTATTGGGGGGCTAGGAGTGCAAGGGAAGGAAGCAGGGGTAGAGTGAAAGGGGTACAGTAAGGCACGGGTACTTTGAGGGAGGGGTTGCTAGGGGGTGAGAGGGAGGGGTATTGGGGGGCTAGGAGTGCAAGGGAAGGAGTATAGCTAGGAGTGCAGTTCTGGTCTTCACCACTTCCGGATCCGAGAAATGAGCATTGGTCCCTGGAAGACACGCCGGCCAATGGCATCCAGGAATTTCTGTTCCTTACCTGGGGGAAAGGAAGAGTGGGGTTTTGATCTTTTTGCCCTCTTTTGGGCAGATTCTACAACCATTGATTGGTGATCCAGCTGAGGTTTCTAGAAGCCTGGGGCTGACTGGACCAAATAAGTGGTATCAGCTTTTCTGTTGACTGGAGCAACAGAACCAGGGTGTTCCCAGTTCTTTTTGAGGAGATCCAAAAGAACCTGGTGAATAGGGATGGAGGTTATTTCCTTAGGAGCATCCAGGAATTGTAACAGCTCCATCATCTGATGTCTAAATCAGTCTGAAATTGGAAGGGAACCAATTCAGACATTTCCTTCACAAAATTTATGAAGGATAGGTCCTCTGGAGGAGAACACTTCCTGCTTTCAGTAGGAGAAGGTGGTGATGGCAAGTCATCAGTGTCTGGAGATGAATCATCAGTCCAGGTATCATAGGAATCAGCACCTGTCCTCTTAGGAACCTGAGAAGGACGGGACGATGGAATTCCTGAAGGTCCTGGTCTAGGCTCTGAAGGTATCGAGGGAAGAACTGGAGGCACCGATGGACGGATTGTTGGCACCGATGGATGCATCGGCAAAACTCCCGATGGAGGAATGTGGAACGGTGTTTCTCCACCCGATGACAGACTAAGCGGGGAAGGCACCGGAGCCATTGGTGACCCAGGATCCATCAGTGGAAAAGCAGCTATAAGTGCATCCATCTTCGAGAGCAGCGGTGCCAATGCTGCCGGAATGGGATTGATGGTCTGTTCCGCAGCCGGCACCAATATCGGCGCCGGGGGAACTTGGAGTCTGTGCATCGCCTTATCAATGGCCTCCTGGACCATCCGGTCCAGTTCTTCACGGAGAACTGGAGCAAGCAGCCCCGGCAGGGAAGAAGGAGGCAGAGGCATAGCCGGAGGGACCACCGTTAAAGGTGGAGTCGTGGCTCCTAATACCCATCCGGGTGAGGGTTGCCTCGGTGACCCGGTCGCAGAAAGGATCGATGCCTTTTCTGGACAGGGTTTTTTCGATGGTTGCTCGATGATTCCTTCCTCGATGGTCCGAGACTTCCGGTGTCGATGCAGATGTTTCTCTCTACGATCCCCTCTATCCTGAGGGGGGGGGGTAGAGGTAGTCGAAGGCCGAGAAGTCGTCGACGCCAGGCTGTCACCAGCCGGTGGCCGTCTTTGACGTGAAGTGGACGGTGCCGGTTCAGACGACGTCGATGCAATAGACGGCGTCGGGGTTTGAGAACGGAAGTGAAGTTCTATTTTCTCCATTCTGGCCTTGCGACCTTTTGGTGTCATTAAGGCACATTTGGTGCAGGTCACGACATCATGCTCGCACAAGACACATTACACAGACTTTATGAGGGCTTGTTATGGACATAGTGTGAGTACAGTCCTGGCACTGACAGGATGCCATGGCCTTTGAAAAAATTGAGCCACGGTACGGTCGACTGCCAGTAGGCCATGAGGGCCAAACTTGACGGGAATCGACCTACCGCGGAGTAAAAAATTCGAAGGAGGGACCCCTGTGGGGTATGAAAGTTTTTAGTAATTCCGTGAGGAAAATTCCTGTCAGGAATCTCTGTGGAGCTCCTTAACCCGCGTGGCTACTGCTGAGCAGAAAAAAGAAGACTGAAGGGGGACCCCTGCTGGCTGCAGGTTTAGTGCCATGCTGGGCATGCCCAGTAGGTGCCAGTCAAAGTTCTAGAAACTTTGACAAAAGTGTTCCGTGATTGGGCTCCATCCTGTGATGTCACCCATATGTGAGGACTACCATCCTGCTTGTCCTGTGAGAAAAAGATGTCCCTCTTTAGGTAGTAAGATGTGATCTGGGCAAGCTTAGAGGACTGCTAGACTGTTGTACTAATTACACAAACCAAATATGCCTGTGCCATGCTGGAGCTATACCAGATAGGCCATGTCTCTGAGCACTTTTTGCACTATTCTGGCTATCTGTGTGCATGAGATCTGCATTCCAATCTAGCAGAAAAGTGTCCTAAGCGAACCAAAATTTGCTGGGAAGTTTTCTGTTTGCTCTTAAACTGAATGTATAAAACAGTGAATAAAGACAAAGCACAAGCCTTGCAGTGACTATAGGGAGCATGTCCCAAGTGTGTAGCTTGAAGTGACACAGGAATACGATTCTCGGAAGATACCAGGATGTCTCGCAAATTACATTTACAGAGAAATGCACAGATCCTCTCAAAACACAGATTAGGGGCTTAGGCACAGCCAGTAACAGCACAAATGTTCTTGCAAAAAGGAGAATATGGATGTACACATGTGATGGCATCCTGCTCATTACTGTTCATGCCTAAAAGAGCATTCAGATTTTTGAAGGACCTTACTTTCAGGCCCATACAGTACAGTGCGCTCCAGCGGAGCGCACTGTTAACCCATGTTTGGATGTGCGTTTGACGCGCTAGCTTTACCCCTTATTCAGTAAGGGCTAATAGCGCGTCGAAAACGCGCTGCCAACCCCCCGAAACTAATAGCGCCCGCAACATGCAAATGCATGTTGATGGCCCTATTAGTTATTCCTGCACGATTCAGTAAGTAAAATGTGCAGCCAAGCCGCACATTTTCATTTCTGCCGGCACCGGGAAAGTGCCGATGGCGATATTAAGTCGGAGGTCCCAAAAGTAAAAAATAATTAAAAAAATAAAAAATTTAAAATCAGCCCGCGGTTCACAGGTTGAAAACCGGAAGCTCAATTTTGCTGGCGTCCGGTTTCCGAACCCATGGCTGTTAGCGGGTTTGAGAACCGACGCCAGCAAAATTGAGCATTGGCTGTCAAACTCGCTGACAGCCGCCGCTCCTGTTAAAAAAGAGGTGCTAGGGACGCGCTAGTGTCCCTAGCACCTCTGTATCGGCCTGTCACTTGGAAGTGACTACGTATCTACAGTTTCCTCGACTTCCTTGCTAAAATGTTTTACATCTAACCTATTATTGTTCAGGATGACTTGTATCAGCCTGCTGTTTCCTTATCCTTATATTACTTATATTAATTTGTTTTATCTTATGTTTTAAATACCGGTATTGTCCCTCCTGACGCAGCTCATGCAAAAGGTGGTGTCAGGGGATCACTAGCACTTGTATTCTTCTCTCTGTGAAAGCCCTTGTAGATTTTCTGAAATAACAGCATTTTACTGCTGAAGTTGTCATAAGTTTAAAATTGTGTGTCTCACACCTTCACAATGTAACCACTTGTGCTTAAAATATTTATGTTGCGCAATATAAGTCCATGGGTAGAACGGGGGGGGGGGGGACAGGTTGCAAAAGCCTTTTTTGGTTTTCTTCTTTGTCCCATTTATTTTATATAAACCTCTACAAATTCATAACCTGCACTTCTACTTCTAATGGGATGAGAGTTTTGACCTTAAATATGTGGGGTTGGATTATATTTAATGTATGTAATTTGTTTTTTGTCTTTTTGTTTTGTATGTGTTTTATTTGTTTGGAAGTAGGTTACTTTAGATTTTTGGGGTTATTTATGGCTGTACGCTGCTTTTTTTTAATTGTACATCACCTTTTGTGGCTTGGATGAAACAGGAAGGCTGAAGACTCACCTCCAGAAGACCTTGGCCGCTGGATCTGCATTTCCGGGCAAAGCCTTGACCTGACTTTGGAATGAATGGGCTTAAACCAAAGAGGAAGGTCCTACTGCCTCTGTACCAAAAAGAACTGACTCTGCACAAACTTGGAATTTTAAGTTTTTCTACATCAACAACTTGCATCACCTACCAGATTAAAAGCAGAAAAACTGCCCCAGCAGCATTATTCCCTCTAAGGACAGGGTTGCTGAGACCAAACATTGATTACATTAACCTGTGAATTTGAACTGCGGTGGGATGGGGCCTGCCACAGCCCTGCTGGGCCTCCTCTTTTCAGGCCATGGCACCCTATGCAAAAAATTGCTGGCACATCCCCTCCCCCCACTCCAATAGATCCCTGCTCCTTGGGAGCAAAAAATTATGAAATCAGATTGGGAAGATGAGGAAGAAGAGCTAACACCCTCCTCCTCAAATTGACATGGATTAGCAAGGGTGGGCATCCTTTATCTCTCCCCTTGACTTAAGCACTCTCACCATTCCCCCACCCACTCCAGAACTGGCCTTAGAAATAAAGAAATACACTTTCTATATATAGAAATATTGCATCTACAGGATAAAAATACTTTTTCATTTTCTATCAAACATGAAATCACTGGATCTGAGCTAAACATTTTCAACACAAACTTCAAATTTCCTCTAACTAACCAAGAAATAGGTCACACCACTAGACTATGCATACCTTCACCTGCCATTAATTATATCTGGCAACTTGGCTATAAGACATTACAAGAAAAATTCCTAAGGGCACTATATGCAATTAAAAAAAAAAAAAAAAAAGTACTGACCAGTTTTAGTCACTGAGCAAAACTACTTTTAAAATCATTCAACAGCACTGCATCAATTTTAGAAAATGGATATATGATCTTATGCAAATATCTACCACCACATTGATTACACAAAAAAACACACAGGTGTCAGTTAACTGTGGGAGACAAAATACAGAATAAGGGAGACCATAAAGAATAAACAGAAATGTGCAAACATCTGATGAATAAAACAGCCAATTAAAAAAATGCTATAAATTTCCCAAAGCAACAATAAAATATTTCAAAACAGCAGAAACAACCACCACCCAATAATTAAAACTAGTAAGAATTAAATCTCCTGCTCTCCATATCTGAGATCTTTTGATTTCCAGTCACCCTGAGATTGTCATGGATTGAGAGGTGGGGCTGCACAAACTATCTTCTCACACAGACACTTACATGTTTATTCTCACACACATCCTCTCTCATATATATGCCCATGCTCTAACATGCACTCCCTCTCACATACACAGGCTGTCCCTCTCCCCAACAAATACACAGGCTCTCTCAAACACATACTTATACATGTTCATTCTCTCACACATACTTCTCATAGGACTGCGAACCAGGAGACCAGGGTTTGAGTCCTCTGTCGCTCCTTGTGACCTTGGGCAAGTCACTTTACCCTCCATTGCCTCAGGTACAAAAACTTAGATTGTAAGCCCTCTGGGGATAGAGAAATACCTACAGTACCTGAATGTAAACCGGTGTGATATCTCAATTGAGATCGAATGTCAGTATATAAAAAAAATAAATAAACAAATAAATATATACACACGCCCTCATTTTTGTATGTGAAAAAGCCTGTGTGTGTGCACGCATCAGCAAGAGGCTTACATATACACACACCGGCCCTCCTCTTCCTTCTTTGGGCTGTGGCAGAATGGGCTCCACTGGCCTTGCTTCTTTTTTCGGGCTATGACCCCGCCAGCCTTCCAGTGCACTAAGGGGGGGGGGGGGGGGGGGGAAGTTGTGTGCTGGAATCCAGTGGTAAACTATCAAACACTGCCCTGTAGCCTGCACCTGGGTCATACCTAAATAAGCCTGACCAAAAAGGACAAGCCAGAAGCATGGGTTGGCAAACAGAGACTAGAGCTACACCCCAGGATACAAAGAAAATGTGAGCTAGAAGACCCTAGCAGGGTTTAATTATTTTTTACTAAGATTGCAGGTTAAATTTATAACAATCTGATCATTTTTTCCCACACACCTAAAAGACAACTATGACTATCGCAAAAAGGCATGTTTCTGTACACTAATGTCTAAAAATGTTGAAATGCTGCCATCCTGTGGCTCTCTATAGTAAGACTACTAGCTATGTCCCCTAGTCCTGACATGGCACTTTAACCCAGGTGCTCTGCATAGCCATACATAGCACAGCTGCTGAAGTCAGTTCAGGATATATTTTTAGGCATGGCTTATATGCCACTGGAAATCAAATTTGTTAACAGAATATATTTTCCTCTAGTTATTACTTTACTCAGTCATTAACACTGTATGTCAGATAAATAGACAAAGGATAAAAAATGCAATAAAAGCCTTGACCATCCCCTTATAACCCAACTCTTCAGGCCCCAAGAAAGAAAAAATTTGAAATTAAGGGAGGGCATTTGTTTGCAATGAAATAGGAAATATTGTTGGTATTTACCTATTTCATTGCATTTCGGGTACAACAAATGATAGGAAACACAATTGTTTTTTCCTATCTTTTTTTTTTTTGGGGGGGGGGGGGGGGGGGTAGAACAAAAAAAATCAACTTTCAAAAACAAAACAAAGAAACAGAACCTGCCCCAACCCTTCTCATTTATTACAATATTGAGTCCCCCATCACCTACCTACCCCCTCTGCTTACCCTCCTAACCCCACCCCCAAGGCTCACCAAAAACACCTGGTTATCTAGTGGGGGACCCAGGAGCGACCTCCCACTCCTGATTCGGAGGCTGTCAGTCAAAATGGCGCCAGTTACCCTTTGCTCCTATCTTGTGACAGGGGCTACCGGTGCCATTGGACAGTCCCTGTCATATAGTAGAATATCTAGAACATTGACTGAGCCTCTCTGAGCATGCTCATTCTTGCAATATATCACGCATCCACACAGGAGTCCTCTCAATCTAATATAGAATTAAATTAAAATAAAGTACTACAACCTCCAAAGTGAAAACCCAACTTCAAGGGAAGCAGGTGGGTTTCATGAGGACCGACATCCTACTGATCTCAGAGAACACCTGTTACAGGTAAGCAACTCCGTTTTCTCAGAGGACAAGGAGGATGGCTGTCCTCACATGGGTGAATCCCTAGCTATAGGCAGCCCCCCACCCAAACAAAAAAGTGGTCCAATAAAACAGGTGCCCTCAAGCACAATAAATTTTATTGGTAACAGGAGGGGGCAACCCAAACAGAAGGAACAGATCCTAAGAGGGAACAGAGTTGGGTTCTACACCTCAAACATGTCCCGAAGGACAGACTGGCTAAAAATGCTGTCACATTGGCCTATCCAGACAGTAATGAGATGTGACATGTCATTCCATCCACTCATTCACAGTTCTGCAGATCTCCTCCATGGGGATTACTCATAAGTGGGCCACCAACACTGCTATGGCTCAAAGAGAGTGAGCCTTGACCTGGCCCCCAAGATGCAGTCCCACCTGGGCATAACAGAAGGAGATGCAGACTGCTAGCCAACTGAAAAGCAATCCCAAGCTTCTTCTGGTCAAAACAAAAATCTGGACAGACTGGGCTTCTGTCTGCTCCAGATAAAAAGGTCAAGGTTCTCTCGCAATCCAAACTGTGTAGGGCTTGTTTGCCTTTGTGTGAAAGGGGCCTGAGAACGAATGTTTGTAAGACAATTGACTGGTTAAACTGAAAGTCCACCACCATCTTAGGCAGGAACTTAGGGTGCACATGCAAGACCATTCTATTATGAAAAAAATTTAGTGTAAGGTGGATAAGTCACTAAGGTCTGAAGCTCACTTACCCTGCATGCTGAAGTGATCACCACCAAAAATATGACCTTCCAGATTAGGAATTTCAGGTCGCAGGAACACAGTGACTCAAAAGCAGCTTTCATCAGAAAAGCCAACACCACACTGATGTCCCAAGACACAGTGGGAGACCTAAGGGGGAGGTTCAATTGAAACGGTCCTCACAAAGTGTACCACCACAGGCTGTGGAGAGATGGGCTTACCCTCTACACTATGCTGATATGCACCAATTTCACTGAGATGAACCCTGACTTGGTCTTCAGACCAGCATCTGAAAGGTATAGAAGGTAGTCAAGCAGTTTTTGTGGTGAGCAGAAGAAAGGATCTACGGCATTTTACTCACATCATACGTAAGAACACAAGTTGCCATACTGGGTCAGATCAAGGATCCATCAAGCCCAGCATCTTGTTTCCAAAAGTAGCAATCCAGGTTACAATCACCTGGAAAATATCTAAACATTAAATAGATCCCATGCTACTAATGCCAGTTATAGCAGTGACTATTTCCTAGGTCAACTTGGTTAACAGACGTTTATGGACTTCTCCAGGAATGTATCCAAATCTTTTTTGAACATAGCTACAATAACTGCCTTAACCACATGCTTGGGCAATGAATTCCAGAGCTTAATTGTGCATAGACAGAAAAATCTCTCTCTGATTTGTTTTAAATGTGATTCCTGCTAACTTCATGGAGTGCCCCCTAGTCCTAATATCTGACAGAGTAAATAACAGATTCACATTTACCCGTACTAGTCCTCTAAAGTTTTTATAGACCTAAATTATATCCCCCGCTATTCGTCTCTTCTCCAAGATGAACAACCCTAACCTCTTTAGCCTTTCCTCACATGGGAGTCATTCCATCCCCTTTATCATTCTGGTCACCCTTCTCTGTACGTTCTCTGGTGCAACAATATCTTTTTTGAGATGCTGCAACCAGAACTGCACACAGAACTCAAGGTGCGGTTTCACCATGGAGCGATACAGAGGCATTATGACATTTTCCATTTTATTCACCATTCCCTTCCTAATAATTTCTAACATTCTATTTCTTTTTTTGACTGCCGCAGCACCTGGAGTCAACGATTTCAATGTATTATCCACTATGAGGCCTAGGTCTTTTTACTGGGTGGAAACACAGAAAACCTCCATTTCACTCCGTAGAACTTTCTAGTGAAAGGATTTCTTGAAGCTAGAGACACACATGCCGAGAGATCAAGCAGTTGCAGGATAAGCCTCTCAATATCCAGGTTATGAGCAACAGGGCCTGAAGGTCCTGGAATCCAGGAACAGCAGTAAACTGAACGAAGGAAGCTGGAAAGCTATGAGCACAAATGCTCGTAGTTTGGGCAATAAAATCCCAGATCTGCAAGCCCTAATGGTAGAGGCGGACTTGGACGTTGTTGCTGAAACAAACGTGGTTTACGGAATCTCATGACTGGGATACGGCAATACCAGGCTACAACTTGTTAAGGAAGGACAGAGAGGATAGAAATGGGGGAGGAGTGGCTCTTTATGTCAGAAACAATATCCAAGTATCTGAGCTGCAAGGAAGATGGGGCAATGAAGAAGCACTATGGGCCGACCTAAAAACAGATGGGGCATCCATTTTTATTGGAGTGGTTTACAGGCCTCCAAACCAAAAGGAAGAGCTGGACAGAGATCTGGTTGAAGACATCCAAAAGATAGGAAAGAAGGGAGAAGTAGTGATCGTTGGAGACTTTAAGATGCCAGATGTAGACTGGAGAATCCCATCTGCAGAATCTAATAATAGTCGAGAAATAGTGGATGCCCTGCAAGTAGCTTTGTTCAAACAAATGGTAATGGAACCAACGAGAGAAGGAGCTATACTCGATCGACTTAGTGTTCACAAATGGAGATAATGTCTCTGATGTCCAGGTGGGCGCCCACCTCAGCAGCAGTGATCAAACGGTATGGTTTAATATCACAAAATGGATACGGAAAAGAAGCACAAAGACCCAAGTTTTGCAGTTCAAAAACATGGACTTTGATGAAATGGGGAAGTACCTGGAGGAAGAACTAAAAGGCTGGGAGAACGAGAGTGATGTGGATCAACAGTGGACCAATCTAAAAGGAGCAGTTACCATGGCAACAAATCTATGTGTTAGAAAATTAAAGAAAAGCAAAAGAAAAAAGAAACCTATCTGGTTCTCAAAGGAGGTGGCTGACAAAATAAAGGCCAAAAGAACAGCATTCAAGAAATATAAAATATCCCAAAGGGAGGACCACAAAGAAGAATATCTGGTAGAACTGAGGGAGACAAAGAAATTAATCAAGACGGCAAAAAGTCAAGCGGAAGAGAGGATTGCCAAGGACATAAAGAGAGGGGCTGCTGAGGAGGCCCTTTTTGTCCTAGCTCTCAGGTGTTCCCGGCTGGGCCCTGGAGAGGACTGAGTGGATCCTCGAGCTGGCTCTGCAATGCAGGACCCTGTTGCTGCCTCCTTCAGCTTCTCTACCTTCACTATCTGCTGCCTGTGAGCTCTTGGGGGACATGTGGCCACAGTCCCTGCAGCTGGATGGGTCATGGTTGGGCCCCAGGCAAATGTAACAGAGCATATGGCCATCTGTTACAGACATCACCTTCCTGCATTGGCAAAGTTTAAAGCCATGCGGTCTTGGCATCTCTAACTTGCTGTTTGCAGCAAGCATTCACAAAAAAATCTTAAATTGTAGCCAAAAAATGGCAACAGTAAGGGAGTTGAGGAGTTGCAGACCAAGGCAGGCTGGGAACCACGTGGGAGCAGAGCTCTGTTGCTTTTGGGAGCTCCGCCACCTAGAGGATGTTCCCCCAGGCAGCATGGCTAATTCAGCCTGCTTATCTGCGGAAAACACTGGGCTGTGAACAGAATGGCCAAGCATGCAAGATAAACTAATTTTACTTTAAGAACTCGGAAAGCCACCTGGGTGTGGCCAATCTTTTCTCCCTTTGCTTGCATCAACTCATGAGCAATACTGGATTTTCTAACATACTCCCAGCTGGATGAGACTTTAACCAGGTCACACATTTATAACATCTGAATATGTGAAAAGATCTTAACTGCATATATGTTGTTGTTTTAACCTATTCTCCATGCTGCACTGTTTTCCCTTTCCCAGTTCCCACTCCCTGTTAAAATGTACTTTCTAACCTGCTGTTCAAATGTAAACTGGTATGATGCCCTACTAATACCGGCATATAAAAGACTTTAAATAAATAAATAAATAAATAAATATGTAGCTGTTAGTAACAATGAGCAAAGATAACATTGTCTTATTATTGTAGTATTGACAACAGACTATAAAGTCCCGATAAAGACCTACAATCTTCTAATAATGAAACAAATGTGCAATGGTAAAGGCAGGTGGAAGTAAAGAGTGAAAGAAATGAGGCAAAAGGGGGCCTAGCATTGGAACCCATTTCAGAATCTTATAAGCTAAAATCATATAAAATAAAGGTCAACGTATGGACAAGACAAAAGCCAATGTACACATAGCAGCAGTATGGCTTCATCATGCTTCCAAGAGTTGGTAAGGTCAATCAATATGAAACTACAGAAAGGTTCTAATATACTGGCAAGGAAATTAGGTAGTCTGGGTAGGCCAGCTAGTGCTTATCTCAACATCTTCTGTGTTTTAACATTTAGTCATAGCCCCATAACCTGAAATTCCTGTTGCTAATATTTATTCCTTGGCCTATAAAAAAAACCAAAAACAAAAAAAACACACACCACCATCTCAAAAAAGCTCTCCATGCCTCCTCTCATTCTACCTCCAATATTTGAAACATTCTTTCTTAACCAGATCCAAAATATACAGTTTCATTTTCCCAAAACTGGAGTGTTCCCCACACTGTTCCCCTTCAAACCCTAGAAGAAAGTATTTTTTTGCTCCTAAGAAGCAATAATGTCACTGGCCCAAAATGACATATGACAAAAGAAGTTGATGTAAAATACTGTAAGGCCATAAAGTATTTTGGGGGATGAACATACCATGCATAAGAAAGAGCCAGTGCTGCTGCTGTGGGCTAGGCAGCCCCCAGGAACTCTTCTTTGTGCACCACCGCTATGACTGATCTCCGTCTCCAATAAAACCATGATATCTTTGAGGGCCACATTTAACACCACTTTTTTTTTCCCATAAAAAAATAAATAAATGGGAGAGAGATCCAAGATGGCTCCCTGAGCAGTCGCACTTACGGACGCTCCCAGAATTTCTTTTTACCACAGAGAGAATTTCCTTAAAACAAAATGCCCCACAAGAGAAAGGGTAAAGTGAGGGTTTATCCACCCGAACCTACACTTTCGAGTGGACAGCGAGTCATCCCGCAGTATGCGACGCCGATACCTTCACATCGGGTCTTGAGCCCCGCTGGCGAGTACGACAGAGGAGAGCCGTCGCCGCCTGGGGAAGTATCATTGACCCCGCCAACACCGCGAGAGCAGCCGAGGGCAACCGCTCTAGCCCCCGCCGAACATGCTGAGTCGACTGCAGATGACGTTGCAGTTCTGTCTCAACTGGGTGGAAGTTTTGGCGAGCTGGCTGGGCAGGGGAATACACCGCCTTCTCCTATGACTCCGGAAAACTCGGTAAGGAGGGAGGAAGATACCAAGAGAACACCCCAAATAACATCGTCGGGTGAAGGAGGAAATGGAGTTGGAGGTGGTTTGAGAAGCCCCTTACAGGTAATAAGACCGGCTGTTATAACCATGGAATCCCTATGGGATTTGATAGTAGGAATGAATCGAGTAGTGAATGAATATACCCGTGAGACGGATCAGAACTCCCTGAAAATATCTTCTTTGGAAAACCAACTAAAAAGAGAGAGTGAAGAACAAACCAATAACTTAGTGCAAGTTAAAAATGACTTGAAACAGATCTCTGATTTAAGTGTGATATCTTTAAAAGAACAAGCAGCCTCATTGCGGAGGCTTGAGTCTGTGGAGAACTATCTGAGACAATTAAATCTACGGATCTTGAATTTTCTGAAGATAGTTCGCGAACCGCCATTAATTACATTTAAAAGATATTTAAAAGAAATTTTAAAGATCCCGGAGGAAATGATACCAACCCCGAAGAAAATTCTCTTTCTAAAGCAGAGACAGAGTCCAATTCAGATATCCCCAGTGGGGGCTACAGGTGATTTTGAGAATATATCTGAATATCTTGAAAGCTCAGGACTGGAAGTAATAGAGAGATTGGTGTTGTTTGTTTCACTTTACTCAGAATATGATAAATCATTAATTATGAAGTATTACTTTAAAGCTTTAAATGTTACTTATTTGGGAGAGCTTGTCCGTATATTTCCTGATTTGTCCAGAGTTAGTTACGCAGGAGAGATTTCTTAAAAATGCGCCCAGAGGTTCGTACACTGGGAGCAGAGTTTCTGCTGAGATATCCTGCTAGATGCGTAATTAGATACTCAGGAAATGTGTATGTTTTTTATAATCCTGATCATTTAAGGGAATTCATAAACACTAAGAAGCTCACTCCTATATCTAATATAGTCGCGTAAAGATTGAAAGAGGGTAAATAACAGTGAGCCTTTCCATAAATTGTTATGTTTCTTTGAATTTCTCCTCAATTGTTCCTTCTCTCTCTCCCCATATTTCTTTGGAAAATGTAAAAGGAAGAATATTGCCCTTTATTGGATACATTGTAGAAATATTTTGCTTATATGTTAACCTTTTGCTGTATTATTAACAAAGATATCTTTGTGTTATTGCAAAATTCAAGAAATAAAAAATTAAAATAAATAAATAAATAAAATAATAATCTGTATGACGGTTCAGAGCATCTTCCTATTCTGTTCCCCTCCAGGAATGGGAACTATAGCCCCCAGTCACTGTAAGCAGTCTTCGGTTCCTTGTACTGCCACCTCATTGGCATGTGGAGCTCGAGGGGAGACAATGTAAGCTGCTTGCAGCATGTCAACATATTCTAACGTGTATCCGTCCATCACACTTGTGAACCATTAGTCTGCTGTCATCTTGGCCCCCTCTTCATAAATGAGAGCCAATCGGATTCCTGATGGCCACTTGCCTCTGAGCTCCTGAAGGGACACTGTTCTACCAAAGTCTCCCAATATCCCAAAAATGGGAACGGGTCAAAAAGGAACTCTTTTCAACCTCCAGCTGGTCCTCAGGCAACTTATGCTCCTTTGGACTCCCCGAGATACTGCATCAACTGTTCCAAGTCCTCTCCAAATAGGAACTTACCCATGAACTGCAAAGCCCCTCTAATTAACACTTGGATCACACATCCGCCGACTAGTTCCATAACAAAAAGAATGTCCTGGCTGACACCTCCGACATAATTCTGGAAGAGGTTCTTATCAGGGCATAGGGCATCTTCCACATAGGCACTGCTGCCTCCAGACACTCCACCTGCTTCGCTGCAAATGCCCACACAGCCTTTTCCACATGCGAGTGCTGAACCCAGCCCAAGTATGCTCCTTTGCAAAAAGCTATTGCAAACCACTGTCTTCATGCCTATTGCTGACACCTCAAAGATCTTCTTGATTTGCACTTCCAGCTTCCGCCCCTGAACAACTTTTAGCTTGGCTGTCTCAGCCATTGGAATGGTGTTCTTCTTAGTTACCGCCACACTATAGAGTCCACCTTAAGAAAGCAGCAAACGTTTGAGCATCTCCAAGGATAATGGTAATTGGTCTGTCTTGGGTAACTCACTCCTTGACCACCCACTTCATTACCAACTTGTGGAAAAGAAGATCCTTTTACAGGACCCCTCTAACCATCCATGAGAAGATGCGCTCCCTCCTGGTCAAATTCTTCGTGCGGATCCTTAAATATTTAGTTCCTGCAGAACATGCAGGATTAAAGACCACAGCTCTGCCCTGCGGAAGAGATGAACACCCCCAGGTATGTCTTCTTCTGCTACAGGAACCTTATCCAAACCATCCTCCAGCTCCAACATGTCCTGGACAGAACCTACTCCAAGAGAGGCATCTGCCAATGCACCAGAGCCTTCTGACTCTCCCAAGCCATCCCTGGGACTACTCAGGTGAGCTGACAGATCCAGTGTCTCCAAATGCTCACAGATTCTTTTTTTTTTTTTTTTTTTTTTTAAATCTTGGATCTCTTCAACCGATGCAGCCAACTCTGGGACCAAAGTCCCTTGTCACCTGCTGCCTTCCTGGCTAGTTATAGCCTGTACAGCAGTAGCACCAACTCAGAAAATAAACGATAAGGAATCGGCAAAATCCTCCCCCAACTGGTCCTCTGCTGCCTCAGCATCTGCCCACTTGTCCATGGGATCCAGCCCGGCCAGCAAGAATGCAGGTGGGGAATCCCCTGCCTGCATGGAGGACTCTGCTGCCCCTACTATGAAATCAAAGATGGCACCGTTCCCGGGCTGATGGGAAGAGCTGTAGAGGCTCCTGTTGCTCATCTGAGCGAAGCAGCGGGGTCTTCCATCCCTGAACTGTCTTCTCTGCCGGAGAGACATGGAGGAAATAACCTGTGCCAAGAAAGGTTCGCCCATGACTCCCCGCAGGAGCATCCACTGTATCTTGGGTCATTCACTACCCAATGAGGCTGAAACTGCGTGCCGGCAGGAGCCACAAGATGCAGTGAGCACCTTTGCACCAAAATCGCCAGACCACAGTGCTTTCCTGGCTCAAAGAGGAGTCCCTACTCAGCGAAATACCTTTGCTGGAGTCAGGGCCCATCCTGCCAGCCAACAATGAACTCTTACTTTAAAAAAAAACCAAAAAAAACCCTAATGGCCAACCCAGAAGCAACAGAAGGGAAGAACACAAAAAAAAAAAAAAAGAAATCAAATACTTCCCTGAAGCTGGGATATGGGCATGCAGTGCTAATTGGGACTCCGAGCTTTCCTAGGGGAAGAGGGAATTGGACCACTAGTTATCAATCCCTACGGAGTTAAGAGTCACCAAACCTTTGCTTGTCCACCTCAGGCCAGGAGGGATGGCCCCAACAGGACCTATCAACCTCTTGGGAGGAAAGCTTGAGAGATCTAAGAAACTTTTCTATTTTTTCTTTTTTATATATATTCCAGGATGCAGATTTCATCAGACAGAGCAATACTGAGGGACTACAGGTGGCACACTAGGATATATGGCAGTGTCAGTGAAATTTTTTTCTCTGTCTCCATCTGCTGGCAGGGAGGTAAAACCCAGGAGTCTGGACTGATCTGGGTATGAATAGGAAGGAAGGGTTATTGTGGATGGGGGGTGAGGAAGGACAGGGAGAGAAAAAGGAGTAGATTGTAGGGAGATGAAAAGAAGCTGCAGTAGGGGAACAAAGTAAAAGCAGAGTTGCTTAGCCGTAACAGGTGTTCTCCGAGGACAGTAGGATGTTAGCCCTCACACATGGGTGACATCAGATGGAGCCCCAATGCTGAAAACTTATGTCAGTTTCTAGAACTTTGACTAGGCACACTGAGCATGCGCAGCGTGCCCTATACCTTGCGTCCACGTGGGGTCCCTCTTCAGTCTCGTAACATAGAATTACAATTAAAATAAAAAATAGGAGAAACCCAACTCTGCAGGGTGGCAGGAGGGTTCGTGAGGACCAACATCCTGCTGTCCTTGGAGAACACCTATTACAGGTAAGCAACTCTGCTTTCTCCTAGGACGAGCAGGATAGTAGTCCTCACACATGGGTGAATACATAACTACAAGCTGCTCCCCAATACAAAATGGGACCAATAAACACCTAACCAGGTGCCAATGGGCACAACACCACCAATGATGTTGGTAAAGGGGGGGGGGGGGGGGGGGGAACAGCCTGAACCCAAACAATTGGCCCTAGGTTGGGAGAGTTGGGTTCTACACCTCGAACAGGTTCCGAAGCACAGATTGGCCGAACCTACTGTCACATCGGCCATCCCTATCCAGACAGTAGTGCGATATGAATATGTGGAGAGAACTCCATGTCACAGACTTGCAGATTTCCTTCATGGGAAGTGCTTGCAAGAGGGCCACCAACACTGCCATGACTCTGACAGAATGAGCCTGACTTGACCCCCAAGATGGAGTCCTGCCTGGGCATAACAGAAGGAGATTCAATCTGCTAGCCAATTGGATAGTGTCTGTTCGGCAACAGCAATGCCCAACCTATTCTTATCAAAAGAAACAAATAGTTGGGTGGATTGCCTATGGGCTTCTGTCCACTCCAGATAGAAAGCCAAGACTCTCTTGCAGTCCAAACTGTGCAGTCCTCATTCGCTTTGGTGCAAATGGGCCCTGGAAACAATATTGGCAAGTCAGAAATCCGTCACCACCTTTGACAGGAACTTAGGATGCGTGTGTAAGACCACCCTGTTGTGGTAAAATTTAGTATAAAGTGGATAAGTCACTAAGGCCTGGAGTCACTGACCTTGCATGCTAAAGTGACCACCACCAAAAATATGACCTTCCAGGTCAGGTACTTTAGATCACAGATGAGCAGTGACTCAATAGGAACTTTCATCCGCTGAGCTAACACCACGTTGAAGCTCCAAGACAAAGCAGGACGACTTATGGGAGGCTTCAATTGAAGCAGGCCCCACATGAAAACGTACAACTATAAGCTATACAGAGATGGGCGAACCATCTATGCCATAGTGGTATGCGCCAGTTGCAGTCAGATGAACCCTAACAGAGTTGGTTTTCAAGCCAGCCTCTGATAGGTGTAAAAGGTAATCCAGCAGTTTTTGTGTGGGGCAGAAGAATGGATCTAGGCACTTCTGTTCACACCACATGGAAAACTCCATTTCAGCCTGTAGAAGCCACCAGGACCAGAGCACATATTCTGAAAGATCAAGCAGCTGCAGAATCAACCTCTCAGCATCCAGGCTTTGAGGGACAGGGCCTGGAGGTTGGAATGCCGCAACCTGCCCTGATCTTGCTTGATGAGATCTGGGGAAGTCCCCAGACTGATCAGTTCCAGATGGACACCATACCTGTCTCAGCCAATGAGGGGCTATGAGGATCATAGTCCCTCTGTCCTTGCAAAGCTTCATGAGAGTCTTTGCCATGAAGGAAATCTGAGTATACACATACAGGAGATCCTTGACCCAAAGACAGGCAAGGGCATCAGAGGCTGGTTTGCCATCTAACCTGGAAAGCGACCAGAACTGAGGTACCTTCCTGTTGCAGTGGGATGCGAACAGATCTACGTCTGGGTTTCTCCAAAGGTGGAATATCCGATTCACTACCCCCTGGTCCAAGAACCACTCGTGGGGTATGAAGGCTCAACTCAGCCTGTCCGCTTCCACATTCTCCGTCCCAACCAGATACATGGCCCTGAGCACCATCCTGTGTGACAGGGCCCATAACCAGATCTGGACTTCTTCCCGACAAAGGAGATACGATCCTATGCCTCCCTGTTTGTTGACATACCACATGACTACCCGGCTGTCAGTCTGGATCAGGACAACTTTGTTGGACCGCCAATCTCTGAAAGCCCATAGTGTGTACCTGATCGCCCAAAGCTCCAGGAAGTTGATTTGACAAGAACATTCCTGAGCAGGCCAAAGACCCTCGGTACCGAGCCCATCTACATGAGCTCTCCACCCCAGGGTAAATGCATCCTTAGTTAGGACAATTTGAGTGGGGAGACTCCGAAATGAGATCCCTTGTTCCAGATTGGAAAGTATCTGCCGAGATGGGGGTGACTCAGATGTAATCCTGGAGTAGCCTGGTGCCACTGTGATCTCAGGGTCCATTGGGCCAAGGAAGTAACATGGACGGTTGCGGCCATATAGCCCAATAACCTCAACATGTGTCAGGCAGATACCTGATGGCTCTGTTGAATCTCTGCCGCAATGGTCACCATAGTGACAGCCCCCTGGCGGGTCAGAAAGGCTTTGACCTGAGCTGTGTCCAACAGGGCTCCTACAAAGTCCAAATGAGGTGACTGGCTAGTTCAGAAAAAACCCTAGTAACTCCAGAACCCAAATGATCAAGTGCATGGACCTGAAGACCCCTGGCCTGAAACATGCTCTTGACCAGCCAATTTTCCAGATATGGGAAAACATGCACTCCCAGTTTATGGAGGTGTGCCGCCACCACCACGGCCAGGTATTCTGTGAAGATGCAAGCCCAAATGGCAATACTCTGTACTGGAAGTATTGTCTTCCCACCACATATCGGAGATACTTCCTGTAACTGGGGAAGATTTCTATGTGAGTATGTGTTCTTTAGGTTGAGGGAGCATAGCCAGTCTCCTTTTTGTAAAAAGGAGATCAAGGTGCTCAGGGAAACCATCTTGAACTATCTTTTTTTATAGAAATTTGTACAAGGCCCTTAGGTCTAGGATAGAACAGTCTTTCTGTTCTCTTTGGAATCAGGAAGTACCTGGAGTAGAATCCTCACACTCTTTGCCCTAGTGGTATGGGCTCAACCACTCTGGCCATCAAAAGGGAAGAGAGTTCCATTTGTTGTACCTCCTGACGCGCTACCAGCCCCCATTGCGGGCACGGAAGACAATTTGGAGGGACACCCAATAGATTCAAGTGGTATCCCTGTCAGACGATAGACAGAACCCACTGGTCCGAGGTTACACTGGGCCACACTTTCATAAAGAACTGCAGTCTGCCCCCGAGCGGAGGTTCCATCATCTCAGGTACAGGCAACTGGCCTGTGCTCCCTACGACCCAGTCCAAACCCAGTCCCTGGAGTTGTCTGAAGATCAATACAAAAATAAGCAACATTATGTCGCGTTTCCCTTCCACCCAAGTATCTACTGACTACTATCTCGATAGCTCTCTTGCGAGGCTCCCTGCACTCGAGACCATTTCATCAGTAGAAATTGAATAGATTTAAAAAAAAAAAAAAAAAAAAAAGAGACCATGCACAGACACCATACCTACTAAAACCCTCCTTACTATTCCAAACATCATTGCCAAGCCCATTTCAAATATTGTCAATAGATCCATTACACTGGGTGTCGTTCCTTGGCAATCTTAAACACGCCATTACCAAACCTATCTTGAAAAAGCCGACACTACTGACCTTACCAACTTTTTCGCCCCATATCAAATTTACCTTTTATAGCTAAAATCCTTGAAAATGCAGTTGACCGGCAACTTACTGATTACCTCGACGAACACAGCATCCTCTCACAATCGCAATTCGGTGACACCACAGCACCGAAACTCTAATTTCACTGTCCGATTACATCCTCAAAAGTCTTGATAAAGGCGTATCACATATGCTGATCCTCCTTGATATCTCAGTTGCCTTTGACACAGTCAATCACAAAATACTCACGCAACGCCTCTCAGATATTAGCATTTCAGGACCAGCCCTGCAATGGTTCCAATCCTATTTGCAAGACAGGCAATACAGTGTTCTTATGTTCTTATGCATGTCCAAAACTATTCCGCTACCACAAGGTGTCCCACAAGGCTCCTCCCTATCATCCACTCTGTTTAACATTTACCTCCTCCCACTCTGCAACCTCCTATCTAAACTAGGCCTCCCACACTTCATTTAAGTTGATGATGTGCAAATTCTTATTCCTGTAAGTGACACTTCAAAAAGCTTCTGAGACCATGAATTCCGCATTAACAGTGATTAATACACTCTTAACAAGCAACTTCCTAGCACTCAACACAGCCAAAACAGAGATACTACACATCACTCCCCAAAGCATTGCCCCTCCCCTACACCTAGGCTACAATCCCCACTGGCTCCAGTGAACATGTTCGCAGTCTTGGCATCACCATTGATAATCACCTTACCTTCAAGAAATACATCAACAACACACTCAAAGCCTGTTATTTCAAACTGCACACCCTCAAAAAAATCAAACCCTTACTACATCTCAGCGACTTTCGCACTATCCTACAAGCATTCATTCTATCCAAAATTGACTACTGCAACACCCTTCTCCTAGGTTTACCCAAAAGCACACTGCAACCATTGCAATTACTTCAAAATTCTGCTGCACGGATACTCACCAACACACACAAAAACGATCACATCACCCGGTTCTAACACACCTTCATTGGTTACCTGTTGCTGAAAGAATTACATACAAAACTCTCACTCTCATCCACAAAGCTCTACACAACCAAAACATGCATTGGCTCACTGCACACTTTACATTTTATAGCTCAAACAGACCCATAAGGCAGCAACACAGAGCAACTCTTCTCATCCCTTCCCCCAAGCAGTCTAAACTCAGTTCCACTAGGGCTCGGGCTTTCTCCTTGGTGGGTCCCGTCCTATGGAACAAGCTCCCACCCTCTCTGCGTCAGGAACCCTGCCCAAAAAAATTTAAGCAGAACCTAAAAACATCCCTTTTTAGACAAGTTTTCACTTTACCACCCACCCTTCCCCTCCGAACCCTCTTCATTCTTAATTTAACTATATTTCATTAACTATGCCTTGATCCCACTTTTATAGTAAACTGTTCAGTCCAATTTTGCAGTTCTTCCCTGTTGTCTCGCCCCTTTGTTTTTGTATTTACCTCCTCAATTTTGTTCAATTTTACGCTCATTGTTCTCTGAAAAGCTTGTTTAGCTGCTTTTTGTTTTATGTAAACCGATGAGATGTTCCCAACGTTCATCGGTATATAAAAGCTTTTAAATAAATAAATAAAATAAATAAATCTGGCTGGGGTTTGGGGGCTCTCTGCTACCTGGATCAGCTGTGGGAGTTCTAATGGTGTTGACTGGATCGAGAAGGCAGCGGATTGTACTTTCTCTGGCAAAAGAAAGACTTCCTTAGCCCCAGTCTCGATGGCCTACCGGATGAGGACAGGTCCGGAGTACTAGAAGAGAGTTGTTGGAAGATCTCATGTTGGTCCCGAATTTGGGCCACAGCATCCCTCACCCTCTCTCTGAAGACATATGCTCCAGTACACACAGCATGTCACCAAGCGTTCCTGTACCTCTGGTCGGAGATCCAAGGCCCGCAGCCATGCCATTTTGCAGGCAACAATTCCTGCTGCAGACTCTCACTGCAGTTTCAAAAACATTGTAAGTCGTACGGACCTCATGTTTTTCACACTCCAGATTCTTGTGCACCAGTGACATGAGTGTCTTGCTGCTGAAGCAGCTGCTCAATCATCTCCTGCACCTGTTTCCAGATGTCCTTCAAGTACTGGCTAATAAAGAGCTGGTAGGCAGTGATGCGGGCAATAAGCATAGCGCCCTGAAACACCTTCCTCCCAAGAGCGTCCAATCTGTGGTCCTTCCTCAGGGGCGCCGAGGAATGGATCTGAGCACGCTTGGACCTCTTGAAAGCGGATTCAACCACCACCGACTGGTGAGTCAGTTTACACATCAAATCCAGCAGCCTTCTGGACGAGGTAGATCCCATCCACCTTCTTGTTAACAGGAGGCACTGTAAGGCAGTGTCCCCATATCCTCAGTAACAACTCCTTAAGGATCTCATGTACCGGGACTGCCATGATCTCCTTAGGAGGTTCCATGAACTAGAGGATCACAAGCATTTTGTGCCTGGCATCATCCTCTGTCAAAAGTTGAAAAGAGATGGCCTTCACCATCACCCTCACAAACCCTGCAAAGGTAAAGTCCTCAGGTGGAGACTTCCTTTGTTCATCTGGAGGAGAAGGGTCTGACGGGAAACTGTCAGAATCCTCTGAGGACGACTCCATCAGATCATCCCCCCAGGAGTCATAGGGACCCTCACCCTCACTGTATGCTACAGGGGATGGGCCCCTAAGTGCTCGGCCTATGTCCACAGATGCAGACACCGGTAGAACTGGAGAGGGGGGGGGGCTACAGGTCTCTGTGGAGCTTCCTCTTCAGAGGAACCAGCAACAACCACCATGTCAGTAGGGGAAAAACTCAATGCCCCGCCGCGCATTAATACTGTCCTGGGAACAGACACCAGCTGGGTCAGTAACACACCAATGAGCACAGTGAACTTTTCCAGATGCTGTATGAGGATGGGTGGCTCTGGCTACGGTGCCGTGGGACCTAATCCCTGCAGCGCCAGCTCCACCACAAGCTGGACATGGCACTCCAGCTCCTCAAACACTGCCGATGCCAACACCGACTGGGAGGAGGGAGGAAGCAGGGGTTGCCAGATCTTCGGACCTGAGAGGGAGATCAGCGACTAGCACCAGAATCAGTAGAGTGTTGAAGACCCCCGGCATCTATAGAGGATGGGCTCTCCTTGCCGCTGAGTGCGTCCCCGCTCTCCTCGCGGCAAAAGGCAGTACATCCCCGTGCCCGGCAACATGCGTCATCAGGGACTGGTGCAGATGCTTCTTAGACTTCCCTCGATGCTCGACCTGGTCTTTCCCCAGTGCCGAGCTCAAAAAATGTTGAACCCAGCATCCTGGGCCCAGAGGATATTGACAATAGTCTGTCTCCGGCACTGTTGACAGAACAGAGTTCCCGCCACTGTCAATGGTGTGGTGTCCATCAGTGCAGCTCAGAGGTGCTTCGATGACGATGGCTCGAACTTCCTCGACCCAAAGAGCTGATACATCTCGTCAAGTTAAAGCGGACATCCCTTCAGGGTCATCTGGGTGCATAAGCGGCAACCCCAGGCAGAGGATACACACCTCATGAGGTTCTGTGATAGACAGTCCTTATGCACCGGAGGCATAGGTGAAAACCAGACATGACCAAGACGGGGCGAAACAAAAGGGCTGCAAAGTTGAGAACGATGAGGGAGGGAGTCAATGGCCAGTGGGCACAGAGGTATCACAACCACTGGGGAGGGGGGGGATAGTTTCCTTTCGCAGTCTTACTCGAAATGCCAAAACCCTAACTAGGGACACTACCTGAGGGCACCTAGGGACACTACCTGAGGGCACTGAGAGGAGCCCAGCAACAGATCTAAGGAAAAAAATGGGAAGAGCAAAAACTTTTCCACAAGGAAAAAACAGCCAAAGTGAGCTCAATCACACTCAGGTCTATCCAGTAAAGTGCGGCCGCGTTTACCCCGCTCCTAACCCGCGTTCTACTCACTTTCCGGCCGCGTTAGCCCTTCCTGCGATCCACAACCCCCTTTAATCTACCCTTACCGCGTCCTAAAATCCCCGGGCAACCCCTTCCGCACGCGGCATGTATATTGCATGCAAACGAGCGAATTAGCTATTCCCTAGCATCCAGTAACCCGCGCCCCGACTATCGCTATTTTACCCTGCCGTTTTGCCGCAAGTTTAACCTGCTAACTTACCGCTTACCCTTACCCCAGCGTTAGAGGCAGGGGTAAGGGTAGGCGGCAAGCTTTCCCCCAGCCCCCGCTCACCTGCCCTGGCCGTGTCCATGGATGCTGGTCTCCGGGGCAGCCCCAGTCCTCTCCCCTCCTCCTGAAGCAAAAAAAAAGCGAAAAAAAGTTGCGAGAGAGAGGGGAGAGGACGGGCAATCCTACGCTCCGCGACTTACTTTTGCAGCCCCCTCTGGACATCGTGGCTTCCCCCGTGCCAGTCTCCTCTCCCCTCCTCCCGAAGCAGGGCGCAAAAAGCAGCCTTGCTCCGGGAGGAGGGAAGAAGGGACTGGCAGTGTAAAGCGGCAAAGCGACTTACTTTTTGCACCCCCCTCCGGACATCGGACGACCTCTCCTGACTCCAGCTGCTCGCGAAGATGGACGCCTGCACGGCCGCTGAAGACATGACATCACATGCCGTGACGCCAAACGTCGTGACGTCACGTCTTCAGTGGCCGTGTAGGCGTCCATCTTCGCGAGCAGCTGGAGGCAGGAGAGGTCGTCCGATGTCCGGAGGGGGGGTGCAAAAAGTAAGTCGCTTCGCCGGGCGCCACGTCTTCAGCGGCCGTGCAGGCGTCCATCTTCCCGAGCAGTTGGAGGCAGGAGAGGTCGTCCGATGTCCGGAGGGGGGTGCAAAAAAAGTAAGAGAGGGGACTGGCAATTCAGACTTCCTGGTATCTGTCATTTCAAATGACATTTGAAATGACAAATACCAGCGTGGCCGTGAAGCGTTAGGCCCGCGCACCCAGGATACTGTATAGGCGCTCTATCCAGTAAAATGGGTTGCGCGGGCCTAACGCTTCACGGTCGCTTCTTAGACGAGGCTTGCATTTGCAAGCTATTTACATACAGGATCGAGCGGTAGGTGAGCTGCACTGTGCGTGCGGCAACCGAGGGTGCGCCGGGCACTAACGCAGCTCTTCCTACCGCTCGTTACTGGATAGACCTGACTGTGAGGTTTACAGCTCCACGGAAGAGAGACTGAAGAGAGACCCTGCATGGATGCGTGGTATAGGGCATGCGCAGTGTGCCTAGTGAAAGTTCTAGAAACTTTGACCAGTTTTCCACATCAGGGCTCCATCTGATGACACCCATGTGTGAGGACTACCATCCTGCTTGTCCTCGGAGAAAAAATAGAGCAAATGAGAAAATTATCCTGGTACAAGGTATGTGCATCTTGGGGGGGGGAGAGAAGGGTAGATTTCTGAAGGCAGTGAGCACAGGGAGGAAACACACAGAAGAGAGACTGAAGAGAGACCCTGCATGGATGCGTGGTATAGGGCATGCGCAGTGTGCCTAGTGAAAGTTCTAGAAACTTCGACCAGTTTTCCACATCAGGGCTCCATCTGATGACACCCATGTGTGAGGACTACCATCCTGCTTGTCCTCGGAGAAAAAAATAGAGCAAATGAGAAAATTATCCTGGTACAAGGTATGTGCATCTTGGGGGGGGGAGAGAAGGGTAGATTTCTGAAGGCAGTGAGCACAGGGAGGAAACACACAGAAGAGAGACTGAAGAGAGACCCTGCATGGATGCGTGGTATAGGGCATGCGCAGTGTGCCTAGTGAAAGTTCTAGAAACTTTGACCAGTTTTCCACATCAGGGCTCCATCTGATGACACCCATGTGTGAGGACTACCATCCTGCTTGTCCTCGGAGAAAAAATAGAGCAAATGAGAAAATTATCCTGGTACAAGGTATGTGCATCTTGGGGGGGGGAGAGAAGGGTAGATTTCTGAAGGCAGTGAGCACAGGGAGGAAACACACAGAAGAGAGACTGAAGAGAGACCCTGCATGGATGCGTGGTATAGGGCATGCGCAGTGTGCCTAGTGAAAGTTCTAGAAACTTCGACCAGTTTTCCACATCAGGGCTCCATCTGATGACACCCATGTGTGAGGACTACCATCCTGCTTGTCCTCGGAGAAAAAATAGAGCAAATGAGAAAATTATCCTGGTACAAGGTATGTGCATCTTGGGGGGGGGAGAGAAGGGTAGATTTCTGAAGGCAGTGAGCACAGGGAGGAAACACACAGAAGCACCAGCATCTAATACTAAGAAGCAACAGCTTAAGTTTTATATTTGGCAACTAAGTCTTTGTGAATCCAGAGACTCGTGTGTGTCTGAAATTAAAAACTGAAGATTCTACCAGTAGATTTAAGATGCTGCTAAAGGCTTATTTACGCAGGCATTTGACAACTAATCACTTCCCAGTTTTTAACATGCTCCTAGTTTGTAAATTTTCAAAGATGCCTTAGAAGCTTCGCTGATTTTACGTAAAATAAGCAGTTTTCTGGAGCTGTTATAGT
This sequence comes from Rhinatrema bivittatum, assembly GCF_901001135.1. Lineage (NCBI taxonomy): Eukaryota > Metazoa > Chordata > Amphibia > Gymnophiona > Rhinatrematidae > Rhinatrema > Rhinatrema bivittatum. The sequence goes on from NC_042619.1 coordinate 222,680,678, forward strand.
TTTAGGCAGTTTTTGTTTTTTTTTGTTTTATTCATTTTTAACAACGTTTTAGTTCTTATCTATTTTTTCTATTGTCAATTTTTAGTCTGGATTGATTTAGTCTTTTACTATTTTCGCCATGAATGTTATTGCTTTGTGATATTTATGATTTTTGCTATTATGAATGTTTTATTGTAACCCACCTAATATTTTAGATAAATGGGATATTTTTATGACAAAACAAGATTTTGATGACATTCAATGTGTGCTAAAAAATTTTCGTTATTGCATCACCATCATTATACAATCCTTTTATAAAAGGACCTACCATTACTTGAAGGTGAACTGTCTGCTAGATGACTTTTCCCATGTTTTTCTTTACTGGCATCTTTTTCATCTAGATAAAAATAGTATAAATATATATCATTGAATAAAGCAACAGCAAATGTCATCCTGAATAAGCTACAAAAAGAAACAAACACCACACTGGACCTGCTGCTATATTTTAATGTGTATAAACCACACAGATAAATGAACTGCAGTGTTTCATATATAAAGCAAGTCTGCTTACTGTAAATTGTTTTCCATAGATACCAGGATAAATTAGCCATTACAGATGAGTGACATAATCCAGCGGCACCAAACAGACCCTTCTCCTAGCTAGCAGATAAAATTTAATGTAGATAAGTGCAAGGTGATGCATATAGGGAAAATTAACCCATGCTATAGTTACATGATGTTAGGTTCCATATTAGGAGCTACCACCCAAGGAAGAGATCTAGGCATCAGTGGATAACACATTGAAATCATCAGTTCAGTGTGCTGCGGCAGTCAAAAAAGCAAACAGAATGTTAGGGATTATTAGAAATGGAATGGTGAATAAAACGGAAAAAGATCATAATGCCTCTATCGCTCCATGGTGAGACCGCACCTTGAATACTGTGTACAATTCTGGTCGCCGTATCAGTCCAGACACCTGGGATGTACCAAAGCCCTTACCCAGGGTGGGGTCTGGAGAGTTCTGCTCACAAAACACTCTCGCCAAAGGAAGGGTTTGCCAGAGCCCCGACATCTAAGAGATAGTGCCTTGCAAAAGTATGCAGCGACTTCCAAGTCACCGCTCTGCAAATTTCCTGTGGGAAAACAAGTTGAGATTCCGCCCACGAGGCCGCTCGCGAATGTATGGAGTGAGCACGCAAGCCTTCCGGAACTGGATGACCGCATGTAATATATGCGGAAGAAATAGCCTCCTTCAACCATTGTGCAATACAGGCTTTAGAAGCCTTGGAACCTCTATTAGGACCACTCCACAGCACAAAGAGGAGATCGGACCTCCTAAAGTCATTGGTAATCTCGAGGTAACACAATACAGCTCTCCGAAACATTTAGACGTTTGAGCTCCCTTGCATTAGGATCCAACACTGGTAAGTTAGGAAAAGCCGAAAGTTCCACTGACTGACATAGAACGCTGGCATCTGACGTCATAAGGGGAGTGGCCAAGCCCCGATTCACATGGAGCCGTGCCGCGAGAGAAGCCAGCGTTAGGGAAAAACGCCGACGCCATCGGGAGAGTTCCTGCAGGTAACAGTACCCCCCCTGCAAGGCCCTCCTCTCTTTTCTCTTGGTCTGGGCTTGAGAGGAAAGCGTTGATGGAACTTTTTAAGCAAACGAGGTGCCTGTATATTATGAGCAGGTTCCCAAGTGTTCTCTTCAGGTCCAAAGTTTTTCCAAGAAATTAAATATTGGAGTTGTCCCCTACACCTTCTGGAATCCAGAATGTCCTCCACTTCGAATTGGTTATCATTCTGTATTATGTGCGTATTAGGCCTTCTCCTTCTGGAGGGCCAAGACATAATGGCAGGTTTGAGTAAAGACACGTGGAAGACGTTGTGAATCCGCAAGGAGGACGGTAAACACAGTCTATAAGTAAGTGACTGCATTAATCTGTTTCTCAATAGGGAAAGGACCAATAAAGCGAGGAGCAAATTTTAATGATGGCATGCGTAATCGAAGATTGCGAGTGCTCAACCACACGAGATCTCCAGCCTGGAGTCGAGAAGCAGGACATCTGTTCTTATCCGCTTGGGTCTTCATTCTAGCGGCATTCTTTAATAGTAAGGCTCGTGTCTCCCCCCACAACTTTGTCATAGAGGCGATGGTTGTGTTGACGGCTGGACAAATAGAAGAGGTAGCAATAATCAACGGAGTCGTGGGTGTCTCCCAAAGACTACAAAAAAGGGAGACCTCCCCGTAGCTTGGTTCAAGTGATTATTATGACATATTTCTGCCCAGACCAACAAGGAAGCCCAATTACCTTGTCGTTGATGGACATAAGATCGAAGGAAAGCCTTCAGAGATTGATTCGTCCGTTCCGTGAGTCCATTGGATTGAGGATGGTAGGCTGAAGAAAACTCAAGTTTGATTCCTTGAACACATAAATACTAGCTATAGTCAAATTCCATGGTCAGATCACTTCCTAATCCGATCCAACATTAAATTCATAAAACCAAAAGAAATACAGAAAAAGGAGCCCTTAGAATTTAAATATCATCCCCCCTTTAACCATGACATACTAAAAAACAAACTAGAAGAAAATCTAATAAACCTTAATCACAATAACTGTACAGACGCAACATCAGAGTGGCTAACAAATACAAGTAAACTGGCAGACGACATTAACCCCATAAAAACTATACAAATACATGAGCCCAAACAAAAAAACCCGTGGTTTAATGAAAAAATAAAGGAAATCAAACAAAACCTGAGGAAAAAAGAAAAAAGATGGAAAAAAGACAATTCAGCAGATAACTTAACCAAATTTAGGAAACAACTAGCCTATTATAAAAAAGTAATTCTCGATGCCAAAAAACAATTCTTTAGTTCAAAAATTGAAAAATTTTCAAATAACCCAAGAACACTATTCAACATAGTTAAAAATTTGACCAACGACACTGCAGAGATGCCCCAAACCCCACATGAAAGCAAAAGCAACGAATTAGCACACTACTTCTCAGACAAAATCTCAAACCTTAGAGCCAAGATTCCAATACTAACCAAACAGGAAATCAAAATGCATAAAAGAGATGTGACAATTCTCTGCATTTGATGAAATATCACAAACCGAAGTAGAATCCATGATAAAAAAGTTGAACCCTGCACCACATATAATTGATGCCATTCCCACCACAAATATAAAAAAAAAATAGCTGATATTACCTCCTACACACTAACCAAAATAATTAATTTATCACTCAGCGACGGAGTAATGCCAGACTCTCTGAAAAATGCAATAATTAAACCAATTCTGAAAAAGAAAAACAATGACCCAAACATTTTAAGTAACTATAGACCTGTTTCAAACTTGCCTATGCTCGCAAAATTAATAGAAAAAGCAGTACAAAAGCAACTAGCAGATCATCTAGACAACAATAACATGCTCTACCTGTCACAACATGGTTTCAGAAAACACTATAGCACCGAAACATTACTAATCTCTCTTACAGATAATGTATTACGCGGATTTGATAGCGGAAAACACTACATCTTGATATTACTAGACCTGTCTGCAGCATTCGACACCGTAAACCATAACATACTATTAAAAAGACTGGAAAAAAATTGGATTACAAAAAACAACACTTGATTGGTTCACATCCTACCTGACAAATAGATCCTATCAGGTACATATAAAAAACACAACATCAGACAAGATCGACCTAAAAACAGGAGTTCCCCAGGGATCAGCACTCTCAGCAACCCTGTTTAACATCTACATGCTCCCCCTATGTCACCTTCTGGCGGGGCTAGGTATCATACACTTCATATATGCCGACGACATTCAACTGATTCTACCAGTAGAGGAATCAATTGAGAAAACACTGAATTTTGCAATGATGTACATAGACATAATAAAACAGCTTTTAAACCAAATGGAACTAGTAATAAACATAGAAAAAACTGAATTTATACACCTTGAACGAAAAAAACATTGTAAGAATCCAAAATCCCATCAAAATTAAAAATGACAAGGCAATCGAGCTAACTAATAAGGCTAGAAACCTAGGAGTAATTATTAACACCGAACTCAGCCTTAAGCAACACATATCAATAAAAGTAAGAGAAGGCTATGCCAAACTAATGATCCTTGGAAGACTAAAACCCTTATTAACTCAAGATCACTTTCGCACAGTACTACAGGCACTAATATTTGCTAGCACGGACTACTGTAATACACTTTTCCTAGGTTTACCATACACCACAATCAGGCCACTACAAATACTAAGAACTCAGCTGGAAGAATACTAATGGAAGAGGAAGAAGAGATCACATCACCCAAACACGTGCTGATTTGCACTGGTTCCCAATAGAACAAAGAGTCCAATTCAAAACACTTTGCACAGTTCATAAACTAATAAACGATGAAAATGCCGACTGGCTAAACACTGCCCTACGATTACATGTCCCTCAAAGAAATCTCAGATCAGCCAATAAAGCACTACTAACCATTCCATCAGTCAAAACAGCAAAATTGACCCAAGTTAGAGAGAGAGCGCTATCCTTGGCAGGACCGTTATTATGGAACACATTACCGCTTGAGCTTAGACTTATGAAAAAACTAAAACTCTTCAAAAAGAGCTTAAAAACTTGGCTATTCACAAAAGCATTTCACAGTGAGGTCGCTGAATAACAACAAGACATACAGCTGAAAGTCACCTATAAAAAGCAGAATGTTACTTTATTGTTTTAATCATAATTAAATTTTAAATTAAAACAGTTATCACATATGATTACCACAGAATCATATAAACAGTATCTCCAACACACTTCTCATTTAGAGTATATTTTTGAACTACGTAACCGTAAAATATTGGCACCCCATGAATAACTTAGAAAGCAAACCAAACCTATTTTGTGCCTAAATGTAAACCGTTGTGATGGTGCATCACTAAATGACGGTATAGAAAGGTTTTTAAATAAATAAATTTGTAGAAATTTGCACAGTTCTTTCCAAAATCGAGCTGTGAATTGCACCCCTCTATCTGAAACAATACTGAGAGGTAAGCCATGAAGACGAAAAATATGTTGAAGAAATAGGTGAGCTAACTCTGATGCAGAAGGTAATCCTGGCAGCGGAATAAAATGAGCCATTCTGGAAAAACAGTCCACCACCACCCAAATGACAGAGTTATTTTCAGAAGATCAGTGATAAAAATCGGTGGCAATGCGAGTCCACGGTTTAGTGGGGACAGGTAATGGTTGTAAAAGACCAAAGGGTTTCCGTCGAGGAGTCTTTTGAGCTGCGCATACCGAGCAGGAATCCACATAAGCCTTAATATCTTTCTCCTACCGGGGCCACCAATAATGTCTGGATACCAGATCCTTGGTAAGAACATAAAAAATTCCTGCATGCCCTGCGCCCAACGAAGAACTTTTACTCTCAATCGTTTGGGAACCACAGTTTTCCCAATGGGAACCGTGAAGGTGGCAGCCAGCTGAATCTGTGCAGGATCTATTATGTATCGAGGGGGGTCAGGTATATCTTCACGATCAAAGCTTCTCGAGAGGGCATCCGCCCGCAGATTCTTCTGAGCAGGTCGGAAATGTAGAACAAAATTAAACCTGCTAAAAAAAAGTGCCCAGCGGGCTTGTCGAGGATTTAATCGTTGAGCTTTCACCAGATATTCTAGGTTTTTATGATCCGTGTAAACAGTCACAGTATATCGAGAGCCTTCTAAGAGATGACGCCATTCCTCAAAGGCCAACTTTATCGCTAAAAGTTCCCGATCTCCGATGGTATAATTTCTCTCCGCTGATGAGAACTCTCTCGAAAAAAAGGCGCAGATCACCAGGTTTCCATAGTCTGCTGTTTGTAGCAAGACCGCACCCACTCCTACTGCAGAGGCATCAACTTCTAGGATAAAGGGTTTGGTGGAGTCGGGGCGCTTGAGACGTGTCCTTGGTGAATTCCTTTAATTGAAGAAAGGCATTGACGGCCTCCTCTGGCCATTTCTGAATAGGCGCTCCTCTCCTAGTGAGAGCAGTAAGAGGAGCCACTAAAGACGAGAAGTTCGGGATGAATTGTCTATAATAGTTGGAAAAGCCCAGAAATCTTTGAAAGGCTTTCAAGCCTATGGGTTGGTGCCAGTTCAAAATGGCTTTGAGTTTGCCCGGGTCCATGGATAATCCTTTGTTGGAGATGATATATCCCAGGAATGGTAACTGGTCTTTATGAAACACACATTTTTCTAATTTGGCAAACAGTTTATTTTCCCTGAGACGTTGCAGAACCTGTCGCACATGCTCCTGATGCTGTTTCACGTTGTTGGAAAAAATTAGTATATCATCCAAATATACAATGACATGAGAATAGAGGATGTCGCGAAAGATATCATTGATCATGGCTTGAAATATGGCAGGGGCATTACAAAGACCAAACGGCATTACCATTCGTAATGGTAATGCCGTTTGTCCATCGTGGGTGTTGAAAGCCGTTTTCCACTCATCTCCCTCTCGTATTCGAATCAAGTTGTAGGACCCTATTAAATCCAATTTAGTGAAGATTTGAGCTCCTTTAATCCGATCAAATAGTTCCGAAATAAGGGGAATAGGATATCTATTTTTCTTAGTGATGTTAAGCAGCCCTCGGTAGTCAATACAGGGTCTTAAGGACCCATCCTTCTTTTTAACAAAAAAAAAAAACCCGCTCCAGCTTGTGACGTGGAAGGTCTGATGAATCCTCGTGCTAGATTCTCCTCGATATATTGTTTCAGGGCTGTTGATTCGGGTTCTGATAGGGTGTAAATCCTACCCCTGGGAGAAATCTTCCCGGGGAGAAGGTCGATTGCACAATCGTACAGTCGATGGGGTGGTAAAGATTCAGCTTGTTGTTGACTAAAAACGTCTGTGAAGTCTTCATAAGGGGCGGGAATGCCAGAAGAGAGCTGCGTAGTTTGGATTCGACAAGTCTGAAAGCAGAATGGACTCCAACTGCCAAGTTGTAAAGAGGCCCAACCCAGTCGAGGTTGATGTGTCCTTAACCAGGGTAGACCCAAGATTATCTGGTTGACCGAGGATGGAAGAACATACAGCTGAATGCTTTGATGAAGAACTCCAGAATTCAATAAGATGGGTTTGGTAATGTGAGATATTCGAATTCCCACGGGCTGCCCAGATACCGAGGTAACTGAAAGGGAAATGGGTAATGGTTCCACAGGAATAGGATGGCTTATCACCAGGCTTTCTTCAATGAAATTACCGGCCACCCCTGAATCAATGAAAGCCTGAAGTTGAATCGGTTTGTCCTTAAGAATAATGGTTACTGGAATTAGTAGTTGAGGAGAGGGAATGGTGGGACCCAGGGAGGCCTCTCCTACCCGACCTAGGTCTGAGAGTTTCCCGATTTGTTGGGACATTTGTTGACGAATTGGCCTGAACCAGCGCAATACATGCAGAGATTTCTCAGTCTTCGCCGTTGACGTTCCTCAGGAGTTAATCGAAATCTGTCAATTTGCATGGGTTCCTCAATGTTCACGGGTGCTTCAGTCGGTCGCGGAACGACAACGGGTTGCTGAAAGGTGGGAGCCAGACGAAAAGTCCTTCGAGTGGCAGTCCGTTCCCGCTCCCTTTCTTGAAATCGTAAGTCCAGTCGAATGGCTAGCCGGATACGTTCCTCTAAAGATTCCGGGGGATCCCTGCCAGCCAATTCATCCTTTATATTTTCAGCCAGCCCTTGTCGAAATATAGCGGTGAGACTATCCTCACCCCACGTAAGTTCTGCTGCCAAGGTTCGGAATTGAATGGCATACTCCCCCACTGAACGAGAACCTTGTTTGATTTGCAGTAAATCATTAGCAGCCGAGGTAGAATGCCCTGGTTCGTCAAAGATGAGTCAGAATTCTTTCAGGAACCAATCCAAATTGTCAAGAATAGGGTTGTCTCTCTCCCACAAGGGTGAAGCCCACGCTAGGGCTGGACCCTCCAGTAATGATAATATAAAGGTCGTCCTAGTTTTATCTGATGGGAACAAAGATGGCTGCAGTGAAAAGTGCATTCTACATTGGTTAATAAAGCTCCGGCACAATGCTGAAGTTCCGTTAAATCGTGGTGGAGGAGATAAACGGATAGGGTTAGAAGAAGCAGTGGTATTCGTTACTTGGGCTGCAGGAGCGTGGGCCAGTGCATCCATACGGGCGACTAAGCGATCGAGTACCCCCGTTACTTGATCGAGGACCCCTTGTTGCTGCTGAAGCCGGGAGTCCAAACCTGGGATGGCTTGCAGAGCGGTCAGGTCGACTGGTTCCATGGCTTCGGCCAACTGTTACACGGGTACGTGGAACCAAGGCCGGTGACTGCTTACCTTGAGTAGTTGAGACCCTTGGAACCGGAAACTCGGAGGGTGGTGTCGGGTAGGAAACCCCTGGTGGTCCAGGTAGAGCCAGTAGTGATGGCAGGAACCAGGAAGAGTAGTCCAGAGGCAGGCAGTAGGTAACGTAATCCAGTAACAGTCCAGGTCAGGGCAGGCAGCGAGCAACAGGAACCAAGGCAACTTATCCAGAGGCAGGCAGCAAGCACAGTAATCCAAAACGCAGTCCAGGTCAAGCAAGCAGCAGGAAACACAACAAATAAACTCCAACACACTTGTGGCCGAAGCAAGGCGAAAGAGAAGAGGCTCTCTATATATAGGGCAATTTTCCCGCGCTGCCCCAGACTTCCACCGGCGTCTGACGTCATAAGGGGCGTGGCCAAGCCCCGATTTGCACGGAGCCGCACCGTGAGAGAAGCCAGCAATAGGGGGAAACTCCGACGCCATTGGGAGAGTTCCTGCAGGTAACATCCTGGCACTGAAGTCAGGCTAACCGGTCTGTAGTTTCCCGGATCGCCCTTGGAGCCCTTTTTAAATATTGGGGTTACATTAGCTGTCCTCCAGTCTTCAGGTACAATGGCTGATTTTAATGATAGATTACAAATTTTTACTAATGGGTCGGAAATTTCATTTTTTAGTTCCTTCAGAACTCTGGGGTGTATACCATCCGGTCCAGGTGATTTACTACTCTTCAGTTTGTCAATCAGGTCTACCACATCTTCTAGGTTCACCGTGATTTGATTCAGTCCATCTGAATCATTACCCATGAAAACCTTCTCCAGTACGGGTACCTCCCCAACATCCTCTTCAGTAAACACCGAAGCAAAGAAATCATTTAATCTTTCCGCGATGGCCTTATCTTCTCCAAGTGCCCCTTTAACCCCTCGATCATCTAACGGTCCAACTGACTCCCTCACAGGCTTTCTGCTTTGGATATATTTTCAAAAGTTTTTACTGTGAGTTTTTGCCTCTACGGCCAACTTCTTTTCAAATTCTCTCTTAGCCTGTCTTATCAATGTCTTACATTTAAACTTGCCAACATTTATGCATTATCCTATTTTCTTCTGTTGGATCCTTCTTCCAATTTTTGAATGAAGATCTTTTGGCTAAAATAGCTTCTTTCACCTCCCCTTTTAACCATGCCGGTAATAGTTTTGCTTTCTTTCCACCTTTCTTAATGTATTCTTCCAATACTGGCTTCCAGCAGGACAACGATGCCATCTGTAGTGGTCTCATAAGGGAAAACGCCCATGGAGCCAAGTCCAGCGTGGAGGCCATCGAGCCAAGTACCTGTAAGTAGTCCCAGACCTTGGATACCTGCAACCGCAAAAACCAGCGGATCTGGGCCTGAAATTTCAAGATTCGATCTTCAGAGAGAAAGACTCTGCCTATAAGAGTATCGAACCGAGCTCCTAAATACTCCAAAGTTTGTGTTGGTGATAGCTGACTTTTGTTGTGATTCACTACCCAACCTAGGACTTCAAGAACTCTATGAACAGACTTGCGGCATTGAGACTGACTTGGCTTTGATCAACCAATCATCCAAATATGGGTGAACTAGAATACCCCTCCTTTCGAAGGAAAAGTCTGCGGAGCCGTGGCGAGACCAAACGGAAGAGCCTGAAACTGAAAATGTTGATCCAGAATCATGAAGTGGAGAAAACACAGAGTCCTGATGGATGGGAATATATAGATAAGCCTCCATGAGATCCAAGAAACCAGGAATTCTCCTTTGCGTACAGCCACTATGACCGACCTGAGGGTTTCCATCCTGAAGGATGGCACCTTCAGTTTTGCACTGACCTTCTTTAAATCGAGTATCGGTCGAAACGAGCCCTCCTTTTTGGGGACCAGAAAATAAATGGAGTATCTCCCCTGACGGAGCTCCACTCTGGGAACTGGTACTACTGCACTTAACCAACATAACCGATTTAGAGTCAGTTGTACCGCCGCCCGCTTGACCGGATAACCGCATGGGGAAATTAGAAAAAAAGTTCCCGTACGGGACGAGCAAATTCTAAAACGTAACCGTTTATCATCACATTGAGAACCCACTGGTCCTGAGTGATTTTGGCCCACTCGTCGTAAAGGTGCCATAAGCGACCTCCTAAAATAGAACGATGGAGTGAATCAGCCTGGCATCATTGGGTAGACTTACCTCCTGCCGAGGAGCCACCAGAGGATCCCCTAAAGGACTTTCTGGCTACATGAAGGGATTGTCCCTCATGCTTGCCCCCACGAAAAATATTGTCCGAGGTCCCGGCACACCACGGGTAGGCCTCGATCTTCTGTCGGACTAAAATCGAGACCTTGATTGAAAAAATCTCTTACCCTTAGGTTTATCCTCGGGTAACCTGAGGACTTTATTGATGCCAAGAGACTGGATCAGTGGTCTAGATCCTCGTCAAACAAGGACTTACGTTTGAAAGGCAAGGATGCCAATGTAGAAATTACTTACCTGATAATTTCGTTTTCCTTAATGTAGACAGATGGACTCAGGACTAATGAGTATTGTGCTCTCCTGATAGCAGATGGGAGACTGAGTCAGATTTCAAAGCTGTCACCTTACATATACCCATGCAGCAAGCTTAGCTCTTCAGTATTCTCTTCGAAAAGCCAGTGTTGATATATGTTGCTTAATACTTGATTAACCTTGAAATGGGTTCAACTGATATATATATATATATATATATATAAAAAACTTTGAAACTGGAGACCGCCAGTGCAATCAAACAATAAACACCGACACTGGGCAACTGCAGATGTCTTGAACTAGGGGCAGGCCGTGGCTTACCCGTACTTGCTCAGACTCGAGATTTGATATCAGAGGTTCTCGGTTTCTAGAGCAGCCGAGGGTGGGATGCTGAGTCCATCTGTCTATACTAAGGAAAACATTTCCTAGCGTGTAGCCAGATGGACTCAGGACCAATGGGATGTACAAAAGCTACTCCCCCCTACAGGATGGGAGGCTGCCCGTGGCCCACTTGCGAAAGCTGTATCCTCCCTGGCCTGAACATCCAGTCGGTAGAATTGGAGAAGGTGTAGGGAGGACCATGTCGCCGCCCGACAGATCTTGGCTGGTGACAGCAGCTTGGTTTCAGCCCAGGAGACTGCCTGGGCCCTTGTGGAATGAGCCTTGACCTGTAGAGGTAATGGCTTTCCTGCCTCTATGTAAGCGGCCTTGATTACTTCTTTGATCCAGAGGGCTATGGTCTTTACTGGTGCGCTCAAGTCAGGCACCTCGGATCTCCGGCCTGCCCCACACATACCGGTCAAGGGGGAGGGGGGGGGGAATGGCGCCAACGACCCCGAAGGTAAGATGGTGACCCCCCCTGGAGGGTCTCCACGTGTGTGGACCCTCACACCGAATCGGGGCCTAGCCCGATGAGGGCTGCTCAACTAGATTATAAACCTCATCGGGAGGAAGATTGGTACGGCTATTCGAGCCTTGGAGACCGGAGACTTAAAAGTAAAGGTTTCTACCTTACCTGGTCTCGGCGCTTACCGGTCGTGTGCCGGGCATTCTCCAGCTGCAGGGGGAGAGGGGAATACCTTCACCGCCGTACTCAAATCTGCACCTGCTGCCTTTCAGCCACCCTGGGGCGCTAAGTCCACGTCGGGAGTCGGCTGCCGGACCAAGGCTCACCTCTGAGGGATATTGAATTCACCTCAGGAAAGTCTTGACTGTGGGAGGGACCGTTAGGTTTCACCGCAGGAGAAGCAGGGCTCTCTTCTTAACATGTTAATTTTTTCTCTCTGCTTCGTTGTAAAAGTTACACTATTCTCTTTTGGATAGTATCCGCATCTGCTATGGAGACTGAGAAATACTGAAGAGCTAAGCTTGCTGCACGGGTATATGTAAGGTGACGTCAGCTTTGAAATCTGACTCAGTCTCCCATTTGCTATCAGGAGAACACAACACCCATTGGTCCTGAGTCCATCTGGCTACACGCTAGGAAATTGTGCCTTAGAGGAAACATTCAGCACCCAATTGCGAAGCCAAAGCAACCTTCGGGAGGCCACAGCTGATGCCATTACCCTGGAGGAAGTACACACCAAATCATAGACTGCATCCACACCATAAGCCACAGCTGCTTCCACACGCTCAGCCGTATCTGCGTCCACACCTGATTGAGACAAAATTACCTTGAAACTGCTGTACCCACGCTGCAAGAAACTTGAACAAAGCGCTGCACGCAAACCCAGGGATGCCACCTCAAAAATCCTTTTAAGGTATAACTCCATCTTACAATCTAGTACATCTTTTAAAGCAGCCGAACCAATAAACGGAATCGTGGTGCGCTTAGTCACAGCAGACACCACCACATCTACTTTCGGGAGAAAAAAAAAAATTCAAAACCCTGTTCTGGTAGTGGGTAAAGTTTCCCCATGGCTCTGCCAACCTTTAAACCAGAATCAGGTTCTGGTTTAAACCATTCCTCTTCTACTAACTTTCTAACAGACTGGTGGTAAGGGAAAGAAGTTGGAGGATTTCGGATGGCACCTAGTACCAGATCCTCGCCATCCAAATCCTGGTTCTCCTGAAGTATTTTATCCCCAAGAACATGGTAAGCTAAGGGAAGCAAAACCTCCAGCTCTTCCCTTTTAAAAAGGTGGACCACGTTAGGATCCTCTGCCTCATGAATTAAAGAGACCTGGTCATCCCCTTGACCCACATCCTCTGTAGCTGGAATAACCAGAGCCACCAGGGGAGCTTGGCCAAACCCCGAACCAGTACCACCAGGAGCTATGATAGCGTCCTCCGGATCAACCACCCCAGCTGCATCACCCTGCGGGTGAAAAATCAAGCCCTGTGCTGAGGGAACCCTATTACCTGGCATAGGAGACCTCCTGGGACCCCCCCCGAAGGACCCTCAGTGGGCTAGACTGGTGGAATCTGAGGCTGTGTAATTCCCCCAAGCCGCTTTCTGTCTGACCAAAAAGGCATCATGAACTAACAAAACAAAGTCTGTGGAGAAAAGACTCCCTGCACCAAAACCAGCATGGTCTGGTTGAAAAACAGGCAAACCAGAGCTTTCCTCCCCTTCTAGCCCTCACTGCCCGTTCCCCAACCCGGAACGGGCCGGAGGCAGAGATGGTTGACCCTCCCCCACCGGCAATGTGGGAACTGCCATGGCAAAAATCTAAAATGGCACCGTTCCTGCGCCGGCCAGATGAGGTAAAAAAGAAGTTGCAGCCAGTCCAAAAGACGATAATAGACACTGTTTAGTGGGAGAAGGAGCCACAGACGAACCCTCCCCACAGTCAGCACAGTTAGCGCATAACCCCGACCTATTAAGCTGGGAAGAATCAGAGCCGCATGAACGACATGCTCTGCCGCGAGCCATAACAGTAGAGATAAAATTAAAATCCTCTCGGAGGAAGTGACGTCACTTCCCATGCCGGCTGCCTCTTAGCGGAGCTCCCGACCCCCCAGAGCTTTTTAAGCTATAACTTCGCGATTACCCACGCGATTCGGAGCGTTTCGCCTTGATTCTAGTGGCGGAAGATGGCGAGCACATGGCGGCGCGGAAAAAAGTAGTCAACTTTAAAAAGTTTTCTTATACCAAAGTGGGTGAAGATCCGACCCCGCTGGAAATCAAAATGGCGGCCGCCGATGACTCAGAGGGCTCAGGGTGTGAGGAGGACGACCCGGGAACCCAGGCCTCAGCGCTGCCCTCCAGATCTGAACTACGCTCCTGGTTCATGGAAATAAGGCAAGACATCAAATCCTTTAAAAAAGAAATCGCAGTCATGCTGCAAGAGATGAGAGAAGACCATGCTGACCTATGTCGCAGGCTGGATGAGCACGAGGAGCGCTGGACCCAGCAACACACGGAAGTTACAGCCCTTCAAGCAACTCAGTCGGAGCTGGAAGACAAGCTAGAGGACCTAGAGAATAGGTCTCGGAGGTGCAATTTGCGCTTTAAAGGCATGCCTAAAAAAGAGGAATATTCTGATTGCTCCCTCGTCATTCAGCGAATCTGTACATTGATTCTTGGAAAAGCAGAGACTGAAGGAGGGCCCGCTTCTACTGAGCCACAGATTGAACGAGCGCACCGGTCCTTGGGGCCCCGGATGGGCAATCGGCCATGGGATATAGTGGTCTGTTTTCACTCATTTGCCTTTAAAGAAAGGGTCGCCACTGCTGCCCGGCAGCACCGCATCTGGACCTGGGAAGAACATGAGATTTCTATTTATGCGGATCTGGCTTCCAGCACTTTAAGAAAAAGGTTCACATTTCGAACCATCACTTTAGCCCTGTCAGCAGCATCTATCCGCTACAAATGGCTGTTCCCTTTTAGCTTATGGTTTCAATTTGGAGGCAAGTCATTCCAGGTCCGTACCCTGGATGCAGCTGCACAAGCACTGAAAGAGGTGGGCCTGACGGTGGAACTACCTGGACAGAAGGCAGCCGCTTCCACAAGCTCCAAAGCAGCGGCCCCCCGCTGGCAACGCGTTACTAAAGGAGGCCGAAGACTACGCAGAAATGCCAGTGGCAACCTGAAGGCGGACACTCCCACCTGAACTGCCCTGTCGTCCTGGTTTGACGGTGAATCATCATCTTGCTCATAGCAGGGACATCCAGGAGTCATAATCCTCCTTGGACTGACTGGTTGTTTTGCTCTGTGGGTAATCTCAAATTTAGCTACATTAGCTAACGTTTATTACTGTTCTCTTTATAGCTCCGGGGAGGAGGGTACCTGTTCCCCTGTATGGGTACTTCCTCCCATTCTTTCCGGGAACAAGGATTTCCTTCCTGTGTATTGTTGGGGATAAGGGGGGTGGGGGGAGGGGGGAGGGGTGTATTGCCTCATATGTTTTCTCTTGGTTATAGGGAAGGGTAGTGGAGGTGTATCTCACCGAGGGGGTCACACAACATTGTGGATACGTTAGGCTTGCTCTCGACGCCTGCTGGTTCAAACTCTTGTCACTAGGTGGCAGTTTCCATGGCCTCTTGGCCCTGCTGTGGTTGGGGAGGCGACTGAGCTAGGGTGGGGGGCCGGTCTGTACACGTCTACTGTTACATTTATAGCACTTAATGTAAAGGGTCTAAATTCGGGTCGTAAGAGATGGCTTCTTTATCAGGAGATGGGGCGCCTATCTGCTGATGTGATTTTCCTGCAAGAAACTCATCTCAGAAAGCGATATGAAGGTCTGATGCGCTCAGCCAATTTCCCTCACCAATACTGGGCTGCGGCGACAAATAATTCTAAATATGCAGGGGTGGGAATACTTATACGTAAAGATGTACCCTTTGAACTTCGGAGCTCCTTCCCTGACCCTCAGGGCCGTTACCTTCTTCTCAATGTGACTCTGGGCATGGAATCTTTCACCCTCTGCACGGTTTATGGGCCTAACTCTCACAAGGCAACTGTTTATGAACAGTTATATACTGTTTTGGAGGATAAAGCGGAGGGAAGTGTAATTCTTGGGGGGGGGGGGGGGGGGGGGGATTTTAACCTAACACTTAACCTGCACCTGGATAATTCTACTGGGAATAGTTCGGACTCTGCCCACTCTAGAAAGGCTCTCAAACACATTCTTACGCTTATAGCAGGGGTAGACGTTTGGCGCTCTCGCTTCCCCTCTTCCCGATGTTATTCTTATTATTCCTCACCTCATAACAACTACTCTCGTATAGACATGTTTTTGCTTGATAAAACCAGACTTACCGCTGTGCGGGCGGCGGACATTGAACCTATAGTCTGGTCTGACCATGCCCCCATTTGATTTCAGTTATGCCTCTGTCAATATGACTCCGGTCAGCGATATTGGCGTCTCAATGACTCTCTTTTAGAAGACAGTGATTTTCAGAAACAAATGGTTAAGGAAATTCAGGACTACCTTCGAGTTAACGATACGGGAGAGGTTAGTCCGGGGACGCTCTGGGAATGTCTGAAATGTGTACTAAGGGGATCACTTATAGCCCGGGCGACTTATGTTAAGAAGCGAAGGGAAGGGGAATGCCAACAACTGCTAACCATGTTACAGACCTTAGAACAGGCACATATGCGGGATACTGCTCGTTCCACCCTTTGGGCTTCTATCCAGGAGATTAAAGATAAAATCATAGCACTGGATTCAGCTAATATCGCCCATCAGTTGGAACTGGCTCAACAGAAATTTTTTGAGGGAGGAAATAAAGCGGGCCGTTATTTAGCCCAAACTCTTAAACGGAAACAAGCCCAAGCCCTTATTCCAAAAATCAAAGATCATATTGGGAAGATACTTACTGATAATACATCAATTCGACAGAGGTTTCATCAGTTTTACACTCAGTTGTATAGTAGTAATTCCGCCATACAAGAGGGTAACATTACAGCATACCTGTCCCACACCCCTCTTCCTACCTTGACAGCAGCTCAGCGGCAATTTCTGGATAAGGACATAACGGCCCTAGAACTGCAGGAAGCTATCAAATCTCTCAAACCTGGTAAATCTCCGGGACTTGATGGATATACCCCGAGGTTTTACAAGAAATTTGCCACAGCCCTTACACCTATCCTATTAAAGTTTTTCAATTCTTTAGCATGGGGACCACTTTAGCTGCTCATGCTAATACAGCTGGGATTACGCTCTTGATAAAGCCTGGGCGAGACCCATCCGTATGCGGCTCATATCAACCCATCTCCCTTTTGAATCTTGATGTTAAGCTGCTGGCAAAAATTCTGGCCAATCAATTGATTTGTTTTATTGCTCAGTTGGTGCATACTAATCAGGCGGGGTTTATCCCTGGGCGAACTACAGCTGACAATGTCCACAGAATCCTGGACACTATTTGGCTTGCACAAAAACGTAATACCCCGTCCTTAGCCTTGTCTATTGATGCGGAAAAGGCGTTCAACATGGTGCATTGGCCGTTTCTTTTTCAGACTATGGGAGGAATGGGTTTTGGTGCCCCTTTTTTGGACTGGTTACGTCAGCTGTATAGTTCCCCTAGAGCCTGCCTGAAGATTAATGGTGTAGTGTGTAGGAGTGAGGGAGGGACCGAAATTGGAAGTGCTTGGAACAAATATCAGAGTTTTGGCAAGATATTCATTTTAAAGACAGCCATTCTGCCCAACCAAGATATGTGGTAACGGCTCCATTCTTCCATATCCTTAGCAATCTTTTTCCATAAGCTGTGAATAGGCACATTACCCAAGAGCTCCTGAGCAAGGAGCACCCACGATTTAGGTCGTCTGGTCATGTGCAAGTCCACTAGCTTTTTAAACTGGGCAGCTCTAAAATAACGAGGGAGATCCGGTACGTCGAGTCCCCCTCTTAATTTGGGTTGGGTAAGCACTTTTTTGGCAACCCTGGGTCTTTTTCCTGCCCAAATAAGACATACAGCTCCTTTGCCACTGCTGTAGGAGTGAGGGAGGGACCGAAATTGGAAGTGCTTGGAACAAATATCAGAGTTTTGGCAAGATATTCATTTTAAAGACAGCCATTCTGCCCAACCAAGATATGTGGTAACGGCTCCATTCTTCCATATCCTTAGCAATCTTTTTCCATAAAGGTGTATAATTTATAGCAAGGAGATCCTGAGTGGCACTAAGCTGAATCCCTAAATATTTAATCTGGGATGTGGCCCATTTAAACGGAAACAGCCCCTGTAGGCGACAGACCAACCAGGGCGGGAGATTGATATTTAGTATCTCGGATTTGTCTCAATTAACCCTGAAACCAGAGACTCCGCTAAAGGTTGCCATTTCATCCATCAGCCCTTCCAAAGAGCCTTCCGGGCCTGTAAGAGTAAGTAAGATATCGTCAGCGTACAGGGAGATTTTTATGGAAGTGTCACCGATCTCTAGGCCATTTATATGGGAATCACCCATCCGCCATACAAGAGGGTAACATTACAGCATACCTGTCCCACACCCCTCTTCCTACCTTGACAGCAGCTCCACTTTTGAGGTGGGTAGAGGGACTAGGCAGGGCTGCCCACTGTCCCCGCTGCTATTTGCACTTTTTCTTGAACCCTTTGCCATTAATGTCCGCCGTAACGCCCATATAAATGGCCTAGAGATCGGTGACACTTCCATAAAAATCTCCCTGTACGCTGACGATATCTTACTTACTCTTACAGGCCCGGAAGGCTCTTTGGAAGGGCTGATGGATGAAATGGCAACCTTTAGCGGAGTCTCTGGTTTCAGGGTTAATTGAGACAAATCCGAGATACTAAATATCAATCTCCCGCCCTGGTTGGTCTGTCGCCTACAGGGGCTGTTTCCGTTTAAATGGGCCACATCCCAGATTAAATATTTAGGGATTCAGCTTAGTGCCACTCAGGATCTCCTTGCTATAAATTATACACCTTTATGGAAAAAGATTGCTAAGGATATGGAAGAATGGAGCCGTTACCACATATCTTGGTTGGGCAGAATGGCTGTCTTTAAAATGAATATCTTGCCAAAACTCTGATATTTGTTCCAAGCACTTCCAATTTCGGTCCCTCCCTCACTCCTACAGCAGTGGCAAAGGAGCTGTATGTCTTATTTGGGCAGGAAAAAGACCCAGGGTTGCCAAAAAAGTGCTTACCCAACCCAAATTAAGAGGGGGACTCGACGTACCGGATCTCCCTCGTTATTTTAGAGCTGCCCAGTTTAAAAAGCTAGTGGACTTGCACATGACCAGACGACCTAAATCGTGGGTGCTCCTTGCTCAGGAGCTCTTGGGTAATGTGCCTATTCACAGCCTTATTTGGCAACCCAGGAATACGTGGATAGTAGACCCAGCACTGGGTACTCCCCCCCTCCACACAAATGTTATTACAATTATGGCAACGACATGGATCAGCCTTGGTGGGTAGTAGGGAATACCACTCCTGCACTAGCTTATTTGCCAATAAGGCCTTTCGTCCTGGCTTTGAGAGTTCTGCTTTCCTAACCTGGAGGAGAAGGGGTATCCGACATTGGGGGCATGTTTGGGGTTGAACTGCAATGCGACCTTTTACGGATCTTCAGCGGGCCTACTCCCTGCCTGACTCAGCTTTATACCCATACTTACAATTAAATCATTTTGCGCAGACCAGTCTGCTAGCGTTACACTTTAACTTAGGGAAATCAGACTTTGAAAAGCTGTGTGAGAAGGCTAATGGTTGCTCAAAAGGTTCTGTCGCAGCTATATCAATTGCTATTGCCCCAGACAGCACCTAATTATAATTTTCAGCTACTATGGGAACATGATCTTCAGGTAGACTGGGCTCCCCAGGTCTGGAAATGTATCTTTCAAACCATGGGTAGAGGTCTCATAGCAGCCTCGCTTATTGAGAATTCTTACAAGGTTCTTTAATCGGTGGTATACGACCCCCTCTCAATTACACAAATTTGCACCTCACTACCCAGATAACTGTTGGCGGTCCTGTTCGCAAGTAGGAAGTTATTACCATATGTGGTGGGATTGTCCCAAGTTGCAGGCGCTCTGGGGTGACATTTTCCATTGGCTGAGCATGTTGTTCCCTGGGTTGCCCTCACCCACTCCTGTGCAGGCTTTACCGGGCATAAAGCTACCAGGGCTCTCGGAGGATTATAACAGGCTGGCACATTTTCTTTTAACCGCCAGTCGCTGCGAAATTGCCGTATGTGGAAATCCCCCAATGTCCCTACAATAGTAGACGTTCAACGAAAGGTGCACAAAATTTTTTTATCATCAAAAATTACAGCTTACAAGCATAAGAGAGTCTCTCGCTTCGACTTGATTTGGCGCCCATATCAACTGTGGCTTTCTTCCATGGACCCTGGTACCCAGGAATTATTGTGATCCATTACTTAAACCATCCCTTTTGCTATTGTGTGACTCTCAGTTCTTTAGATTGGCACTCTCTGACTACCTCCTTACATGTAGGGTACTTTGAGGCTTGGGGGGGGATTGTGTATTTCAACACCAAAGCAATGGTATAATCGCTAGGTTATAAACCATTCTTACGCAGTATGTTATTATGTTTTCTAATGCTGCTTACTTCATTGGCAGATCACATTTGTACAAAGTTCTATTACTTAGTTCTGACACATTGTTCTCATTGTACATTTTATGGTTTATATGACCTGTTATTTCGTTTCAATAAAAAACCTTTAATTACAAAAAAAATTAAAATCCTCTCTCTGAAGGTACTCACCACAACAGAAGAAAAGGTCTCCCAAACAAACAGGCAGAGCTCCACAAAAAGCACCTACCTAAGGGGAGGAAGTCGCTCGCCTGTAGAGCAGTGCTCCGGTGCAGTTTTTTTTTTGTTTTTTGTTTTGTTTTTTTAAATTAGCTTTAGTTAAAAATGAACAACCTGCCCTGAAAAATAGGCAAAAATAGCCAAGAATTCTTGTAAAAAATTATTGTAAAGATCAGCGGCCTCGTGAAGGGATGGATGTGGACAACCAGACCAAGCATATACAAGGGTACCAACCCCCGGCTCGGCTGCCTCAACCGGACGGGGAGGAAGGCTCAAAAGAAAAGAAATTAGCTGAAAATAATTAGCCAATTGCAGAACTGCAGGATTAACAGCCTCTGCCATCTGCTGGAGACAGAGAAATACTGACGAGCTGCAGGTGGCACGGTTGCTTAGATACAGTGTCAGTGAGGTTTTTTTTTTTCTGTCTCCATCTATTGATAGGGGGAGATAAACCCAGGTGTCTGGACTGATCCGGGTACATACAGGGAACAATTGATACAGTGCAGTTGGAGGAAGTTTCCCCACGCCAATGCTGTACAGTTACTGCTTGGCATGGACAGCATGTATGCCAAATAAGCCATGGAAGTTAGTGCCAACATGAAATCTAGTGTCAGCTTTATCAACAGTACAATGTATCAACATGCTTTGCTGCTGATACTTCCACGTTCTTGAAGTGCTAAGAGAGGTCTTTGCATATCTTCCTGTCCAACTTCTCAAAGTACCAATGATGATAAGTGTACTGATTGTATTGTTTGTATGTTTTTGTGCCTGGTTCAAATAAAGTTTTTAAAAAATTGAACAGGCCAAAAGTGGACGCATCTGGACATCCTCCAGCTTAGCCAAGGGGAGACGAATCGATGACATTGATAAGTCCTTTTGAGACGATAATCGCTGAATTTGAGAGGCGCATGCCAAGAAAAAGATTTCTAAAGTTCTCTAGGAAATGCTTCTCATCAGTGCCATGGATGATGTCACCTCACTTGTGTAGCTGATCTTGCTGGTCTTTTGGGAACAGGCAAGTCATTCTAATAATCACTCTACAAACATCCCAAAATGCAGACCAAGTATTTCATGATCATCATGAACACCAGTTGCTATTACTTGAACTGTCTCATTAATGAAGCCACTAAAATATATATTTTGAACAGCATATAAGAACTGTAGACCCACATTCTTTGCCAAATCATTATTGTTATTTCTATTATATTGGTGATTTGGCTTTCCACCTACTTTGCTACACATGATTTCATATACCATTAAAAGCCAATCTGCTATTTTATTAGTATTAGTCTTCACAAAAACTTAATCCTTACCTTTCACTGAAGTCCTTCCCATGGTAACCTTCTCAGTGGTCTTTGTTTCCACAATAAAAACTCACGTTGAAAGACTAGATAACTTCTCCTATTACTACAGCTGTTTCCTGTTGAACAACAAATGTAGGTTAGTTGCAGCCTCAACTAAAGGGGAATGCTTCCTAATTGAAAATTAAGGTTCTATAAGTTCATTTACACCAACCTGATACTATAGAGTTTGCTCTTTTCTATTAAGGAAACATAAAAACAGAGTTGCTTACCTGTAACAAGTGTTGTCCAAGGACAGATGTCAGGACTCCCAAGTAGGGAGACCATCAGATGTAGCCAAGCACAGAAAGAGAGAAATTACTTATCTGATAATTTTGTTTTCCTTAGTGTAAACAGATGGACTCAGGACCAATGGGGTTAGGTGCTCCCCTATTAGCAGATGGAGACAGAGTCAGGTTTCAAAGCTGACATCACCTTAGATATACTCCTGCAGTGACCTCAGCTATTCAGTAATCTCTTCAAAAGCCATTGTGGATATACTATTGAAAAACTTGAATAAAATTTGAATACAAAATTAAAATCTATTAAAAACAGGTGACCATAACTGTACTCAACCAAACATAAGCACTGAATCCCAGCAATATTATAGAACCCCTGACCTAGGGATAGGGCGATAGCTTACCCGTAACCTCTTAAAAATCAAGATTCACCTCATGGGTGATTCCTTGGCACTGTTCATGGGCAGCTTTGGGCGGGATGCTGAGTCCATCTGTCTACACTAAGGAAAACAAAATTATCGGGGGAAGTAATTTCTCCATTTCCTAGCGTGTAGCTAAATGGACTCAGGACCAATGGGATGTGCAAAAGCTACGCCCGCACAGGGCAGGAGTCTGCCCACAGTTCGGTAGCACCGCCCTCGCAAAGGCTGAATCTTCTCGGGCCTGGACATCCAGGCAATAGAACCTGGAGGTGGTGTGCAAGGAGGACCATGTCGCTGCTTGGCAGATGTCGATGGGAGACAGTAGCTTAGTTTCCTCCCAGGATACTGCCTGGGTCCTAGTGGAATGAGCTTTAACCTGAAGGGGTAAAGGTTTCCTTGCCTCTACATAAGCTCCAGTGATCACTTCCTTGATCCAGCAAGCAATGCTAGCTCGCAAAGCTGCTTCACCTTGTTTCCTTCCACTGTGAAGAACAAACAATTGGTCCGACTTGCGCACTGGTTCTGAACCTCGAGATACCATACTAAAAGCCTACCGATGTTTAAGTGTCGTAGGAGGCGATAGTCTTCCGTGTTCTTGCATAGTAAGGAATGGTAAGGATGGTAAGGAAACGGACTGGCTCAGGTGAAACTCAGAGACTACCTTTGGCAAGAAGGAACGAATAGTGTGAAGCTTTAACGTTCCTGGATTCAACTGGAGGAACAACTCCTGACATGACAGCGCCTGTAGTTCAGAGATGCGACAAGCCAAGCATATTGCCACCAAGAATACAGTCTTCGGCGTTAACAGGCATAGAGACAGACTGCGCAGCAGCCAAAAGGAAGGCCCTGCTAAAAAGTCCAATACTAGATTAAGGTTCCATAGGGGGACCGGCCACTTTAAGAGTGGTCAGAGGTGTTTAACCTCTTTTAGAAAACGGGCCAAGTCTGGATGTGTCAACAGGCGGGCTCCGTTCACCTCACCTCTGGAATAGGAGAGAGCCGCCACCTGGACCTACAAGGAGTTGAGGGACAACCCTTTGTTCAAGTCTTCCTGTAAAAATTCCAGAATCATGGGGATCTTGGTCATCCGAGTGGGCACCCAGCATGCCTCACACCAGGCCTCAAATATTCTCCCGATCTGCACATATGCCAAGGACGTCAAGAACTTCCATGGGCAGAGCAAGGTGGAAATTATTGCCGCCAAATATCCACGCTTCGTCAGGCAAGGCCTCTCAAGGTCCAGACTGTAAGACAAAACAGAGTTGGGTTCTCGTGAAGGACCAGACCTTGTTGGAGAAGGTCCCTGTGCGGAGGGGGGCATAGGAGGCTCTCCTTCAGAAGACTCTGCATTTCTGCATACCACAGGCATCTGGATCAATCCGGGACCACCAGAAGGACTAATCCTCTATGGCGTTCAATCTTACAAATGACCTTGCCCTACAGAGGCCATGGAGGAAAAGCACACAGTAAGTCCTCCTCTGGCCAGGTCTGGACAAGTACGTCGATCCCTTGGGAGCGCTGATCTCTTCTGAGACTGAAGAATTGGGGGACCTTCGCGTTGTGAGATGTGGCCAGTAGGTCGATGGATGGGAGGCCCCAGCGATCTACCTGGAGTTGGAAGGCTCTGGTCGACAATGCCAATTCTCCTGGATCCAGACTCTCCCTGCTGAGAAAGTCTGCTCTGACGCTGTCTTTTCCCATGATGTGGGAGGCCGAGATCCCAACTCCGCAATGTGGCGAGTGGGTTTCATGAAGACCAACATCCTGCTGTCCTTGGAGAACACCTATTACAGATAAGCAACTTTCTCAGAGGACAAGCAGGATGGTAGTCCTCACACGTGTGTGAATACCTAGCTACAGGCTGCTCCCTAATACAAAATTGGACCAACAAACATCTATCCAGGTGTCAACAGGACACCACCACCAATGGTGTTGGTAATAAAGGAGAAGACAGCCTAATCCCAGAAAATAGGCCCTTGGTTGTCTGTCTGGATCAGGACAACTTTGTTGGACAGCCGATCTCTGAAAGCCCATAGAGGGTACCTGATCGCCTGGGGCTCCAAGCAGTTGATTTGATATTATGGTTCCTGGGCAGACCACAGACCCTGGGTGTGAAGCCTATTTACATAGGCACTCCACCCCAGTGTGGATGCATCTGTGGTAAGGACAATTTGGGGAAGGGAAGTTTTGAAAGATACTCCTTGCTCCAAGTTCGAAAGAACCCGCCACCAGGGCAGTGTTCCAGAGATGGAGTGATGCGGATGCGAGCCAGGAAGTCCTAGGTGGCCTGGCGCCACTGTGACCTCAAAGTCCACTGGACTCTGCGCATGTGTAAACATGCCAAGGGAGTTACATGGACAGTTGCGGCCATGTGGCCCAACAGTCTCAACACGTGCTGAGCTGATACCTGCTGGCTCTGTTGAATCACCTCCGCTACGAATGCCAATGTGATCAACCTGTTGCGCAGCAGGAAGGCTTTTGCCTGTGCCGTGTCTAGCAGGGCTCCTATGAATTCCAATTGAGATGATGGTCTGAGATAAGAGTTTGGGTAATTGATGACTAATGCTAGTGCCTCCAACTCCCAGATGGTCAAGTGCAAGGACCCATCTGCACCCACCTGAGAGGTGCTCTTGATCAGCCAATTGTCCAAATAGGGGAAAACATGTATTTATTTATTTATTTGAAATTTTATATACTAACATTAGTATACAAACATCATACCGGTTTACATTATCAACTAAAAGATGGAAAAAATACAAAGAACGGGGGGGGGGGGGGGGGGGTAACAGGGGTGGATATAATGCAAAACGACAGAAAACAAGGCAGAGGAGAAAAATAGGTCAACTTTGCAAAAATATCAAAAACGGCATTGGAGGTAATATATTTACACAATGAGTATATAGGTAAAGGTATAGGAGTTAATATAAGCACTAGGGGAAATAATCTAAAGGTGTGGGAATGGAGGAGGTAAGAGGGTCTTAATGGAAGGAGAGCCGAAGGGATTAAGGTTGCAAGGTGGACAGTACATGGGGATTAGTCTGGGAAGGCTTGTCTAAAAAGCCAAGTTTTTAGTTTCTTTCTAAATTTTGAGGGGCAAGGTTCCATTCGGAGCACTGTGGGGAGGGAGTTCCAGTGCTTAGGACCAGCAATAGAGAAAGCACGTTCTCTTGTAGTGGTAAGATGGGCCTTTTTGATGGAGGGTGCCTTTATTGATGTCCCTGTTTGGTCGGTTCGAGTGTGTAAGGAGGAGAGGTTCGTCAAGCCAGTTGTTTATGGCAGTATATGGATTTGTGAATTATGGACAGTGTTTTAAAAATAATGCGTGCTGGGATGGGGAGCCAATGAAGGTCTTTGAGTATGGGGCTGATGTGAGCCGATATTCGAGTATTTGTGATGATCCTAGCTACTGAGTTGACTCGGAGATGCCAGAGATAGTCCAGAAACTTTAGGATTGGACAGGAAAAGGGGTCAAGGGACTGAGAAGAGCACCATGACGTGAACCTTTTCCATTTGTAAGAGTAAGCTGTTCTCGTGGAAGGCTTCCGTGAAGCAATCAAGACACGGGAAACTGGTTCAGAGAGGTTAAGTGGATGAAGGATTAACCTTTCAACATCCATGCCATCAGGGACAAGGCTTGAAGATTGGGATGGCGTAGGCACCCGCCGTTTTGAGTGATCGGAAGTGGGTCCTTTCCCAAGGGAATGTGCCTGCGGATGGAGAGATCCTGAAGTATTGGAAACCACACTTGGCGTGGCCAGTGAGGTGCTATCAGGATCATGGTTCCCTTGTCCTGACGTAACTTCACGAGAGTCTTCGAGAGAAGAGGAAGTGGAGGGAATGCGTAGAGCAGACCGGTTGCCCATGAGAGGGAGAACGAGTCTCTGGGTTGAGAGTGTTTGCTGCGAATGAGAGAGCAGTAGATCTCTAGTTTGTGGTTTTGAGGAGACACAAAGATCTATTCGAGGAGCTCCCCATTGTTGGAAGATGGGAGTTCGCCACCGAGGGGTTGAGAGACCATTCGTGCGGTTGAAAGATGCGACTCAGCTTGTCTGCCAACACATTGTCCACTCCCGGCAAGTCGGTGGCCCTGAGGTACATTGAATGGGAGAGAGCTTCTGCCCAAATCTGTGCGGCTTCCTGACACAGAAGGAAGGAGCCTGTGCCTCCCTGTTTGTTGATGTACCACATGGCCACCTGGTTGTCCATCTGAGTCAGGATGACTTGATTTGAGAAGCGATCCTGAAAAGCCCTGAGAGCATATCTGATTGCTCGAAGTTCCAGGAAATGTATTTGGTGTTTGGCTTCCTCTGGAGACCAAGATCCTTGTGTTTGCAGATTGGCCACATGGGCTCCCCAGCCGAGGTTGGAAGCGTCAGTTGTGAGCGTGACTTGAAGGTCTAGAGTCTGGAAGGGCAAACCCTGGAGGAGATTGTTCCACCAGGCGAGAGACAGATGGAGTGAGTCGGTGACGTGGACAAAGGTCGACAGGGGCTGAGTGCTTTGAGTCCATTGTATGACAGACGGGCCGATACAGTAAAGTCTGCCACTCGCCGGTGAGCACGATGCAGTATTTAAATTAGGTCTGGCGGTAGATCCAGGCAAAAGGAGGCGTGTCCCTTTTTGACAGGAGCGTCAGCTGTCAACGGGTTTGACAGCCGACGCTCAATTTTGCTGGCGTCGGTTCTCGAGCCCGCTGACAGCCACGGGCTCGGAAACCGGACGCCGGCAAAATTGAGCGTCCGGTTTTCGGCCCGACAGCCGCGGGCCGAATTCAATTTTTTTTTTTTTAAAGTTTTTTTACTCTTCGGAATCTCCGACTTAATATCGCTATGATATTAAGTCGGAGGGTGCACAGAAAAGCAGTTTTTACTGCTTTTCTGTGCACTTTCCCGGTGCCGGAAGAAATTCCGGCACCGGGAAAGTGCTTTCAGAAAGTACTTTCCCGGTGCTTTCTGAAAGTAGAATGTGCGGCTTGGCTGCACATTTTACTTTCTGTATCCCGTGCGCATAGCTAATAGGGCCATCAACATGCATTTGAATGCGGAGGGCGCTATTAGGTGCCGCGGGTTGGACGCGTGTTTTCCTCCCCTTACTGAATAAGGGGTAAGGGGTAAGGGCAAACGCGAGTCCAATAGCAAGCTACTGTATCGACCTGTCTCATGTCCTAGCGGGCCATTGGTGTGCCGTGGACTGAGGACGTCATGTGTCCCAGGAGGATGAGAAATTGGCGTGCGGTCACAGTGTGCTGAGACTGCAGCTGGTGAGCAAGAGACACGAGAGTTTGTGCATGCTGCCGAGGCAGGAAAGCCTTTGCCTGCAAGGTGTCCAAGTCTGCCCCAATGAACGACAAGGTTTGAGATGGGACTAAATAGGATTTGTCATAGTTGACGAGAAATCCTAATGAGATTAAGGTGTGTAAGGTTAGATTGAGGGACGACAGAGCAGTTTGCTGAGTGGAAGCCCTGACTAACCAGTCGTCTAGATAGGGGTAGACGTGAACACCTTGAGTCCTGAGGAAGGCTGCAACGACTACGAGGCATTTTGTGAAGACTCATGGCGCAGACACTAGGCCAAATGGAAGCACTCGGTATTGATAATGCTTGGGGCCTACTGGAAACCTCAGGTATTTGCGATGAGATGGAGTTATCGCAATATGAGTGTATGCGTCCTGGAGGTCCAGAGAGCAGAGCCAGTCTCCTCTTTGTAGAAGAGGAAGAAGCGAGCCCAAGATGACCATCTTGAACTTCTCTCGCAGGAGGTACTTGTTGAGGGCCCGTAGGTCCAGAATAGGACGAACGCCTCCCGATTTTTTGGGGATTAGAAAGTAACGGGAATAGAACCCTAGGCCGTGCTGAGAGTATGGTATGGGTTCTATTGCGTTGGACTGGAGAAAGAGGGAGATCTCTTGATCCAGAAGAATGGAGTGATCGGATGTTCTCCATATCGGCAGAGGTGGGGAGTCCAGAGGCACGGAGAGAAAATTCAGATGGTAACCCTGAGCAATTATTACCAATACCCATTGGTCTGAGGTGATTGAGTGCCATATGCTGTGGAAGTGGCACAATCAACCGCCCACTGGTATGTATGTGTGGCAGTGGAATCTGGCTGCTGCTCTCTAGGTGGAAGTCAAAAACCTGAAGCAGGCCCTGGTTGAGGAGCTGCTTGTGGTTTCTGTTTACGTGTTTGACGAGACTGTGCTTTTTTAAAAGGTCTCGTGGCACGGGATCTGGTTGGCAGATAGGACTCCTTCGGGAGGAAGAAGGACTTTTTAGAGTCCTTCCTGAAGGGCTGTTTAGAAGAATAGTCGGACGGCATCAGAGAGAGCTGTCTTAGGGTCTCATGATGGTCCTTTAGTTCTGCCACCATGGCCATGGAAATAATCGAGCCACGGTACGCTCGACGGCTAGTAGGCCGCAAGGGCCAAACTCGACGGTAATTGACGGAAAACGGGTAAAAACTTACCGGAGTACCGCGGTCTGAAAAAAGTTAGAGGAGGGACCCCTGTGGGGCAAATTAACTTTTAGTAATTCCATGAGGAAAATTCCTGTCAGGAATCTCTTCAAGGCTCCTTTACCGCGAGGCTACTGCTGCACGGAAAAAAGAAGACTGAAGGGGGACCCCTGCTGGCTGCAGGGTTAGTGCCATGCTGGGCATGCCCAGTAGGGGCCCTGTCAAAGTTCTGGAAACTTTGACAGAAGTTTTCCATGATTGGGCTCCATCCTAATGATGTCACCCATATGTGAGGACTACCATCCTGCTTGTCCTGTGAGAACTTTACAAAACACTTAACAAAAGACATAAAAATAAAATCATGTTTAATTTTGAAATAAAATAAGCTCCCATTTGTACTCTCATACAGGCCGATGCAATATTAGCTCATGTTAAACTGGCACTCATGATCGAGTGCCCATTCTCTTAACATGTGCCAATCCACTCTCCCGGGCACCCAATTTAATATTTACATAGTCTGCCACGGTAAAAAGGAGGTGCTAGGGGAAATTTTGCATCCCTAGCACCTCCTTGGCATCGGGTGACTAGGAGAAGTGGCTGTTAATTGAGCGTCCCCCCTCTTCCTAACCTGACTTCTCTTTTTATTTTTAAATTTAGGGTTCACCTTTTTCGGTTCCTCCAACTTAATACTGCCACAAAATTAAATCCAGAGGAACTACAGAAAAGCAGTATTTTCTGCTTTTCTGTAAACCTTTTGGGCTCCTCAAGAATTAACACCTGCTCTGGGGCAGGCACTAATTTGAGGGTAAAAATGTGGTCAGGCACATTTTTTTTTTTTGCGCATCGGGGGAAACAGCCAATAGCCTCATCAACATGAATTTACAAGTTATGACCACTATGCGCTCAGTTGAACTGGGGTTATGGATACGCATCCAAAAACGCACGTCTATTGCATTGAGCCGTGAACTGCGGCAAGTGCATGGTATTGCATCCGCCTGTTGGAATTGTGTAAGCTTGTTTAAATATGTACATTAACTTCTTCCTAAAATCAGTAAAATCTGAAACTGCCCTTAATTCCTGAGGTAACGCATGTAACAATATGGAACTTGCTACTGAAAAAGCTGAGAGCTCCCTTACCAAGTTCTGGAAAGAGCTCTCCAGACCGACCTATATTTTCTCTCCTCCGGGGTCTTTTACCTTCTGTTTGCCATGACTGCTCTTTCCCCTCCAAGAACCCAGAAAATGCATCCATCTGCTCAGGAGTGGAAAAAGTTCTGTTTTGCTTTTTTGTTTTTAACTCACTTTACCCTTCCCATTCTCTCCAGCCTCTTCTTTGGTAGCCAGTGGTAAGAGCACAGCCTTGTCAGGGGTAGCTCCGCTCCAACAACCCATGACAGTTTTCCCTCCTAGACCTGGATGCAAATACTAGGTGACGAGGGTTTTTCCAGACCTACATGTTGACCATGCGACATCAGAGCACCTCAGAGCTAGGAACATTAAATATTATAATGGCTGACCTAGAGTTGTCAAACTGCACTCCCTAAGAATTGCAAATCAGTCTGGTTTTCAGGATATTCTTAATGAATATGCAAGAGATTTACATACACTGACTCCATTTTATGCCAATATATCTTATGCATATTCATTAGGAATACTCTGACAACAGAACTGATCCCTTCAGGATTTCAGTTTGACATCCCTGGGTTAAATGGCTAGGCAAGTCTTACTGTTCAATCTCTACTTAACCATATAACCAAACCTGGATGAGATGCTTCAGAGATAGGCAGGAATGAGTTGGGTCCAGGAGGACATCTGCCCTTCCAGTTCATGTATTCCAAGTCTCCATCCAGGACCATTTGACATTAAACTGCCTTCCTGTGCAAGGGTCGCTGAAAAAAAACAAACGCATTTGCTGCTGCTCTCACCTCCCCTTAGTATTTAAACGGATAACTATTTACATTTTAGTCGATTAAAGTTACCTTCTAAACCAGCGCTTCTCAACCGGTGTGTCGCGTGCTCCCGGTCTCTCCCGCTGCTCTTCTTTCCCTGCTGCCGTTGCCGCCTCAAGCACAGCGGGAACGGCAGCGGCGCTGGAAGAAGCTCTGGCACCCGTGACTGGTCTTTTCTTCTTCCCGCGCCCCCGCCCCCCTCCGTGACCCGGAACAGGAAGTGATAGCGGTGCGCGGGAAGGAGAAAGAGCCGGCCCGTGCCGCGTGGAAAAGTAGCAGCGGCGGCGGCGGCAGCAGCAGCAGCATCGGCCCCCGAGCAATTGAAGCAGCCGGAAAGGAGAGAGCAGCATGAGCCTCCCGCCGCCGATAAGATTCTTCTTTCTTGGCCTGCGGGGGCTGGAGGAGGAGGCTGCTGCAGTTACCATTTGTGCTCGGGGAGGGGCGGGAGAGGAAGTGAGTGAGAGAGAGAGAGAAGCAGCCAGCCTGTGTGTAAGTGAGAGAATTTATTTGATTGAGAGCATGTGTGTGATTGAGAGAAACTGGTCAGAGAGCTGATGTGTGGGTATATGTGAGAGACAGTGAAAGTGATTGCTCAGGGAGATGACTGATGTGTATGTGAGAGTGCGAGACATTAGTCAGGGAGGTGACTGATGTGTGTGTGTGTGAGGGAGAGAAAAAGCATGAAAGTGAGAAATTTGGGTATGTGAGAAAGCATGGGCATAAGAAGCCTGGTGTTGTGGGGTGTGTGTCTGTGTGTGAAAGAAAGCATGGGAGTGAGAAGCCTGTGTGTGTGTGTGCGCGCGCATGCATGAGAGAGAGACTGGTTGGTAAGGTGACAGTGTGTGTGAGAGAAAGAGACTGGTGTGTGTGAATGTGAGAGAAAGAGTGTGATTCATGGAATGAGAAGCCTGTGAACCTGGAGAGCGAGCATGGAAATGAGAGACTGGTGTGTGTGTAACAGAGAGAAAGTGATTATGGGAATGAGAAGCCTGTGCATGTGAAGAGAGTGAGCAT
This sequence comes from Rhinatrema bivittatum, assembly GCF_901001135.1. NCBI lineage: Eukaryota > Metazoa > Chordata > Amphibia > Gymnophiona > Rhinatrematidae > Rhinatrema > Rhinatrema bivittatum. The sequence goes on from NC_042619.1 coordinate 222,712,584, forward strand.
GGGAGTGAGAAATCTGGGTGTGTGTGAGACACAGCATGGGAGGGAGAAACCTGTATATGTAAGACAGAACATGGAAGTGGGAAGCCTGTGTGTGTATGCATGAGAAAGATCAGGTGACTGGTGTGGTTTGTGTGTATATGTGTACATGTGTGTGTGTGTGTGTGAGAGAGAGAGAAAGTGATTATGGGAATGAGATACCTGTGCATGTGAAGAGTGAGCATGGGAGTGAGAAACCTGGGTGTGTGTGAGACACAGCATGGGAGTGAGAAGTCTGTATATCTGAAAGAGAACATGGGAGTGGGAAGCCTTTGTGTGTGTGTGTGTGTGTGTGTGTGTGTGTGTGTGTGTGTGAGTATGCATGAGAGAGATCAGGTGACTGGTATGTGTTTTTGAGTGTGTGTGTGAGAGAGAAAGAAAGTGATTATGGGAATGAGAAGCCTGTGTATGTGGAGAGAACAAGCATGGGAGTGAGAGACTGGTGAGTGTGTGTGAGACAGAGAAAGTGATTATGAGACTGAAAAGCCCATATATATGTAAGTAGAACATGGGAGTGGGAAGCCTGTGTGTGTATGGCATGAGAGAAACTGTTCAGGAAGGTGACTGGTGAGTGTGTCAAAGACTGTTTAGATGATTGGTGTGTGAGAGACAGAAACTGGTCATGGGGGCATGACTGGTATGGTGTGTGTGTGAGAGACATGGGCCCTAAGGAAGAGGACCATGAGTATAGAGCTTAGCCTCTACTGCTGCTTCTGCTGTGTGCTACGGCCTGCGTGGAAGAGGAGTAGGAGAGCTGCTGGAGGGGGTAAGTAAAGGTGGCTTTTTAAGTTTATTTTTCTTGATTGACAGCCATTTTGATTATTTAATATTATGTGATGTGTCTGCTTTTTTGAAATATTTTATTGGTGTTTGGAGTGTTTGTAATAGTTTTTATGAGTTTTTAATTGTTGAATGTTATTCTGTTCATAGCTGTTTTGAAACATTTATTCTGCTTATTAGTATAGTTTTACAATTATTTCTGTGTGGGGATCTGTAGCTGTTTGGCTTATTCTGTTTTCCTAATAAGAGGTGTATTGGTTTTTAGGGCCTGATTTAATATTTGTAGTGTTGCTTTTTCATAGATAGGGTTGCTCCTGTTTGAGTGTATTCCATAATACAGGTGTAACTGTGTGCGGATTAGTTTATGTGCATTACTACAGATCCTGGGAGTATGTTAGGTCGGTTTTGTGTCTGTTACCGAGATATTTTATTAGCATGTAAGCGTTTGTATCAGTCTTATTTGTTGTGTTTTCTCAAGAGGACATGCATTGGTGTAAACTGCTGTCTTTTCATAAGTAGGGCTATTGAGCCTGGAAGTAGAAGGAGTTTGAGTTGCTGTTACTGAGATGACACCAGAACCAGAATATCTTTTTTGTAGGGTGAGTTGTATGGGGAATGTCATAATTCTGCTTTACATCCATTATTGTGGGTCAGGGGGGTTCCCGTGGATGCAAACTGTACTTTTACATCTAGCCCCGTGATGATCATGGGTCAATGTGTCACGCATGTGAGAACCATCTGTCAGGTGTGTCCCGACAGAAAAAAGGTTGAGAACCACTGTTCTAGATCAAAATGATATAGTTTATGGTGCTGCTAGTGAAACGATTCAAAACACTTGTAGCAGCACTTAAAAAATTGTTAAGCTAAATTAGGTCTTCTTCACTCTGTGTCACCTTACAGTTCTTATGGCAATGTAATTCTATGATACTATAATGCTGGCAAATCTTAGCTTGTTGCCAAGATTTATGGCTCTATAGAAGCTGTTTGTGATACAAATCACTTGGCTTAACTTGACAATTGTGCCGAAGAACACTCTATATCACTTTGCAGTTCTTATAACAATATAATGAAGTGATACTGTAATGCTGGCATTTCACGACTTTTTGCCAGTATGGCTCTGTAAAAGCTGCTTGTGGTACAGATCACTTAGCTTATCTTGATGGTTAATCCAGGTTGTATCGGAAGACGCTTGAAATGCTGACGTACGTTTTGCGGGAAATGCTGCGTCAGGGCAGTATCGCGTCTTAAAGGATTACATCTTAAATAAAAGACATTTAAAGATTTTCTGATTAATTTTTTATTAATTTATGATTGAAGCATTCTAAGTTCAAAGTAAACTTGTGTTATACTTGCTACTTCAACATCCGTTTGAGAATTTAAGTCACTTACGGTTTTTTGTCTGTTCAGGCGTTCAATCAGGAGATTCTTAGTCAATAGGCAGAGTGCGTGTGTGTTCAAGAACTAGTTTTATAGGTTGCTCACAAGAAACGTGATGATGTCATGGCTGCCTTCAGGTGTTTCCATCAAGAATTCGAAAAAGGGGATCAATGTGTGGTATCATCTGGAGATGCACCTCTGCCTATTCCATGAGTTGAATCTATTTCCAGCGACACCTGCTGGCTTTTGGTACTGCCCTGCCGATTGAAGTAAGCCATGGTTGTTGCATTGTCTAACATTATGTTAACTGATCGAACTCGCAGCCTGTCGCTGAACTGCAAACATGCTAATTGGATGGTCCTGGCTTCCAGCCGATTGATGTTCCAGAGAGACTCTTCTGCACTCCAGCGCCCTTGTGCTATCAGCTCCTGACAGTGAGCTCCCCAATTAAGGAGACTTGCATCTGTTGTCAGCACCAGCCAGTCCAGTGGAGACACGGAAACTCCCTTTCAAAGATGATCTGCTTGCAGCCACGACTGCAATTGGGAGGAGACCTCCATCGGCAGGTGAAGCCAAATCGAATAGTCCTGAGAGTACAGATTCCAGCGAGATTAGAAAATACTCGTGATGTCAGCTGAAAACTAGAATCAATACAAAACACAAAAATTCAGCTGAAACGGAGTTCCGTTTCAGCTGAATTTTTGTGTTTTGTATTGATTCCAGCGAGATAGCAGGGAGCGCTGAAGAGGATGCATTTGCGCCCTTGCCCACGATACCACCTCCAGGATCACTGCCATTAAGCCAAGAATCTGCAGATAAGACCATACAGTCGGACGCAGAGTGATCAACAACAGATGGAGTTGAGATACCAACTTCTGAATTCAAGCTTCCAGCAGGAACACCTTGCCCAGCTTTGTGTCGAACCAAACACCCAGGTATTCCAGCGACTGGGTAGGTTTAACACTGCTCTTGGCTAAGTTCACCACCTAACAGTGCTTCTGCAACAGGGAAATCACCTTGAGAGTTATCAGGTGGCTCTCCTCCAGCGGCTTGGCGTGATTCAGCCAGTCATCTAAATACGGGTGTACTAGGATTCCATCCTTAACGCTGCCGCAACTACCACCATGAACTTGGAAAAGGTTCAGGGAGCGGTGGCCAGACCAAAGGGCAGCACCTGAAACTGGAAGTAGCACCCCAGAACTGCAAACCGTAGCAAGTGTTGATGCTCTAGTCAGATGGGAATTTGGACATACGCCTCAGACAGATCCAGCGAGGTCAGAAATTACCCCCACTGCATAGCCATTATCAGTGAATGTAATGTTTCCATGCAAAAATGCTTCACTCGCAGATGAAGGTTTACACCTTTGAGGTCCAGTATGGGGCGAAAGAAGCCCTCCTTCTTCGGCACAATGAAATAAATGTTGAGATTACTTACCTGATAATCTCCTTTTCCTTAGTGTAGACAGATGGACTCAGAACGAATGGGTATGGTATGCTCGTGCTAGTAGTTGGAGACGGATCTGACGTCAGCACGGGTATATATACCCCCACAGGAAGCGTAGCAACTCGGTAATCTTCCTTGCAAAAGCTGTTATGGATGTGTGTACTGACGCTCAGTGAAATAGTGAAACAGGATTCCCCTGACCGATTGATAGTAGCTGGAGACCACCAGCATTCCCAACCGGAAGGCGTCGACACCTGGCAAAAGGGGACGCTCTTATGTAAACAAATGACATGCCTTACCTTGAATCGGTGAAACCCATGTACACTGGCAGCTGGGCGGGATGCTGAGTCCATCTGTCTACACTAAGGAAAAGGAGATTATCAGGTAAGTAATCTCAACATTTCCTGGCGTGTAGCCAGATGGACTCAGAACGAATGGGATGTAAAAAAGCTTTACTCCCAGCCTGGGTGGGAGGCTGCCTGAGGACCGTGTAGGACTGCCCTTACAAATGCTGTGTCCTCCCTGGCCCGGACATCCAGACGGTAGAACCTGGAAAAGGTATGGAGGGAGGACCATGTCGCTGCTTTACATATTTCTGCAGGCGACAGCATCCTGGATTCTGCCCAAGATGCCGCTTGTGCTCTGGTAGAATGAGCCTTGACCTGTAGAGGCGGAGACTTCCCGGCCTCTACGTAAGCTGCTCGGATAACTTCTGTAATCCAGCGGGCGATGGTGGGCCAAGAGGCCGCTTCGCCTTGTTTCTTTCCGCTGTGCAGGACGAACAGATGGTCTGTCTTTCGTACTTCTTGTGTCAATTCCAGATATCTGGGCAGCAATCTGCCGATATCGAGATGGCGTAATAAACGCCCTTCTTCAGATTTCTTCAAACCCGCCGTGGTAGGCAAGGATATGGTTTGGTTAAGGTGAAATTGTGAGACCACTTTAGGTAGAAAGGAGGGAACCGTGCGAAGATGGATAGCCTCCGGAGTGATTCTGAGAAAGGGATCACGGCAGGATAGTGCTTGTAGCTCTGAGATGCGGCGTGCTGAACACACCGCCAATAAGAACACCATCTTCAAGGTTAGAGAACGGAGAGACAGGCCCCGAAGGGGTCTGAAGGTGGATCCCGCGAGGAAATCCAAAACAAGGTTGAGGTTCCATAAGGGCGCAGGCCACTTCAGTGGCGGACGAATATGCTTGACTCCTTTCAGGAAGCGAGAAACATCTGGGTGCTTGGCAATGGTCTTGCCGACCCTCCTGGGACCATAGCAAGACAGCGCAGCCACCTGAACCTTGATAGAGCTGAGGGAGAGACCCTTCTGAAGCCCATCCTGCAGGAAATCTAAAACCATCGGAATTGTGGTCGCATGTGGGTTGGTGCCATGAGTGTCGCACCAAGCTTCAAATACTCTCCAGATCCTTACGTAGGTGAGGGATGTGGAAAACTTGCGAGCTCGGAGGAGTGTATCTATCACGGACTCCGAGTAACCTCTTTTCTTCAGTCTAGCCCTCTCAATGGCCAGACCGTAAGAGAGAATTGAGCTGGATCCTCGTGGAGGATGGGACCTTGACGTAGAAGGTCCCGGAGAGGAGGCAGGGGAAGAGGCTCCCCTGCCAGCAGTCTTCTCATGTCCGCGTACCAGGGTCTTCTTGGCCAGTCTGGTGCCACTAGAAGAACTAGGCCCCGGTGCTTCTGAATTTTGTGAATGATGGCGCCCAGCAGAGGCCACGGAGGAAAGGCGTATAGCAGAGTCCCTGGAGGTCATGGCTGAACCAGGGCATCGATTCCGTGTGAGAACGGATCACGTTTGCGGCTGAAGTATCTGGGTACTTGAGCATTGGACTTGTCCGCCAGTAAGTCCATGTCCGGAATCCCCCAGTGATCCACAATCATCTGGAAGGCTGTGGGTGACAGCTGCCACTCTCCCGGATTTAGGCTTTCTCTGCTGAGGAAGTCTGCCGTGGTGTTGTCCTTCCCAGCAATGTGGACGGCGGAGATGTCCTGAAGATTCGCCTCTGCCCAAGACATCAGCGGGGCTATCTCTAGAGAGACCTGTCGGCTTCTGGTTCCGCCCTGGCGGTTGATGTATGCCACCGTGGTGGCGTTGTCGGACATCACTCTGACTGCTCTGTTCCTCAGTCTGTGAGCTAATTGCAGGCAGGCTAGCCGGACTGCTCGTGCCTCTAGAGGGTTGATGTTCCACCCTGATTCTTCTCTGTTGCACCGCCCTTGCGCGGTGAGTTCTTCGCAGTGTGCTCCCCAGCCGCTCAGGCTGGCATCTGTGGTGAGCAGAGTCCACGTGGGGGAGGACATCTTCGACCCCCTGCTCGTGTGGTTGGACTGCAACCACCACCGTAACTGGGTCCGCACTCTGGCCGGCAGAGGCAGGTGCGTGGAATAATTCCGGAAACGGGGGCTCCAGCGAGAGAGCAGGGAGTGTTGAAGAGGTCTCATATGGGCCCTTGCCCAGGGCACCACTTCCAGGGTGGAGGCCATGAGGCCGAGAACCTGCAGGTAATCCCAAGCTATGGGCCGGCTGGCTCCCATCAAGGATCAGAGACGCGTCTGAAGTTTTAACCTTCTCTTAGTAGTGAGACTGACTCTGTCTGCCTGGGTGTCGAACTGTACTCCCAGGTATTCCAGTGATTGGGAAGGCTGTAGGCAACTCTTGTTGAGGTTGACTACCCATCCCAGGCTTTCCAGAAGGGCGATCACTCTGTTGGTTACCCGATGGCTCTCCTCCCGTGATTTCGCTCTGATCAGCCAATCGTCCAGGTAGGGATGGACGAGGATTCCTTCCCGTCTGAGCGCTGCTGCTACCACTACGACCACCTTGGTGAAGGTCCGCGGCGACGTGGCTAACCCGAAGGGCAGAGCCCGGAATTGGAAGTGGCGTCCCAGAACCTTGAAGCATAGGTAGCGCTGATGATCCAGATGGATCGGGATATGCAGGTAGGCTTCTGACAAGTCTAAGGCCGTGAGGAATTCTCCTGGCTGTACTGCGTTCTTGACTGAGCGCAGAGTTTCCATGCGAAACCTCGGGACCCTTAAGTAGCGATTGACTGACTTGAGGTCCAACACGGGCCGGAAAGTGCCCTCTTTCTTGGGTACCATGAAATAAATGGAATAGTGTCCAGAATTCATTTCCCAGGCAGGTACTGGGATGATGGCTTTCAAGGACAGGAGCCTCGCCAAGGTAGCTTCCAATGCTGCCTTCTTGTGTATGGGACATGAAGATTCCACAAACCTGTCCGGAGGGAGATGATGAAAGTCCAGATAATACCCCTCCCGGATGATAGCGAGGACCCACTGGTCCAACGTAATCTCGACCCATCTGGGGTAGAAGAGGGTTAACCTGCCCCCTATGTCTCCGTCCCCCAGACGGATCGGCGGATTCTCATTGTGAGGCACGGCCGGGACCTGAACCCGAGCCGGCTCCCCTCTTGCGCTGCTTGGTCCGAAAGGACTGGTTCCTGGCCTGAGGACGAGGTGCCTGGTAGCGACTCCTATAGGGAATGAAGCGCTGGGAGCTTCTACCCCTGGAGGGCCTTGGAAAGGCGCGCTGGTTCCTTCTGAACCGATCTTCCGGTAGTCGAGGTACTGGAGAGGCGCCCCATGTGCTGGCCAGTCTATCAAGGTCACTGCCAAACAGAAAAGAGCCCTTAAAGGGCATTCTGGTGAGGCGTGTCTTTGAAGGAGCATCGGCTGACCAATTCTGGATCCAGAGCTGCCTCCTGGTGGCTACGGAGGATGAGATCCCCTTGGCTGTTGTACGGACTAGGTCAGATGCAGCATCCGTGAGGAATGAGAGAGCTGACTCCATGTCTGCTGCTGGAGCATTGTTCCTGACCTGTGACAAACAGGAACGCGTCACCACTGTGCAGCAGGTTGCGATCCGCAAAGATAGAGCTGCCACCTCAAAGGTCTGTTTCAGAATGGCGTCCAGTCGCCGGTCATGAGGCTCCTTGAGGGCCGCCCCCCCCCCCCCTCAACTGGAATGGTAGTGCGCTTGACCACAGCGCTAATCAAGGCGTCCACCTGAGGGCACGCCAGCAGTTCCTGAATAGCCAGTGCCAGGGGGTACATGCCCATCAGGGCCCGACCCCCTTTGAATGAGGCCGCTGGTGCAGCCCATTCCAAATCTATCAGTTTTTGTGCCGCTTGCAAGAATGGAAAATGGTGGGCTGTAGGACGAAGACCTTCCAGCAAGGGGTTCTGCGCAGAGGGTACCGTAGCGCTGGGACCTGTAATATCCAACTCCGCCAGGCACTGAGATACCAGGTCGGAGAGATCCTCTTTAGGGAAGAACCGCCTCATGGTTCTGTATGGCTCAATCCCGGAGGGAAGTTCCCCCTCGTCCGGGAGTTTGGACTCGTCCGGTGAAACATCAGGGTCCGTCTGAACCGGACTGTCCGGAGGCGGGAGGTCCTGCCCACGATAAGGGCGTGAAGGTCCAGGGACAGGATCCGCTGGAGCTGCAACCGCAGCAGCAACAGCAGCAGGAACAGCAGGAATGGCAGGGCCTGGACGGGAAGCTGTTTGCATCTGGACAAAAGTATGAATTCCCTTAAAGAGATCCACCCAGGAAATGGAAGCGGTCTCTAATCGCCGGGGTACCAGGTCCCCCGGGATCCCAGGTTGGTCGAGACTGCCCGCTAAATCCGGGGTAGCCCCTGGGGAACTGTCAGCAAACCGTGGCTGAGACTAGTCCTGGCCCGAGGCTCCCACGGCCTCCTCACATTGGGCACAAAGGGAGTCTGGCTCTTCACTGTGCGTGGCTCTAAGCTGGCATGCTGAGCAGAGGCCGAGGGCTTTAATGCCGGAATCAGGAGGCGCCGCCGCTGAAGACGTTGAGGCGTTCTGTTCCATCGAGGAATATACGCCCAATACAATATGCGCTGAATAATATGCGGCAGCAAAAGGGCGCTTAATACAATAATATGCGGCAGCAATGTACGCTTAATACAACAGGCGCTTATTAATATGCGGCAGCAATGTACGCTTAATACAACAGGCGCTTAATAATACGCGGCAGCAATGTACACTTAATACAACAGGCGCTCAATAATATGCGGCAGTAATATACGCTCACTGATATCCAATATGCTCTCAGCAATATGCGGTTAGCAATATACGCACAATGACATATAATATGCAGTCATAGACAGGTGCCTATCATGGGCGCACAATACCTGAACAAGGCCAACAAAATGGCGCCCTCCACGGCGTGCCGCCTACAGGCCATGCCGCCAATCCTCGTTCCTCGGAGACCAAAAAGTAAGAGATGTACGCCTTACCTGATCCTCGGCGCTTCCCGGCTGGAACCCGGGCGGTCTCCGGCTGCGGGGGGAGAGGGCAAGTACCTTCACCGCCGCGTTTGAGGAAATGCACCCGCTGCCTCGTCCACGCCGGGACCGAGGCGCCTCTCTCGCCACGCCCGAGCCTCGCCCGGGGGCTACGTCCCTGCCGCGAGTCGGCCACTGGACCGAGGTCTTAAACCTCCGGGGGATCACGGAAACCACCCCGGGAAACTCAACTGGGGGAGGGACCCCAAGGGTATCACCGCAGGAGTGCGGGGCTCGATGTTGCTGTAGAAGTTTAGTAAGAAGAAAGTAGAAAATAGAAAGTAGATTGGAAACACGCTCAGCGAGCGTGCAGGCTCTCCAAACTGCTTTGGAGACGGAAATTACTGAGTTGCTATGCTTCCTGTGGGGGTATATATACCCGTGCTGACGTCAGATCCGTCTCCAACTGCTAGCACTAGCATACTATACCCATTCGTTCTGAGTCCATCTGGCTACACGCCAGGAAATGGAATATCGCCCCGTTTTTCTTGAGACATGGGCACCAGAACCACAGCCCTCAGATTGAGGAGCCTTGCCAATATAACCTCCACTGCCTGCTTCTTCTGTGGGGAGTGGCAGGGAGACACCATGAATACGTCCCGAGGAATACTACAAAACTCCATTGCATATCATTCACTTATTACCTCAATGACCCATTGATCGGATATGATCTTGACCCACCTCTGTTAAAAGAGAGAGAAGTGACCATCTATCTCTTGTTCCCGGGTGTGGGTTGGCAAACCTTTATTGGGAGGGATGGGAGGGTCCGCCACCCGAGCCTGCGCCTCATAAGAACATAAGAAATTGTCATACTGGGCCAGACCCAGTCCATCAAACCCAGCATCCTGTTTCCAACAGTGGCCCATCCAGGCTACAAGTACCTGGCAAGTACCCAAACACTAAGTAGATCCCATGCTACTGATGCCAGTAATAGCAGTGGTTATTCCCTGAGACAACTTGATTAATAGCAGTTAATGGACTTCTCCACCATGAACGTATCCAAACCATTTTTAAGCCCACCTACACTAACTGCACTAACCACATCCTCTGGCAACAAATTCCAGAGCTTAATTGTGCGTTGAGTGAAAAAGAATTTTCTCTGATTAGTTTTAAATGTGCTACTTGCTAACTTCATGGAGTGCCCCCTAGTCCTTCTATTATCTGAAAGAGTAAATAACCGATTCACATTTATCCGTTCTAGACCTCTCATGATTTTAAAGACCTCTGTCATTTCCCCCCTCAGCCATCTCTTCTCTAAGCTGAACAGCCCTAACCTCTTTAGCCTTTCCTCATAGGGGAGCTGTTCCATCCCCTTTATCATTTTGGTCGCCCTTTTCTGTATCTTCTCCATCGCAACTATATCTTTTTTGATATGTGGCAACCAGAATTGTACACAGTACTCAAGGTGCGGTCTCACCATGGAACGATAGAGAGGCATTATGATGTTTTCCGTTTTATTCACCATTCCCTTCCTAATAATTTCTAACATTCTGTTTGCTTTTTTGACTGCTGCAGCAAACTGAACTGACGATTTCAATGTATTATCCACTATGACGCCCAGATCTTTTTCCTGGGTGGTAGCTCCTAATATGGAACCTAACATCGTGTAACTATAGCATGGATTATTTTTCCCTATATGCTTCACCTTGCACTTGTCCACATTAAATTTCAACTGTCAATTGGATGCCCAATCTTCCAGTCTTGCAAGGTCCTCCTACAATTTATCACAATCTGCTTGTGATTTAACTATTCTGAATAATTTTGTATCATCTGCAAATTTGATTACCTCACTCGTCATATTCCTTTCCAGATCATTTATAAATATACTGAAAAGCACTAGTCCAAGTACAGGTCCCTGAGGCACTACACTGTTCACCTTTTTCCACTGAGAAAATTGACTATTTAATCCTACTCTCTGTTTCCTGTCTTTCAACCAGTTTGTAATCCACGAAAGGACACCGCCTCCTATCCCATGACTTTTTAGTTTCCTTAGAAGCTTCTCATGAGGGACTTTGTCAAACGCCTTTTGAAAATTCAAATACACTACATCTACTGGCTCACCTTTATCCACATGTTTATTAACCCCTTAAAAAAATGAAGCAGATTTGTGATGCAAGACTTGCCTTGGGTACATCCATATTGACTGTGTTCCATTAAACCATGTCTTTCTATATACTCTATGATTTTGATCTTTAGAACAGTTTCCACTATTTTTCCTGGCACTGAAGTAAGGCTCACTGGTCTATAATTTCCTGGATTGCCCCTGGAGCCCTTTTTAAATATTGAGGTTACATTGGCCACCCTCCTGTCTTCAGGTACAATGAATGATTTTAATGATAAGTTACAAATTTTAACTAATGGATCTGAAATTTCATTTTTGAGTTCCTTCAGAACCCTGGGATGCATACCATCCGGTCAGGGTGATTTGCTACATCTGGGTTGTCGGGGATGTATTACGCTCTCCTCCTCCAGAGGGGAGGAGTTAGTAATCTGTTATCGCTCACCCTGCCAGGAGGGCGGAGTTAGCAATCTATTCTGCTTTTCTCCTGAAAGGGGGAGGAGTTAGCAATCTCTCATGATCTGCTCCTCCAGAGAGGAGGAGTTAGCTATCTGTAATGCTTACCCCAAGAGGGCGAAGTTAGTATCTGGTAGCGAACTGCTGTTAGATGCTCCTGAAGGAAGGAGATAGCAATCTGATATGGATCAACTCCTCAGGGAAGAGGAGTTGGCAATCTGTTCAATGATACTCTTCTGAGGAGAGGAGCTAACAATAGGTATATTGTGCTTCGCTACAGAGATAGCAATCTATCATGGTTTCGCTACGGAGTAGCAATCTGTTATATATAGGCTGCTGGCAAGTCCCAAAGAAAGAGAAGGTAGCTATCTATATAATACTTCTGTAAGCGGGGTTAGCGGTCGGTAGTGGTTGGCTCCCACAGAGTGATAGTAGTGTAAGGAATGACCACTTGGAGGAAATGGTGAATCCCTGGGCCGATAGCAGATGACAGCGCCTCCAGGAGGAGATCCTGAGAGGAACCACCGGCTAGGCGAGAACATGAGATAAACACAAATAGTTCTTTATTAGGCTGGAAGCTGGACCACCAGAGGTGGCAGTAGTGACTCGATGTGTTCGGCAGGGCTGAAGTCCTTCTGATACTGGAATATAATCTCTGGGTCGCTGATCTGTAGAGAGAGACTAGAAGTAGTGAGTAGACAGGGTTTACTGGATACAAGATGGTACACTCACAATAGTAGATGTCTGCAATGGTCTCTATGCCACAAAGAGTCTTCAGTATATTTAGGAACAGGAGCCGTAGGTGAGCACTGGTTCCTACAAACAGTCTGTAATAAGAACTCACAATAGCTGTATAAGAAATGGCTTCTAGAGTAGAAGAGAGTCTGTAAAGGATTCTAGGAACATGGGCCCTCGTGGAGTGAGTACCGGTTCCTATCTGCAATCTTGCCAATAGAACTCTCGATCTCTTTACCTGCGATAACGTCTTGGACGGAAGGGGGTCTTCAGAGCTATAGGAATGTAGGCCCTCGTGGAGTGAGTACCGATTTCTATCTACAATAGAACTCACTGTGTTCACGTCTGCGATCGCTTTCAGGCAATGAGGAGTCTTCTGAGTATTCAGGGACGCAGGCCGTCAAGGAGAGAGTACCGAATTCCGTCTTGGCAATCTGAAATCAAGAAGAGAGAGCGGAGCCCCCGTGAAGCGGGTACTTCTGGTAAGTTTGAAAAGGCCGAGCAGTGGAGAAGGATTCCCTTAGCTGTCTCGGATCGTTGTTGCAAGTATCGTGGACTGCCGAAGCAAGTCCTATTGGAGTTCCTTGCTAACTTGTTAGAGGTTAGCAAACAAAGACCTTTTAAAGTGGAAATGGATGACGTCACTACGGGGGGACGCCCCCGAGATTCACGCCCTTGCTGGTATAAAGTCTGGAGCGTGCACGCCCTTACGTCATCAGGAGCATGACGGATCCGTAGCATCAAGCCAGCCCGTGGACACCGGGACCAAGAGGCAGAGAGAAGCCGCGGCTGCATCTGTCCGTCAGAATTGAAGGGAGTTGCTCCCAAGGTAGAGAGGGGGAGCGAGGGGCGAGAAGATGCACGAACGCAACAGGATGAAAGGACTGAGACCAACTGAAGGGTCGGGTCCTCTGGAAGGTCGCTCCTCCATAGGGTCAAAAATCCCCGGATCCTCTAGTACGACCTCTCATGAGAAGGGAGTGCTGCGCTTGTCTCTTATTGTCCGACAAATGAGGAACCAGAGATTAGCCCCACTTACCAGCTAGTTTCTCCAATTCGTTGCCAACAAAAGCGAACCGTTAAAGGGCAGTTTGGTGAGGTTAGCCTTGGAGGTTGCATCAGCCAACCAATTTCTCAACCATTACTGGTACCTGGCCACTACAATCAGAGCCACCCCTCTGGCCAAAGTGCGGACCAAACCACAGTCCACATCAGCCAAAAAGGCAGCAGCTAGTTCCATAAGTGACCTGAGATTCACCCCAGAGTCATCAACCTCCTGGGAGAGAAGCAAACAAGAGTGAGCTTCCAAGGAACAACAAGATGTGATCTGCAAAGTCATTGCCACAGCTTCGAACGCTTGCTTAGCACCTGGTATTCCTAGGTGGTCAACCAACCAAGTACTAACCAGGCCAGTGGTCCATTTGGAGACTGCACACACCAGCACATCCACCTTCAGAAAGCATAAACGGTCCCTCACCACAGGATCCAGAGGGTATAGGCCTTCCAGTAACTGACCTCCTTTGAAATTAGCCTCTGGGGTACCCCATTCAAGATCAATCAGTTCCTGAATGCTCTCCAGCACAGGGGAAAGACAAGAGGCTTTACGCAAGGAGACCAAAATAGGATTTCCCTTTGGCTCTGAAACGGAATCTGCCCCAGGAACTCCAAGCATGGTCAATGTCTGGGAAATCAGAGCTGGCAGTTCATCCCTGTGAAAGAACTGCAGCATAGTTCTATACAGTTCCAATCTGGGGGGAATTTCCCCATCTTTAAGAAAGGCAGGATCGGCGGTGTCATCTGTGCCATCTGGATCCCCAGCAAGAGAAGCCGCTGTCACTCGGTGGGTACCTCTGCATGTAACAGAAGGTCCAGGCAAGGGTTCTACCTGTGTTTCTGCTCTAGAGCATTGGACAGGGCCGAGGACTAAGCCTGAAAAAAGGATTGTAACCCCTAGAGAAATTATTTTTTTTATCATTTATTCTTTATTCATTTTCAGCTTACATAAACAGCAAAAAAACAAACAAACAACATGCATGCCAATGCAAAAATTCGTATAATCATAATCAAGCAAGTTACTAACATCCTTAAACTAACTTTTACATAAAGAAAATTTTTCCTGATTATACATCCAATTTATAAGGAAATAGGAGATCCAAAAATTCCAAATTAGGCAAGCAGGAAATAATTATAATTAAAGAAGGTTACAACAATTATCCCTAAATCCCGTGGTAAGTTCAAGTAGCATTATTTGAGGAAATACGCGTGGTAAGTTCAAGTAGAATTATTTGAGGAAATACGAACCCCTAGAGAAATTCTACCCAGGAAAAAGTAGAAGCCTCCAGACCAGGAGGTACCTGAGGAGTACTGACTGAGCTACCGTCCTCTGCCTACGAACCAGTTAGGGGAGAACCAAAATCAGGTACCCCACCTGAGAGATCTTTACCCAGACCCTGATCCGGCTGGGAAAAAGCAGGCTAGTGAAATCAGAGGAAGACAAGCGCTGTCACAATTCAACGGCACTCTTGGCTGAGAAGCCCGAATATGACAAACAGAGCAAAGAGAAAGGAGCTTAGGCTTCTTAGGCACAGGCAACACTATTTCTGACAATGTGGTGAGTGATGGCCTGAGGAGTACATCTATATTATGTTCTTTATATATATATATATATATATATATATCTATATATACACGTCTATATTATGTTCTTTATATATATATATATAGGTTCCCAACTTAGGCGCCCAAAAATTATGTGTCCAACACTGATGCACACACACACCTAGGTGCTCAACTATGCGCCCAAAATTATGCATCCAAGACTTAAGCGCGCACACCTAGGAGCTCACCTAGGGAGCCAGAACGAAAGCACACAAAAAATGTAAGCACACAGTGCCACTTGTGTACTGATGTAAGCGTGCAGCCACTAGGCAGCGCTGAATGTGGGTTCTCAGAATTCAAGGCTTTACTGTGCGTTCAAAAACTGGGCGCACAACTAGATGCATAGCGAGACGCACACACCAGACCAACAAGCAGGTAGAGGGCAACCTCAGAAAACATGCGAAAATCTGTTGCGGGCTACCACACTGTGCACAGCGAAAAGCCTACCAGTAGGGCCTAGTCAACAGAGGCTGCTCAACCCACCAGGTTGCCCACGTCCCTTGACCTCCCACGGAATGGGATGAACGTTGGAATGGTGCGCCAAGCTCGGAGACCGGACAGGAGGAAGCCCTGCACAGTAAAAAAACTCCCGCTAAGTCTCTGTACATATATAGAAAACTTACTAGAGTTCAGCCTTACCTGTCTGAGCACAGAGATGGTTTCCAGCTGCGGGGGAGAGGGCATGTATCGTCACCGCCATATTCGGCTTCCATTACCCGCTGTCTTTCAGCTGCAAAAGCAGCTAAGTTCACGCTGGTAAAACCAGCTACCGTGACAAGTTACACCTCTGAGGAACTACGGAAATCACCTCAGGAATTCTCAACTGGGGGAGGAACCAATTGGTATCACCGCAGGAGAGCGGGGTGGTAATTTTCTGTCCTTAATTCTCCTACTTAAAACAGAAGCAATCCCCAGTAAAAAGATGCACGTCCACCATCTGCTGGAGACGGAGACTACTGGTGGGCTGAGGACACTGCAGGGGTATATGTACTGTGACATCAGCTTGCTCTGTCTCCATCTGCTGCTAGGAGTGCATAAACACACTTGTTTTGGATTCATCTGCCTGGACACTAAGAAAATAGTCAATATTTTTTTTCCATAGACACAAAATGGAAAAAGTCCTTTTGGAATAACTCTAATGGGGAAAGAAAGCAGGAGCTATTTTAACCTCTCATCAAAAAACCCTGGAGCCTTTTTGGTTGCTCTAAATAAACTTACACACATGTACCCCTCCACCTGGTCTCACCTTCTCAATCCACTACATGAGAAAGGATTTAACAACCTAGTTTGCATTAGTGCATGTGTGTGGAGGAGAATGTTATGTGTTAAATGTATGTCTTGGGGAAAATGTGCATTTGTGTTTACATGTAAATGGATGGAAAGGTGGGTTGTATATTTAATTTTTTTTTTGGGGGGGGGGGGGGATACTGGATAGATGAACGTGTGAGAGCATGTAGGGTGTATGTGGGATTTGTATTGCCAACAGTCTTGTATTCTAAGAGATGTCCCGTTGTTTTAAATTCAAATAATTTTCAATGAATAAACTATCCCTTATTTTTCAGTTAGTGTTAAGGCATATTTGTGTCGGGGAAGTATAGTGTATACCGTATATAGTATAGGGAATGTGTGCAGGAGTATGGGATGTATATACCCGCCATTTATCATGCATGAGGCCATATCTGTAGTGTGTGGGAGTGGAAATAACATATACAGTATGGCATGTATATGCACTCCAACTACTGTGTTGAAGAAGGCGAGAGAGAAGGAAGCCGGGGCGTGCGACAGCACCCAGCTCTTAACAACATCTCCTCTACCCCCGCCTCTCCAGCTGTTCTGCTTTCGACGCTGCCTCTGTTGCTCGGACTACCGAGCCTCGGCGCGCGGGTGGCGGGAACCCTGTCAGCGACCTGCCCCGCACGAGCTCCTCCCGCCCATCTCAGCCATTAGCAGGCCACTCCCGACCTCCCCTCTGCCTCCGATTAGTTCTTTGCGCTGTCCTTCACGGGCCGGTTGCCGTGGGAGGCCTGGCCAGCAGGGTAGGCTGCGACTGGAGGAGGAGGAGCCTGCGTCAGCTGGAGGCGGTACGAGGTTTGGTTACAGAATCGCTGCTGCTGCTGCAGCCTAGGAGAAAACAAGCGGCGGCGAGCGGCAGAGGAGGAGGAGGAGGCGGAGAGCTCGCGGAGGAGCCGACAGGTGAGTGAGTGCCCTCTTGCTGTCAGGTCGAGGCAGGCCCTTGGAACTGCTGCTCTTTATCTTCCGTTCTCTATCAGTGGCGAACAGGATGCTCAGCCCAGTTGGGTGTTTTGATACGGGAGCTAGGAGGGGGTGCTCCGTCTGTTGCCCCCCCCCCTCCCTTGCCTGATCTGCAGCATCCTCTCCTTGTCATTTTTTTTTTTTTTTGCGTGCACTCTGCGCTCGTGCGCTGTCCTATTTTTACAGTAGCGGGGGCTGCGCTGTCTCGTGCCACTTCCTCCTCCCACTCCTCACCCCCGGCCGGGTAATGCGTGAGGAGAGCCGCCCAAGCAGCCTCTGCTGCAACGACTTGGCACCACCGGGGCTTAGGCCCCGAGGCCGGCTGCCACTTATCTGCCTGCCTGTATCTGGTCCTCCCCTTCCACCCCCGCATCTGGCGGGCACAAACCGGCCAACCTGTGGCAGCCCCGAGCTCGGTGCCCAGCTTCTCCTTAACAGCTGCCTGACAGGAAAATACAAATACATCCCTGCATCGTCAGAGGGTGGCCAAAAAAGGAATGTGAACCGAGATGGCCAAGGCTGCACTGCGAGTTAACCTCTTGCCTACGGTACTTGATCTTAGCCCCCAGGAGTGCTTTGCTTTTTTAGTGCTCCTTAAAAGTTCCAGTAAACTGAGCATTGCAGATTATTATTAGTAGTATTTTACTTGGAGATGATTCAGAACTCACTATGGTCTGATTATGGGCCAGGTCACTAAAATGCAGTATTTTGTTACAGTACTAAAAATGTGGATAGAAATAAATATACCAGAACAGATTAATACCGTAACTGCAGTTTTTTACTTGTTGACACTAGTATAAAATTGGTAATGGTAGATTACTGTCACTTTGTTGCAGATTTTTCCATACGTGGTGACTGATTATGTTGTAAACACATAAAGATATATATAGAGAGAGAGAGACAGAGAAAAACAGATGTGCATGTATTAATGTCTTTTTCTTTCTCTCTCTATATATTGTCTCTGTATGTATTATATCTCTGTCTATAATTGGTTAGTAATATTATCCAAGAAAAATAACCTATGCCACAAGTGTCTGTGGAAGTCATTTGATTTCTGCTTTGTCTTTTGTGTTAGATTAATCATTCTTCCAAACATTTATTAATAAGCCATATATTCAGGTTTACAGCAGTCCATCCACAAGCAGGTATGCAGTGGGGAGTGCTTGGATGAAGCTTCCAAGGAGTGCTGTTTTGGGATTTCATATAAAGATATTTATTCTGATTTATGAAGTGGGTCACAAACATGTTAATGTTCTGTTTTATGTTGGGATATATACTTAAATTTGTTTTGATCATTTCTGACTAAGATTAATTTAAAGTGACTTTTAGCTCTGCAACCTTCTTTCCAACATAATATGACCACTGTACATTAGTCCTTACAAAAATTGATTTAAATTTGCAAATTGATTAGCATTTTTGGAATGTAGCAATAATAATTGCTCAGAATGAAGGACTAGTTTATTTGAAAAGTAAATGCCTGAAGACTTGAGTTTAACAGTGCATTTCTACAGTAACATACATAGTATCTCTGTGTGGAAGCTAACTGAGAGATGATTAAATGATGGAGAACATTGTGATTAATATAAAATATTAGTTGCAGTTGTAGTATTCTTATATTGAAGCTGGATTTTATATACCAAAACATAATTTGGAAATTAATTGTAAATTTGAATCTGTGGGCCGGAGCTAGCTTTTTTTGCTGTGCCGTACAAACAATTATTGTGCTGCATCCTCCTTGCTCTATATTTTTTTAATACATATATTTTATTGTTTTTCTAATAGCCAACATACAATAGAAGCAGTCTTTGCCTTTCTCTCTCCCACTCTGTCACTCCCTCAATCTGTCTCAGTTTCACACATTCTTGGTCAGTCTGTGTCCCAAACCCCTCTTCCTTGCTGAAAAAAGCCGATCTCATTCTGGTGATCCAAACTTTAAAAATTGATACCCCCACCCTGAAGCCATCTTGCCCCATCTGTGGATCCAAAATGCCTAAACAGGGCAGGAGTGTTTCCCAGTGTTGTGTCTGTGGAACCTTGGGCCGAAGCAAAGTTGACACACACTGCAGGTTCTCACCAATGGCAGATGGACCCAGGCGAAGCAGAGACCGGTCAAGACCTTTGCCCGTTTCGGCCCATGTTTCCCTCGGGTTGAGCCTTTCGGTACCGGGGTCGGCAGGACTTAGGTGTGGAGTCTGCTGATGGCAGGAGAGATGGTTCGTAGTTAGCTAGGTTTGTGGGCAGGCATTGGTCGGGCTTATCTGGGGTCCAGGCAGTGGACAGACGCAGGCAGCAGTCAGGCGTATCTGGGTTCCAGGCCAAGATCAAAACTAGATATCCGTCCAAAGGAGGAGAAGAGGGGCGGATAGGTATGGCAGGCAGGCAAGGGCCAGAACAAGTGGGATGAAGGCAGAAGATAATCTGAACAAAGACTGAAGACGGGCTGGATGAAGACTGGAAATCTGACAGCAACACGCATTACTAAAGAGTAGCTGGAGCTGTTGCTGAGGCAGTGAAGGAAGAAGAGAGAGAGCTCTTGATAGGGCTTGGCGTGTGATGTCATCAGCAAGCGCTGCGCACTTTTTCCCGCTGCAGGCCCTTTAAATGGAATGAGGTCTGGCACACCCCTAAGGAGGAGCATGGCTGGATGAGGCCGGCAGCGTCCTGCCGCATGTAGAGGTGGTGGCTTCTCACCACATGGGAGCGTAGCATCCTGCCACATGGAGAGCCAGCAGTGTTAGCCTGCGTCAAGAGTCAGTTAAGACAGCCCGGCTAGGGAGGTGAGTGCGGCAGTTTGCAGGGGCAGCCCGCAGACCGTCAAATGTAACAAATATGTTAAAAAGGCATTAGCTGGCCCTAGAGCACCAACCAGAGGTCCAGCAGGTTCCATTTTCACATACTGACAGGGGCAGGACTGCCTAGGGATCACTTCTGCCCCATTTTGGACCTGCAGATGGGAAAAGATGGGTTGGGGGTGGTGGTGTCAATTTTTAAAGTTTGGATCACAGGCTGCTGTAGATCCCTACACAGAAACTACATGCTAGCAGAATACCTTATCCTAATCACACATACAGAGAATGATGATAGATCCTTACCAAATAGAGAATAAAGAATCCATAAAGTATGAATAGAAATATAGAGACAAAAACTGAACTGGAAATTGCAACAGGCCAGACTCTGTATGCAGTGCAACAATGAAAAAAACAGAAACATCACCATTCCTCATAAAAATTCAAACAATACAATCAAGAAATATAAAACAATCATAACAGTAAAACCTACTAATAAAAAGAATAAATATTTCAAAACAGCTGAAGAATAGAGCATGCAGTAATTGGAAACTCATACACAAATTTTAAAAAATTTCTCAAAGAACAAAAAAATATTTCAAAACAGACGCCTCAAATAATGCCCAGTAATTAGAACTAATAAGGATAGAACGATTCCCTGATCTCCATACCTAGAAACCTTTGATTTTTTTCACTCCAAGATAGTTGTGGACTAGTGGAGATGCACATGCCTCTCTTTTTCTCTCTCACACATATACACCCTCTATCACCCATGCCAGGCCTCTCTGTATTTCCTTTCTTCAGTTGCTGGAAGTTGAGCTCTGCTGGCAGCCCTGCCAGTGTGTCTCTCTTTTTTTCTTTGGCCGCTGGCAGGATGGGCTCTGCTGCTGGCCCCACTGGGCTTCTCCCTTTCTTCCACTGCTGTTCACCCTTTCCCCCCAGGTGTGTTGCTCCATACAGTTGCATGGGTTGCTCACCTGGTGGTGCTGGGCCTGCTGGATTAATTTGTTTTTAATATTTGTTGAAACATTGCAGTTTACAATCTTATTATGAGTGATCCTTGTAAAGTATTTTACAGAATATTAAAAAAAAATACATTGACCATTTAATTTGGTGTTTCCTAACCTTTTCAAACCCAAGGCACATGTACTTTTAACAAAAATGTGTGTGCACACCAACTTACTTCCATCTAGCAGGGAATGTGGATATGAAGAGGACTCGTTTAACCAAAAGAAGAACTATAGAAGCAATGAAAGCTACACCAGTTTCTCTTCCAATTTTTAAAACAGAGAGAGGGGGTGGAGACATACGTGAATTTGTCCTGATGAATCAGCTTCCTGTATGTGCAACACATAGGATAAGGGAGATGATGTTGTGATGTGGGCAGCCGACTCAGTTAATTAGCTTGACTGCCACATGTGTATGCCATAGCTTCACTGCTGCTGTTCCCAACATTCAGATTAAGTAGTATCCAGTGCTTAATACATTCTTTCCCCATTTAACTCAGAATTACCACACTTCAGGGCTCATGCTGTAGCTAGGAAGACGAGGTATACATGATTCCCAGTATCCCAGAAAGGAGCTCCTACACGTTTAACAGCCATCACTAGTGTGTGTCTTGTTGCTGTGAGATGCTAAGAGCAGAACCCAGATGCTGGCTCGGATCTGAGTATTGGGCAGTGGTGACTTTTCCATGACACACCTGATCAGGTCTTAAAGCACACTGGTTAGAAACACTGATTTAATGTTTTATAGATGTACATTTTGAGTGATACTGTGGAAGGGTTAGAAGGAAAAGATTTTGTCTTTTTGCAGATGACACTGATTTGCAACAGTCACCACCCCTGAGGGAGTGGTCAGAATGAGACATTTCAGAATGCTTGAGGAGTGGTTGAGTAGTTAATTGCTAAGTTTCAGTGCAAAAAATGCAAGATCTGCACTTGAGGTGCTAAAATCCAAGGGAGCAGTACATGATGGGAAGGTGAGATACTGTTGTTCACTAAGCAGGCCAGATACCTTATGATCCTATCTGATGATCTCAAGGTAGAAAAACAATGCAACAAGGCAGTGGCTAAAGCCAGAGGAATGATAGCGTGCATAGGAAGAGACATAATTGGTGGAAAAATGCTGTACAGGTGAGTCCTCATAGAAGCATGGATTGAATTGAGATTTATTTAGACATATGAAAATGAAAGCACCTGGAGTATTGTACCTGGTTTGGAGGCTGTTTTTCCAAAAGGATGGGTGTAGATAGAGGCAAGTCAGAAAAGGGCTACCAAAATGGTGCAGTGTCTGCATCAAAAGCTGAATGACATAAGCTTTATGTTGCGTTTGGTCCGCAGGCTGCTCCCGTGAACTGCCTCTCTTACCTTCACGGCTGGTCCAGCTGCACTCCTTCCTGGTAGCGCCGGGTAGTGCGCGCAAATGGACGCCCGCACGTAGGTTTTAAAACCTACCCTTTAGTGTGTGTTGCTTCCAGTCTTCATTGCTCAGTCTGTTCTAGGCCTTGTCCTCCTGATCTGCCTCTGCTCTATCCATCCCTCTTCCTTCTCCTCAGACGGATACTTGGTTTTGACCCTTGCCTGGACTCTGGAGATGCCTGATTGCTGCCTGCCTCGACCTTTCTCTGGACTTGTGACACGCCTGATCGCTCCCTGCCTACAACTCTAGCCTGGCCTTGGACCACCTCTCCAATCATCTGCAAAGACCCTTGTCTAAGTCCTGTCACCCCAGCACCCAAAGGTTCAACCCAGGGGGAACATGGGCTGGTAAAGGTGCAGCTCCTGACTGGGACTCTGCTTCACCTGGGTCCGCCTGCTGACAATGAGGACAACATAGTACAAAATGTCATCTCTGTGAGACTTTCCTCACTCCAAATGATGTCAAATATTCACCAAGGTGTACTGTGCTGTTTGTATGTCTCACTCAACATGAAAAACTGGCCCTTAATCCACCACTAACACCTCACCTCGAGCTATCAGATGCCACTCCTATAGGCATATAAATAGTTGCACACTGTGAGGGCCTCCTCAGAGGCTCTCTCTCTCACTCCACTCCACTCTTCTTCCCTCTGCCGTCCCAAACCCAGAAATGGCCGAAATTCAGTTTGACAAATTTATCGCAAATTGCGTTACGGCTGTTTCGGTCATATCGCACAGCTTAATGCTAGGAAAAAAGGTGTAGTTATTTCCGGTGTTAAAACTGTGCAATATTGTCTCTCATTTTCATAAATCCCGCCCAAACTTCTCCCTAATTCCGCCCCTTCCCAAAATTTTCATTTGCGCCGTGCACTAGCATTATTATTGCATGCGTTAACACATGTGTTAACACCATAACGCATTTTGATGAATGACCCTGTAAGATTGGAGAGTTGGAATGTATAGTGCTGAAAGAAAATGTAGATATGATAGGCATCTTGGAGACCTGATGGAAGGAGGATAATCATTGGAGCACTAACATGAGGGTACAAATAAATCAAAATGGTAGGCTAGGTCAAATTGATGGAGGGGTGATGCTATACGTTAAGGATGGCATAGAGTCAAACAGGATATAAGTCTTGCAGGAGACAAAATGCAATGTGAAATCTCTATGAATAAAAATTCCATGTGCGAATGGGAAGAGTATAGCAATGGGGTATGTACCATCTGCTTGGTCAGGATGAAAAGTCAGACAGTGAAATGCAAACAGATATTGGAAAACTAACAATCTAGGCAACACAATAATAATGGGAGATTTCCATCACCCCAATATTGATTGGGTAAATATGTCATTAGGACATGTTAAGGAGGTAATGTTTCTAGATGGCATAAATAACTGCTTTATGGAGCGGGGAATGCTCTAGATCTAATCTTCATTGTAGTGCAGATCTGGTGCGAAAGGTAACTGGAGGGGCTGCTTGATTATAGTAATTTTAATATAAACACATAAGGGAGGACATTAAGAAAAGCTACAGCAGTAGCATTTGACTTTAAAAAAGGGAGACTGATAAAATGAGGAAATTAGAAAAAAAAACTAAAAAGAGAAGTTGCAAAGATTAAAAATTTGCATGTGTTGTGGATGCTGTTTACAAACATGATCTCAGAAGCACAGACCAAATGCATTCCATGCATTAAAAAAGCTAGAAAGAAGACCAAATAACTTTCAGCATTGTTAAATGGTGAGATAAAAGAGGCTATTAAAGTCAAAAGGTGATCCATAAACAACAGACAAGTGAGCCTGATGTTTGTGCTGGGCAAAATGGTAGAAACTATTCTGAAGAACATTTACTGGCCAGCTGGATAGACACAGACTAATGGGGCAGAGCCAGCATGGATTTAGCAGATGGAAATCTTGCCTTTCAAATCTTTTAGATTTTTTTTTTTTTTGAAGGGGTTAACTAGCACATTGATAAGGATGAGTCAGATAATATGTAGTTTTGTATTATTGTGTTCTTTGTATTGTATTTTTATTCTGATATACAAAGCTTTGATTGTTTTTTTGAACCAGAAAGCTTATATACATTTTCATTTAAAATTTGTATCTTGATTTTCAAAAGGCATTTGACCAAGTCCCTCATGAGAGATGCATCAGGAAATTGGAGAGTCATGGGATAGGAGGCAGTGACCTATTGTGTATTAGTAAATGGCTAAAGGATAGGAAACAGAGAGTAGGACTGAATGGTCATTTCTTTCAATGGAAAAAGAGGTAAATAGTGGAGTACCCCAGGGATCTGTCCTTGGACCAGTGCTTTTTTATAAATGATTTGAAAAAGGGAGTGAAGAGTGAGGTAATCAAATTTGTAGATGACTCAAAATTATTGAAAGTTGTTAGATCAAGAACTATTTGTTAATGTGGACTGTAACAAAGTAGAAAAACAGCAAAAAAAAAAAAAAAAAAAAAAAGCAGCATGGTTCCCATCAGGTTAGGGCTGGCACAGAAGCATTGGGATACCAAATGACGCGGTAACCTGCAGTAGTCAAGTGTCCTTGAAGAGCTGGAGAGAGAAGAGAGTAATAGCGAGCCCAACAGTCGGCATATTTCTTGTCCATGGGCTTAGGAGATTTGGGATAATCCATTCGCTTCAGTAATGCCATGTCCATCATATGATGCTGCCAAGCCGTAAGGGACGGCACAGCTAGAGGATCAATCCAGTCAGCAAGTATAGTATGACAGGCTAATAATAAAGCAAGCCTACCAAAGTGATCCTGGGTCCCGGTACATTTCTCAGAAAGCCCCTGCGGTCCAGCCAGCCAAAGTACAACGGACATTTGGAGAGGGAGCTGGATGCATTTAGTGACACAAGCCAGTATCTGGGTCCAGAAAGTTGCTAGGGTCGGGCAAAGAATTAGCCGGTGTAACATGATGCCTTCTACGTTGGAGCATTTAATGCAGAGTGGAGGAAAGGCGGCCCATATGAAAACGTCACACATCGTCACAGACGGTATGATGGAAAATCCGAAAATATAAGTCTCGCAAACCACTGTCTTTCAACCATTTATGGATAGAAGAGAAACAAGAGGCGAGGAAAGGGACAGTGACATCCCCTGCACAAAACTGTGCCCAATAGTTGACCAGAAGATCCAGGTGAGATGTCGGCATCACGCTTTTGATCAGTCTGCTCCAGCCTTTCATGGAGTTGTGGGAGTATGCAAATTCAAACAGAGTTTTTTTAGCAAAAGTGGTTTCTCGTAAGAACTCCTCCAGTCGCCAGCGAAAAGCTTGTAGATAGTGGCAAGCTTGAAGGTAAGCGAAAAAGAACTTGCGTGGTAACTGATAATTTTCAACCATATTCTCATATGATAACACACGAGGAACATCTTCTTCAAAATAGTGGAAGGCATATGTAAGGTCACAGCTGGGCATGGCTACAGGGGGTGTGGGGGGGGAAGCGGCTGTGTATGTTGGTTGAGGTGGTGGTATGGGTGGAATATGTGAGATGTGACTGGTAAGTCTGTTTGCTGGGAGTGTTGATCAGTTGGGGAATTCAGTCTGATTACAGGGGTAGGTGATGTTCTTTAAAAGAGGATATGTATAGCCACTGTGTCAATCATTATTCTGTTGGTATTGTTGTTTTCTGCATATTTCTTCGTGCTTGTGGAAATACATGTCTTCGCAATAAAAATGATTTTGCAAAAAAAAAAAAAGAACTATTTATTTATTTTATTTATTTATTTATTATTTTTGTTATACCGAGTTTCATGATAGGCATCACATCAACCCAGTTTACAAATAACAATGTGTGTAAAGTATAGCGTAACGTAATAAATATTTCCAATACAACTGTGAACTTTAAATACAGAAATTACAAGGAAACCTTGAGAAACTGGGATATTGAGCATCAAAATGACAGATGAAATTTAGTATGGACAAGTGCAAAGTCATGTGTATGAAGGAAAGAATATTCCAAATTATAGGTACATGATGATGGGTTCAGTATTAGGCATCACCATCCAGAAAAAGAATCTTGGAATCCATTGTGGACAATACTTTTAAATCCTTGGCTCAGTGAGCAGCAGGAGCCAAAAAATCAAATAAAATGTTAGATATTATTAGGAAAGGAATGAAAAATAAATCAGAGAATATTAAAATGTGTCTAAATCAATCCATGGTGTGACTGCAGTTTGAGTATAGTGTGTTGTTCTGGATTCCCCATTTTGAAAAAGATATAGTGGAACTAAAAAAGGTACTGAGAACGGCTCCCCTATGAGGTAAAGCTAAATAAGTTAGGGCTCTTCAGCCTGGAGAGGAAACGACTGAGAGGAGATGAGACGTCTATATAAAATTTTGAGTGAGATGAAGCAGATAAATAGGGAATAGTTATTTACGCTTTCCACTAGGATTAGGGGACACTGCATGAAAGTAATAGTGTTACACCCATCGGTCGCAGATGGCTGCGACCTCTCATGCTCGCCTCTTTTTTTTTTTTTTTTTCCCTGCACCGTCAATCCTAGGTAGAATGGCGGCCTCCGCCAGCCAAGGCCGACCTCCCCGGTGTCCCCGGGAAGGCATGAGCGCTGCCGACCGCCATCTTGTTTCCGGAATCACCTAAGATACGCGTGCAAGGGCCTCCTTTGTACACGTCATGGCGGGAACCTCGGGGGCATCCCCTCCGGATGATGTCAACTCGCTGCTGTACTTAAGCTGACCGGCCCGTTGCTTCTACGAGTTAGCAAGGAGTTCCCTCGTTGCTGAATCTGCTCCATTCTTGAACTTCAGTTCCAGATTCTCTCTTGGCGTGTGGACGCTCTGGGTACCCGCTCCTCAGGGGCCCTTCCGTGTTCCTGGCTATCCGCTCCTCGGAGGGCCTTCCTGCCTTGGACTTCTACCTGTCCCGTTTCTCAGGACACTCTCCTGGAACTACCTCTTGTGAGTACATACTACAGACTTCAATGATACCAGCTTACTGAAGCTTCTCTATGGTGTAGCCCGGGCTCCGGGCCACTACCGTCCCCCTCTTCAGTAGAAATTGTTCCTGTATACCCTGTGTTGCAGGGTAGTGCCATTCCAGCTACAAGATCCACTTCCAGTTCCTGCACCTCTGTCTACCTCACTAGCACCATCTTCAGTACAGACATCCTCTGTGTTCCCCGCTCCGCGGGCCACTACCGGATCTGCATTTTTTAGGTAATCTCTAATCATCTACAGGGACTTCCTGGATAACCCTGCGCTGCGGGCCACTACTGGACCTTCAGTGACATCACCCTGGGTATACCCCATTGCTCAGAACTATATTATTTACATCTCCTGCTCTGCGGGCTCTTCCTTCCTTCCTTCATAATAAAGTCTCTGCCTAACAGCTATGTCCTTTGCTGCTGAGACCGCGCCTGCTGTCGGTGAGGCTCACAGGACTCCTTCCTGTGGGTGGGCACACCTCTCACCTCGGCCCAGGGTTCACATCCATACAAAAACATAACAAGTAGCACATTTAAAACAAATCAGAGAGTATTTTTAGACTCATCACATAATTAAACTTGGAACTTATTGCCAGAAGATGTGGTGAAAGCAGTTAGCGCAACTGGGTTTAAAAGGGTTTAGACAAGTTTCTAGAGGAAAAATCCACAAACCATTATTAGCCATATGGACTTGTGAAAGCAATTACATATCCTTATCATAAGCAAGAAGGATTGGATCTGTTCTTTGGGATCCTACTGGGTGCTTGTGACCCGCATGGCCACTGTCAGAGACAGGTGCTGTGCTTGATAGACCTTTGGTCTGACCACCTATGACATTTCTTATGTTTCCTATTGCTCAGAGGTATAAATAACACACAAGAGGAAAACCTTTTCAGTGAAAAGGAGTTATGAGAACAAGACGTCATGATGTATGATTCCCAGAGGGTAGAATAATAAGTAACATTAAAAAAATGTCTTTGTGAAAGTGGTAGTAGATGCATGGAATGTTATTCTAGTGGGGGCAGAAATAATAGAATTCAAGAAAGCTTGGGAAAGCTAGAGATGAACTGAGGTCTATGGCAATGAACTAGGAAGTAAATTGGGCAGATGAGATGGACCTTACGGTCTTTATCAATTATCTTGTTCTCTGTATTTCTCCCGGTGCCTTCCTGCTAAAGGTTGCTTTTTCTCAGTTTCATTTTCGTTTTGTGTTTCAGACAAATGAACAGAACTAAAACCCTTAAAAAGAAAAAAACATTTGAATTCCAGATAGAGCTCTAAAAATTCAGTTTTTTCTTTTGCATTCTAAAATGCTGTGGCTCTGTCTTCATTATACTACACTTCTTGCTTAAAATAACTACTCCTGTCAATATTTTATTTCCCTTTGTTAAATAATTTCTTTTAATTGCGATCAAATTATCCTGCTTGAAACTCTCACTTGAGTTCATGTACCATATATTTTTTGAAACTCAAGATCATCTCACCTTGGTTTTGTTTTTGGGGGGGGGGGGGGGTTTGTTTTTGTTTTTTTACATCTGCCACCATTAAGAAAGCTGACAAGGCAGTCATCAACATTTTGAATTTTGTAATATTTACAGCATGAGTTTAATTTCCTAGCACTGTGAAACACCAGTATCATTATAATAGCATGTGTTTGGAAGTAGTGCTCATTTTTATGTTTTAGTTATTTGTAGGGCTCGTTCTAGGGCATCATACAAAATGAAGGTATTACACAGGCACCATCAAAATGGTCATAAAACTATGAATGGATGGTACCAAAATCTTTTGTACAATTAACTACACAATTTATTTTATAAACATTTAATATATTGCAAAGTATAAATCATACAATACACCCAATCCCATAAAACCAATCCACCCAATATATCCCTGTCCTTACTAGGACCCTCATTTCAATGACATTAGGTCGTCATCTTCAGGGGATACCTTACCATAAAAACAATATACCCCAATAATTTAATATATCATACATATAACAAACAATATTTTGCAAAATGTAATATAAGTCCATACAGTATAAACTGAAAGACAAAAATAGAATATTGGTTTCAAAACTCCTAAATAATTGCACATAAAAATATATTATTAAAAATCGTATTTATATTTACTGTCAAAAAATGCGCTGCTCCTAATACTTCCAAGCGTTTCAAGCCCGATTTTTAAAGCCAATTTAAAATAAACCTGGCAAATTCAATTGTAATTTCAAGTCCAATAGTACCTACAAATAACCAAAAACTTATAACATATCAACAAAACTTAAAGATCATAACCTGACAACCTCGCCAACCCTATTAAAAACTTACCTGTATCATTTAAATGGGAATCTCATTCTATCCGCATCCTTTATTCCATGTATATTCTATATAATTTTAACTTAGCCTACACCCAAAGAAATAGGGCTCATTATTAAATCTACCTAAACAACAAGATTCCTCAAGAAAAACACATGAAAAATACTTACATATTATCGCAACTCAGTCTCCAGGACTGTAAAAATGGCAACCGTGATCCAAAAAATGTCACACATGCACTTCATCAACTATTCTAACCCTTTTAAACTTACCGACTAACACAACCCACAATTATATATTTTGCTATGATTGGGTATAACTGTTACTTATGTAAATACCATTATGTACCTCTTAAAGATTAACACCTCAAAAAAGGAAAATACAAAGGAGTGAAATATTCCCATTGATATATCCACCAATTTGTATATATATATGAGGCAGAACTTCTTACTAAAATATATCTATAGGAAATTACTCCATTCATTATCAATGTTTAAGCCAACCGGCTCCATAGTATCCCATTCATATATAAATCTTTGCTCTTTGCGTATTAATAATTTAGAAATATCACCATCTCTCATGAGGGTAATCTGTGCAATCACAAAAAATCTTAAATCCTCAATGTGGTGTGACATCATCTGCCAATGTTTAACCAAAGGGGCCCCTTCTTTTTCAGTACAAATGCAAGAAAAATGTTCTAAAATTCGATTTCTAATCCCCCGTATCGTCTGCACAATATATATACTATTTCACATGTACAGATGATCACATATACAACCTGTACTGACTGGCAATCAAGCTTAGCTGGAATATAATACATATGTTGTTGGGCTTTAACATAAAATTCATTTGTCACAAACACAATCTCTAGGTAAGTGAAGTAACTGCACAGGAACAGGAATCGGGGAAACCAGCGCTGGGAAGTGCTTTATGCGACCAGCCGTGTCTTCAGTGTCGATGGCCAGTCTGCACTTAATATCCTGTCGTTTGTTTACAACCTTCATATAGGCTGGGCATGTCACTCTGGTCCTAGCATTCTGCCTTTCTCGTGTTACAAACTCTTCGCGCCACTGTCTCTGGTCATCCCCTCTTATTGGTTGTGACACGCAATGGGGTCTTCTTTTCCGGTATTCTCTGGCATCACCATCTTTAACCCCTCCGGTACAATTATTAACAGTTTACTCTTTTTCCCAACTATGTATATGATCATAGAAGTATGAAAACATGTTTTCACTTTCCTGTCCCCTTTGTTTACAGCATTAGAAAGTATTTTAAAAAGCGATGCAATGCCTGCATTGCATTGCATGCTGTTTCCCTCCATGCGGTTCACAGAGCATTTCAAAGCAGCAGGAGATCAGCTCTAATTATTGTAAACAAGCTCACAGCTGCTTAAGACATACATTGCTTTGCATTAAGCATGTCACAGATCTTACTCAGGAAGATCTCACACTTTTCCAGACTTTGCATTAACCCTTTTTGTTCCTCTGTGGTCAAGTTTGTTTTAAATATAGCCCCATCCCTGCATCAAGCAATTTAACTCTTTAGGCACAATTGGGTGAATTTTAAATCGGCCACTCGTGTAAAAAAAATGGGTTACGTGTGTGGCTGAGCCTTGCTTGTGCCGCGCACATTTTCAAAGGGGCTCAGCCACACGTGTAACCCCTGTTTCGTACCGAAGTGCTGGGCCCAGAGAAAGGGGCGGCCCAGGGGGAAGGGCGAGGCTGGAGGCGGCCGGTACAGCGGCCATTTGCTGCTGTGCTGGGGAAGTGCGCATCGGCAGTTGACCGGCGCACACAAGTTGCTTCTGCTCCAACGGAGCAGTAAGCAATGAAACAAAAAATAGGAAAGGTAGGAGAAAGGGTTTAGGGGGTGGAGAGGAGAGGGGAAGAGGGAAGAGAGTTAGGGTAGGGGGATAGGGAAGTTCCCTCCCAGTCTGCTCCTTAATTGGAGTGGACTGGGAGGGATCTGGGAAAAGAGACCATTGTATCGCTGCATGTAAATTAAAAATGTACCCTGCCCCCGCACATGGGAGTCACGGGCCGTGCACATGTGTGCGTCCCTCGTATTTTATAACATGCGCACGCACATGGACGCGCGCATGTATGTTTAAAAATCTACCGCTATGTCTTTTTCTCTATGAGCTCTGTGTACTCCACAGTTGGCCACTGTTGGATACAAGATACTGGGCTTTGATGGACCTTGGTCTGACCCAGTATGGCATATCTTATGTTAAATCAACTGCATAATCACTTTTCTAATTTTAGTGGAGTTCACCAATCAGGCTAGCAATTTTCCTGATTTGCTCCCCCATTGATATAATCTTAATTCATAAAATAACAAAGATTGTTGCACTTTAATAGTCAACACATCAAAAACTCTTTTTTTTTTTTTTTTTTTAAAGCTGTCTTTGGAGACCTGAGACATAATACATATGTGAATTTGTTTAGTCAGCTCCCATGCTTTCTTATCTTTTCTTTCTGCTTGCTTGTTTGATATGCTATGATATACCTCCTTAACACCACTTCTGCAGCATTCCAGAAGGTAACTTGATCACATCAGGTGTAGAGTTAAGTTCAGAGTATTCTCTCCATTTGTCGTGCAAATAAGCTACAAAAATTTTGTCCTCAAATAACCATGGTGACATTTTTCAATGAAACACTCCCCTTCCAGCCACCCCCAGTTCAACATAGTAACAGCCACAGTATGATGTGAGAAAGGAACATCACTAATAACACAAGAGGAGAGTTTGTCAAAAAGATATTCTGCAATGAAGATATAATCAATTTGGGTATAAACCTGATGCACGTGAGAGAAATGTGTAAATTGTTGATCCACAATGTGAAGGGAACGCCACGCATTAATAAGTTTGAGCTCCAGACACAATGCAAATATCAGACTGATGCATTTTTAGAATTTTTACAGGCTTGCATTCTATCAGAGGATCATCTGAAATATTGAAATCACCTCCCATAATAATTGAATAATTCTCCAAAGAAGATATTTTGTCCTAAATAGTATTAAAAAAACTCATATGAGTAGGAATTGGGGACATAAATATTAACAAGCATCACCTTAACACCTTATAAGGTGCCAAAACCTATAACATACCTCCCATTCAGATCCATTAAAACTCATTCTGTATCAAACCTGCACCCTGTTATTAATCGAGATAGCACCCCCCATGCCTAGAATTGAAAGAAGAATAACGATGTCACACCCATTCCCTTTCCAGTTTCTGATGTTCTTGGTCTCTTAGATGCGTTTCCTGTAAAAAAAAAAAAAAAAAAAAAAAAAAAAAACCAACCCTATTTTGCATGTAATCTGTAAGCATTTTTTTCCATTTTTAGTTCAGAAATGTTTTGTTTGCAAGCAATAAGTTACGAACAAATCCCTTTATAATATAGTTTCTTATGCACTCCAAAGGCAACAGAACATATACAAAAACAAAACTTTCTTTTTCTTTTTATTCCCCCCCCCCGCCACTGAATATTCCTCTTCGTACCTTTCCCTATGTCCCCAATATCCCCCCACCAATGTCCCGCATATCCCAACTCCCACTCCTTTTTTTTTTTTTTTTTCCTTTTAAGAACATAAGAATATAAGAAATTGCCATGCTGGTTCAGACCAAGAGTCCATCAAGCCCAGCATCCTGTTTCCAACAGAGGCCAATCCAGGCCACAAGAACCTGGCAATTACCCAAACACTAAGAAGAACCCATGCTACTGATGCAATTAATAGCAGTGGCTATTCCCTAAGTAAACTTGATTAATAGCAGTTAATGGACTTCTCCTCCAAGAACTTATATAAACCTTTTTTGAACCCAGCTACACTAACTGCACTAACCACATCATCTGGCAACAAATTCCAGAGCTTTATTGTGCGTTGAGTGAAAAAGAATTTTCTCTGATTAGTCTTAAATGTGCTACTTGCTAACTTCATGGAATGCCCCCTAGTCCTTTTATTATTCAAAAGTGTATATAAAGTAATAGTGGTCATGAGACATCAGTTAACATTGATATCTCACATAGATTAAAGCATAAATTTTAGTGAGACGGAATCCCCAGCTCAGATCCTCCCCTCCCCCCAAGACTCATCAACAATCTGAACCGCTATCATTCCTGGTGATGCGGACATCCTTAACCATACCCCCAGTCATACAGTTCACACATACATTTGTTCCCATTCCCACAAAACAAACTATTCAAACTAGAAACTCAAGTCCCAGGTTCACCAGCGCAAGGCTCAGCACACTTCTTCAAGAGCTGTCGTCTTCCCATGTGCCACCGAAAAATAAAACCTCGATTAGGCCCCCAGGGCTCCAGGAATCAGCAAAAAAAAAAAAAAAAAAAACCCCGAATTTTATTAAGCCAACTTGCAAGAAACACGTGTAGCATGGCTTCAAGCAGGGGAAAATCTTCTGCCAGCTATTGCTGACTATGCTGCACTCCTAATCTTTTCCACAAAATGAAGTGATGGGTAAAAACAACTTGCCATGTCTGAAAGGATTAAAAATAAAAAGTCACATTACATTCATGGTTTTAAAATTGAGGAATACCCTCATACCAGGGCTAGTGCACACTTCCGCCTACCGGCGTCTTTTACTTTTATGTACTACTGCCCATTTGGCTGCCCAATTTTAATTGCAATCATAGGGTAACCTCTATTTTGTTTTAAACCATGATATACTGCCACACGTTTTTTAGCAGTTTAATTCATTCCTCATATTTTTCTTTTCATTTCTCATTATTTTCTTTTGGATTTTTAAAAAGAATTTTTTTGAATATATTTTTTTCTTTTTATATATTTTTTTATAACGTATTTGCTTTTTAACAACACTTCAAGTCCAGGAAACTCTTTTACTCTCTTTCGTTTTTCATTTCATTTCAAATTGAAAAGTGCTAAAAGACATTTATCTAGCACTTATCTTATTCGTGAGAGTCGGAGTTCCGGTATTCTGCCTGCTCATAAGAGCCGAGGTATCAAATGCTCCACAAGAAAGCCCGACACCGCTGGTGTTTCGAAGTTACTTCTTCGTCAGGGGCTTAAACACTAAATGAAGAATAAAGAAGGATAAAGCAAACAGTTATTACACGTTATTTCTTGAAATGCCAATCCCTTCATTCGGGATCTTAAACTTACGGCGTTTCCTGAATGAAATTCATGTGGCAAACGTTGATCTGCCATTTTGACGCTGGCTTTTAAAGACGTGTTTGAATACTTATAGCAACCAATCATAAAGCTCGTTCCTCAAAAACAGAATATGGCGGCCATCTTAAAGGCCCTTTAACTCAGCATTTGGCAACATTTAAATATTAATGCTCATTTTAAGAAAATGTGTGTGAAAATAGTGAACTGAAGATCAGAGACATTGTTGCCAGTTTTTTCTAATTTTGAATGTCTGAAAGGATAGCAGCAAGCACATCCAAGTGATGCTCCATTCTGAAAACGGTCAAGGAGGTATGCAAAAACGCAGCCCCCTAACCAAACACTGTACCCAGCAGCTGCTATAGGGGGCACAGTCTTTTCAAAAGTAGCTCCAACAGCGCTATTGCAAGAGATCAACAAACTGCTTTGCCTCATCTTTATTATGAAACACTCGGGTCTCTCAGTTGTGGAAGACCTTAAATTGTACAGGATATTGAAGCAAGAATTTCACCCCTTTGTTAAACGGAAGTGAACAATAAGGCATCATCTCTCTCCCGGGTACCACAACTTTCGCTGAGAAGTTGGGGAATAGTAGCAACTTATTGTTTTCATAAAGCAACTCCTTCTGTTTGTGAAATGCATCAAGAATGCTCATTTTGTTAGTAAAATTCAGGTACTTGGCTAACACTTTGATGCGGCTTACTCATAGTATTAGGACTAGGCCTGATAAGGTGTGCTCTTTCTACTAAAATCTGTTGCTCTGTACCTGCCACTCTGAGGGCTTCTGGCAACCACGTTTCACACCAGTGCACCAAAGCTGCTCCCTGAATCGATTCCAGGCCGGCTAAAATACACACATTGGGGTAGATTTTCAAAACTTTATGCGCGTAAATCCCGGGCCGCACGCTGGGCCAATTTTCAAAGGCCTGGCCACTCACAGGGTGCCGGCCACCTATGAGTGGCCATTTAAAGCAGGCACAAAAGGTAATATAAGGATTTGGGGGGGGGGGGGGGATTAGGATAGGGCTAGGGGGCGGGAAGGTTAGGGGAAGGGATAGGAAGGTTAATATAGGGGGTAGGGAAGTTCCCTCCCAGGCCACTCCTAAATTGGAGCGGACTGGGAGAGAACTGCGGAAGGCCGTGGGCATCGGCGCACGCAGGTTGCACAAATGTGCACCCCCTTGCGCACGCCGACCCCCGATTTTATAACATAAAATCGCTCGTCCATGTGTGTGTGCATTCTTTTAAAATCTACCCCATTATTTCTTCTACTTCGGCTTTCTAAGATGTCCATTTTCTTTTCCAATTCACAAATTACTTTTTTTTTAAGCTGTGCCTCCTCCACATCAACATTATCTAGCCTCTCCTCATGGTGAGTGATCTTAGAGTCAAAGGTTGATATAGTGAGCTATTTTCAAATTTATCATGCAGCTCATCAATGAGGATTGCAGCTTCTGAAGCTGGTCTTTCAATGCAGAAGCTACTGCAGTTGTTAACTCTTGGATGAGTATCTCAGACACCACTTCGGACTGAAACGATTTTTCCAGTGCTATCTTCTCCTCCTGTGGGGCCGATGTCCCCCACTCCCCTCCCCCCCCCAGCTGTTTTCTTTTGCTTGCTTGTGATTTACAATTTTTTTTTATCACCGGAAGTCACTTTTGAAAGCATTTTTGAAATAATGAGTTAGTGGTGTACAGTACCTTTCATCCAAATGGGATTCCAAAGTGCTTTACAGTACATTGCCCAGGGAGCCAGTCCAATTACACATTTCTGGCACCTGGGCTGCTGCCTGAGTGCTTCCAAAGACATGATGAGAAATGGAATTTCATTTTATTATATTGCCTTTAGCTGTTCTACATTTTCAAATGCACTACAAAAGTCACATTTCTGGAAATTCATGAAACTAAAATTTAGGCCAGGTGTGCTCTGGGTATTAAGATAATTTGACTGCAGTTAAGAAGAGCTCCTACCACCCAAGTTGACACCCTCTACCACTAACCCTTGGTGTCCTTGAACAAGCTACTTTATTTGCTGGTGATTCCGTTTATTCAGTCACAACAGAGAAGGGAGAACATGACTGTTGTTCATCCTTAAAACTACCGTAATTGAAGCTCAAGTCCTTCTCTCTGATAGGGTTCATTATGACTAATTTTTATCATCATGCGGGATTATAGTTTGCTGAAACTTTTTTTATACACTTAAATGTTCTCTTTAAGACTGTGTTCAGGTCAATAGAACATTAACAGCATCGGGGGAATCCCTATATTACATGGAACAAGAAATTGTTTTATTCTCAGATATTTGTTTAAAGATTTGTATTTGAAAATGTTTCTAGTTTACTGTAAGGCCTCTAAAATCAGAGGTTTAACTCTTAATAGAAGGA
Source organism: Rhinatrema bivittatum (assembly GCF_901001135.1). Lineage (NCBI taxonomy): Eukaryota > Metazoa > Chordata > Amphibia > Gymnophiona > Rhinatrematidae > Rhinatrema > Rhinatrema bivittatum. The sequence goes on from NC_042619.1 coordinate 222,749,724, forward strand.
GTTCTTTAGGTCAAATTGTAAAATTAGCTGGATAATTATGCATCATCCAATGGATTTTTCAGTTACTGTTCACATTATCCACCTTCTCAGTTTGGGCCAGATATACTACTGTTTTTCCCCTATAGATGCACAATGGGAAAAACTCTTTAGTACACCTGGCTCTTTTTCAGGAACATACATATAATAAATGGTATATTGTATATCTTATGACTTCTCATTAGTGCTTTTTTTTTTCTTGAGGGGGACTTTCATCTCTCTCTCTCTTGCTGTTCCAATCCATTAAATTGTGAACTTTTATTGCCACACCCAGTGGTTGCTCTAAAAATTAGGTTGTTTTTTTTTGGTTTTACGTTACCCTTTCATTCAGAGACCACTCACATTTACTTTCCCTTCATGCTTCTCCCAGACATATGGATCTGAGATGATGGCATTTTTCTTCAATATTGAAAAGTTAGACCCAAGACAGCATTTGTACTCCCTTTAAATCTGATCTATTAATAAACTAGTAGGAGACTTTTTCAGATGTCACAACTTCTCCAGTGATAAAATTCCCAGGCATTCCCTGGCAAACTGTTGACCATGGCTTGAAGGTACTCTCTTAGTTACTGATAGCGATTAAGGTCACATAGCAGTCACACCATTATTGGCCATAGTCACTGGGAACAGCTGTTCTCTTTCTGTAAGGATTAAGTTACAACCTAGGGCTCCCACCTGGCATGGAAGTATAATGGAATGACTGGAATGGAATAGCAAACCAGCCAACTATCCAGTCCTCCAAGAAAGAAGCTGTATTTTTGCTTTCAGTCCAGCAATAGGGCTGTCATTGTCAGGATAACATATTCAAGAGTTTGTATACACCGAACTCAGTGAAAAGAAAAGCCTGCTGAAACTTCCAGAGATGGTATCGCCATCCAAAATTCTGCCAGTTTAACGCTGCTTACTACTCTCAAGTGATATTTGTGCTGCGGTATACATATTGGAGCACATACTTTTTGTCATCCGTACTGGTCAGAAATGTATTATGGCTTGGCTTTGTGTAAGGAGATCCTCAGAAAGGACCCCAAATTATGGTGCCCTCTTTTTCCTTTTGGTGGCCATACAAGAGGCTCTGGATGGAGGAGACCCAGGGAATTTCATGGTTGCTTTGTTTGGAAAAATACTAAATACTAAAAGACCACTGGAGGCATTTTATATAGTGAGCATTGTATTTAATGGATTATGTGTTTGTAGAAAAATGTGTGTGTTCCTTTAAAAAGTGGAAGCTGTAAAAATGAGAACTTTGGGTAGGTTTTGGTCCTTTGGTTCCTTCCCTTATCAAAGAAGGGTAGGTAGTATTTATTTATTTATTTGAAGAGTTTTATATTACCGTTATTCGGTAAAGCCATCATAACGGTTTACATAGTGAACAAATATATCGAAGGAAATTTTGAAAATATTATAACATAGTGAACATTACAGTAAAACATAGTATAACAATTCTAGGAAGTAATGTAAGGTTGGAAGAGGAGGGAAATGTGTTAGATAGTATATTATAGTTATTAGTTCATTTGAGAGTTGGTATGAGCAGATGACTGGGGGTCCGTGAAGAATTTGCGAAACAGTAAAGTTTTTAGGTCTTTTTTGAAGGTTTTTATGTTGTGTTGAGTTCTCAGGTCTTCAGGTAGAGTGTTCCAAAGATTGGGGGAGGCGATAGAGAAGGTTCTCTCTCTTGTTGATGTTAGATGAGCATCTTTGATGGTGGGGATTAATAAGTAGTTTGAGTTATTGGATCGTAGATTTCTTGAGGAGTTTTGAAGAGTTATGTTAAGGGTGTTTAGGCCTTGATGATCGTTGTTAAGAATTTTGTGGATGATGGTCATGGATTTGTATGCAATTCGTGCAGTAATAAGGAGCCAGTGAAGTGAGGATAAAATGGGCGTAATATGGTGGTTTCTTTTTGTTCCAGTTAGGACTCTAGCAGCGGAGTTCTGAAGTATTTGTAGTGGTTTGAGGGAAGAGAAGGGTATTCCCATTAGTAGGGAGTTACAATAGTCGAAGGTGGAGAAGGTAAGAAGCTGAAGGACGGTTCTGAAATCAGTGTTGAGAAATGGTTTAAGATGTCTTAGGGTAAGGAGTCTGTGGTATCCTTCTTTGGTTTTATTTGAGATGTGGTTCGTAAACGATAGTAGGAGTGGAGGAGTAGCCTAGTGGTTATGGCAGTGGGCTACAAACCAGGGAAGCCGGGGTTCAAATTTACTTGTGACCTTGGGCAAATCACTTTACCCTCCATTGCCTCGGGTACAAACTTGCCAGGTCATTCATCAAGCCGCAATGTGCCGGTATCGCATCCGTTAGGGCCTTATTGCACGCGATGCTGGCCGCATCATGGCGGTACAATGCAAATTAGGGGAAGGGGAGGAGTGTGGGCGGGGTTTGGGCTGAGTTGTGTCCTGGCAGCACCATGGGAAATAACTACACCTTTTCCCATGGCGCTATGGGTGTGAAACTGTGCGGCCCGGCTGCAACTGTTGCGGGTGAAAATGCATCGCCACAATGCAGCTGGCTGCACAATTTTTCCACGCAGCTCAACGTTCTGCTATAAATATAGCAGAATGATAAATCTAGGCCTTTAATTTTAAGCCCTCTGAGAATATGGAAATACCAATAGTACATGAATATGATCTGCTTTGAAGTGCCAAAAAGCAGAATATAAATCAAATAAATAAATAGGAACCTCCTGCTTAATTATTTTATTTATTTAAAATCTTTTCTATACGGTTTACAAAAAGGCACATAAAGTAATAGTACTTGTTTAAAAATAGATAACACATTATAGACGTGCCAACAGTGAGCGGTAACAGGGTCCTTTTAATATAAAACTATTTGTTGAATTTTGTTTGTATGTAGGTTGAAAAGTCTCTTTAGCAGTTCATATATAAGGTTAATATTCTAAGGTGTCTTTTATGGTGGTGAAGAAAAAATAAAAAAATAAAAACTATCTGCTGGTGCTGAGTTACGAGCTTATTTGCTTTCTCCATTCTCTTCATAAAAAGCCTGTTTAAAAAGCCAAGTTTTTAGACTTAATTTGAAAAGTTTGAAATTTCTCTGTAGTTGAAGCATAGGTTCAGAGTTCATGGAGGGGAGTTGATGGTTATCCTCCTTGTCCAGTTATTAAACCGCTTAGACGGTCATCCCCTGACTATTTTGTGATATATAAAAAACTTTTAAATAAAATAAAAGAAGATTATTGTTATTCCAGTGTACATAGTTCTGAAGATATTTAGGTGGACTCTCCCTGTATCATCCCATGGCAAAGAAATAAGCCAGCATACTACTCTTCCATAAAGAGAAAATTATTATTCAGATTCCCAAGTAATCCAATATTTTGGTCCAGCAAAAGGGCTGTCATTATCAGGGTAACATTTATACACAACATGACAGCTTATATACACTGAACCCTGAGGGAAAAAACTCACAGAAAGACCCATAGATGATTTCACTACCCGAAGTCAGGCAATCTGACTCAGCAGTCGGAGTGAAAAAAGGAAAAGATCAAAATATACAACCTCCCCCCAAACAAACACAAAACATAAACATAGTTAACACACACAAAATAATTCAAATATAGACTATAAGAAAAGACAGGTGCAAAAGGTACATATTTTTTCTATTGTTTTGTTCTCATTGAATTGATACTGGCATCAGATTTCTTTTTACATTTCATGGTAGCATAACGGGCCACTTGACGCCTGCACAATATCTTTGGTAGTGTTATTACAAGTGCATCAGCTTTTTCCTTGCTAATACAGAAATTGGAATGTTTCCATCATGGATTTTGTGCATTGTATATTTTATGGCCATACTGTGGCCTTGTTCACACTATGCAGATATAGATCTTGTACAGCTTTGCTTGGGTTAGACAGCAAGTGAGCTGAAGTTGTTACATAACCCTTAAAGTTATGAAAAGTGACTTGCAGTTTCTATGTAGGTGCTGAACTCTTGGCAAATGATTTCACTGTCATGGAAGCATTTTTTTTCATGCAGCAAATAGAAGATTATAACTCAGTCTAATTAAGAGCAGTAGTGCAGTTTGCCAGCTAGTTTAAAACAGGGGGGAAAGTTATTTGTGCTGAAGATCTTTGCAATTTCTGACTCCACATGTGGGATGAAGATGACAAACAACATGAGCAATACATTTCCAGATCTTGGTGGAGCAAGAGAAAGAGGTGAGTGGGAGGGGGCACTCTTTGAAATACTGTTGAGCATAGTACTTAAATAATCTTGTTACATCAAACACGTAAAATGGCAGCTAATAATCATTAATGCTTGTTTTGGTGTAAAAGAACTCCAGCTCTTTCGTGTTACTTTTTATCAATTATTTGATTTGCAGTGCTTGTAATTTGGGAATATGGAAAGAAAGCAAATGTCTAGATGGAAGGTGGGAATGATAGAAATAAATGTGGGAGTGTACACTGGGGTTTTTTAAATTATTGATTTATATGCTAGATTTAAAGACTGTGTTTTTCATGCAGACCCATATTTGTGATAACTGAACTCATAGGGGTAGATCTTTAAAAAAGTACGCTGGATTTTATAAGATACGCGTGTATCTTATAAAATCCGGGTCGGCGCGCACAAGGGGGTGCACATTTGTGCAACCTGTGCGCGCCGAGCCCAGAAGTGCTGCCTGTTCCCTCCAAGGCTGCTCCGATTTCGGAGCGGCCTCGGAGGGAACTTTCCTTTGCCCCCCCCCCCCCCCCCCCGGCCCTTTCTAAACCCCCCCACCTACCTTTGCGCGCACCGGCCGGCAGCCCCGCTCGTGTTCCGGTCTCAGGAGCTGGTCCGGAGGCCTTGACCACGCCCCCGGGCCAGCGCCACGCCCCCTCCCGCCGTTTTTCGAAAGCCCCGGGACTTGCGCGCGCCGTCGGCCTATGCAAAATAGGCGCGCGAGGGCCCTGCGCACGTAAATCCGGAAGGATTTACGCGCGCAGGGCTTTTAAAATCCGCCCCATATAGTTTAGTGCTGCAGTGTATGAGAAATCAAAGACTGAATGGTCCATATCTTATCTAATAGTTCTTTTAAGAGACATGATTGTACAGTACATTCTACTTAAATCAGAGAGGAACAGGTGCACGGTTCCAGAAGACATCAAAGGGTAGCATGAATATTAAGTACCGTATTTTCCAGTGCATAAGTCACACCCCCTATAAATTGCCATTTTGATGGAAAAAAGGTGGTAGATAAGTCGTACCTTTGTATAAGTCGCACCTGTTTGTACAGCGAAATTAACATCACAGGCTGAGAGAGAGAGATTGTGACAGTATATAAATTGCACGGGTGTATAAGTTGCAGTCACTGAAATTGCTGAACCCCCCACCACGATTTATACACTGGAAAATACGGTACTTGTATTTATTATTCTCTTATGACCATCCTGGTCAGTTCAGAAAAGTATAACCTCAACCCCTGACCCTGCTTCAGGAAGAAATTATATCCAAAAATACCTGCTGTACAATGAAAAACATTACTTAGCTTTTGCAGCTCTTTCATATTATACCTATATTGGGAAACCATACCCATCCCAGGGAGCTCTTTCATGTCTTGTCTACACAGTAACTGTGTTGTCTATCTTGAGGTCTTCAATTTTGGTATTTTTGGTGTTGTAAAAATTATTTCTTGATTAAAAGTACCTTGTTCAGGTTTGTGAATTGTTAACTGGGTATCAGCTTTTATGTCACAAAAGCAAATGAAAAAATAGACTTAAAATAGATGCTTGCTTTTATATTTTACGTTTCTACCACTTTTATATAAATTAAAGTCTTTATTATTTCTTTGGTCTCGGGAAAAGCATTGAAGGATATATTAGAGATACAGTATATTCATTGATACTCAGTAGTTAAAATAAACCCCATGAATTGTATATAATGGAAAATTAAGTGGTATTACATTTTAGATTAAAGAATCTAAATTTTAACAAGTGGGGCATATAGTGCATCAAGATATTTACAATTCATATAATTGTGTGTGATTGGAAAATAACATATAAAAATATTGGAAAATCATTATAAATGCTTTATTCTAGTTTCATATTTTTTTGGGTTCTTTTTTTATCACAACTTAGATTCCATTGTTTATGCTGTGACTTCAATTATTAGTCAGCAAATCAGAAATACATATGATGAGCTGTAGATTGCTTTTGCAGATATTAAATCTTTATCTTGTACTCTGGAACAAAACCAGAGCATTAACACACACTGCTTATATAAAAAGGATCATCCTTAAATATTTTGGGGTAGATTTTAAGAAAGTGCGCCTTCGCTTACTTTTGTTGGCGCACCAGGCGCAAACAAAAGTACGCGTGATTTTAGTAGATACGCGCGTATCAGCTAAAATCCAGGATCGGCGCGCGCAAGGCTGCCGATGTCGTATAGCTGGCGCGCGCCGAGCCGCGCAGCCTGCCGCCGTTCCCTCCCCTCACCTTCCCCTCCCTTCCTCTATCTAACCCACCCCCCCGGCCCTATCTAGACCCCCCCCCTACCTTTGTCGGGGGATTTACGCCTCCCGGAGGGAGAAGTAAATCCCCGCGCGCCAGCGGGCCGCTAGCGCGCCGAGACGCGACCTGGGGGCGGTTCCGGAGGGCGTGGCCACGCCCCCGGACCGCCCCGGGCCGAAACCACGCCCCCGAAACGCCGCGTCCTGCCCCCAAAACGCCGCGCCGATCCGACACGCCCCCCTCGAAAAACCCCGGGACTTACGCGAGTCCCGGGGCTCTTCGCGCACCGGTAGGCCTATGGAACATAGGCGCACCGGCGCGCAAGGCCCTGCTCGCATAAATCCGGGCGGATTTACGCGAGCAGGGCTTTTAAAATCCGCCCCTTTGGGGTTTTTTTCATCAAAACTATATAATTTATGTTCTGTCTGTATAGCTGTATCTTTTGTTAATAAGAACAACAAGGAAAGAAAAACAAGTGTTATCTTGTTAGAATTATTTGCTGGAACAAAACGCATATTGAATAGATGGAGAAAGAAAAGGGGAGAAGTCAAGGAATTTTTATGGTCTCCCTTAATTGATTTTTGAGTCATATGATGGCAATCAGAGTTGTTCCAGGATATGGTATGTGCTTTTCTAAGCTTCTGACAATCTGTGAGTTGTCCTGTGGATTTAGCCTAAAGGAAAGAAGCAATGTTTCACTTACAATGAAATTATAGGGTTGAAATTTAAGTGCTGATAACAAATCTGAAATCCTTAAAATAAGCCAGTCCAAAAAGTATTAAGTGTGATACTTATGCAAAATCAGTGATGTATTAAAAGCCACATACTATGTATGTGTGCAATTTGCAGCATATACATGCATGTTTTTGATTTGTGTTGTACATTTATCAAAAGTTGGTGCCACAATGCCATCGACTTAAATACTGTGGCAGCCTGATTATGGATTGTTAACTTCCTCATCTACCTGGTAAAGCAACGGGGTGCTGTTGATTGGCATATTAGTTACCCATGCACATGACACATATCGCTCCAGGGGGACGAAGAGAGGTATAGTGTCTGAGCAGGAATGTACCTAGAAGAGGCTGGGTATCCAGGAGCAAATGTTTCTCTGCCCCGAAGGAGAATGGGACCGGAGCAGGGACCAGGAGAGTAGCCGAGGACTAGGACTGGAGTAGGGTTTGGGAAAATAGCTGAGGACCAGGTCAGGACTAAGAACCAGGAGAGTAGCCGAGGACCAGGACTGGAGCAAGAACCAGGAAACATAGAACAAGGCCAGGCACCAGAAAATGGCAGAGCAAACTCTGTATGAGCTGTTGGACCAGTAAAGGTATGTCAGGCTGGAGAGCCTTATATTCAACCCTCTATTTGGGACAAGCCTAATGCTGGTCCAGTAGAGAGCCTCCAGAGGTGGGTCTCACTAACTTTGCTTTGCTTAGTATTTTCTGCAGGGTTCTTGGTGAAGTAGAGTCCCTCTGGCTCCATTGCACCTGGTTTTGAATACCCAGGGCCAAAGGTTTAATCCCTGCTGCCCTGTCAGCCTGTTTCTACTTAGGAAAATTAGATATCTCTTATTTGTGTTTTGAAATCTACCAGAAAAGTTAAACATTTATTTAAATCTTTTATTAACCACTTCCCCATCTCATAAGTCACCCAAGGTAGTCTTGGGAAAGGCACCGCTTATCCCCGGGAGTGAGCAACAAGGAATGGACCTTCTCTTTGTGATCTTCCAGATATTTCTTAATGACCCAAATTGTTAGAGACAGGATTCTGGGCTCAGTTTACCTTTGGTCTGACTCAACACGGCACATTTTATGTTGTATGTTCTCACTGACATCTACTGAGACAATACAACTAGGTATCTGCTATTGTTTATATTATGAAATCTATTGACATCTACTGATCCAATAAAATTTTTTCTTCTAGTGAAGTAGGTTGACATTTTAAAAGACCTTTAATAGAAATGAGTAGAAACACCACATTTTTATTTCATTTAATTTTTCATGTACAGTATAATGCACTTTATTCCAAAGAACCCAAAGCATTTCACAACCCCTGCCAATCAGGCTTCATGCCTCACTAACTGAAACTATACTACTAAGCCTAGTGGATGAACTCAGACTCTACCTTGATAAGGGAAACTCAACCTTATTTGTTTGTTTATTATTTGGATGTATTACTTACCTTTCTGAATATGACAGTCACTCAGAACAGGGTACAAATGTTAAAATAGCATCCTATTGGACCTCTCGGCAGCCTTTGATATAGTAGATCACAGTCTCCTCAACAAACTGTGATAGTTAGCTAGTTCTGTACTTGCTTGTTCACAGCTTTCCTCTAGGACCGCATCCAAGAGGTCCTAGAGGTCCCAGGGCTCCATCCTATCATTCAACATATACCTCATTTCTCTATGTGAACTCAACAGATGTTGCAACATCACCCATTATTCATATGCTGATGACCGCCAACTACTAATTCCCATGGATCCAAATCAGGATCTAACCATTACTCATTTCAATAGATTCTTGGAGAAAATTAACAGTTTGCTACACCAAAATAAACTAAGCCTCAAGTCTCAAAAGACAGAGATGCTTTCGATTTGGAAAAAAGATCCTGTTCAGCCTCTCCCGAATGTAATCCTTTGTGGAACAACCTTTGCTCTCAGTTCACAAGTCTGGCTTCATACTTTATTCCCAACTCAGCACCAGAGCACAGGTACATACGATTACTAAAAGAGTTTTCTTCTAATTCTGCCACATTTCACTATTGCTGGATAACACTGCCTTGATAACTGCTATTCTCACCATGTCATCTCTCACCTGGACTACTACAACACACTATATGATGGAATCCCCAATAACTTAAACTGCTGCCTGTAGCTTACAAAGAATTCTGCAACCATAAGTTTGACCACATTATCTGAGAAAAGGTCTTGAAAAGCCTGCAATGCCTATCGAGGCATTATCATACCAAATTCAAGATTCTGGCACTGACCTACAAGTCTCAAAGATCTGACTCCATCCTACCTCAGCAATGCTGCTATTCGCGGTTATATTTGCTGGTTTGTGAGACAAGCCGCGAGCCAGTTTGCTCATCCCAGTGCCAAAGGACGGCAGGATGCCATCATGCAGCCAGATGCCACCGCTCCTGCAGCCTCCTGACAGAGAGCCATCCTCTCCCTGTTGCTCCCTAGGCACACACTGTCACTTAAAGGACCCACAGTGGGAAACCAGCTGTCCGGCGCTTCCTGATGACATCACATGGCTGGGTATTTAAACCTCTGCTGTGCAACACCAAGGCGCTCAGCAATGGGTCAACTATCTCTTGGTAGTTTTATTTATTTATTTATTTGCAATTTTTGTATACCGACATTCGTTCGGGGAACATCACATCGGTTTCCATACAATACAAGGTAGCCAACTGGGCTTTACAATGAACTGATAGGCGAACTGGGTATCAGGGAAGGTGGGGGGAAGAAAAACAAGGGTAAACTGTACAAATTAACAAGCGATATAGTATGGATGGATATATACAGAGAGGGCATTATATACAAGAGAATTATTTATATAAAGCATCTGGGGGGGGGCGTTATGAAGAAGGGGGAGCGGTTGCTTAATTGGAGGGCGAAGGGAGGGGAGGGGAAGAGGGTGTGTAGTTGTATTGCTGCTTCGGTCTGTTTCTCTAACCTCGTCCAGTCTTCCGTGTCTTCAGCCTTTCTTTGCCCTCATCTTCAGCCTCATCCAGTCTTACATGTTTTCAGCCTTGCCTTGCCTCTCTTGGACTGTCTCCTGGTACTGACCATAGCCTGTGACCTGACCATCCTTGTCTGCTGCCTACCTCGACCTCAGTCTAGCTATGGAACCTCTCTTAGTCTTCACCAGATACACTCACCTAAGACCTGCTGGTCCCCAGAACCCAAAAGCTATTATTGGTGACGCTCCAACCAAGTCTGGATCATTGTCCGCCAGCTGGCAGTAAGGATCTACTGGGCATTCCCAGCAGGTGCTGTCAACATCGCTCCAGCACAAGGGTCCACAACTCTAACATTCGCTGTGAGCCCACTCAAAAACTATGATCACTGTCACAAGCCTACCTTGCAGTCCCATCCTTGAAAACTGTTATTTACTGGCACTATGAACAGAACCTTCACAGGCTCTGCTCCAGCCTTTGGAACTCCCTGCTCCCTTAGATCAGGTTGGCCCTTCATCTCCTATCCTTCTGAAAACTATTAATAAAAACCTGGTTGTTTGAAGCAGCATTTGGTGCTAATCATTAATCATTGGCAATTTCATTGCCTGACCCTTAAAGTGGTGCTCGATTCCTAATTGACTATGGTCACCTGATCATGATATGTACCTTTTGATGATGATTTAATGGTCACTCTCCTTATCTTCTGTTCTATCATCTTGAACCTGATCTTTTTCTAACACTGGGATGCATTGTATCCCCTTTCCAGAGTTCTTTAGATATTATTATTAAATGAAATCCACTGTGATCTTTCTCCTTACTCCCTTCTGTGTAGTACTGTAGCTGATTATTATTTAACTAGTGTAACATTGAACTCTTTTGATGAAAAGGTGTACCATAAATTAAAGATGGTGATGATATTCTATTTATTGATTGTAATTTTACAAGTCACAACAGAATTACATGTCCATCACATAACCAAAATCCCCTCCCAGACACCAGCATTTGTTTCCTGCAGATCACTAGAACATCATTAAAGCAGTTGATCAATATCAATGAGTTTACTTCATGGGTATAAAAGTAAAAGATATACTTCTAATTTATTTCGTTAATATTCCATTTCCTGTCCCTCAAACCTCCTCCCCATCCTCCCAAAAGCTTATAAAAATCTGGTTTATTTAGTAGTCAGATGAATCTTTCCTCATAGTTTAGAAACAATTGTATCTTGACATCTGTGTTTCTTGTGTTTTGGCTTTGGAAGAAATTTATAAGAACATAAGAACATGCCATACTGGGTCAGACAAAGGGTCCATCAAGCCCAGCATCCTGTTTCCAACAGTGGCCAATCCAGGCCATAAGAACCTGGCAAGTACCCAAAAACTAAGTCTATTCCATGTTACCGTTGCCAGTAACAGCAGTGGTTATTATCTAAGTCAACTTAATTAATAGCAGGTAATGGACTTCTCCTCCAAGAACTTAACCAATCCTTTTTTAAATACAGCTACACCAGCTGCACTAATCACATCCTCTTGCAACAAATTCCAGAGCTTAATTGTGCGTTGAGTGAAAAAGAACTTTCTCCGATTAGTTTTAAATGTGCCACATGCTAACTTCATTGAGTGCCCCCTAGTCATTCTATTATCCGAAAGAGTAAAAAACCGATTCACATCTACCTGTTCTAGACCTCTTATGATTTTAAACACCTCTATCATATTCCCCCTCAGCCGTCTCTTCTCCAAGCTGAAAACTCTCTTTAGTCTTTCCTCATAGGGGAGCTGTTCCATTCCCTTTATCATTTTGGTCGCCCTTCTCTGTACCTTCTCCACTGGTCGTCACATCTCAGAAAAGATATAGATGCACTGGAGACGGTACAGGGAAGGGTGACCTATGAGGAAAGGCTAAAGAGATTAGGGCTGTTTAGCTTGGAGAAGAGAGCTGAGGGAGAATATGATGGAGGCCTACAAAATCATGAGAGGACTAGAACAGGTAAATATGAATTGGTTGTTTTACTGTTCCAGATAATACAAGGACTAGGGGGCACTCCATGAAGTTAGCAAGTAGCACATATAAAACAAATCACAGAACATTCTTTCACTCAATGCACAATTAAGCTCTGGAATTCGTTGCCAGAGGATGCGGTCCTTTCCCATGTAATTAGGAAGGTGTCTGGAGACATTCGTAAAGAACTTGGATGGACGGACAGAATTCTTGCACTATGCAGTTTCCAGTCTGATGACCATGGAGGAGTCTGGGTTGCTGTTTATTCTTAATAGGGATGTGCATCGTTTTTTTGATGGATGAAAATATCGTATGATATTTTCTAATACGTCATGTATCGGGGGTCCCCGAAAATGATAGGAAAACCACATGAAAATTTCATGGGGTTTTCCTTTCTTATCGTTTTGGGGGGGGGGGAGAAAGGGCACACAGAACCCCTCCCCCAAACCCACCCGACCCTTTAGATGTAATTATTTACAATCCCCCCCCCCCCAAAACTTTCCTAACCTGGTGGTCCAGCAAGGGTCCCGGGAGCGATCTCCTGCTTTTGGGCCGTCGGCTGCCACTAATCAAAATGGCATCGATGGCCCTTTGCCCTTACCATGTGACAGGGGTTATCAGTGCCATTGGCCAGCCCCTATCACATGGTAGGAGCAATGGAGGCCTGCGCCAATTTTTAAGATGGCGCCGGCCTTCCATTGCTCCTACCATGTGACGGGGACGGCCAATGGCACCGATAGCCCCTGTTACATGGTAAGGGCAAAGGGCCACCGGTGCCATTTTGTTTACTGGCAGCCGACGGCCCGAGAGTGGGAGATCGCTCCTGGGACCTCCGCTGGACCACCAGGTACTTTAGGAAAGTTTTGGGGGCATTGGTGGGGGTGGGGGATTGTAAATAATTAGATTTAAAGGGTCGGGGTGGATTTTGTTTTTTCGGCTCAGGACAGCCGAAAAAAAAAAAACACATCCGGACTGTGGGAAACGGAATTTCCCGCGAGTCCACGATACTGAACCTGGAACCGATTCCTACACCCGATTCACATTTCTAATTCTTAACACTGCACTGCATCTCGCATTTTGGGAGCCCCACAGAGCATGGCTAATTCAGCTCTGCTTATCGAAGAAAAAAAGTATGTTTGCTTACCGTAAATGGTGTTTTCTCTAGTTAGCAGGATGAATTAGCCATGTTGTACCCACCCTACTCCCTGGATAGCAGATTATTCTGTAAGGTTTGAAATAGACTGAGGAGATTCTAGAAGCAACACCCACGCAGGAACTCCCACACATGCCCAGTCAAGCTTAACTCATTATGTCCCAACTTTTTTAAGAAGTTGTCCTCGGATACTGGGTCATAAAGGATTATAGCAACTACTTTGTCCAGTACCATCTATGTCGTTACCCATAGAGCATGGCTAATTCATCCTGCTATCTATGGAAAACAGCATTTACAGTAAGCAAACTTGCTTTACTTGTTTATTATATACCATATAAAAGTCACAGTAAGCAACATTCATAATCAGTTTTGGCATGCAATTGTGCAATGTTTGAGCAAAACTACCAACATTAGGCTAATGCCTGAGGTTCTTATTTGTTTAATGAGTTATCTTGTCTAGAAGCACAATGACTACCTTTAAAATTATATTTATGGAAATCATTCTTGATTGTTTGATCGTGAAATTCTGATTGCTAGAGGATGCTCCTCAGATAACAAACTGTAAACTTACAATGCATGAATTACTATTAATGGAATATCGAAATGGAAAAAGAAATTTAATCTATCTAATTTTGATATATTTTTAAATGTGTAGGAACATAACTTTGTATTCTGCGGGTTACTGCCAATAAGTATTCTTGAACTATTGATGTGAATGGTTTTGTTCTCTCTTAATTTATGGTGATATATTTTTCTGATACTGGAATGGAGTAAAAATTGCCATGTTCTTCAATCTTGCTGTATTCTATGGTATGTATGCAAACTTTTGTGTATGGTATGGTGGGGCAAAAAATAAGGCTGTTATAGGACATATCCAAAAGCTATATAAATAATACCTACCTCCAAATTTATATTTTATGTATTTTTTCTGTGTTGACCAGTTGTTTTTTTTACCATATATGCTCTTTTCTGGTATTTATACCATTGTCTTAAAAACTTAAATTGCTATTCTCACAAATCCACTGTTTCTATTGTAGCTTTGACAGTTATAAAATGTCTAATAAAATATACTAAACTAATGTCCATGTTTTATATCCATTTTCCAAACACGTAATAAAGAACTTAAATTATTGTCTGGCCATGACCTGATTAATTTTGAGTAAATAACAGACATTTTCCCTTAATTTCTGAATACCCCTTAGGGAACAGTGGGAATACTGTTTGTTCCAAGGCAAGGGATTGGCAATCCAAGGTATGCAGGCCATTTTTAGTGGCATAGTAGCGGCAACACGGCACTGTATAGCAGCAGAGTGGAGTCTCTGGCTGCCACTGCTACTGATGCAAGCAGGCAGTCTCAAGCTACACAGGAGCACAACGGCATAGCAATATCCACCTCCCACCCTCACTCAGGCAGCAGGAGTTGCATTTAACCAAATGACATATCCTACTGCTGCAGGGCCAATCTTGCAGCTCTTATTGTGAGACTCGCCTTGCAGCAGCAGGAGATGACATTTGTTTAATTATGATTTCTACTGCCGCACACCCCATGTCTGGCAGGCCGCCATGGTAGAAGAGAGAGAACATAAGAACATGCCAATCTGGGTCAGACCAAGGGTCCATCAAGCCCAGCATCCTGTCTCCAACAGTGGCCAATCCAGGCCATAAGAACCTGGCAAGTACCCAAAAACTAAGTCTATTCCATGTTACCGTTGCTAATGGCAGTGGCTATTTTCTAAGTGAACTTAATAGCAGGTAATGGACTTCTTCTCCAAGAATTTATCCAATCCTTTTTTAAACACAGCTATACTAAATGCACTAACCACATCCTCTGGCAACAAATTCCAGAGTTTAATTGTGCGTTGAGTAAAAAAGAACTTCCTCCGATTGGTTTTAAATGTGCCACATGATAACTTCATGGAGTGCCCCCTAGTCTTTCTATTATCCGAAAGAGTAAATAACCGATTCACATCTACCCGTTCTAGACCTCTCATAATTTTAAACACCTCTATCATATCCCCCCTCAGCCGTCTCTTCTCCAAGCTGAAAAGTCCTAACCTCTTTAGTCTTTTCTCATAGGGGAGCTGTTCCATTCCCCTTATCATTTTGGTAGCCCTTCTCTGTACCTTCTCCATC
Organism: Rhinatrema bivittatum; assembly: GCF_901001135.1. NCBI lineage: Eukaryota > Metazoa > Chordata > Amphibia > Gymnophiona > Rhinatrematidae > Rhinatrema > Rhinatrema bivittatum. The sequence continues at coordinate 222,765,165 of NC_042619.1, forward strand.
GCAATTATATCTTTTTTGAGATGCGGCGACCAGAATTGTACACAGTATTCAAGGTGCGGTCTCACCATGGAGCGATACAGAGGCATTATGATATTTTCCGTTTTATTCACCATTCCCTTTCTAATAATTCCCAACATTCTGTTTGCTTTTTTGACTGCCGCAGCACACTGAACCGACAATTTCAATGTGTTATCCACTTTGACGCCTAGATCTCTTTCTTGGGTTGTAGCACCTAATATGGAACCCAACATTGTGTAACTATAGCATGGGTTATTTTTTCCTATATGCATCACCTTGCACTTATCCACATTAAATTTCATCTGCCATTTGGATGCCCAATTTTCCAGTCTCACAAGGTCTTCCTGCAATTTATCACAATCTGCTTGTGATTTAACTACTCTGAACAATTTTGTGTCATCTGCAAATTTGATTATCTCACTCGTATTTCTTTCCAGATCATTTATAAATATATTGAAAAGTAAGGGTCCCAATACAGATCCCTGAGGCACTCCACTGCCAACTCCCTTCCACTGAGAAAATTGTCCATTTAATCCTACTCTCTGTTTCCTGTCTTTTAGCCAGTTTGCAGTCAACGAAAGGACATCGCCACCTATCCCATGACTTTTTACTTTTCCTAGAAGCCTCTCATGAGGAACTTTGTCAAATGCCTTCTGAAAATCCAAGTATACTACATCTACCGGTTCACCTTTATCCACATGTTTATTAACTCCTTCAAAAAAGTGAAGCAGATTTGTGAGGCAAGACTTCCCTTGGTTAAAGCCATGCTGACTTTGTTCCATTAAACCATGTCTTTCTATTTGTTCTGTGATTTTGATGTTTATAACACTTGCCACTATTTTTCCTGGCACTGAAGTCAGGCTCACTGGTCTATAGTTACCCGGATCGCTCCTGGAGCCTTTTTTAAATATGGGGTTATATTGGCTACCCTCCAGACTTCAGGTACAATGGATGATTTTAATGATAGGTTACAAATTTTAACTAATAGATCAGAAATTTCATTTTTGAGTTCCTTCAGTACCCTAGGATGCATACCATCTAGTCCAGGTGATTTGCTACTCTTTAGTTTGTCAATCTGGCCTACTACATCTTCCAGGTTTATAGTGATTTCGATCAGTTCGTCTGACTCATCACCCCTGAAAACCATCTCTGGAACTGGTATCTCCCCAACATCCTCATTAGTAAACACGGAAGTAAAGAATTCATTTAGTGTTTCTGCAATGGCTTTATTTTCCCTAAGAGCCCCTTTAACCCCTCTGTCATCTAATAGTCCATCCGACTCCCTCACAGGTTTCTTGCTTCTGATATATTTTTAAAAGTTTTTATTATGAGTATTTGCCTCTATGGCCAACTTCATTTCAAATTCTTTTTTCACCTGTCTTATCAATGTTTTACACTTAACTTGACAATGCTTATGTTTTATCCTATTTTCTTCAGATGGATCCTTCTTCCAATTTTTAAAGGTTATTTTTTTGGCTAAAATAGCCTCTTTCACCTCGCCTTTTAACCATGATGGTAATCGTTTTGCCTTCCTTCCACCTTTCTTAAAGTGTGGAATACACACGGACCACACCTCTAGGATTGTATTTTTAAACAAGGTCCATGCTTTTTTTTCCCCCCACAGAGCTGTGCGGTCACAGTATTCGACTTTGCGCTCTCCTTACAGTTTTTGTAAGTAAGTTTTTTCTAGAACTGCAGCTGTTTTTCTTTCCTTTCCCTTTTTCCTCTTCTTTTCACTGTCTTCCAGCTGCATGGTGGGCCTTAGTTGCTGTGCAGTCTGGGAGAGTCTATTACTATCCTTATTAAATAAATACTGCACCTGCAGTTTAGTATCTGTCTCTTCTCCTTGCTCTGTCTGTTTTTTGTACCTTTGTCAGGCGCTGGTAGGACTGACTAATGCAGTCTGTGGGTGATCCGTGTAGGCCGTTGAGCCTGGGGACTTGCCTGAGTTCTACCCAAATGGGAGTTCCATGTCGTTTCACTGATCGATCGGCATCGACGGAGGTACAGACAATGAAGAGATCGAGGACCACAGCATTCCTGTTGGGGGGAGAGCTCATCCTCCCCATATTCAAAGGAACTAGTCTCCATAGGCAAGATCCCTGGATGACGTAGCCTCCCCTCCTGCTTGCCTATGATGGCAGTGCAATGTCTTTGAGAGAGAGGGTGAGCAAGAGCCTTGACATGCAGCTGTCTGCTGCACCTTCGGTGCTATGCCCAATAACAGTTGTCCATGCATGACTGTGACCAGCACACACCATTTATCTGACTCAACAATGTCAGGACTGCATGGGGGACCAGGACTGTCATTAAGCACCATGATCACCTTGGATGCCATCGAGGTACCAGGGCACTCTCAATACTGTAAGGGTCTTCTATGCCTTAGGCTTCATCTCGATGGACCGGAGTCATCGAGAGGCTTGGGCCTTGATGTGGCAGAGTAGCAGCACCAACGTCTAGTGTCAGGGACAAGGACTGCCATTGAGCGCCATGGTTCCCCTCAATGCCATCAGAGCTGCCCTCGATACCATCGATGCCCTTGGTGTTATTAATGTCTCAGGGCCTTCAATACCATGAGGCCCTCAAGTCTATTGATGCCATTGTCGCCCTCGATCCCATTGAAGTGTGTGTGCGGCCACCCTTGATGCTGTCGAGGTACGTGGCCTCAATGCTGTAGCAGCCATGTTAGGAATTATTAGAAAGGGAATGGTGAGACCACACCTTGAATACTGTGTACAATTCTGGTTGCCACATCTCAAAAAAGATATAGTTGTGATGGAGAAGGTACAGGGAAGGGCAACCAAAATGATAAAAGGAATGGAACAGCTCCCCTATGAGGAAAGACTAAAGAGGTTAGGACTTTTCAGCTTGGAGAAGAGACAACTAAGGGGGGGATTTGATAGAGGTGTTTAAAATCATGAGAGGTCTAGAACGGGTTAATGTGAATCAGTTATTTACTCTTTCGGATAATAGAAAGACTAGGGGGCACTCCTTGAAGTTAGCATGTGGCACATTTAAAACTAATCGGAGAAAGTTCTTTTTCATTCAAAGCACAATTAACCTCTGGAATTTGTTGCCAGAGGATGTGGTTAGTGCAGTTAGTATAGCTGTGTTTAAAAAAGGATTGGATAAGTTCTTGGAGGAGTAGTCCATTTCCTGCTATTAAGTTCACTTAGAGAATAGCCACTGCCACTAGCAATGGTTACATGGAATAGACTTAGTTTTGGGTACTTGCCAGGTTCTTATGGCCTGGATTGGCCACTGTTGGAAACAGAATGCTGGGCTTGATGGACCCTTGGTCTGACCCAGTATGGCATGTTCTTATGTCTTATAGATGCCATTGAGGTGAGTGGCCTCAATGCTGTGGCTGCCCTCAATGCTGTTGAGGTGTGTGGCCTCTGCCATCACTGTGTGAAGCTGCCTCAATACCATCGACACCCTCGATGCCATCAAAGTGCGGGGCCACCAGGGAGGCCATTGGGCATGTTGGCCACCAATGCCATTCATCACTGTTCTCGATGATGTCAAGCACCATTAACGAGGCACTGGGATTACCGTTGAGTACCCTGGTCATCCGCAGGGCCATCGACCACTGGAACCTTGAGAGCTCTTGAGTGCCAATGAAGCCCTTGGGCGACAAGGGTTTCGGCTTTGGACAGATCGAGCACTGATGTTGCGATCCACTCAAGGCACCCTGGGACACCGAGGCATCCAGGCACAGTGGTCTTGTGCCCTCCAAGCTCCTTGCATTGTTCTGATGGGGCTCCGAGGGGCATCCTACTGTCCCATCACTGGTCTATGGCTATTGGGCACCATGGAGACCGAAGATCTTTGGGATCTGAGCCGCTGAGATCGGGGGTTATTGAAAGCCCTGCCTGGATTCATGCACCATCGGTGCTATTGTGCACTAGTGAGGCTATTGTCAGCCATAGCCGCTTGTGAGGGACACCATTGAACTTGCAGCATCAACGCTGTCAGATGAATAGGTGAGTTAAGGAGAACGGTTGATGGCACGGGCAGTCATCTGTTCCTTTTGGCATTGATGAGACATGTTGGGACCATGTTGGGGCTGCAGAGCCTCCGCCTGTGGGCACCCCTGGCATCCTTGGTTGCCGCTGGTCCATCAATGCCTTCCAGCACCGGGGTCTCTTTGGTGTCTCTGGGCTGTCCATGTTTGCAGACACCTGTGGTTCAGGGGTTGGCGCTATATATTATCGAACTGATCAAGACATAGTCAAGCGCCATTGAAGCTCTGGGTGCAGTGTCGTTTGGTCCCCTTGATGTGATCCATTGTTGGAGAGCGCAAGAGCGCTATTGGCCTTACGGGCGCTGTCCCCACGGTGAGCACCAGAAGACGTGGTTGGATGCCATAGGACATGACTGCAGAGCACCATGGGCACAGTCGGTTGCCGTGGACTTCGCTGCTGCCATTCCATGAGGGTAATGGCGGTGAGCCATTCCCAAAGCAATTTCAAGGGCTCTGTCCATCTGTTATCAGGTACTGGAGGGATGCCACAGAACGCCACCTGCCATACCATACCATAACATAACATAACCAGAGCTCCAATGGTACTGGGGACGCTGTCATCACACTGTTCCTATTCACTCCACTGGAGTTAGTGTAACAGTGGAGCGCAGCATGCATAGTCGGTTATGGCAAGGCATCTGCTCAAAGTACCACGGGTGATGTTAGGCGGCATTCTCCCTGTCTGTGCAGTACTCAGCCATGCCAGGGTTCTGTCATCATTACCACAAAGTGCAGAGCACTGGCGAGGACGGTGTCATCACACACTCTGTGATTGCTTTTTGGCAGCATGCAGCCAATGACTCTTAACAGGTGGTGCTTGGTCCTTGCTGTGCAGTGGGATTCTACCCACAAGCATGGCGAGTGGGTTCATAGGTGGGCCACCATCCATAGGATGGGATACCACTTTGAGTACTAGTCAGCGTGCTTTTACAGTGGAGGGCTGTATTCTTCCAATTGCCCTCTACTGTATGGATGTGTGAGTATGTGTGTTTCCATCATGGCAAGCACAACAGGTTGTGCACCACAGCCACAGAACTGACCTAGGACTGCATTCCTGGTCAAACCTTTAGGTGAATAGATGCCAAGAGGGTAGTATCGGGAGTCTTCTCCTTCCTCAGAAGAAGAATTTGTCTTTCAACTCCTCTCATGTCACAAATCCCTTTTGTGGGGAAGCCCCTGGGGCTCCGTCCCTTGCAGGTTATCGCTGAACTGGAGCCTCAATTCTTTGAATCTGTGCCTCTCCTTGTAGGCCAGGACCAGTGGACAGCAGTCTCGGTCATTGGACCGTTTTTGCTGGGGTCCCTCCGTTGATTACTGTGTTGGCTTACTCCATCTGAGGGTAGCTGTCAGTGGTCGCTTGAGTGATTGTAACTCAATACTAAGCTGGAGAGCTGAAAGGTTTTTCGGGATCTGGAGGCTCCAATTCCTGTTGCTTTCCTGTCCCTTCAGGAAGGGGAGATTCGCCTGGGTTCCAGGGCAACCCTTATGGGTTCCTCTCTGGACGCCCAGTTTTCCACCCATACAAGGGATGTTCTTCGTTCTCTGTTTCCCGGAGAAGGGATATCACTGCTTCGAGAGCGACTGCCAGTCAGGTTCCTCACGGACTCCGAGAGCTGTTCAAGCGGTAGCACTCTCCTTAGGTTGTTCTAAGGCACAGCAAGTTTATTTCATGAGGGAGCAATTCCAGAGTAGCTCCCTAGGGAAGATTAAGGGTTTATCCCATCCAGGAGTCACCTTTGATACCTGCTGAGTTCAATGGGTATTTTTATTTATTTATTTATTTTATAAGGACCACTACTGCCAGTCATTCTTACCTGCAGGACCCTACCTCAGTGAGGAGATTCTAGTCCATCTAAGGCACGTATGCTTTTCTACCTATTGCTATATCCATGGCTGAGGGAGTTGTGGGATGAGGGACCCCGCAACAGAGGTGCTGTTCTTTGGTTGCAGGGACTTACAAGCTATGGGGTAGATTTTAAAAGAAGCGCGATCAGCCTACTTTTGCTTGCGCATCAGACTCAAGCAAAAGTACGCTGGATTTTAGTAGATACGCGCGGAGCCGCGCGTATCCACTAAAATCCTGGATCGGCGCGCGCAAGGCTATCGATTTTGTATAGCCTGCGCGCGCCGAGCCGCGCTGCCTCCCCCCGTTCCCTCCAAGGCCGCGCCGAAATCGGAGCGGCCTCGGAGGGAACTTTCCTTTGCCCTCCCCTCACCTTCCCCTCCCTTCCCCTACCTAACCCACCCACCCGGCCCTATCTACCCCCCCCCCCCCCTTACCTTTGTCGGGGGATTTACGCCTCCCGGAGGGAGACGTAAATCCCCGCGCGCCAGCGGGCCTGCTGCGCGCCGGGCCGCGACCTGGGGGCGGGTACGGAGGGCGCGGCCACGCCCCTGGGCCGTAGCCACGCCCCGTACCCGCCCCCAAAACGCTGCCGACACGCCCCCGGAACGCCGCGACGACCGGGCCCGCCCCCCGACACGCCCCCGACACGCCCCCCTCCGAGAACCCCGGGACTTACGTGAGTCCCGGGGCTCTGCGCGCGCCGGGAGGCCTATGTAAAATAGGCTTCCCGGCGCGCAGGGCCCTGCTCGCCTAAATCCGCCCGGTTTTGGGCGGATTTAGGCGAGCAGGGCTCTGAAAATCTACCCCTATACTTCCCCATTATAGGGATAACCCTGTTTGCGAACAGGGGAGTCCTGGTTCATGAAATGATTGTTCCATTTATTGGACCATGTGCTTCCTTGGGGAAAGTATATGTAATGATGGCTGAGGTATTAATACCTAAGCCAGGTTTGTGGCAATCTGTTCCGAGATCACACTGACCCTGCCCTGGTACCCTTAGGGTTTCCAGGCCAATGAAGAAATCCTGTTTGTCAGGAGTCTGCACTTACAGTACCCTAGCTTCCTGTCTCTTGGTGGAGTATGTCTGGATTTCTTCCCTGGGAGATTCGTTCTGTTTCAGCTGTTTCAAGCTGGCTGAGGGCTCTATTTCGGTGGGTAAATACCCACTGGAATCAGCAGTGAATTATTCACTTGGGGTCAAAATATACAACCTAGCGACTTGTTCTTACCCCTGCAGTCCAGAGGTCTGCCTCCTTGTATTCTTTGGCTCATAGGGTCTGTCACAGATCCTGCCATTGTTGCTGATTATACTTCCGAGTGTTGCTTGGGATTTTCTGCCCATTAGCCAAGCATGGGCACACTTCTGCAGATGTATTCTGTCCTTCGGATGCCAGTGGACTGCAGTTTCTATCTGGGGAGCTCTCGGGCACCAGTTGGTTTGTCGGTTGTCTTGTAACAACGAAGAAAACTATGCAGTCTTCCTCCAAGAGCTTTTTCTTGTTTACATCTCAAGACTTTTTCCTGTTTCCAGGAGGTTCAAGACCTACTGTCAATGTCAGGGTTTACTGATCTGAAACCCTGTTTGTAATATTTTCTGTGATGCGGACTATGTTTCTTGCTGGCACTCACATCATTTCTCTTGGGAGCCCTTGTTATGCTTGGGGGTTTTGTGTCACAGTCGTTTCTATGGCTTTCCTCTTTTCCCACCTAGACCCCTTTGTGGATGAGCTGCCTCACAGGCAAAAGGGAGAGAGATGGTGCTTTGATCATGGTGCGCTTTGTCCTGTTTGACAGCCTATAGCTTGGGAATCGCCCATGTTTGAGGACTACCATCCTGCTTGTCCTCGGAAAATGCAGAGTTGCTTACCTGTAACATGTGTTCTCAGAGGACAGCAGAATGTTAGTCTTCATGAAACCCACCTACCTCCCCTGATTGTTGGTTTCTCCTTGTAATTGTACTCAGATCATGGCCTGAGGGACTCTGCCTAGGGGGGTAGGGTGATGACTACAGTTGCACATGCTCAGTAGCAAGGGTGGCTCTATAATGAGGCAAGGTGAGGCAGTCTCTTCAGGCGGCAAAAATGCCCCCTGTCAAACTGCCTTGCAGCGTCTGCCTCCGTGCCTCACACGAACTCGAAGCGCACACACACACACCACACATTTTTTTAAAAACAAAGCGAGGCAGGCAGCATTCCTCTTCACTGCGGCGGGCAGGCTCACTGGTTTGTGCCTGTCTTGCTGAAGGTCTTCACTGAGCATGTTGCAGGGCTGATGCAACGGTATAACTGGTATCTCATTTGTTTGTTCTGCCGTGCTCAAGTTGCGATGCCACTTGCTGCCTGACTGCCTGTCCCAATGGGATAATTAAGTTTAAAAGAAAAGAAAAAGCAAAGGCCGCAGCACAAGCACATTATTATTTTTAAAAACTTGGTGAATGATGTGCCGGCATTTCATCGTACTCAGCTTCAGTTCCCAGGCAAGACTGAAGTTCCCGTTGCACAGCGGTGGCTCGGCAGGGGGCTTGAAGAAGCACAACCGATTACCGATTGCCTTGAGTAGTCTCAGGGAGGGAGGCATGGCTGCAGAATTGCAACCTGAGCCTGACTGGAAAGTCACAGCAGCACTGTAGGAAGGCAGTGACAGGGATAAAAAGACACTGGTCTGGGGCTAGGGAGTGACGATGACTGAAGAGAGGCAAGAGAGAAAGGTCTGGGGACGGAGTGACACAGTGACTGGAGAGTGAGAGAGAGACTGGTCTTGGGAAGGGGGTGACAGTGAATGAGTGAGAGCAAGAGAGAGACTGGTCTGGGGGAGGGGTGACGGTGAGTGACTGATAGCAAGAAGAGACTGATCTCAGGAGAGAGGGAAGGGGTGACGGTGATTGGTGAGTGAGAAATGTTGGCTTTTGAGTAGGACACATTGGTTGGTCGCCTTGGGCACCGACGGTCCTTTCATTAGGCAGGCTGATGTGGCAGTGCCCTCAGGCAGCAAAATATTGGAGCACCAAAAAGTGCCCGCCCCCCGCCCAAAAAAAAACCAAAACCCTCCTCTGGCAACTGACTCACCCAGCCATAATACACAAAGTTCAGGAGCCCCAGGATTACCAACTTCTGTGGGCCAGAAGAGGAGCCTTGACTTTGCAAAAAAAAAAAAAAAAAAAGATGTGAAGGGAAGAAGAGAAGAGGACCAACCTACTGGTGGAATATAAGGAGAGGTCCTGCTTGCAGGCCAATGTAAAAGAAAAGACCCAGTGGAACCCAACCTTCCAGAGGCCATAGATTAGCAAAGAATATGCGGGCCGCTGGCGGAGCCCAACCTGCCCAATGGCTCCCAGTGCAGCCCAACCTGCTGGTGGCTAAAGAATAGTAAAGTCCCTGTGGGCCACCAGAGGAACCCAAATTGTCGGCGGCTGAAGATTTGCAAAGGCCAGGAGCGGCAGAAGAAAATAAGAGCCCTAGGTGGTCTGCTGAGCTCTATTCCTCCTCTAAGCAAAACATAAAAATTAGATTGAGCCTGGTTGACAGCATGTGAGTGAAGTAGAGGGAGAGAGTGTGTATGTGAGAACGTGCATATGTGTGTATTTGTGTGTGTGTGTGTGTGTGTGTCAGCAAGAATATGTGAGGGGCTTCTATATGTGTGTATGTTTATGTATGAGAGCATCTGCATGTGTGAAAGCCTGTATATGAGAGCATATGCTTGTGTGTAAAAGAGCATCTCTGTATGAGAGCATCTGTGTGTGTGTGTGTGTGAAAGCATGTGCAAGTGTGAGCATGCGTGTAGGTGAGAATGTGTATGTATGAAAGAGCATGTATTGCGTGTGTGTGAGCAAATGTGACTGTGTGAGAAAGCAAGTGTGAGAGTATATGTGTTGTGTGAAAGCATGAGTATGTGTATGTGTGAAAGAGCAAGTATAAAGAGCATATGTGTATGTGAAAGAACAAGTGTGACATCTCTTTTTGAGTGTGTGTGAGAGAGCGCGGATGGGTGTGTGGTGAAAGCATGTGTGAGAGCATCTGTGTGTATGTAAGTGCTTGCGTGAATGTGAATGAACGTGTGTGAGAGAGGGAGGAGAGAGTTCCTCCTCCTTGCCCCAACTCCATTCATCCACAGAAATCTCAGAGTGACTGGAAATCAAAAGTTCTATGATATGGAAAGCGAGAATTTTTTAATTCTTATTATTGCATCCTATTTGATGTTTGCTATTTTGAAATATTTTATTGGTGATGGGAATTTTTTTCTAATTTTTATGAGATTTATTGGATGTTATTCTATTCATCAAGTGTTTTAAAATATTTATTCTTTTTATTAGTATGTTTTTACTATTATGATTGTTTTATATTCATTGATTTTATTGTATACATGTCTACATATTTCTGTTTATACTTTATGGTCCCTTTATTCTGTACTTGCTGAGGGTCTATCTATGTTCTGCTTGTGTGACTGACGTAGTATCCTGCTAATGTGCACTTTGCATAGAGCTCTATAGTAGGCTGGCTTGTTGTGTTTTCCTAATAGGAGGTATATTGGTATTTAGGGCCTGGTGTAATTTTTGCGGTGTTTCCTTTTTATAGTTAAGGTTTTTACTGTTTGAGGACTGGCAATTAGTGCTCTTTTAGTATCGGAGGTTTACTGTATTGTAATTTTAATTCATTTTACTCTGGACTTTATGAGGACAAAACCCACACACATTATGCATTACAATAGGCCTAATATATACATGCTAAGTGTATGTTTTGCTTAATTGCAGGATTTTCTGGTTAGCACCACAGCAATGCATGCCAAAATAATATACATGTTGTGATATTTTTATCTTAGAAAACTATACTTTGTCCTTTTTCATGTAAAATTGGTTATAATAAATACAGAAATTTTAATTGTGTGTGGTGAGAACTAGGGTGGCACAGACACAAGGCTGTAAAGTTCACCTAGGGTGCCTAATGCCCTTGCACTGGCCTGCAGAGAGTGAGCCACACACAGATCACGATCATTCACCCATCTCCCACTTTTCCAGGGGGTAAATGCAGGGGGAAAAGGTAGAAGGCAGACCTTAGGATTCCTGGGAGTGTGACAGGGTTGCCAACTTCCTAGAAATATTATCACTGACCCGCTGTATGCCACTTCTCTGGGGACTCAGACCTTTGCTTTCCCCCTTCTGCAGAATTTCAAATCACCGAAAGGGCCTGATTACAAAGAGACCCCACCCCCTTGCCTCTCTTGATAATTTGATATGTTCTATGCCATGCCTTGGGTGGGGGGGAGTGCCAAATCACTCTTCGCCTCAGGCAGCAGCTTTCCTTGAGCCGCCCCTGCTCAGTAGGGAATGTTTAAAAGTTCTAGAATCTTTGAGTTCACCCATGTGTTAGGACTAACATCCTGCTGTCCTTGGAGAACACCTGTTTCAGATAATCAACTCTGTTGTACAGAGAAGGGCAACCAAAATGATATAAGGGGATGAAACTATTCCCCTGTGGGGAAATGCTAAAGAGGTTGGGACTTTTCAGCTTGGAGAATAGATGGCGGAGGAGAAAAATGATAGAGGTCTATAAAATAATAAGTGGAATTGAATGAGTAAACATTAATCAGGTGTTTTCTCTTTCAAAGAGTACAAAGACTAGGGGACACAAAATGAAGTTACTAGGTGATACATTTAAAACTAATAAGAAAAAATATTTTTTTCAATGCATAATTAAGCTCTGGAATTTGTTGCCAGAGAATGTGGTGAACATTATTAGTGTAGCTGTGCTTAAGAAAGGTTTGAACAAGTTTTTCAAGGAAAAGTCCATAAACAATTATTAAGGTGGACTTGGAGAAATCCACTGCTTATCGCTATGAGAGTGCATATGTGTGGTTGCATCTGGGAGGGAGAGAGAATGTTTGTGTGTGTGTATGTGTCTGTGTGGTTGCATACAGGAGGGGGGAGAGAGTGTGTGTGATTGCATGTGTGGGAGAGAGCGAGCATATGATTACATGTGTAGGTGAGAATGAGCATCTGAATAGATGTGGGAGAGAGTGCATATGTGTGTGCATATGGGAGAGTGTGTAATTACATGGGGGAAGAGAGCAAGCATATGAATGAGTGTATGATTGCTTATGGGAGACAGCTTGTGTGTGAATGCTTGTGGGAGAGAGAGCTTGAATGTGTTGTAAGTTTAACTGGTTTGTGGACCCCTGGTTGCTGTATTGATGACTCCTCCCACGGGGAGGGGACCCATGGGGAAAACCCAGCAATAGGCTGACTCTTCAGTAATGACCACAGAGAGAATAGAAGCTCTATTATACAGCAGTTGGCAAGGCCCGAGAAGCGGGCTGCGTTCCTCAGCCAGTGGAGTAGGTCTCTGATGATATTTCAGACCAGGCACTGAGTTGTATTAAGTGCAGAGAAGGTCTCACCAGAAACTAGAAGTGAAGGGTCCGGTAGTGGTCCGCGAAGCGGGGTATGCCGAGAATCTATTCTGTGGTAAGACAAGGCAGAAATACTGAGAGAGAAGGTACTCATGAAGGCTGGTAGCTGTTGAAGAGATGGTCTCCGTAGAATGGAGATAGAGATGATGCAAGGCCCGGAGCGCCGGAACCAAAATATCCTCTGTACATGCAGGTTAACCCAGGAGGAAGGCAGGTGAGTGCAAGGCCCCAGGGAGTGGGTACCTAGGATCCTGATGAGCTGGGAAACCTGGAGAGTAGATGGGAGTGAAGAAAGGCCCCTGAGGAGTGGGTACCTTGAGCGTCCTTGCTGGAACAGCGAAACCCCGGAGGGTAGGTAGGAGCAAATAAGACCCCCAAGAAGCGGGTACCTAGAACGACCTAGTGTAGCCAGCGTAACCCCGGAGGGTTTGTAGGAGTGAGTATTCAGAGCGGGTGTTTCTCTGAAGGAGTCAAAATTAGCTGGAGCGGAATCCTTGCTAACTCATAGCTGGATTGGAGATCGGAGGCCTAAGTACCCGGAGGTAGTGACGTCATGCGGTGGGGACTCCCCCGAGGTTCCTGCCATGACGTATTCAAAAGAGAGGGCCCTAAGTTACCTTAGTGTAAGAATGGCGAACGCAGTCACCCATGCCGGTCCAGGGACGCCGGAGAGGTCGACGGAGAGAGGCGGAGGCAGCCATCTTGCCCAGATGTGAATGCTTATGGGAGAGAGCGTGTGTGTGTGTGTGAAATAATATGGAGAGAGCATCTGTGAATGCATGTGGCAGGGAGAGAGCATGTATGTGTGATTGCATGTGGGAATGGGAGAGGGAGAGCATGTGTTTGCATATGGAGGAGAGAGCGTGTTTATGATTGCATGTGGGGGAGAGAGAGGGTATGTACATGTGGGAGCACATGTGATTGCATGTGGGGAAGAGAGCATATGTGTGTGTGTGTTCATGTGGCAGAGAGAGACAGCATGTGTATGTGTGTGTGGTTGTATATGGGAGGGGGAGAGAGCATGTCTGCACGTGGTGGAGAGAGCAAATGTGAATGCATGTGGAAGAGAGTATGTGATTGCATGTGGGAGATAGCATGTGTGAGACTGCAAATAGGAGAGAGCACCTGTGCATCATTGCTAGTGAGAGAGCGTGCATGAGGCGGGAGAACCCATGTGTGCATGCATGTGGGGGAGAAAGAGTGCTTGTGTGAGAATGCATGTGGGAGAGAGAGAGAGCATGTTTGTGAGTGCAAGTGGGAGAAAGAAAGCATGGGTTTGTGATTGCCTATGTCATAGAGGGGGATCATGTGTGTGACTGAATGTGAGAGAGAGAGAGAACGTGTACAATTGCATATGGGAGAGAGAGAGCATGTGTGTATTATTGCTTGTGGGAGAGAGAGCATGTGGGGGAGGAGAGTCCACGTGAGTGCATTTGGGGGAGGGGGGAGAGTATGTTAGAATGCATGTGGGAGAGAGCTTGTGTGTGAGTGTATATGGGAGGGAGAGCACGTGTGTGTGGTTGCATGTGGGAGGGAGTGAGAGCGTGTGTGTGTTTGTGATAGCATAAGGGAGAGAGAGTGTGTGTGTTGAAGAATATGTGTATGTAAGAGAGAGAGGAGAGAAAGTTTGTGTGCACCCTCCCCTACTCCACTAATTTATTACAATCTCAAGGTGACTGGAATTAAAAGTTCCCAGGTATGGAGATCAGTTTCTTTTATCCTTAGAAGTTTTATTTATTGGGTGTTTGATGTGCATGCTCTTTAGAAATATTTTATTAGAATTTGGAAAATTAAAAAAAATATTGTGTACGAATTTTTAATTACTGGATGTTATTCTATTCGTCAGCTGTTTTTTTGAAATATTTATTTACTTTTTATTGATATGGTTTTACTATTACGATTGATTGTTTTATATTTCTTAGTTTTGTTTGATTTATTTATTTATTTATTTTATTTACTTATAGTACCAAGATTTTTCCAAAGGTGATAATCCATTTAAACAGATATTCACCCTAATTTTAGGATGATTAAAATGCTGCTTCAGAGCTTCAGATGCATTGTTTCAAGGCCTCCCGATACTGCTAGAAGCCATTGTGGGCCCAAGTACATGTTATGTTTCAAGTCCCGTCCACCAGTGAAAATGCTCACCTTCCACTGCCACCCATGCTTTGTTTCAAGTCCCAGCTTCTCACCCCCCAAGCAGCCTAAGTACCTGCTGTCTGGTGCCATGAATGCATTTGAAGCAGTAGTTCCTGGCAGGCTTTCTGACCCTGCACAAAAGCAGAAGTGCAGTGCTGCAGAGCATGGGAGCCTTAGTAAGCATGGTGCTGAAAGAGAAGAGAGAAGCCTGGAGCCACCACTGGTAAAGATGAATGTTGTTGGAGGGAGAGAGAAATTCTTGGAAGGGTAGAGGGGGAGAGAGGGACATGCTAGACAGGGATGGAGTTAGAGATAGGGATGCTGCTGAGTGTGTGGGTTGGAGAATCTACTTAATATTTTGTTCTGTCTTCTGCCCATCAAAATAAACTGTGATATTTACCCAGTAAAATATGAAGTCATTTGTTTGAAATTATTTTCTTCTATTTTTGTTCTTGTCATAATAAACCCTGATAAATTCCCTGGAAAAATAAAGAACAATAAAAACCAAAACTGAAGGTCCTTATTTATGAGGAATGGTAATTTCTGTTTTTCAATTGTTGCACTGCATACAGAATTTGGCTTGTTGCTGTTTCCATTTCATTTTTTGTCTGCATGTTGCTAGTTATACTTTTTTATGGTCACTTTATTCTGTATTTAGTGAGGTTCTGTATGTGTGACTGAGGTGAGGTATTTTGCTAGCTAGCATGTAGTTTGTGTAAGGATTTATAGCAGCCTGGCCTGTTCTGTTGGGTATATTGGTGAGGAGGGAGAGGGAGTGAGAGTCCTTTTTATAATTATGATTTTCCTCATATAAAAAATCATTTTCAATCATATTTTTATACAAGTCTTGAATATTTTAACTGAAAATTGTCGATTAAAATTTTTATTGAAGAGTTGTGTGAAAGGAATCTGGTAGATCAGGTGCCGACCAGCTTGTGGCACTCGAGGACCAGAGTTACGTACCCCCAATTTTAATCTTGGCACACCACTTCAAAAAGGTTGCCTATCCCTGTTCCAGGGGCTTCAGATTCTACATGTATTAGCCTCAAAAAAGTGTCTCATCTGTAACCATAAAACTCCTTGTTATGCAAGTTGGTACTCTTTAATTCTTTGAAAGTATATAGCAGGGTATTGCACATCAGTAAAATCTGAGGTAACTGGTGAAGTCCCCTGGTTGGCTTACTTTAAAGATTTTCTTCTCTCTCTTTTATTGACATCTATCTTTTGTGATGTCCTATGAGTAGTCTTCTCAAGAAGTTCTTCCAAAAGAAGTGGTGTTATGGCACTTCTCAGAGAATGAATAACTCCAGAGGTTCTAAGGCTCACACTGCCACTCACTCAAAATCAGAATCGGTATTTTGAAGGGAAGGGAACCAAAGATACTTTATTTCTTGTACTTTAACATTTTTTAAATATAACGGAAGAACCTTCTAGTATGTTCACATCTGCTTTTGTGAAAATCTCCTTCCTGAGCTTATTCTTCATTTGATGATGATATAGTTGCATTCTGCATGTATCACTGTGATGCTTACCTGGAGTTCCAATAAGGATCAGCACAGGTGCACCGTGATTGTCTTAAATCCATAATTGTAAACCTTTTCAAGCTTTAATCACTAACACCTTCTCATGAGTAAAATAAAGAAATCAGATTGAAAAGGGAGACACTAATGATTTTAAGAATTTTGCTGTTACTCTTGCTTAAGTTCATAAAACCTGCTTTGATAAGTTGCTTATATTTTACAATGGTCTTACAACTTTTGATGTCTTATATTTTTTTTAATGTAGATCAGAAGTTCTAGCCTTAAAATTATAAATAGACCTTTTATTTGATGATTATATTTTTGGTCCAGCAGTTCCCTCCTCTTCCTTTTGCATTTCCAGCTCATTCAAAACAAGCTTTTATTAGGCTATGCTGCCATGAGCCTTTATTTGCAACTACCTGGGGCAGTTTTTTCCAACCCTCTCCTAGAGGCACACCTACCCATTCAGGTTTTCAGGATATCCCTAATAAACATGTTTGAGATAGACTTGCATACACCGAGTCTCCTGAAAACCTGATTGGGTTGATGTGCCTCTAGAAGAGCATTGGGAAACAGTGATCTAGAGGTTTCCCCCGTGTTTATGACCCCCCCCCCTCACCTAGCTTAGCTTTTGAGGTGAAAGTTCTTGGTCAGGGACCATGTGCCATGATTTCCTATATGTGTGCATCCTGAGTCTGACCAGTGGATGCTAATGATGGGCAATGGCTGAAGTTTTCTCCCTGCTTTGGCTAGCCTAGGAAACCTGAGCAATCACACAAGTGAAGTTTTCTAGCTAAGGTTTGCCTTCCAACAAAAAGGGGGCAATTGTCCTTATTGTGTAAACATAACATTACTGTACCAGGATCACAATCCTGTGAACATTGTACATAATGAAGTTGTGATCACCTGGGATATTTGCATTCCAACCGGTAAAAAGCTTGATGCAAGAAAACCAGATAGTGTGTTAAAGGAGAAAAATACGAGGGGAGGGGGGGGGGCTGATGACGTCACCGGACGGTATGGCTGCTTAACTCCTGAGCTCCCTCGACTTCCGAGCAAATAACTAACCGTATCGCAGTCTATCCACTTTTAAAGAGGCTATTTTTTGCTGGAAACTGTGGATCTATCACCCGATGATGACTTCCAAAAAGAAAGGGCCTGATTTTAAGCAGTTTTCATATGCAAAAGCGGCGCAAGAAGGAGAAGAACATGGCGAGCTGACTGAGGCAGAAAGGCTAGACGTACCCGATTAAAGATGCTGGAAAAAGCTTCAGGCCACATTCCAAATGCACAGGCAGATTTACCCTCGAGAGAAGAATTTCGCCAATGGTGTGGAGAAATCAGAATAGAAATGAAAGAAAATAAACGAGAGGTGATCAAAATGATATCAGACATGAGAGAAGAAATGGCTAACATTGGCCGGAGAGTCAATGAGTGCGACATTCGACTAGAGGCCCAAGCAGAGAAAATAAGCAGGCTACAAACGGTATGCGATAAACTACAACTATCCGACATAGAGCTGTAAAATAAACTGGAGGATTTGGAAAATTGCAATCGAAGATGCAACCTACAATTCAGGGGCATTCCAGAAACAGAGAAATTCGGTGACTGCGATGTGGTAGTGAAACAGATAAGAACATAAGAAATTGCCATGCTGGGTCAGACCAAGGGTCCATCAAGCCCAGTATCCTGTTTCCAACAGAGGCCAAACCAGGCCACAAGAACCTGGCAATTACCCAAACACTAAGAAGATCCCATGCCACTGATGCAATTAATAGCAGTGGCTATTCCCTAAGTAAATTTGATTAGATTTGCTTATTCATTCTAGAACAGGACAATGCCTCTGGAAATATAAATGAACAGCAGACCATAGAACTTGAGCAGGCACACAGATCTTTGGGGGCGAGAACTGGCAATTGGCTCCGCGACATCATTGCGTGTTTTCATCGCTTCCCAGTGAAGGAGAAAGTATTTGCGATTGCTAGATGACAACAATCCTGGACTTGGAATTCACAATCTATTTCTGTATTTGCGGATCTTTCACCAATCCTCGTTAAAAAAACAAAACGCTTAGAATTTCAAGAAATTACAGCCGCTTTGTGCAAGGAAGGCTTCAAATATCGCTGGCTGTTCCCCTTCGGGATAGCCATTACTACTCGAGGTACCACATCTAAAGCGAACACAATCAAAGAGGCGACAGCCATATTGAAGACAGCAGGGATTGCTGTTAAGCTACCCACAGCTCCCAGCAATCGGCCCACTACGATGCACGAAGAAACTCCACGCTAGCAAAGAGTGGGGAAGGGAGGAAGAAGGCTGCGCCGACATTCGGGCGACCCCATACTGATTAATGTCACTGGACTGAGCTGAAAGCTGCGCCTGCATTTGAACTTAAAACCTCCAGTTCAAGGCCAAACTGGGAACGGTTTGAGTGGTTGGTTTGTGTATATGCCCGAAAGTTTTGCTTCTATATGTAGATGGAATGAATGTGAAGGGATGGACGTGAGCAAATGTTGAGATGGGGTAGGGAATCAGGAGGGGGGGGGGGGCTAGGCTTATTGTCCTGTGTAGTTTTCTAGCCTCACCTGCACAGGCAGTTCTGCTACAAAACAGTAGTGCTTGGATATGGGGGGGAGGGGGAAGGGAGGACTAGGGTTATTAATATTACCAATTGTATGTCAGTTAAAAATATCAGCTTCTATCACTAGTGCTCTGTTTCTTCAGTGCACTAGACATAATTATAGATGGGGTAAGGTGGGCTTACCATTTGCTAGACATACGGGCTATGAGTGGTGGACAGTTGATCCGAGGAGCTATCATGCATTGGTGGATGGGCACGTCCTTTCCAGAAGCTATACGAATCTATAAAACACTGTCACGGGATGGCTCACCTTAGGATATTATCTATGAATGTGAAAGGACTGAACTCTCATCGCAAAAGACAATTGTTGTGATCAGAGATATCAGACTCAGGGGCCTCAGTGGTGCTTGTGCAGGAAACCCACTTGAAGAAATGTTATGAACATGTCATGGCGTGGCCTATATTCTCGTTCTATTTTTTTTTTGTACCAGCATCCAAGGAGGCAGAATATTCAGGAGTAGGGATAATGTTTTTGAAGACCCTAGACTGCTCCATTACTCATACAGTAATTGACCCAAATGGCAGATACTTGTTGGTTAAATTTGAGCTGGGGGGTGAAGTTTATACCTTATTGAACTTGTATGCCTTTAATGTTGAGCAAGGCCCCTTTTTTGATAGAATATACCAGATCATTGAGCAGGAGGGGGAGGGATACATTATAGTAACAGGGGACTTTAATTTGACAATCTCACCCCAAGTAGACAACTCACAGGTGGAGGATGGGAACCTGTGCCCACCACAGGCATCTAAAAGCCATGATAAAACGAAGGGACCTATTGGATATTTGGAGGCAGCACTCTCCCAATACAAGGAGTTACTCCTTTTAATCCATTCCCATGACTCATACTCAAGAATTGATCTATTCTTAATAGATGCAACCCTGGCTCATAAGATCATTAGGGTGGAGATAGGCTCCATCACCTGGGCAGATCATGCTCCCATAAGGCTGGATTTTACGAGTAGGGGAATTGACACCGGGAACAGTTTCTGGAAACTTAATGACACACTCATCTCAGAAGAAGGTTATAGTGCCCAGTTTACCGAGTCCATCACAGAATACCTAGATAGACACGAGGGAACGGGGGTTCAGCCCGCTTTATTGTGGGACTGTCTAAAGGCAATTATAAAGGGACAACTGATTTCCAAAGCGACCTATGTGAAAAAAGAAAAAATGCACAAAAAAGATGCTAAAAACATAGCAAAATTGGCGATGCAGCATAAGAATGCACTCTCTAAATCAGTATTCTCCCAACTACAAAAAGCATGGTGCGCATTGCAGTCGGAGATGGATAGAATTGTATTACAGCTCAACTAATTGAAACAAGAACAGTTCGACTGGGGCAATAGATCCAGCTGTTTGCTGGCTCAGCAGTTGAAAAAGCGCATTTCTCAAAATCAGATTACAGGGATAAAGGATAACAAAGGATCATTTTTTAGTTCCCATATTGATATTAGGAAACGGTTTCAGAAATTCTATGGATAGCTGTATAGTGCAGATTCATCAATCTCCGATGCTCAAATTACGGCTTTCTTAGCCCACGTTGATCTTCCGAGACTCACTGAAGAGGAGAAGGGAAGCTTTGACTAAGAAATAGCAAGTTTTGAAATCCAACAAGTAATTGAAGATCTTAAGGCTAATAAGGCCCAGGCCTAGATGGTTTTACACCCCAATTTTATAAGAAATTTTCCTCCTCCTTAGTTACTCCTCTAAGTGCTTTGTATAACTCGTTGAGGGAGGGAAACCCTCTGCACAAAGGTGCAAATACCGTGAGAATTTCAATATTAGGAAAACCCAGGAAGGACTTGACAATTTGTGGATCCTATCATCCTTTTTCTTTGATAAATGTAGATTTAAAGATATTGGCAAAAATTTTAGCCACGCGTTTGAACTGGGTAATGACCCGTCTAGTTCACCCAGATCAAGCAGGCTTTATCCCAGGCCAGATGGCCGCCGATAACGTGCACAAAACTATTGATCTCATATGGTGGGTGATGAAAGAAAAGATCTCAGCAGTCCTCCTAGCAATAGATGCAGAGAAGGCCTTCGACCTAGTCCACTGACCATTCCTATTTAAGGTCCTAGAGAGGATGAATTTTGGCCCCCTATTCCTCAATTGGCTGAAACAGCTATATAACGCCCCACAGGCGAGGGTAAAGGTGAATGGATTTTATTCAGACCCTTTTAAGATCCAACATGGAACTCGTCAGGAATGTCCACTTTCCCCATTGCTTTTTGCTTTATTTTTAGAACCTTTTGCTATACGAATGCGGAATTCCGCCAGGGTACGGGGGGTGAAGGTGGGAGGGGCTGATTATAAAATGTCCCTCTTCGCTGACAATATATTTACTTTAATATCCCTGGAGGAGTCGTTAATAGAGGCAGTGAACATTTTACAAGAGTTCAGTGCAGCATCCGGATTCAAATTAAATTTAGAGAAATACGAGCTGTTAAATATATCTTCATCTGCCGATGTTTCATCTTGGTTAAAACAAAGCTTCCCCTGCAAATGGGTTACCCGGAAGATCAAATTTCTAGGGGTATATATCAGCAACACTCTAGAGGATTTGTACAAACTTAACTATAAACCCTTTCTCCACAAAATGTTTTATGATTTGGACTCCTGGGCTGGGCTCTCTCTATCCTGGTTGGGTAGAATTGCTTCCATAAAAATGAATGTGCTAATTCGTATCTGCTATCTATTTCAATCTTTACCGATTTACCTATCATCTGACATGTTAAAGCAATGGCAGCAGAGGTTCTTTGCATTTATCTGGAAACGCAGTCCTCCCAGAAAGCTAGGAATATTCTGTACAGGTCTAAATTAAGGGGTGGTCTGGGGGTATCTCGCCTTGATTGGTACTATGCGGCTGCGCAGCTTAGAGCAATTTTCGATTGGAACAGAAAGAGGGAACCAAAGCCCTGGGTGCTATTAGAACAGGCCCTAATTGGTAAAATGCCCTTATGGGCATTGACATGGCAACCGTGAGAGTCTTGGCTACCCATCCAAACAATCCCTCTCACCACAACTACCACCTTGAGACTATGGCAGAGATAGAGAACCAGACTGGTGGGTCCCGGAGGTATTTTTTTAGCTCCACTATTCATTATAATTTTTCCACACCGTGGCAAGAGGCCAGTTCTTTTTCTTCATGGGCCGAGAAAGGGCTCACCCGTTTTGGACAATTTTGGGAAGCTGGTGCCATGCTAGACTTCTGAACTCTTAGGGATAGGTCGCAGTTAACCCCATTAGATGTATTCCCATATCTTCAACTACTTCACTTCATGTTAGCTGAGGACATAAGTAAAGACTTATCCCTAGGTATGACGCAATTCGAAAATTGGTGTGACCAGGTTGATAGGATGAAGGGCCTGATCTCTTGCTTGTATAAGTATCTCAATGCGGACATGGGACAAGCCGACATTTGTTAGGGCGTGGGAACAAGACTTGAAACATTCTCTATCAGAGGAACAATGGGATAATATTTTTTATCATATTAAGAAGGGCTCTTTTTCAGCAGCACTCTCTGAGAATGGTTATAAAGTTTTGCTACGATGGTATCTCACACCTGTGAGACTCCACAAGGCTTACCCTCAGAGGTATTAACTATTTTGGAAGGGTTGTGGGAGGAAGGGGACCTTTTTTCATATGTGGTGGGAGTGCCCTAAAATCTCCCAGTTCTGGGACATGATTTACGCCATCATAAATGAAATATTGACAGTATCACTAACAAGTAATCCTGAATGTGTATTACTCAGTCTACCCACGGATCTTCCTGCAGATAAAAATAGGCTAGTCTACCTAATACACAAGTCAGCCCGATGCGAGCTAGCGGCCCACTGGAAAACTAATGTAATTCCTACAAAAGAGGTAGTGTTCCTGTGAATGGTGAGAACCTGCTCCCACTTTCGGCTGACTGTGCTAAAGAATCATACTCTGAATGTATTTCAGAGGACCTGGGAACCATTCTTGACCTGGATAAATGTTCAGGATAAGCATGAGCGACCTACTTGTTCTGTTCAAGTATTGAGAGCCTGTTTATCTATGTTGGAACCACCAACCCTATAACTTATAAAGAGAGTCTTGGGGATTCTTATTATATGTGATATGTTAGCATTTTTGTCTGATGTACAATTGGGTGTTCGATGCAAACTACCACTGGGGAGGTAGGGGTACCATATACACCTATAAGGGAACAAGCGTCAAAGATTCATGCTACTGAGATGGAAAGAAGACCAGAAAATATGACATGTAATGTAAAATAATGTTTATTATATGCCTTTGACGTATTGTACTTTGTTGTGTTATCACTCAGCATTAAAAACTATAATTTATAAAAAATAAAAAAGGAGAAAAATACAAGAACAGCTTACTGCTAGAAGTGCAGTACCAAGAAACTATTCTGTGCATTGCATGGAGAGAGAAAATCCTCAAGTATCAAATGATGCATAGGTCAAGAAAATGTGACAGAAAGCGTGAAATAATCCCTGTTGTAATAGGTGCCACCGGCCTGATAAAAATGAACTTTCAGGTGCATTGAGTCATATTTACTGTATATATAGCACCTTATGAACTACAGAAGGAAGCTCTCTATGGCATAATGCAAGAATTATGAAGGACATTAGCTGTGAATTTGAGAGATTGAGATCAGGCTCAACATATCCTGCCTTATGTGTGAAGTTCATTCCTGTCAAAGTGTGCACAAAATCAACCCATTTGGAGAGACTACCCTGTGAAATTCCCTAGCTAAGGGATACCTTCCAACAAAAAGGAGGCCAATAACAAAACTGCTAGTGGATGGGAAAACATGTTTTGGACAAAGCTCTTTATATATGTGTTTTTCGTAGGATGACAACCCAAAATAATAATAAAAAGGGTCCTAGGAGAAATAGTTTGGATTCTAACCGTTCAAGAGACACTGGAAGAAAGACTGACCAAAACTGATTGTTGCATTGAAAGTCAATATCTAAACAATGGGGATGTGAATGTGTGGACAGAAGTTCACAGCACAGCCTTGCAAATCTTCTCAGTAGAAGCTGATCTCAGATGCTTAACCTGTACAGCTATTGTGCTTAAGTTATGATTCATAATTTGCCAATCTAGTGTTAGATCTGCTTGGTCATAACAGAAGTAGGTGCAATCTGCTGTCTAATAGAGAGTGTTTTGTTTAGCTACAGTATGTTTGGGTAAAAAAAAAAATCCCCAAAAGTTGGGGTAATTTCTAAGTGCCTATAGTCCTCTCAAAAGAGAAAACCAAGTTGCTTAGTTATGAATGTTCAAAGACAGCTTGATAATCAACCTCATTTAACCTCCCTCCTCCCCTTTTAGAGTTTGTTTATGCTTGGATACAAGACTGCACATCTTGGTTGCAGAAAAGGGGGGGGCTTGATAAAATCTCATCCTCTCTATGCCTTCTACAGATGTACAGCTAAGCTATCCTTCTCCTCTCCAAGGGTGGTGGGCCCTGTTTTGTGGTCCTTGCTGGATAATATTATGGTAGTAGTGGTGGGATGATGGTCCTGAGTGAGAACCGAAAACCAAGATCGGAGCAAGTAGACGGGAAACGATAGTATCTCAGCTGTGGAACAACTCACCCGTTCTGTGCCTCCTGTAAATGTACAGCTGGGGGCTCCCCACCTAGCAGTCCTTGCTGGATGTTATCACAGAGAGGCAGGGCTCCAGGAAAGAACCAGAACAAGGTCCAGATCAAGCCGCAGGAAAGCATGGCATCTCAGCTGCCGAGGGGGCCTGATGTAACTTCTTGCCCCCATATGTACTTCCTGCAGATATAGAACTAAGTATCCTCTGTTCTTATCCCAAGCCTTTTGGAAGCCTGTTAAAGTTTTAGCCTCCACCTTCCATTTCAGGAATTGAGTATTCATGTTTTGTTGCATACTGTTTTGTACATGGAGGCTTTTTTATACCATGTTTACATAATAATCTCTTTGCCACATTGTAATGATAGTCTATTGCCTAGCTACACAAGATTCAGGTTATATGTCACAATGAAAAATAAAGTGGAGGGAAATTATTCTGGGTAGGAGTCATCTCCTTAATGAAGCTATGACAAAATGCACATGGGGTGGACATGTGGTGCAGCCGCCTGTACAGTTCACAGCGCAGAAAGCACGCTCGACAATGGTTGTCTCCATGATGAGGAGAGAAGTGCATTTTCAGTAAAATATCTTTATTTGTAAAGGTTTGAACCTTTTTGAGACCAAAGTTACAACAGGTACTGTTAGTGATTGATAGCTGTATTGTTTGATTGCATTTAACATTGGATCTTTAGTAGGTTGCTTGGTTTCTAGTTAAGGGTAGTAGTTATTACCCTTAAACAATAAACCTTGATGCTTTTGATGCAACTGCAACATTGCTTTCTGTTTTGACAATTGGATGGGGAGGACACGTGGATTCAGACAACAACAAACGAGGGCCCTAACTTTTACGGTGTGGGATACTGATAAGCATGGGGGTAACCTGCATGGAGCAGCAGTTACTACCCTTAACAGAAAGTATGGGATTACTATCCTTAACCAATAAGCCTTGATGCTTTTGATGCAACTGAAATATCACTCTCTGCTTCGATGGGGGGGAGGGGAAAGGAGAGAAAAAGTGGAATTGGATTCAGACAAAACCAACATGGGCCCTGACTTTTACAGTCTGGGGTACTGATATGCAGACATAAGGGGAAAAAGCACAGGATTGCTTCTACGGCCAAGTCCAAAAGCAAAGCACGTCAAGCAACATTGTCTGAGTTTTCAAGAAGGCTCCTCACCCAGTAAAAATGTTACTATTGAATACATTTTTATGGGTTTGACAGTTTTTCTTGATTTTGATTGTAATATGACTATGCTTGTCATAAGGCTTGGGCGGGGGGGGGGGGGGAGTGTGGGGGGGTAACTGCACAGATTACCCTTAAGCGAAACATGAGGGTAACCTGCACAGCATGGCAGATATTACTATAAACTTGCTGGGCAGACTGGATGGACCAATTTGGTCCTTTTCTGCCATTGTTACTGTTACTTTGTTACTATGTAGTTATAAAGCCAAAAATTTCTGTGGAGCATCTCTGTTGTATTGTAAAAGGTATATAATTTGACTAATTTTGATGAGCATTAACACTAAAAGCAAAGATGTTTCTTAGACTTTAGGAAATTATTACTAGCACTAGAAAAAAACTTTACTGTATTATTATTTCTAATAAAAGTATTGGAAAGGGGGGTTTTAAAAGGTTATATTGAACCAGAAAATGAGGTTTATAATCTCTTTCATAGATGTACAGAAACTGCTGTACTTCATGGAGCTGGGAAATCTATGAAATAACCAAATGGTTAAGAATTCTGACCATTTCAGTTATAATCTGATCCAGTTATCTTTTAAGAGATGATTTGATTACACAAACACATGTTTTATTTCATTAGATATAATTTTATTTTCCTAGCGTGTAGCAGATGGACTCAGAACAAGTGGGTATAGTGTGCTCGTGCTAGCAGTTGGAGACGGATCTGACGTCAGCACGGGTACATATACCCCCACAGGAAGTGAAGCAACTTAGTAATTTCCGTCTCCAAAGCAGTTTGGAGCGCCTGCACGCTCGCTGAGCGTGTCTTTCCAATAACTACTTTCTACTTTCTAATTTCTAAGAAGATACCAGAAGACGAGCCCCGCACTCCTGCGGTTGATACCCTCGAGTCCCTCCCCCAGTTGAGTTTCCCGATGGTGATTTCCGTGGTCCCTCGGAGGTAAAGGCCTTGGTCCGGTGGCCGAATCGCGGCAGGGATCTAGCCCCCGAGCGAGAAGGGCTCGGGAGTGGCTGAGAGGCGTCTCGGTCCCGGCGAGGACTTAGCCCCGAGCGAGACGAGTTCGGCGGCTTAGAGGGCAGCGGGTGCACTTCCTCGAGCGCGGCGGTGAAGGTATTTCCCCTCTCCCACCGCAGCCGGAGACCGCCCGGGTTACAGCCGGGAAGCGCCGAAGATCAGGTAAGGCGTACATCTCTTACTTTTTGGTCTCCGAGGTACGAGGATCGGTGGCGTTGCCTGCATGCGGCATGCCGTGGAGGTCGCCATTTTGTCTGCCTTGTCCAGGTATTGAGCGCACACGGATAGGCGCCTGTTGATAGGCGCACAATGCAGCATATAGATTACTAAGCGTACGTTATTGAGCTTTAGCGTCTTCTATTGTTAAGCGCATATTCTTCAGCATACATTATTGAGCGCATATTATTGAGCGCATATTGCATATTATTGGCAGCATATTGCATAAGCGCCGGCGCACTGCATTCGCAAGATGCGATGGAACACTTAAATGCCCCGGCGTCTCCAGAGGCGGCAGCTCCTGATTCCGGCGTAAAAGCTCTTGGCCTGTGCTCAGCATGCCATCTCAGAGCCACACAAGAGCGAGGAGGCAGACTCCCTTTGTGCCCAATGTGAGGAGGCGTGGGAGCCTGGGCCAGGACCGGTCTCAACCGAGGTTTACCTACAGTTCCTCAGGGGCCACCCCGGATTTAGCGGGCCGTCTCGAACAGCCAGGTATCCCAGGGGACCTGGTAACCCGACGGCTAGAGACCGCTTCCATTTCCTGGGTGGACTTATTTAAGGGGATCCACGCCTTTGTACAGATGCAGTCCGGCTTCCCGTCCAGGCCCTGCTGACCCTGCCCCTGGACCCTCTCGTCCTTACCACGGGCACCCGCCTCTGGGCAGTCCGGCTCATGGGGATCCTGATGTCTCGGAGGACGAGTCCGGTCTCCCCCGAGGAGGGGGAACTTCCCTCGGGGATAGAGCCATATCGAACTATGAGGCGGTTCTTTCCCAAGGAAGATCTCTCTGACCTGGTTTCTCAGTGCCTGACGGAGTGGCTATTTCCTGGGCCCCAGCACATGGGGGCATCCAATCAGAACCCCCTGCGGAGGGTCTTCGCCGACGGCCCACCATTTCCCCTTCCTGCAAGCGGCACAACAGCTGATCGATTTGGAGTGGAATGCGACGGAGGCCTCATTCAAAGGGGGTCGGGCCCTGTCTGGCATGTACCCCCCTGGACCCGGCAATCAAGGATATGCTGGCGTGCCCTAAGGTGGACGCCATAGTTAGCGCTGTGGTCAATGCGCACTACCATTCCAGTGGAGGGGGGGGGGCGGCCCTCAAGGAGGCTCATGACCGACGCCTGGACACCATCCTGAAACAAACCTTTGAGGTGGCAGCTATGTCTCTGCGGATCGCAACTTGCTGCACAGTGGTGACGCGTTCCTGTTTGTCACAGGCCAGGAACAATGCCCTGGCAGCAGACATGGAGTTAGCTCTCTCGTTCCTCACAGATGCCGCCTCCGACCTAGTCCGTACGACAGCCAAGGGGGTATCATCCTCGGTAGCAGCCAGGAGGCAGCTCTGGATACGGAACTGGTCAAGCCGATGCTCCTTCTAAGACACGCCTCACCAGAATGCCGTTCAAGGGTTCTCTTCTGTTCGGCAGCGACCTAGACAAACTGGCCAGCACATGGGGCGCCTCTCCAGTACCCCCGACTGCCGAAGACAGGTCAAAAAGGAACCAGCGCACCTTTCCTCCGAGGCCCTCCAGAGGTAGAAGCTCCCAACGCTTCACTCCTATAGGAGTCGCTACCAGGCACCTCGTCCTCAGGGCCAGGAACCAGTCCTTTCGGACCAAGCAGCACAAGAGGGGAGCCGCTCGGGTTCAGGTCCCAGCCGCACCTCAACAATGAGAACATCAGCCGATCCATCCGGGGGACGAAGCCATAGGGGGCAGGTTAACCCTCTTCTATACCCAGATGGGTCGAGATTACGTCGAACAAGTGGGTTCCTCGCCATCATCCGAGAGGGGTATTATCTGGACTTCTATCACAATCCCTCCGGACAGGTTTGTGGAATCTCCGTGTCCAATCCACAAGAAGGCGCATTGGAAGCTACCCTGGCGAGGCTCATGTCCTTTGAAAGCCATATCCCATACCTGCATGGGAAATGGATTCTGGGCACTATTCCATTTATTTCATGGTACCCAAGAAAGAGGGCACTTCGACCCGTCTTGGACCTCAATTCAGTCAACTGATACTTAAAGGTCCTGAGGTTTTCGCATGGAAACTCGCGCTCAGTCAAGACCACAGTACACAGCCAGGGGAATTCCTCACGGCTTGGACTTGTCGGAAGCCTACCTGCATATCCCGATCTATCGGGATCATCAGCGCTACCTATGCTTCAAGGTTTTGGACGGCACTTCCAATTCCGGGCTTTTGCCCTTCGGGTTAGCCACGGCACCGCGGACCTTCACCAAGGTGATCGTAGTGGTAGCAGCGGCGCTCAGATGGGAAGGAATCCTTGTCCATCCCTACCTTGACGATTGGCTGATCAGGGCGAAATCACGAGGGGAGAGCCATCGGGCAACCAACAGAGTGATCTCCCTTCTGGAAAGCCTGGGATGGGTAGTCAACCTAAACAAGTGTTGCCTACAGCCTTCCCAATCACTGGAATACCTGGGAGTCCGGTTCGACACCCAGGCAGACAACGTCAGCCTAACTACCAAAAGAAGGTTAAAGCTCCAGACTCATCTAACGTCCTTGATGGGAGCCAGCCGGCCCATAGCTTGGGATTACCTGCAGGTTGTCGGTCTCATGGCATCCACCCTGGAAGTGGTATCATGGGCGAGGGCCCATATGAGAACACTGCAACGCTCCCTCCTCTCTCGATGGAGCCCACGCTTCCGGAATTACTCCGTGCATCTACCTCTACCCGCTAGAGTGCGGACCCAGCTACGGTGGTGGTTGCAGTCCGACCAACACGAGCAGGGGGGTCGAAGATGTCCTCCCCCACGTGGACCCTGCTTCACCACAGATGCCAGCCTGAGCGTATGGGGAGCACACTGCGAATAGCTCACCACCGCCCAAGGGGCGGTGGAACAGAGAAGGAGTCGGGGTGGAAACATCAACCGACTAGAGGCACGGGCAGGTCCGGTTAGCCTGCCTGCGATTTGCTCACAACTGCGGAACAGAGCAGTCAGAGTGATGTTCCGACAACGCCACACTCGGTGGCATAAATCACCGACAGGGCGGAACCAGAAGCCAAAAGGTGTCCCTAGAGATAGCCCCGCTGATGGGCTGGGCAGAGGCGAATCCCCAGGACATCCTCCGCCATCCACATTGCCGGAAGGGACACACCACGGCAGACTTCCTCAGCAGGAAGGCCTAAATCCGGGAGAATGGCAGCTGTCACCCACAGCCTTCCAGATGATTGTGGATCAGTGGGGGGACTCCAGACATGGACCTACTAGCGGACAGGTCCAATGCTCAAGTACCCAGATACTTCAGCCGCAAGCGGAGACCCGTTCTCTCTCACGGGATCGACGCGCCTGGTTCAGCCATGGCCTCCAGGGACCCTGCTATATGCCTTTCCTCCGTGGCCACTGCTGGCGCCCTTATCAACAAGATCAGAGGCACAGAGGCCTAGTTCCTTCTAGTGGCACCAGACTGGCCAAGAAGACCCTGGTAACGCGGACATGAGAAGACTATGACAGGGGAGCTCCTTCCCCTGCCTCCTCTCAGGGACCTGCTACGTCAAGGTCCCATCCTCCACGAGGATCCGGCTCAATTCTCTCTTACGGTCTGGCCATTGAGAGGGCTAGGCTGAAGAAAAGAGACTACTCGGAGTCGGTGATAGATACACTCCTCCGAGCCCGCAAGTTTTCCACATCCCTCACCTACATAAGGATCTGGAGAGTATTTGAAGCCTGGTGCGACACTCATGGCACCAATCCACATGCGACCACAATCCCTATTGTTCTGGATTTCCTGCAGGATGGGCTTCAGAAGGGTCTCTCCTTAAGCTCCATCAGGTTCAGGTGGCGGCGCTGTCTTGCTATGGTCCCAGGAGGGATGGCAAGACCATTGCCACGCACCCAGATGTTTCCCGCTTCCTGAAAGGAGTCAAGCACATTCGTCCGCCACTGAAGTGGCCAGTGCCCCTGTGGAACCTCAACATAGTTTTGGATTTCCTCGCGGGATCCACCTTCAGACCCCTCCGGGGCCTGTCTCTCCGTTCTCTAACTTTGAAGATGGTGTTCTTGCTGGCTGTGTGTTTCAGCACGCCGCATCTCGGAGCTACGAGCGCTGTCCTGCCGTGATCCCTTTCTCAGAATCACTCCTGAGGCGATCCATTTCGCACGGTTCCCTCCTTCTTACCCAAAGTAGTCTCACAGTTTCACCTCAACCAAACCATAGCTTTGCCTACCACGGAAGGTTTGCAGAAGTCGGAAGAAGGGCGCTTGCTCCGCCATCTCGAACATCGGCAGATTGCTGTCCAGATACCTGGAAATGACAGAAACAATACGTAAGACGGACCATCTGTTCGTCCTTCACAGCGGGAAGAAGCAAGGGGAGGCGGCCTTCGTCGGCCCACAATCGCCCGCTGGATCAAAGAGAAGTTATCAGAGCGGCCTACGTAGAGTCCCGGGAAGTCACCGCCTCTGCAGGTCAAGGCTCATTCCACCAGAGCGCAGCTGCGGCCTCTTGGACGGAATCTAGGATGCTGTCGCCCGCGTAGATATGTAAGGCGGCGACGTGTTCCTCCCTCCATACCTTCTCCAGATTTTACCGTCTGGACGTCCAGGCCAGGGAGGACACAGCATTTGCGAGGGCAGTCCTACGCGATCCTCAGGCAGTCTCCCACCCAGTCCGGGAGTAGCTTTGTACATCCACTTGTTCTGAGTCCATCTGCTACAACGCTAGGAAATGTAGAGAGTACTTATCTGATAATCTCCTATTCCTTAGTGTATGCAGATGGACTCAGCATCCCCGCCCGGCTGCCAGTATACATGGGTTTCACCGATTCAAGGTAAGGCATGTCATTTCTTACACAGAGCGTCCACTCTACCAGGTGTCCGACGCCTCCCCGGTTGGGAACGCTGGCGTTCTCCAGCTACTATCAATCGGTCAGGGGAATCTGTTTCATTAATTAATTGATCGGTTCAGTACCATATATCCATAACAGCTTTTGCAAGGAAGATTACTCAGTTGCTTCACTTCCTGTTGGGGTATATGTACCCGTGCTGATGTCAGATCCATCTCCAACTGCTAGCACGAGCACACTATACCCACTTGTTCTGAAGTCCATCTGCATACACTAAGGAAAAGGAGATTATCAGGTAAGTAATCTCTACATTTATTATGTTATGTCCATTTGTCTGTTCTCATTTTAAAAGAAATAAAGATAGCTTAATGCAGAGTGGAAATATCACAAAATGGATAGTTTAATTAAAATGGACTCATAGTCTACCAGAAGCTAATTAAATTTAAATAGGTGATGGGACGCGGATAGGATACATCTAAGAGTATTGAGGAACTGGTTCTTTTCACATTTTTGTGAGTGACAGTGGAAGGATTTATTTATTTAGACGTTTTATATACCGTCGTTCCAAGTGAGAATAACTATATCACAACGGTTTACTTATAATTCATAATTATAAGTGACCAGACAAAGAGGAAAAACACATCTTGAATGCTAATTGAGGCATGGTTCACAGGTAATAAATGTAGGAGATGGTAAAGTCTTTTCATGAATAGGTTTCAGAACTATAATTTTTGTGGGAATCATTCTATTGGAGTTTATTTAGATATTATGGATTTGAGAAATCGGAACATTTTATGTTATTATGAGATTGTGTAATCAGTTTGTTATATGCATTTTGGAACAGCCATGTTTTCAGGTCCTGTTGAGTTTATTTTTATCTGTTGTAGTTCTTAAGTCTTCTGGCATAGAATTCCATAGTTCAGGACCCGCTATAGACAGCACTCTTTCTCTTGTTTGTGACAAGTGAGAGGTTTGTAATGTTGGGATTGAGAGGAGACCTTTATTTTGTGATCTCAGAGTTCGTTGAAGTTTGTGCTGATTAAGTGACACCCCAAGCAGATCATTGTTATTTAGGTTAATGTTATTGAATATGGTCGTTGATGCTTTATATTGGATTCTTGATTACATTGTTAGCCAATGGTAGTGCCTTCAGTGTAGGAGTGATATGTTCATATTTTCTGGCACCAGATAATAGTCTTGCTGCTGCATTTTGGAGAAGTTGAAGAGGTTTTATGTGACATGCAGGAAGACCTAGGAGCAAGGAATTGCAGTAGTTAAGGTTTGAGAATATTAGTATTTGTAACACAGTTCTGAAGTCTGTAGCAGTTAGTAATGGTTTCAAGCAGCTTACTAGCCACAACTTGTTATAAACCGGTTTTAATCAATTACTGATATATCCTTTCATTGATAAGTTTCATTGCGTTGTACCCCTAAGTCTCTTACTGGCGTCGATGGATTAATTTGGCAATTTCCCAATCTACTAGCAGGTGGTATGGATTTTGGGGGGGTTTTGGGTTCAGCCAAATGATTTGTGCTTTTTGATATTTACTATAAGTTTAAGTTGTGATAGCTTTTCTTTTATCGTTGTCATATATTTTGCAATTATGGATGTGGTGTGTTGTATCTTTTTTTTTTTTTTTTTTTTTTAAGTGGTATATAAAATTTAGGTCATCTGTAAAAGGAAAAAGTTTATTCCAAGGTCTAAGAGTAGTTTGAATAATGGTACCATGTAGATGATGAATTGTGTAGCCGATAGAGCTGATCCTTGAGGAACACCAGCGTTACATTGAAAAGTGTCAGATATCTGTTTGTTGAATTTTGCTTGGTATGTTCTCTCGTCTAGGAAGGATGTGAACCATTTTAATACCGTTCCATCTATGCCAATGTTTTTCATCTGTCGGCAAAGTAGTATATGGTCTACTGTGTCAAATGCTGCTATAATGGCAGTATGATTTGCCAGTCGAATCCTTGTAGTATCGGGTCAGTTAACGATAGTAGTAGGGTCTCTGATGAATGATTTTTCCTGAATCCAAATTGATTTGGATATAGAATGCTCCTCTAGTTGGGTGAATACTGTTTTTTCGAGTATTTTAGCTAAGAAAGGTAGGTTTGATATTTGTCAGTAGTTATCCCAGTCATCAATTCTCCCATCTTTATTTTTTAAGATTGGTTTTATGACTGCTTGCTTTAATCCTTTAGGTATCAGGACTTCTGTTAGTGAGAGATTGATTAGGTTTGTGATTGTTGGGTGTAATTACTTGATTTACTTGTTTCAGGGAGTTGGCTGGAATGGGTCTTTGGATGCACAGAAGGTTTTAATTTGTTGATGATTTTACTTATTCCAATTTTGAAACTATTTCAAATGATGTCCAAGTATTTTTGTCGTGTGTTTCTTCCATTGTAATTATTGTATCATTGGTTGTCTTACGTGGGAAGGTAATGTTCTAGTTGTTTTTTCTGTTTATTGGTTTTCCTCTTTACCAGCGGCTGTGTATTCGTTACATGATGTCAGGATTGTCAGTAAAGATTTGCTTTTTGTGGATGATACCAAAATCTGCAACAGGGTAGACAGCCAGAAAGGTAGAGAAAACATGAAGGATCTAGAGAAGTTCAAGGAATGGTCTAGAGACTGGCAGCTGACATTTAATGCTAAGAATTCAGAGTAATTTATGTATTTATTTATTTGATTTATATTCCACTTTTTCAGGTATTTCAAAGAGGATTATGCTCAGGTACTATAGGTATTTCTCTGTCCCCAGAGGGCTCACAATCTATGTTTAGAGAGAGGTACTATACTGGAGGTTGCTTGTTTTTTATATTGTAAATATTACTATCCTTATCTTAAGGATTGGGGGTAACTAGACGGACTGCCCTTAAGAGAAACTTGGGGGGTGACTTATATGACGCAGATATTACCATAAAAAAAGCTTGCTGGGCAGACTGGATGGATCATTTGGTTCTTTTCTGCCGTCATTACTATGTTACTATGGAGGTGAAATTCTTCTAAGCATGAAGAAGAGCAGGATTTGGTGGTAATTTTTTTATTTATTTATTTAAAAAATTTTCTATACCGTCGTTTAGTAGTGCACCATCACAACGTTTACACTTAGGCACGAAATAGGTTTGATAGTTTTCTAAGTTATCCAAGCGGTGCCAATATTTATGGTTACATTGTTCAATAATATACTCTAATTGAAAAGTGGGATGGAAATGCTATATCCGATTGCCGTTCTAATCGTATATTTGCATACTGTTTTTATAAATTAATATTTAAATATGAGTAAAATAAAAATAAAATAAAAAGACAAATAACTCTGCTTTTATAGGTGACTTTCAGCTGAATGTATTTATTGTTTCTTCTGTGACCTTACTGTGGACTGCTTTTTTACAGAGCCAAGTTTTTAAGCTTTTTTGAAGAGTTTTAAATCTTTCATTAGTCTTAGCTCAAGTGGTAATGTGTTCCATAATAATGGTCCTGCCAAAGATAGTGCTCTCTCTCTCTAACCTGGGTCAACTTTGCTGTTTTACTGAGGGTATGGTTAGTAGTGCTTTATTGGCAGACCTGAGATTCCTTTGAGGGACATGTAATCGAAGTGCGGTGTTTAGCCAGTCGGCATTTTCGTCATTATTAGTTTATGAATTGTGCATAGTGGTTTTGAATTGCACTCTTTGTTCTATTGGGAGCCAGTGTAAGTCAGCCAGTGTTTGGGTGATATGATCTCTTCTGCCTTTCCCAGTAAGTATTCTGGCAGCCGAGTTCTGTAGTATTTGTAGTGGTCTTATTGTGGTATATGGTAATCCAAGAAAAAAGTGTGTTACAGTAGTCTGTGCTAGCAAATATTAGTGCTTGTAGTACTGTACGAAAGTGTTCTTGAGTTAATAAGGGTTTAGCCTTCTGAGTATCATTAGTTTGGCATAGCCTTCTCTTGTTTTTATCGCTATGTGTTGCTTAAGGCTGAGTTCTGTGTCTATAATCACCCCTAGGTTTCTAGCCTTATCAGTTAACTCCACTGATTTATTATTACTAAGGTTAATGGGGTTTTGAATTCTTACAATGTTTTTTCGTTGAAGGTGTATCAATTCTGTTTTTTCTATGTTTATTACTAGTTCCATTTGGTTTAATAGTTGTTTTATTATGTCAAGGTACAACATTGCTAGATTCAGTGTTTTCTCAATTGATTCTTCCACTGGTAGAATTAGTTGAATGTCGTCAGCATATATGAAGTGTATGACACCTAGCCCTGCCAGTAGGTGGCAGAGGGGGAGCAGGTAAATGTTAAATAGAGTTGCTGATAGTGATGATCCCTGCGGGACACCTGTTTTTAGATCGATTTTGTCTGATATGGTGTTATTTATCTGTACCTGATAGGATCTATTTGGTGAGATATGATGTGAACCATTCATTGTTTTCATTTGTAATCCAATTTCTTCCAGTCTTTTTAATAGTATGTTATGGTTAACTGTGTCAAATGCTGCGGACAGATCTATAATATCAAAGATGTAGTGTTTTCCCGCTGTCAAATCACTGTAGAATGTTATCAGTTAGAGAGATTAGTAATGTTTCGGTGCTATAGTGTTTTCTGAATCCGTGTTGTGATGGGTAGAGTATGTTATTGTTGTCTAGATGTTCTGCACCAAATAGGTGCATAAAGTGACAGTAAAAGCCAGAAAGATGCTTAGTTGCATAGGGAGAGGAGTGGTCAGCAGAAAAAGGGAGGTGATATTGCTCCTGCTCCTGGTGAGTTCTCATTTGGAATACTGTGTACAATTCTGGAGACTGCACCTTCAAAAGAATATAAATTAGTCTGAGTCGGTCCTGAGGGTGAGTACTAACATGAACAGTGTCTTTCTTCTAAAGCATAAGGGGATAGAGTTAAAGATCTAAACATGTATACCCTGGAGAAAAGACCAGATGGGGAAATATGATAGAGACATTTAAATATTTCAAAGGTTTCCATGTACAGGAGGTGAGCCTCTTTCAGCAGAAAAGAGGCTCTAGAACAAGGGGTCATGGGATAAGACTGAAAGGGAGTTGAATCAGGAGTAATATTAGAAAATATTTCTTTACAAAGAGGGTGGTAAATGCATGGAACAGCCTCATAGGAGAGGTGGTGGAAACAAAAGCTGTATGCAAATTCAAGAAAGCATGGGATGAATACAGGGGATCTCTGAGGCAGTGATGAGAATTGTAAAAGCTAGATAAATTGGATGGATGTGCAGACTAGATGGATCATATGTTCTTTTTTCTGCTGGCCATGTTTCTGTTTCTATTTATCTGATGCCTTCCCATAGCCTAATCCCAGGCGACTTACAATGTATCCTTAATACCAAATCATAAATAACAAACATTTCAGTAAAAGCATCAAAAACAAATTTCAATTAACAATCACAAAGGTCCTACTCATCTTCCTTAAACAAAATCATATTCATCATTCCCCTTTAGACCCCTCCTTACCAGCAACTGCGGCACAAAACTAAACCTTAATTTGCAAAAGCTTGATTAATAAACCAGGTTTTCAGTTCTTTCTTATAATGTAAATTGAAAAATAAATTTCAACTGCATAGGCAGAGCATTCCAGAGAAATGGACCACAACATGAAAAGTTGCACCTTTCTATTATGGTTAATCGTGCCATTGTCACAGTAAACTCTGATCTTAATGAGTAGGCACAAACTCACCACCTGTGAACTAAGATTACTTGGTGCTAACATATTCAGAAAGGTGAATACCAATACCAGAACCTCACACTGAATCTGGAATAGAATGGGTAACCAGTGTAAATTATTTTAACACAGCAAATATTGCTAAATGTATTATATATCATAGTTATAGTTCCATAGAAATGGAAGAGGCCAAAATGTTGTGCTGTTATCATCTCCCCTTAAAACTTTAACTCTTAAACATTTTATAGGGTGACTTGTAGGAACTGAGGGGCAAGGATTGTCAGTGTTGATTTGTCAACTGCAGTTTCAAATTACTTTGAACTAGGCAAGAAAACTAAAACTGTGTTATTTATTAATTTTCCTAGGACAAGCAGGATGGTAGTTCTCCCGCATGGGTGACATCATCAGATGGAGCCCGGCATGGAAAACTTCTGTCAAAGCTTCTAGAACTTTGACTGGCACTAATCCATGCATCACGTGGGGTCCCTTTTCAGTCTCTTTCCGTAGAGCTGTCATCTCGCAGTCTTGGAGCTCATGCTCTTTTTCTGGAAAACTAATCCAATTTTCGGCTGCCTTTTTCCTTGTTCCTGCACCGGGTCCCTCTCGGTTCGGACCTGGTCTTAGTCAGTCTTGCATTGTGGTAAGTTTCGTTAACGGTCTGTTCCCCGTAGCAGTGTCCTTCAGGGCTCACAGGCTCTGTTTTTGTCATGGTGTCATCGGTGTCCCCAGGGCCCTCGGACTATGTTGATTGCAGATCCACACGAGGTGTGCATCCTCTGCCTGGGGGGCATCCCATGATCTTCAAGGGTGCTGCCTCTGGGACCAGATGACCCCCAAGGGGCCAGTGAGCCCACCTCGAACAAGATGGAGAAGCTGTTCGGCCCTAAGAAGGCCGAGCCTTCGGCATCGGTGTGCTTGACACCAAAGGATCGGGGGGAACTGATGGGTGCCAATCCTCACCTGGTGACCCCACGGATCGAGGGGCTGGGGATCAAGCCACATCAGTCTGTTCTAGATGAAAGAAGTCAGGATCTTCACCTTCCACCTCAGAGCTGAGGAAAGACCGGGTCAAGCACCGTAGGAAGTTGAGAAAGCATTGATATTGGTTTCTTCCATAGTGCAGCAAGGATGCCAGCTGAATCTCTTAGAGGTCCCGCCAGATTCTCCACCAAGCCCTTTTTGGGGACCATCAGTGTGCTAGGAGTCTTTCTTGCAGGCGCTCTCCACCCTAGAAACAGCCAGGGTGGTTGAGCCTGTCCCCTCAGGTCAATTGGGATGGGGTTTCAACTTCTGGTATTTTATGAATCAAAAGAAAACCGGGGGCCTCCATCCCATCCTGGATCTGTGGGCCTTGAACAGGTTTCTAAAAAGAGAAAGGTTCAAGGTAGTATCTCTGGGCACCCTGATTCCCCTCTTGCGCGAAAAGGGGACTGGCTATGCTCCCTCGACTTAAAAGATGCCTATACCCACATCCAAATCTTCCGA
This sequence comes from Rhinatrema bivittatum, assembly GCF_901001135.1. Lineage (NCBI taxonomy): Eukaryota > Metazoa > Chordata > Amphibia > Gymnophiona > Rhinatrematidae > Rhinatrema > Rhinatrema bivittatum. The sequence goes on from NC_042619.1 coordinate 222,803,752, forward strand.
GGTTACAGGAAGAATCTGCAATTTGTGGTGGGTGAATGCCAGTTTCAGTACCGGGTGTTACTGTTCGGCCTGGCCTCCACACCATAGGTCTTTACCAGTGTCTGGCCATGGTGGGGGGCATATCTGCACAGGCTGTGAGTGCAGTTTTTCTCCTACCTGGATGATTGGCTAGTCAGAAGCACTACCCAGGTGAGGGCAAACGTGTTCCCTGCACTGGAGTCTTTGGGGTTCATTATCAACTACTCGAAGTCTCACCTGGGCCATTGATGCAGCTGTCCTTTATTAGAGCCCAGCTGGAAATGACACAGGTGAAGGTCTTTCTACTCCATAGCAAGGTGCTGTCTCTAGCATCCATGGCAAGAGTGGTACAGCAGAGCCAGTGACTCTCCGCCAGGTAGATGTTGTGGCTGCTTGGGCACATGGCCGCTACCGTCCATGTTATTCCCCTTGCCTGCGTGCATATGCGCAGGACCCAATGGACTCTGAGGTTTCAGTGGCGTCCAGCCACTCAGAACTTCGGGGTCCGCATCTAGGTTACGCCGCCTCTCCAGGGCTCTCTATCCTGGTGGGAGTCCCTCTTCGACCTGAGCGCGGGGTGCCATTTCAGTCTACTCTCCGTGTAGGCTGTGCTCACCATAGATGCCTCCTATCTGGGGTGGGGAGCCCATGTGGAGGAGCTCCGCACTCAAGGCCTGTGGCCCGCCCAGGAAGCACAATGCCAGATCAAATTCCTGGAGCTCCGAATGATCAAGTACATCCTCTGGGCTTTCTGGGATCGGTTGGCCGGCAGAATGGTCCTGATCCAGTCCAACAACCAGGTCGTGATGTGCATCAACAAGCAGGGAGGCAGAGATCGTTCTTCCTGTGCCAGGAGGCGGTCCAGATTTGGTCCTGGGCCTTGTCCCAAGGAATGGTGCTCCGAGCCATGTATTTGGCAGGAATGGACAACATGATAGCGGACCAGCTCACTTGTGCCTTCCAGCCCCACGAGTGGTTCCTGAAGCAGTAGGAGGCGAACCAGATCTTCCATCTCTGGGGCACCCTGGACATGGATCTGTTTGCATTCCCCTGCAACAGCAAGGTGGCTCACTCTCTGCTCTCTGTATCGAGCGGACTGTGTCCCAGCCTTGGCCGCCTTTGCCTGCAGCCGGGGCCAGGGTCTTCTGTACGCATATCCTCCGATCCCACTATTGATGAAGACTCTCTTGAAGCTTTGCCAGGACCAGGGAGGCCAAGGCAGGTCTGGTTCCCGCTCCTGCCAGATCTCTCCCTTCGGGAACCTATCAGCCTGGGAATTTCCCCGTATCTCATCACTCAGGATCAAGGCAGGTTGTGGCACCACCAACCTCCGGGCCCGGTCTCTCACGGCCTGAATGTTGAGAGCTGATTCTGCAAACCACCTGACCTCTCGGATGATGTTTCTCGGTTCCTGGTAGCTTCCAGAAAAGCCTTCCACTAGGAAGTTTTATGGGCTGAAGTGGAAGAGGTGTTTGGTGTGGCGTGAGCAGCGTGGCCTAGATCCTTTTTCTTACTCCATTTACAAGCTGCTTGATTACCTCTTCTGCCTCTCGGAAGCTAGTTTAAAAACCAACTCAAAGGCACAGCCCTTAAATATGCCACCAAAGTCGCATGGCTCTGATGGAATGAGCCTTGACATGACCCCCAAGCTGCAGCCCCGCCTGTGTATAACAAAACGTTATGGTGCACTTGAGCATGATCAGAGCTTACCATCAGGGTGTGGATGGCTCGCTCATCTCTGTGCAACCTTTGGTGGGTCGCTTCATGCGAGGCCTGCTTCAGTTGAGACTTCCCCTGAAGCTTCCCCGTTGTGTCTTGGGACCTCATCACTCGGGCTCAGCTGATGAAGGCTCCTTTCGAGCCGCTGAGCTCCTGTGACCTGAAACTCCTGACCTGGAAGGTCATCTTTTTGGTAGTGGTCACTTCAACATACAGAATCAGTGAGCTTTCAGGCGCTGGTGACTTATCCTTCATGCACAAAGTTCTTTTATGACCGGGTGGTGCTCTGGACGCACCACAAGTTCCTACCCAAAGTGGTGATGGAGTTCCATCTAACCAGTCACTGGTCCTGCCAATCTTTTTCCCCAAACCCCACTTGCACCAAAGCGAGCGGAGGGCCCTGCACAATCTGGATTGCAAGAAGGCTTTAGCCTTTTATCTGGAGCAAACGGAAGGTCATAGGCAATCCATGCAACTTTTTGTCTCTTTTGACAAAAATATATTGTGTTGCCATTGGTAAGCAGACATTGTCCAATTGGTTAGCGGACTGCATCTCGTTTTGTTATACACAGGCGGGGGCTGCAGCTTGGGGGTCATGTCAAGGCTCATTCCATCAGAGCCATGGCGACTTTGGTGGCATATTTAAGGGCTGTGCCTTTGGAGATCTGCAAGGCTGCGATGTGGAGTTCTCGCCACACTTTTGCTCTCAATATTGTCTGGATAGAGATGGCCGATGTGACAGTAGTTTCAGCTAGTCCATCCTCAGGAATCTCTTTCAGCTCTAAACCAATTCTTCCTGCCTAGAGCCCTTTTTTCGGGGTTCAGGCTGTCTCCCTCAGTTACCAACAGTACCACTGTTGTATCAGTTGGCACATGGATAGATGTCTGTTGATCATTTGCCTTTGGGGACAGTCTGTGGCTAGGGATCACCCATGTGGGGGACTACCATCCTGCTTGTCCTAGGAGAAAGCAGAGTTTGCTTACTATAACAGGTGTTATCCTAGGTCAGCAGGATGAAACCGCCCGCCACCCCACAGAGTTCTGTTTGTTTATTTTACTTTTTTCATAATTCTATGTTATGAGACTGAAGAGGGATACCACATGGCCGCATGGAATTAGGGCATGCTGAGCATGCCTCAGTGTGCCAATCAAGTGCTAGAAACTTTGACAGAAGTTTTCCGTGTCTGTCTCCATTTGATGATGACACCCATGTGTGAGGAGTAACATCTTGCTGTCCTAGTAGAACACCTGTTACAGTAAGCAACTCTGCTTTTACAGGATTTGTATTCCACCGTTTTTAGGTATAATTCCCTATTTATGAAGTGGAAACTAGGTATTCATGCTAACCCGGACAGAAATATTCCTTTGTGGATATTGTAAGTACTGAACTTAGTCCAGTTTTAATCGTAAACTTATATCATTCTAGTTTCAGGGGAGAGACAGATCCACCATAACAACTCTTTAAGGGCCAGTGCATCCATTTAGAGACCAGAAAGGAGACAGTGACAAATAACTATTCAATGGGGGATGGGCGAATCGTGTATTACCCACCAGCCATCCACTGGACAGCTTTCTTGAGACCTGTCTGAGAGGGGCAGATCATGCAACAGCCACGTGCACTTGGCTTCAGTTATCTGTCCCCGTTGACTGGAGGAATGCGTATGTGCTTACCAGCATACATGTGCATCCCTTATAGACCTGGCTATGGTGGACTGTCTTTGGCTGCGTTAAGTGGTTGATTGCTGCTGCGCGATCTGCCACGCTCAGACAGGTCTCGAGGAAAGCTGTCCAGTGGATGGCTGGTGGGTAATCTGTAACCCCACCATTTCTTCATAGATCCAGGTATGGCAGGAGGTTGTCTATTCAAGAACAGCAGAGAGCATATGCATACACACTGCAGCAGCTAGCAGACATCCAGTGTCACGATGCTGAGATTACTGCTTGAAGTTCCTGTAGATACTGGTACACTTCCAGCATAAGTAGGAGCCAGAGAAGAAACGGCTGGATGCAATATTATATGGCCCCTGAGTATTCCCTCTTCTGTTCCCCTCCCTTCTCCCCCACCCCTCACTCCCAAACATGTACATGCCCTCCATTCTCCCCAAAGCTATTCAAACCCACAATGCCTATGGATATCCACTTACCATAGCTACAGCTGCTCATACAGACTCACCTCCTACAAGCCCCCACCCACCACACACACGCATCCCCTAGGGGAGCATATGGTGTCGCTAATCATAACACCCAGCTATCCGCTTAGGAGGTAGTCTGAGTTGCGCTTGGGAGTGTGATCTCTACATTCAGCTTGACAGACAAATGTGTAAGTGCCGAGCTATGTGCGCGTTCCCAATTAGGCATATAACTCAAAGACTGTAGATGCAGTCGCTGCAGGAGTGTGCATATGCCCACTGACAAGTAAAAGGGTGCTATGATCAGGCTTAAGGAAGAGTATTCTGGGGTTGGGCTGGGGGAAGAGTGCTGGGATCAGGTTTGAGGGTGGGGAGGGTCAGAGTGTGCTGGGATTGAGTTGGGTAGTGGGTGGGAAAGTGCTGAAGTCAAGCTGGGGAAAGGAGTCTGAATGGTAAGATCTGAGTGGGGAAGAAGAAATCAGCACATGTTGGTTCAGACTTGGGAGTAATATAGTTTGCGTAGGAGGGGGTCTGGAGCATGTTGGATTTGAGCTGGGGAGGAGAGTGAAGAAAGTGCTGGGTTTGTGAAGTACTGGGAAAGAGCTCTATGTTTTGGCTGGGGAAGGGTTGGGAAAGGATGGTCATGTGCTGATGTCAAAATGCAGACTGCTGGAGTAGGGCGGGGAATGGAGGATCAGAAAGTGCTGGGGTCAGGTTGAGAAGATGGGGGCATGGGGTTTGGAGAATGCTGAAGCAGGATCACTTCAAGTTTAAGGCATGATATCAACATGATCTATTTATTTAGATTTATATTCCGCTTTTCGTACATTTTTCAGCACTTCAAAGTGGATTACCTTCAGGTAGGTATTTCCTTATCCCCAGAGGGCTTACAATCTAAGTTTTTGTACCTGAGGCAATAGAGGGTAAAGTGGACTTGCCCAAGGTGTCAAGGAGCAACAGCAGGACTCAAACCCTGGTCTCCTGGTTCATAGCCCACTGCTCTAACCACTAGGCTACTTCTCCACCCTAAGGGCAAAGAAGCAAAAAGTGCATGCCCACTGTTAAATCATCTCTTGGCTATGTGCAAATATGCACTGAAACATACAGCCTGACTCCATAGGATATAGTTGAGGATAAAGACAGTAACTGGACACAAATGGGTAATGCCTTTTATCCCAGGACAAGCAGGATGCTAGTCCTCACATATGGGTGACATCGGTAATGGAGCCCTATGTACGGAAAAAACTTCTTTAAAAGTTTCCGTGAAACTTTGACTGGCGCCAGAGTGCCTACTGAGCATGCCCAGCATGCCATGATATTCCCTGCCACAGGGGTCTCCCTTCAGTCTTCTTTTTCCGCAAGCACTTAGCATCGCGGTATAATTGGAGTCCTGTGGTGAATTCACCACCTTAAAAAAGTTTAACTTTTCCGGAAAAAAATCAATCCCACCGCAAGGGTTCCCTTCGTTAACACCGCGGTAACTTTTTTTCCCTTGGTTTCCGGCCGGTACCGATATTTTTTGGTCATCCTGCTGTCCGGCAAAATGGCCTCCGGGTTCAAAAAATGCCCGAACTGTGCGTGGAATATGTCTATAACAGACCCGCACTTAGAATGTGTTCTTTGCCTAGCAAAGAACACGATGTAAAATCGTGTACATTATGTGCAGAGATGATCTCAAAAGGCCGTCGTCTCCGCGTTGAGAAATGGAGCAATTGTTTAACATACAATTGGCTCCCGAAGGCATCGACTTCGGTTTCAGTCATCGCCATCCGGATCCGTCCGGCAGGTACTACTGAAAAAAACGTCATCTGGAAGCGGGAGACGCTTCTACGCCATCACCGTCAGTATCGTCGAAGGCGTCCACTTCTGGAAGTGAGAAACAAAAGGAGGAACATCGTCACCCGCATCGACGACGCCTAGCACCGATGACCGAAGACCCATCGACAGGTACGGCCCTCACCCGCAAAGATACCTCGGACAAGTGCGGAGGCTTCAAGGCCTACTGATTCAGGGGCGATCCCCACCGATATCGGTGCCGGGCTCCGTACCTCCTCAGGGCTCTGAGGAGGTATCGGCATCGCCAAACCCACCGCCTCCCCCATAGCTGCTCTGGTATCACCAGCTATGAAGAGCGGAACTTGACACATATATACGTCAAGCGGTGCACAGGCTCTGCGCGATGCGATTCCGCCTCAGCCATCGACACCTCCATCGATGCCGATTCCCGATTGCCGAGAGATCCATCGCCATTGATGCCGCCGGCACCGACGATGCCACGGGAACGGCCTACGATGCCTACCCCGATACCCTCACCGGTTCCACCGGGGACTATACCGATGCCATCAAAGGCTGTCTCGATGCTGCATCCATTCATGACTAAATTAGAGACTCTCTCCTGGATATTTTATCCAACAAACACCAGAAGAGCCTATTCCAGGACCCTCTGGAATCCCAAAGCCTCAAGGCCTCATTCTCCTCTTCTACCATCAAGGCCTAGGGAGCCTTTGCTAGTGCAGTCACTCACCAAACTCCACGGGATATGGGGTACTGACACAAGCTCAGAATAACTCTTCAGATGGGGATATTTTTTCTGAACCCTCTCCACCTGACGACCACAGGAAGTCACCTCCTGAAGACCTTTCCTTTACAAACTTTGTAAAGGATATGGCTGACACCATCCCCTTCAACTACAAATGGAGGTGGATGCAAGGCAGAAAACACTTGAGGTTCTGCAATTTGTAGATCCTCCTAAAGAAATGTTAGCAGTACCGGTCCATGAAGTTTTTCAAGACCTTCAGTACAGGATATGGGAACACCCAGGATCTGTCTCAGCAGTCAATAAAAGATCAGAGGCAACTTATTTGGTACAAACCTATACCAGGTTTTCAAAAATCACAGTTGCCACACCAGTCAGTCCGCCCAGAAGAAGGCGAAACGACTGAAATCTTATTCATCTACACCGCCTGGGAAGGAGAATAGATTTCTTGATAATTTAGGCCGCAAGGTTTTTCAGGGTTCCATGCTGGTATCCAAGATAACATCATACCAGCTATATATGAATCAATATCAAAGGAACCTTTGGAAGCAGGTTCAAGACCTAGCCCTGTCTCTCCCTGAGCAGTATCAAGAACCATTCCAGAATATCGTCCATAAGGGCCTCAAATCAGGAAAACACGAGGTCAGAGCTACTTACGACTGCTTTGAGACTGCAGCATGACTTTCTGCTTCAGGCATAGCTGCACGCAGATGGGCCTGGCTAAAGGCCTCTGATCTCCGTCCAGAGGTCCAAGAACGTTTGGCTGATCTTTCTTGCTTGGGGGACAACCTTTTTGGAGAAAAGGTCAAAGAAGCTGTGGGCGACTATAAAGACCACACAGAAACACTGAAGCAATTATCATTAATACCTCAGGATACTCAACCTTCTACAAGGAGAATTCCAAAGCGTGATACCAGACGTCCATACTACTGTCCACGCAGGTATTATCCCCCAGCAAATAGACCCAGAACAGCCCGCCCACCTCAACGCCAACAACCTAGGCAGAGGCCTGCAAGGGCACAACCACCACCACAAACTGCCACTACATCTGGTTTTTGAAACAACTCAGAGAGCAGCAGCTTCATCAACCCATTCCCAAACATACCAGTAGGGGTCGTATAATGTACTTCCAAGCACTTGTGCCTCCATAACCACCGACCAGTGGGTATTATCGATCACAACTCACGGTTACAGACTAGATTTCTTACTGTTCCAAAAGAAAACCCACCACTTCCATCTTGGACAGTAAATCAACATTCCATAATTCTTCAAACAGAATTATCCACCCTTCTGAGAGCCAGGGCCATAGAACCAATTCCTGGACCTCAAAAGGGCAGGGGATTCTACTCCCACTATTTCCTCATTCCAAAGAAACAGGAGGCCTTCGACCCATTCTAGACCTCAGAAATCTCAACAAATTTCTCAAAAAAGAAAAATTCTGGATGGTGTCCTTAGGCACCATTCTACCTGTTCTTCAAAGGGGAGATTGGCTCTGCTCTCTGGATCTTCAAGATGCTTACGCTCACATTCCCATCTTTCCTCCTCATCGCCAGTACCTGCGATTTCTGGTAAAGGATCAACACTTTCAATACAGTGTGCTGCCATTCGGCCTTGCATCAGCCCCACGAGTATTCACAAAGTGCTTGGCTGTAGCAGTGGCACACCTCCACAAACAGAGAGTGCACGTGTTCCCTTATCTGGACGATTGGCTCATCAAGAGTCAATCAAAAGAAGGAGCTCTCACTTCTCTCAAGCTCACTATCCAGGTGCTTCACTCCTTGGGATTTTCTCATCAACTACCAAAAATCCCATCTTACACCAACCTCATCTTATACAGTTCATAGGTGCAGATCTAAATACTGCAATAGCAAAAGCTTTTCTTCCAAGAGACCGTGCTCAAACACTTGTCCTCTTGACTCACACTCTTCGAAACCAATTCCAAGTAACAGCTCACCCAGTGCCTCATTCTTCTAGGGCACATGGCTTCCACAGTTCACGTAACTCCCATGGCCAGATTGACCATGCGGCTACTGCAATGGACACTCAAAGCACAGTGGATACAAGCCACTCAACCAATGTCCACTCCCGTTCATATAACACCAAAGCTCAGATCTGCACTCATCTGGTGGACATCAATGAACAACCTGCTCAAAGGCCTACCTTTCCAGCAACCAGTTCCACAAGTAACTTTGACTACAGATGCATCCACCTTAGGGTGGGGAGCACACCTTGGTCATCTAAAGACACAGGGCAAAGTGGACAAAGCTCGAAGCCTCTTTTCAAATAACTTCCTGGAGCTTCGAGCTATACGCTATGCGCTGCATGCATTCAAGGACTGCCTTTCACCAAGACTGTTCTGATCCAAACGGACAACACAGTAGCCATGTAGTACATCAACAAACAAGGGGGGACAGGTTCTTACCTCCTTTGTCAAGAGGCAGCACAAATTTGGGACTGGGCCCTGACACACTCAATTCTTCTACGGCCACTTACCTAGCAGGCATCCACAATGTAGTAGCCGATCGCCTCAGTCGTCAATTCCAACCGCAACGAATGGTCCTTGGATCCAGCATAGCATCCAAGATCTTCCAACGCTGGGGTCAGCCGACAATAGATCTCTTTGCATCCCATCTCAACTACAAAGTGAACAATTACTGCTTCCCTGTTGCAACAGGAGAGCAACCTACCAACGGACGCCTTTGCTCGCCATTGGAATTCAGGCCTGTTATACGCGTATCCACCGATACCACGCATAAACCAAAACGCTAGGGAAGCTACAACAGGACAAGGGGACTATAATACTCATAGACCCATATTGGCCTCAACAAGTATGGTTCCCCACACTGCTGGATCTCTCAGTCAGGGATCCAATTCACCTGGGAGTAGCTCCCAATCTCATAACTCAGGATCAGGGTCGGTTGCGCCATCCAACCTTCAATCCCTGTCCCTGACAGCATGGATGTTGAAAGCTTGATCTTACAACCTCTCAACCTTCCAACCTCTATATCTCAAGTACTTATAGCTTCACGTAAACCTTCCACTAGAAAGAATTATTCCTACAAATGGAAACGGTTTACCTTGTGGTGCACTCAGAAAGCTTTAGATCCTTTCACTTGCCCCACTACCTCACTACTAGATTACCTTACCATCTCTCAGACTCTGTCTTAAGACGTCATCTGTAAGGGTACACTTAAGTGCAATCTCAGCTTATCATAACAAGCTGGGAGATGCACCTATCTCCACACAGCCTCTCGTCAGTAAATTCATGAGAGGCCTAACTCACATTAAACCTCCAGTTCATTCCCCAAGCATTCAATGGGACCTGAACGTCGTATTAACCAGGCTTATGCGTTCTCCATTTGAGCCCATACATACCTGTGGCCTTAAATACCTTACTTGGAAAACGTATTCCTCATAGCCATTACATCAGCTAGAAGGGTCAGTGAACTACAAGCTCTAGTCACATACGAACCTTTTACAAAGTTCCTACATGACAGGGTAGTCCTCCGTACACATCCAAAATTCCTTCCTAAGGTTGTCACGGAATTTCACTTGAAACCAATCAATAGTTTTACCAACATTCTTTCCTAGGCCTCATTCCCACCAGGGTGAAAGAGCCTTACATACTTTGGACTGTAAGCGTGCGTTATCCTTCTGTTTAAACCGCACAACAGTCCAAAGAAAATCCAGTCAGCTGTTTGTATCCTATGACCCAAACAAACCAGGTAAAGCAGTGGGTAAGCATACTCTGTCAAACTGGTTAGCAGATTGCATACAATTTTGTTTATGAAAAAGCAGGCCTTACTCTTCAAGGGCGAGTAAAAGCACACTCAGTCAGAGCAATGTCAACCTCAGTAGCACACCTTCGCTCTGTACCTATTCTGGACATTTGTAAAGCAGAAACATGGAGTTCTCTTCACACTTTTGCAGCTCACTACTGTTTAGACAAAGAAGGAAGACTAGATTCAGCCTATGGACAATCCGTCTTAAAGAACTTGTTTTCAGTGTAATCCCAACTCCTTCCACATCCAACCTGCTGTGATCTTCGGCTGATTCATTTCAACAACAATACTTCACTGTTGCTTCACTACAAAATGACTCAGCCTCAGCTTGCTAATCACCCATATGTGAGGACTAGCATCCTGCTTGTCCTGGGATAAAGCAAAATTGCTTACCTTGTAATAGGTGTTATCCCAGGACAGCAGGATGTAGTCCTCACGAAACCCACCCGCCACCCCGCAGAGTTGGGTCCGATACGTTTTATTATTTTACTTTTGGCTAATGCTTATTGCTACAAAACAGACTGAAGGGAGACCCCTGTGGCAGGGAATATCATGGCATGCTGGGCATGCTCAGTAGGCATTCTGGTGCCAGTCAAAAGTTTCATGGAAACTTTTAAAGAAGTTTTTCCGTACATAGGGCTCCATTACCGATGTCACCCATATGTGAGGACTACATCCTGCTGTCCTGGGATAACACCTATTACAAGGTAAGCAATTTTGCTTTTAAAGTCCACAAAACTATCCAACGCACTAGGGATGTACATTCATTTGAAACAAAAGCATCAAATGTGACAAATGAGCCCATTTTTATTTTGTTTCAAACAAAACTGAAAAATTTTAAAAGAAACAAAAACATTCATCACTTTTGTTTTTGGGAAATAGCATGCTCTATTTACAGAAAGTACCTCCTATTTTCCAAGAATGAAAAACCAAAACAAAAATCTCCAAAAAATGGAACGAAGACAAAAAAAATTAGATGTAACTTTCAAAGTGGTGCATGGGCACACGTGCACGCATTTGTCAGCCCGTGTCCGGGGACTCTGCCATTGTATAACATGTGTGTATATTAAAAAATAGCCTGGCTGTGCGTACATGTGTGCACTCAAGTTTCAAGTGAATGCGTGCCTGTGCGCGCAAATGTAATTTCTCTGCCATGTAAGTGGAGGGATTTTAAAAGGGACGCACGTAGCCATTGCTCATTTTACCTAGTTGTTCCCAGTTCATCCAGTTAAAGGAAAGGACTACCAAACCTCCTAGTTTAATAGCCTTCCCCCCCCCCCCCCCCCCCCCGCCTCTTAGCCCCGACCTTTTAAAAACATCACAGAACTGCCTAGCTTTTTTTTGTTTTATAACTTACATGTCATCCATAGAAGAAGTAAACTTACGTGGCATGGGACCCTGGCGCACACTAGTGTGCATATGTTTTCACACGCAAATTTTAGATTAAAATCCTGGAACACCCATTCCCTACCTAGACCATGCCCGTGCCCCACCCCTCTTTGAAAACTTTTAATTTGTGTGCACAGTGGCATTAACGGGCGTGTCTGGGCAGCTTTTAAAATCCGCTTGGTGTTCGCCGGCCTGACATATTCATGCATCCCTTAATTGCTGCATGCATTCGGGCTTTTAAAATTCACCTTTTAGTCTGCACAACCCCTACACTCACATTATCAAACTTCTGGCATGAGAATACTTCTGCTTATTGTTGGACTGAAAAAGGGCCATGACAACAGGCGGGAATAGGGCCAGCATTGTCACTTCTGTCAGCTCAGCCCCCTTTCTCTTGGTTTTCCTGGACTAATGTTGGGATAAGTGTACTCTTGCTTGTAAGTGTCAAGAAATGGCTGCAGAAATAGTATCATTTGGATCTCTGTTCTGATACTTCTTAACACGTTCCACATGAGTGGAATATGAAAGAGCAAAGAGACAGAAGGTAGCACAGCCTGGCTTCTATGATTTCATGTGGGAGGAAAGAAAGTCACAATATTCCTTCCAAAGAATATAATGCATGCTGTATGGGATAAAATGGAAACAGCATGGATTTACTCCTGTCCTAGACCAGTGTGTCTCCCTGCCCCTTTTGTCTTCTCTGTAATAATTTTGCTCTCTTTCTAAAGGATGCAGTACAATGTACTGCAATTAAAATTACAACAAACCAAACATCTCATGCCTCCCATGAATCATTTTTTGCCTATTTAGGGGGAATCTGCCTTCCAGTTTGAGAACAGTTATCCTATATAAAAGTAATTACATTTGGAATGGAGGCCCTCCAGGTGGCAAACAAAAGCTGCGTAAGTGGGTGGACGAATAACTTATTGGGAGCTGATTCAGATTCATGGGAAGAGTTGATGGCATTAAAGGAACATTTATAGTGGCTTTATCTCTTACAGGCCTCAAAAATATTTTTTCAAAGTGTAACAACTAGGTGTAGCAAATGGTTGCTTTTAAGACATTTGGTATTTGGGAAATATATCTGGCACTATATGCCAAAGGGAGAGTGAAAATGACAGGAGTAAATTAACTTTTTCTTAGCGTTCAGACAGGTTGATCCAGAACCAGTGGGTTATGTACCTCTACCAGCAGATGGAGACAGACAAAGCTGACATCACGGTATATATGCTCCTGCACAGACAACAGCCTGCCACTATTCTCTGTCTTCAACAGATGGTGGACATGCATCTCCCTACTGGGGCTTGCTTAAAGTTTTAAAAGGAGAAAAGAAGGACATTTATTTGCCCTGCTCTCCTGTGGTGATATCTTATGGTCCCTCCCTCAGTTGAGAGTTCCTGAGGTGATATCTTTGGATCCCTCCCTCAGTTGAGTGTTTTGGTCCAGTAGCTGGTTTTCAGGCGAGGTGGACTTAGCTGTAAAAAAAAAAAAGAAAAGGCTGAAAGGCAAGTGGGTGCAGGAAGCTGGGCGAGGTGGTGAAGGTATATGTCCTCTCCCCCCACAACCAGAGGCAGACCCCTTACTCGGTTAGGACGGGCTGAGTTCAGGTAAGGAATTAAAAAACCCCAAAAAACAGAATAGGAGGGGAGTTTTATAAGGATTCCTTCTCCCTCTGGTCTCTGTGCTTGGCGCACTGATCCGACATTCAATCCTGCCTCAGGGGGAACTCAGGGAATGTGGGCAGCCTGTCAGGTTGAGTAGTCTTTTGGCTAGGCCCCACTCTCAGGCTTTTCTTTTTCACCGCGTGGTAGGCTGCAGTGGCATTTCGCATGATTTTTCTTGTGCGTTATGCTGCCCTCTTCAGTTCCAGCAGTTCATGCTAGTGCACCTGGTTGGGCATCCAGTTGGTTAGGGGTGTCTATCTGGGCAATCGCATGCACACGCTTATCAACACATACAATCTGAGCAGCCTTGTGGGAGCTCAGTTTTTCAACGTTCATCGAGGCACAGTGTTGAGCACCTAAATTTTGGGCGCCTTGTTTTTTTGCAACGTGATTACAGATGGACACACACTTCTTAGATGCCTGTTAGAGCGTACTGACAGACTGATGGAGCCTGTAGCAAATAAACCTAAGCACCTGACCCTCTGTGCTGTTTCTCATATTCGGGCATCTCAGCCTGGCATTCCCTCTAACGTGTCAGCGCTGCTTGGAGGCTCAGGGGGAATTGTCTTCGTCTGATTTTACTAAGCTTGATTCTTCCCAGCCTGTTGCAGGACTGGGAAAAGAGCTGCCAGAAGGGGTCACCTGACTTTGGAGCTCCCCTAACTGGTTCATCAGTGGCGGAAGGTAGTTCAGTGGGTATAGGACAGATGCCCCCTGGTCTTTGCATGGATCCATCTGCCTTTTCTTGGGTAGAATCTTTTTCAAGGACTGCAGTCTTTGCTTCAGGTGAAGTCTTCAGCCAGTCTAAACAGGTCAGGATCGCAGGCATGAAATCCCGCATGCCTGGTATAGCGGGTAAGCGTCGGAGTACCCCTAGATCTGCTGCTGGTCTTTCCGATAGGGACCTAGATGGCATGGATGATGAAACTGATCCTTACTCCCTGGAGGTGGGGAAATTCCTCTGGGATTGGTCGTATAGAACTATATTGCGGTTCTTTCATAGAGATGATTTACTGGCTTTGATTTCCCAGACATTGAAGATGCTGGGAGTACCTGGGGCTGAATCCATTTCTGAACAAAGAAAGATCCCATTTTGATTTCTTTGCGTAAAGCCTCATGTTTCTTCCCTATTATAGAGGCCATTCAAGATTGATTGATCTTGAATGGAGCACTCCAGAAGCTAATTTCAAAGGGGGACAAGTCTTGGAAGGACTGGATCCAGCTGCGAGAGAGCAATTGCACTTTCTGAAGGTGGATGCGCTTGTGTGTGCGCCAAGCAGACGACTATTCCCGTAAATGGGGAGCGGCCTTGAAGGTTGCACAGGATAGGAGAATTGAGGCTATCAAGCAGGCCTTTGAAACAATGACAAGGAATTTGCAGATATCTTCTTGTTGCTCCCTGGTGACTCGCTCTTATTTACTTCTCTCTCAGGAAGTTGATGAATTTGGTGTAAATTCCAGGGCAGTGATGGAACCAGCAGCCACATTTTTGGCAGATGTGGGCTGTGATTTAGTCCACACTTCGGCCAGAGGAGTGGCTTCAGTAATAGCCAGGCGTCAGTTATGGCTGAGAAATTGGTCGGCCGATGCGACCTACAAGTCTAAGCTTACAAAGTTGCCCTTTAAAGGCTCACTCTTGTTTGGGAACGAGCTGGAGAAAATGGCCAATAAGTGGGCTGAGTCCCAAGTCCCAGGTTCCTCGGTTGCCAGAGGATAAGAAGCAGACGCTGCACTCCTTCAACATGAGACGTTGTACTAGGGGATCCAAACATTTTCGACCCCACAGAGGAGCGGCCTTTCAGAGGGCTTGACCTTTGGGTAGGTCTTAGTTCTTTCATCCCAGGCAGTCCAGACGAGGTGTAGGCTTGGGTAGTGGAGCCCGCCAAGACTCCCAATGAAGGTATGCTGACCCACCCTAAGGAACAGGAGATAGGGGTTCGTCTCTCTCTTTTTTTTTATCGGAGGTGGGTCAAAATCATGTCAGACTAGTGGGTTCTGGAGGGTGATACGAGGTAGTTATGCAGTGGAGTTTCGCAGTTTTCCTCAGGATGTGTTTATGTTGTCTCCCTGCAGCTTTCTGCAGAAGACAGGCAGTGGAGTGTACTTTGTCAAAACTCCTCAGTCTGCGGGCTGTGGTTCCAGTGCCCAAGTTTCAAGAAAATACGGGCTGATATTCCATTTATTTCATTGTGCCCAAGAAGGAGGGCTCATTTAGCCCCATCCTGGTTCTCAAGGGGGTTGGTCAATTGTCATTTGCATGTTACTTGTTTTTGCTTGGAAACCTTTCATTCAGTGATAATGGCAGTACAGTCGGGGGCATTTTTGACGTCCCTGGATTTGTCCGAGACGTACCTGTATAGTCTCATCTGGCTAGAGCATCAATGATTTCTGCGTTTTGGGGTGTCATTATCAGTTGGCCACTGTGCCCAGAACCTTTTCCAAGGTTATGGTGGTGGCGGCAGAGTTGAGAAAGGATGGGATCCTGGTACATCCTTACTTGGATGACTGGCTGATTCGGGCCAAGAGTCTGGAAGAGAACCTCTGTGATTCATGCAAGTTGATCTCCTTGTTGCAGGAGCTAGGTTGGGTGGTAAGCCTAGCCAAGAGCAGTCTTCAGCCATTACAATCGCTAGAGTATCTCTGTGTTCGGTTCAGCATGAAACAGGGCAGGGTGTTCCTGCCGGAAGGTCATATTAAGAAGCTGATGGTGCAGGTGCGTCTATTGATGAACACAATATGCCCAACAGTGTGGTCCTATCTACAGGAGTTTGGCTTGATGGCAGTGACCCTGGAGGTGGTGCTGCGAACAAGGGTGCATATGCATCCTCTTCAGTATACTCTGCTGTCTTGTTGGAGCCCAAAGTCTCAGGACTATTTGATTTGGCTTCACCTACCAATGGAGGTCTGCACTTACCTGCAATGGTGGTTAAAAGTGGATCATCTAAGAAAAGGGGTTTCCCTAAGATCTCTGGACTGAGTAGTACTCGCGACAGATGTGAGCCTCCAGATTTGGGGAGCTCAATGTCAGGAGCTGACAGCACAAGGGTGCTGGCGTGCAGAAGAGTCTCTGGAACATCAATCGGTTGGAAGCCTGTGTAGTTGGCTTGCTTGAGGTTTGGCGACTGATTGCAGGGTCAAGCGGTTCACATAATGTTGGACAATGCAATGACAGTGGCTTATGTCAATCAGCAGGGATGAACCAAGAGCCAGCAAGTGTTCCAGGAAATAGCCCAACTTATGGAATGGGTGGAAGTGCATCTTCAGGAGATCTCTGCCTCACACATTGCAGGAAAAGACAATGTATGAGCCGACTTTCTCAGCAGAGTCTGGATCCAGGAGAATGGGAATTGTCAAACGAGGCATTTCAGCTAATAGTGGATCGCTGGGGCCTTCCATGTCTGGACCTGCTAGCAACTTCTCACAATGCGAAGGTTCCTCACTTCTTCAGTCGCAGGAGAGATCCAAAGTATTTGGGCATCAATGCCCTTGTATTGGAGTGGCTGGAGTGCGAACTGCTGTATGCTTTTCTCTCGTGGCCCATGTTGGGCAGAATGATTCGGAAGATCGAGAGTCACAGGGGGATGGTGCTTCTGGTGGCACCAAATTGGCCCAGGAGAGTGTGGTATGCAGATTTACAAAGGCTCTCCCCTTCAGTTTCTGGCGCATAGGAATCTGCTACGGCAGGGGCCTGTTCTTCACGAAGATCTGACTTGATCTTCTCAATGATTGCCACCTTGCTATGAGCGGAAGTTCTCCACTTCCTTAGCCTATGTGTAGGTTTGGCGAGTGTTTGAGGCTTGGTGTGAAGATCAAGGGGTTCTTCCTTATTCAGTTAAGATCCCGATCATTTTGGAATTTTGAAGGATGGATTGAATAAAGGGTTGGCTCTTAATTCATTAAAGGTACAGGTGGCAACTCTTGCCTGTTTCCAAGGTCAGGTGAATGGTGGACCTGTGTCGGCTTGTCCAGATGTGGCCTGTTTCTTGAAAGGAGTTGAAGCATCTTCGTCCTCTCTTATGGTTACTGGGGCCCTTGTGGAGTCTTAATCTAGTTTTGTATTTTTTAGCAGGCCCTACCTTTTGACCGATACATACCCTTTCCTTGAGGTTACTGACCTTGAAAATGGTGTTTCTTGTAGCAATTTGTTCTGTGTATCAAGTATCCGAACTGCAGGCCTTGTCTTTCTGGGTGCCATTTCTACAAGTGACTCCGGGGGCGATCAGCTGCATACTGTTCCTTTCTTTTTGCCAAAAGTAGTCTCGAATTTACACTTGAATCAGTCCATTCCCTGCTATCTCTGGACAGGGAAAGTGATGCTGAGGAATATCGCCTGTTATGGTCCTTGGATGTCAAGAGGCATATCTTGAGGTATTTGGAGGTTTCTAAACCTCTCAGGAAGACGGATCACTTGTTTGTTCTCCATGGTGGAAGTAAACAGGGCAAGCCAGCATCACAGGCTATATTAGCCGCTGGATTAGGGAGGTAGTCACGGCCGCATATGTGAATGTTGAGCAGCTGTTGCCTAGTTAGGTTAGGGCTTATTCCACTAGGGCTCAGGCAGTGTCATGGGCAGAGGTTAGATTGTTGGCTCTCATCGACATTTGCTGAGCTGCGACGTGGTTGACGTTGCACATCTTTTCCAGGCATTATCGCCTGGAAGGACACAGCCTTCGCACATGCAGTTTTGACTGGACTGTGGGCAGCCTCCCGCCCTGTTCAGGAGTGGCTTTGGTACATCCCACTGGTTCTGGATCCACCTGTCTGAACGCTAAGAGAGGAGAAATTACTACTTACTTAATATTTTCCTTTTCTTTAGTACAGACAGGTGGATCCATATTCTCATCCTTGGCTGCCGAATGGTTGTGCTGTGGTCCTCCTGTGTGGCTGCTTATTCCATAGAGTTCTGGTAAGGGGTCAGTCCAGTTCCTAGACTAGGGTTATTGCATTCCTTGTCTGAACTCAGTTGTTTCCTGTTGACTGAGTACTGGAGTGGTTTTTTGTTAATAATCAAGTTTTTGTTAGTTTGTCCACAGTTGGCTTTTGTAGAGAATACTGGCAGGTTGATGTCAGTGCAGGGTGTGCTGTGACGTCAGCTTTGCTCCATCTGCTGGAAGAGGTTCATAACCCACTGTTTCTGGATCCACCCGTCTGTACTAAAGAAAAGGAAATTATCAGGTAAGTAGTAATTTCTCCTTTAATGCATAGGCTAAAATAAAATCTTCTTCCAATCTTCTGCTGTAAATCACAATGCAGCCTATATGTAGCTGTATATCCATACTTATCTTACTCTGATAATATGATTTGCTATTTGGCTTTTATTGGCAAATAATGCAGAAATTCATGGCAGCATATTGGATCTACAAGTAATATGAATCGGCCTCAAAGTTTGATAAACATTTCATGGTTAAAAAATTTCATGTTTCTGTTATTCGGTAAGGATTTTCTGATATTCAGTGAACATTTTGACCTTTTATCTGCTGAAGGATTAATGGCCAGCACACCTAAAGATTTGCTTCCTCATTAAATATTTTGAACTTCTCATTTAATCTTAAACATAAAAATGTTGAAACATTTAAGACATCTTTAAATTGTTTGCCACCTTCACAATTCCTAATCTTTGAATCATGAATGATTTTCCTACATGTTTAAAGTGCTGCCATGTATTATCGTGCACTTTTAAATGGATTGCTGGAAGAGTAAAGCATTTTTTTAGTTTGGTGCTGGAAATAACTGGAACTTTTATAAACTGTGATGACTTTTAAAGGACCAATTAAAAAAATGTTTGTAGTACATGGGTTTTCTAGACCACATCCCTTCTTTCTATGTGTCACAGCTGTGACATATATATATACCAGCCATGATACTAAACCAGAATACCATTTCATGATTATGATTTTTTTCTTTCTCATTAAACAGGTGCTTTATTTATTTATTTATTTATTTATTTATTTATTACAACTTACAGGGGGAGAGAAAGGCCTATCTCAGAGAACAGTCAGATGAGAAAATAAAGGTGAGATGGTGTTCAGTTCAACATCCAAGTAATAGTATTATTGAAAAGGTTTTATCCACATACATCAATGGAATAAAGTTTGTTATTTATCATTCTAGCAAATGGTTTTAAGAGCAAGACAATCTGCATACAAGTGTATCCCCCAATACGTACATGTTTCACTGAAAGCGCTGCTTCTGGAGGGATAAAAAACTCTTGAGAAATTCAGTTATTAAATTAGACTCAACATAGCAACAGACTTGGATGTTGAACTGAATGCCATCTCACCTTTATTTTCTCATTTGACTGTATTTATTACCAAACAGTTACAGACTTAGTGAACAAATTGAAGGTCAAACTTTGCAAATTAAATAATTCTCAGAAGTATCAAGATTTGTTGGTAAAAAGTGAGATCTTGAATTGCTTTTGGAATGAAATATTAAATATTTGAAAGTAGGATTGGCTCAATAAAGTGCTGTGCACTGCCATGCAGGGGACATGGATTTCATTTCGGAGTCAGGTCTTCCACTGCCTGGATTGGCTGGGCTAGGGCTTCTGTGACAGCAGGTTTTATAGCCCTTTAAGGGAAGGGAATCCTAGTCATCGTGCAGTGTTGACACCTAATGGCTGGATGCAAGGTCCATGATTACTGGGTTCTGAAAGGAGCCTTGGTGTGTAGCCCCAGCTGGAGGTTGTTGCTGCAATGACTGGACTAAAGTAAGTCGAGACATATATTTTTTTTAAGAGAAACACTCTCGTCCCTATCCCAGGGTGCTAGAAGCTTCAGAAGTATTAGATGTGGTTTCTATGTTCTCTTTGTAGTTGTGTCATCTGTTTTTCTTATGTACTTTGTTGTTTTCTATTTGAGTCATGCCATTAACTTACAATATCATGGGGTCATGTACTGTATATAGTGCTTTCCCTGCAAGGCTCTTTGATTAGCTGCTCCCAATGCAAGATTTACTTGTTTTTCTATCCTTGTAAACCATACTCAACACCCTCCTGAGTCATATAGTAATTAAATAATTCTCTTTATAATGAGTAGGCTGTTGGTTCCTAAAAGCCAGCCCTGTAGAGAATGGAATGTGCATTGAGGGGTGTCTAGATAAGGCATCATTATAAATGCTGAACATAAATAAGGTGGTGTCATTTTATTTTTCTGAATCTATAAGTTCCAAAACCTGTATGTTGAAATTATTTTAATTCAGAAACATGCAAATAGAAGTGTTTGTATTGTTGGCATTGTGTGCATGTATACACAGTAGCACTTTTATCTGAAGATTAATTATCCAGAAAAATCATGGTCCTTGAGCTGTGTTCTCCTGCTATCTGGAATTGTATTTGGTAGGCCTTGAGCAGGGGTCTGCCTGCCTGTGGAAGTTTGATACTCTGCTAATGAGGCTACAGAATGCTTAAGCTGTGGTAACCTCAGACATGTTATTAGCCCAAGGATCCAGATTGGTTCTCTGGAGGCTCAGAAAGGGTTCCTGGGAAAGGCCCAGTGTTCGGGCAACTTGATGGCTGAGGACTGTACATTAGAGTTGGGAAGTGAAGCTCAGTTGTTGAGTGCAAGTCTGGACTTTGGACAGGGAATAGCAGAGTACTAACTTGGTATGACCAGTCCTTTACAAAAACACCTACTGTGAGTAATAGACTAATGAAGTGGGTTCTGTGTGTTTGTAAAGAAAATCTGTGTCTGTAAATAAAACTCTGGCAATGGATATAAATGAGACCTGTGTCTGTGTCCAGGAAGGGCCCTGACAGGAATTTGGTGCCTGCTTTTCAGTGGCGTAGCTAGACAATTTGGCGCCCGGGGCAAGAGACTTCTTCGGCGCCCCCTCCCTCCATCAATGATTTGCATGGAGCGAACACCCGCTACAGTCTTACCTACTTTATCTTACCTACTTTATCCGCACCGCCACAGTGCCGCCATGTCAGGCAGCACGCGCATGCGCGCAGCTCAAGTGAGAACCCGGGCGACGTTGACGCCTGGAGCTGTACCTCCCTTGCCTGCCTGGTGCTAGAGGATCACATGCGGGAGCCTGAAGGGTGAGAATGGGGAAGGGGAGCTGACGCCGCATGCACAAGATTTTGTGCGGGAGAGCGCTGAAGCACGCGCCACAGGGGAGGATAGGGAGTGGAGAAGCCGGAGGCTAAAAGCGCTTTCCTGTTTGCGGTACTAGAGAATTAAAAGTTGCAAAGTGTATGAAACAAACCAAAACCAAGCGCGATGAGGGTTGAGGGGATAGCTCTCTGCATACATGAAAACAGAAGAAAAGGCTGCGACCCTCGGTGCTAGGAAAAAAGTAGACTGCAGCCTAGAGAGGGCTGCACCTTGCGGGCGGCTTCTCGTCATGTTGGTTCATCCTGCACTCCTGGAGGGCGGGGTGGGGCTCGCCATAACATCCAACTCTGCCCTTAACGCGCTAATCAGGTCTTTCACTTAGCAGCTGTACAGAAACAAAAGCTATACAGCTAAGATAATGGAAGCTTGCTTGCGGCAGGCTCCATCCTTCAACCGCTTTCGCCCACACTCATCGTCAGCCTTGAACCGCCAGAAATGCCGCTCTGGTCCGCCTTCTAGTATGTGATGCCTGATTTAGGGAACCGATCTACTCTCCTTTTTATATTCCTTTGTAAAACTGGCGGACCGGGTGCGATGGATCCCTGGTTTTGGGTCGGCTGAGGCTTAAGTAACAGAAAACCGATTTTTCTACCGACCACCCTGCAACCTGAAATAGGGTCAGGGCTGCTCCTACCCCTCGTTTTCCTAAGTTTCATGCTTGCTAAGTGGAACATGGATTGGGTGTGGGCTAGAGCACAGGCGCCCCTAAGTAAATTGAATTACCATTACTATAAATCTCTCATAACAAAACAAAACAAAAAAAAAGACGATCTGCCAGTATTCAACAACACTTACATCTGGGCTTAAAATACTAATTTCTTTTTTTATTTAAATTGCTTTTTGGCGCCCCCTTAGACCCGGCGCCCGGGGCGGCCGCCCACCCCTCGCTACGCCACTGCTGCTTTTGTCTCACCTCTAACTTCATCAGGACTCCCTACCAGAAGCTGCCTTTCTCTTTCTTGATCCCTTCCTACCCCATGCAGTCTAACCAGCTCCCCCCTCCTTCCTAGTTGCTGCTTCTCAAACTTGCTACTTCAGCACCTCTCCTTCTTGCTCGTGATAGTCTCAGCTCTGTGTTTGAACTATACAGTTCTCCATAGATCATCTATGGAGCATCTTGCGAATCAAACTGTTAAGCTGAAACTGTGAACTGTGTGGAAGGAAGAGGTGCCAAAAGAGCGGGTTTGTGAAGCGTTGTGCTGGCTATGGGAAGCTCTGGTCAAGCCATTCGCGTCGGGGAGGGGAAAGGTACTCCCATTATCTGGAAACATCTATTACCAGGAATGTCAATCTTTCTGGATAAAAGCTACCCTACTGTCTATTCATATATGGCAAGATCCAGAGTCAGAAAATAGTAATCGGAAGATGATATTCAGCTGAAGGTGGTACTGCCTCTTGAAGAGGCAATATTATTCCATTATTGAATGAGACAGGTTCATGTGGGGTGTGGCACAAAATATGAAATTAAGTTAATTAGTTAGGAAAGGTTAAAAACACTGTCACTGACCATGTGATAGAGGTCTTTGGCTTCTGTATTTATCATGGGAAGTGTAGTTGTGAAAACCATTCGTAACCTAGGGAATGTAGTCTGTGCTTAGAAAGACTACCTCTGTCTTTCTGAACTCTTAGAGCACTTTTCTGTCTTCGCCATCATATGACCCACTTGCATGGTTAATTACATGACCCACTTGCATGGTTAATTACTGTCCTGCTTATCCACAAAGAAATTGAGGGTCTGACATCCTTTGGAGTTGTGTTGATTTACCTACAGCACAGCCTGTCCTGTTCTGGAGGAAAAGGGCTGAAAGAGGATTTTGAAATCTGGCTCTGCCTTAAAACAAACAAACAAACAAAACCATGGGGAAGAGAGGTATAGGGCTGCCAAGTTCACTATTGCTTAAATTATGGTTCTGAATAAACAGGTGAGCTGGCAGAAGCTAAGAAACACAGCTGTCATTAGTGACATTTCAACCACTTCAGGTTCTTTTAAATCTCTTTTTCCCTAAACATTTTTTTTTTTTTTTACAAAACAGGCATGAATTCTTCAATATTTAGAAAAAGGAAATTTGGAAAAAATGATGGCTGACTTGTAGTTAGCAACTCTTGGAGAAGGAAGAGCAGGCAAGAAGCTGAAGCGAGAGTATGGGGACAGAAACTGCTGGGAACAGTGGGAGAGTGGGTGGAGGATAGAATAAGCTGCACAGTATTAAAGAGGAACGTGTAGGAGCAGAGTGATGAAGCGGAGCTAGCGATGGTGAAGGAATAGAAAAGGGTCATGCACAGAGTTGTGTGTGTCTTTTTTTTTTTTTTTTCTCTTTGGAAAGCTTTTCTTGTTAATATACCTTTTAAATGGGGAGGATTATTAGCTTGGTATTGTCACCTTATGAAGACAACTTTAAAGGAATTTTGTCCACTAATTGTACACCCCTGAGAGAGGATAAAAGTGTGTGCAGGACTTAAGAGGCATTCAGGTTAGTAGTGGGGGGTTTTAGGTCATGGGAATAAACGCGTGTGAGTTTGGATTTTTGTTGTAGATAAAGCAGATGCAAAGTATGCAGGAACACACTCCTGGTAATTTTCAAAGAGTAAATATTTGCATTGTTTCCCTTTTGAAAATTGGCTGCAAGATCTGAGGGTACCAAAGTACTTGCATACCGTGCAAAAATATGGGCTACTGAAAATTGTCCCCAATATGTATCAAATATAGTTAGGTTTGTGCTTGATATGCAATCAGAAATGTTGGTACCTTATGGAACAGAAGATATTTACCTGAGAATAGAAAGGTGCTACAATACATATGCTGGTAATTTTGGCTAGCAAAATATGCTGCATTTTTGTAGGTCTCCTTAGAAATTCTGTATGGTCACATGGAGAGGAGTAAGCTCTGTATATTGTGCTTGTAGGGACATTTTGAAACAAAGTCCCTTAAGAAGAGGAAAGGAACTGTTCGCCCTCCCCCACCTGTGCTTGCGAGGCCACCATCTTCTTTCCAACCATCAATTGAGGAGTTCATGCAGTCTTTTCGCACCAGTACTCCCTCAAGGCCAAATCAGCTAGGTTTGGGCTCCCATACTGCTTTGACTGGGAATTCCATCACCCTAAACCATGATACTCGCTTACCACCCTCAATGAACTCTGCATTTTCAGCATGTTCTCAAGAGGTATCCCCATTAGTCCATCCGGTTTTGAGCTCTCCCTCTGTGGTGGGGGGACCTGCTGTGATTGAGTTGCAAGATCTGGCTGGAAACACTAATGAGATCTTGCTTAATCCCAGTTCGGGATGTGTTCCCGAAGTTCCAGCCTTAGAGACTCCTTCGCAGATTACTCTGGAGACACTTTGGTTAGCTATTAAAGGTTTAGAGCAGTGTTTGGTGTCTAAACTGGGTTCTGTTAACTCTACTGTTGCACAAATTCAAACTCAAGTCCTAGGACATGATCATATTATTAAGAGCACTACAGAATGTATTACTAATTTAGAGAAACAGCAAGAATCCTTGGGGAAATGTGATTCGTCTTTGATCAAAGGCCAAGATTTTTTGCAACGTAGATTAGAAGCTCTTGAGAATAATTCTCGCAGGTTGAATTTACGTATACTAAATTTTCCTAAAGCTAGTAGTGTTTACCTAATTGATCTGTTAAGAAAATGTTATGTTGATTTTCTAAAGGTTCCTTATGATTCGGTCCCTCCTATTACTAAAGCATATTTTTTTACCTTATAGATCTATTGGGAATTCCAATGGTCAGGCTCCCTTACAGCTGACACATTAGAAAACTTGACAGCTTCATCAGGAATCTCATACAGAGGTTCAAGGTGTTGCTACTTTATTTGTTGTATTTGCTTTGGAACATGATCATATATGGACCATGAAAATGTTTTTTCATTCCTCTAATAAGTTCTTTCTGGGGCAAATTTGGCAATATTTCCTGATATTGCCAAGGCAACTCAACTTAGAGGTTTTTTCTGACTAAAAAGCAACACATATTAAATATTGGTGCAACTTTTTTCTTCTTCAGTTTCCCTGCAAGTGCATTATTAAAATGCTTACTAATACTTATATTTTTTTGATCCAGACCAGTTGGAAAACTTTCTTTTGAACCGGGAAGGACCATCTCCTGCTCTTCCTTAGTGATGTTGCTTCATTATTATGGTAAGTTTTATTATAGATTTATGGTGCATTTCTTATTACCCTATAATTTAGGTCCCCATTATTGTGGTCTTATTGGATAATAATTCTTCTGGTTTTGTCTTTCAATTACTAGCATTTCTTTTGTTTATATATCCATATTCTGGTTGTCTTTATTTGACTTGTTAATTTTTCAAAACATTCTGAAAATAGTGTTAAAAAAAATAAAGAACTAAGTCCCTGGAGGCACAAAAGTGCCCCTAAAATAGAAGATAACTGAATGTGACAGGCTTGCTAAAGTATTTGGACAGGAGGGTCTTACCTTTGCCTATGAGAGGCATAGACTGTGGTAATTACACAAAAGACAGAGTACCCTGCCTGAAACCACAGATAGAATTAATCATGAATCGGATGCTGGAGCTCTCTGATAGCAGAGCTGTTGCAGCCTCACGCATCCCTGCTCTCTAGCCGTAGGACCAGTTTGTTTTTCTTAAATTCCCCTCCCATGTTGTGATTAGAGCTCATGCACATTTCAGTTGCTGATGCATAAGGTATGTGGAATATCTTCTTAATCTGAGCATAGAGGCAAATCTATTTTCAGCCTCCACTGAAGTCTGGGGGCTGAAGCTAAAAACAGGAGTCACAGTTTTATAGATTAAAGGAAGCACTAGCTTTGGTTTCTGAATCAAGATTGTAATCTCTTACTGTAGTTGGAGCTTGTGGAGTCAAATACATGCAGACTTATGCAGTTTGAGATTTAAGTAAAGTTAGATATGACAAACCTTGTTTTTCAGTAGAGTCACAAACTCCTTCACTATGTCCAGGGAGGAGTAATTTGTATTGAGTTTAGCACCCCCAGTCATTTTGAAAAGTTGGCTGCTATAGCCTACAGTAAACATTTTTTAAAACTTTCATTTTGTGGTTTGTTTGGTAGGTAAAGTATCAGCCATTACCAATACTGTCATGTATTGTGTTTATAAAATTATTAACTATTTCTTTAAATGGTTGAAAAGTTTTTCCCTTCAGATCTAGTATGTTTTTAATTCAAAAAGCTATAATTGTTAATAAAAAAAAAAAAGAAGCCTGTTTTCTTCAATGATGAATGTCATTTACCTTAATGGTGAAATCAAGGGCATTTAGAGGATATAGGTAATTTTTTTGATATGAAGAAAACCTCTTTTAGCAGAAGCCTCAGCAATGTATTTGCAGTACAGATGTAAGACAGTGGTGGGGAACCTTCAGTCCATGAGGGCTACACACCAGTCAGGTTTTCAGGCTATTTATGTATTCCATTTGATTAGTCAATATATCCAGGGGATGCTTGCAGCATTTTAAAATAAAATTTTAAAATAAAATACAGTAAATAATCAGCAAATAACACATTTATAATAGCACATACCTCAATTGTATGAAATCTGTCATGCATCGAGTGAGAGGCTGCTGCCTGCATCCTTTCCTAGACTATTGTCAGAAAATACAGAAAGCCAACCAGCCAGGCAAACTTGCATAAACCGCATCTTTTTTTTTTTTTTTTTTGGGTAATTCAAAATGTTTATTGGATGTATTCAATAAGAAAAAAGACAAAGGCAAACTTTAATCAAGCATCCATAATTTCCTATACAATGAAACACCCAACCCTCCCACCCCTGTTATATTCATAATTGAAAACAATACAATATAATACATTACAGCACATATCAGGCTCCTGGTGGCAAAAAATACAGCAAATATTTGACAATGTCACCTAGAATGCTCTATGCGGAGTGCAGAACATCATACAAATACAAAACAAAAGCAGTATTGTACTAGAAGCACCAACATAAATTTTAAAGGCTATTATAGAGAGTAAAAGAAAAGAAAAATAAAAGCTAAATGAACCTAAGGGCACAAAATTCTCAAATTTTTAGTGTTAAACAATCAGTCTCTGGGAGCTCTGTGATTTAACAAAAGGTTCCCAAATTTTTCTCAAAAGAGGCTAAACGATTATGGCGTAAGGCAGTTAAGTAAGCCAATCTGTAATGATGAAGTAATCGATGCATAACTCGCTGGAGAGAGGGTATTGCAGTGTGTTTCCAAAAGAATGTCAATTCCCAGTGAGCAGTTATAAATACTTGGCATAATCGCTGCTGATACTTAGTTGCCCCCATAATCGGCAAGGTAAGCAATGCATAATGAGCATCATGAATATTCCCCACTCCCAGGAGTTTGGGTAGCCAATCAGTAAGTTGATGCCAAAAGGGCAAAATCTCCCTATAGTGCCACCAGATATGCATGAAAGTACCCATCGCCCCACAATTTCTCTAGCATTGATCACTGCACCGCATTTATCCTTTTATCAGTCTAGTAGGGGTGAGATACCAGTGAAACAATAACTTAAAAAAATTTTCCTGAAGAGCAGCATAAATGGAGCATTTACTTGCACAAAAATAAACTGAATCCCACTTTCCAGAACTCAAAGTAGTGCCTAAATCCAACTCCCAGGCTTTAAGATGCGGGTAGGCATCAGTTATATGTCCATTAAGAAGACAATATATTTTAGCAATAATTTTCAAACAGTGAATTACATTGTCAAATGGAGGAAACTCTGTTGTGCTAGTATAAAGTGCCAAATTTGGCCATATTAAAGAAAGTACAGTCCATCCATCTGGTAAGTGTCAGAAATGGCAGCAGAAAGCATAATAGTCCCTTGAGTGAGTAAATGATCTACCCTATAAATACTATGAGCCTTTCCATCCTCAAAGGCTTTAAGCGAGAGACACATGGGGAAAGAAGCATTGAGTGATGGGTGAGAAAAAAGTAAGAATGAGTTCCAACCAATTTAGCTTTCCACTGATTCCAAACCCGCACGGTTGTATGTAAAGCATATGGATAGCAATTCAGTGTGTGCCAAGTAGAGCGGGGCTGCCAGGGGGAGATCGCAGAGAGGCGCATTACCTCAGCCATTGCTTGTTCTAACAGACCCCATTGTCGTAAAAGACGTTTGCTTTTTTTTTTCTTTTTTTTAACCTTTGCTGAGGTGGACACTTCAAAAGCAACAATATCTATGAATTTATTTGTTTTTATATTCTGCTTTTCAACACTTCAAAGCAGATTACATTCAGGTACTGTATGTACTTCCTTTTCCCTGAGGGATTGCAATCTAAGACCTAGGGGCACTAAACCACGATGTTTTATCACAGGAGGGGACCCACTTCTGCAGGGGGGTTGTCACCATGATAGTGGGGCCATCCCTTGAAAAAGCATTTGCGGCTGTATGGTGCGTTTTTTTTCTGTCTTGCGGGCAAAACCTGCAGGACAAAAGAATGTGCCGCTTGGCTCTTTAATGCAATCTCATTTATTTATTTATTTATTTATTTAGGGTTTTTATATACCGGCATTCGAGAACGCAGTCCCATCATGCTGGTTCACATTAAAACAAGTGTGCATCGTAAACAAAACTAAAACAATGGTGCGGAAAAAGGCAGTTACAAATAACAGGGAGATTAGAACTTGGCAGAGAGAGAAGAGAAAGGACAGGTTTTTAATTCAAACATGTAACGATAGTGTAAAATAGTATAAAATTCAAACAAGAAGGTTTGTCATGGTGTATGTGAAGGTAAGGATTGGCGTGGAAGGTAGATCAGTTTGAGTCCGGGAATGCTTGTGTGAATATCCATGTCTTTAGTCTTTTTTTGAAGGTTGAGATGCATGTTTCAAGTCTGAGGTTTGAAGGGATAGAGTTCCATAACGGTGGAATGGCTGTAGAGAATGCCCGATCTCTTAGTGTGATGTGTCTGGTAGATTTGGACGGTGGTACCTGTAGCGATCCTTTGTATGCATCTCTTGTTGGTCTTGTTGAATTATGTAGGGAGGAGGAATAGCCTAGTGGTTAGAACAGTGGACTATGAACCAGGAGACCAAGGTTCAAGTCCCGCCGTCGCTCCTTGTGACCTTGGGCAAGTCACTTTACCCTACATTGCCTCAGGTACAAAAACTTAGATTGTAAGCCCTCTGGGGATAGAGAAATACCTACAGTACCTGAATGTGAACCGGTGTGATATCTCAATTGAGATGAATGTCGGTATATAAAAATAATAAATAAATAAATAAAATGTAGTTGGAGAGGGATCTGTATGTCGATGGGAGCCAGTAGGTGGATATTTTTGTATGTGGTAAGGATGGCCTTGTAAATAATTCTAAAGTGTATAGGTAACCAATGGAGGCTCTTTAGGATGGGAGTTATGTGATCCCTTCTCCTGGAGTTTGTCAGTATTCGTGCAGCTGTATTTTGTACCATCTGAAGCGGTTTAGTATAAGAAGCGGGAAGACCAAGTAGGATGGTGTTACAATAGTCTAATTTTGAAAAAATGATTGCTTGCAGGATGGTTCTGAAATCTTGGGCATGGAAAAGAGGTCTAATTCTTTTCAGCACCTGTAGTTGGTAGAAACAGTCTTTGGTTGTTTTGTTAATGGTGGCTTTGAAATTCAGGCGATTGTCAATTAGGACTCCTAGGTCTCTCACTTGTGTGATTGTTGGTGTGTCTTGTGTTGGTGAAAAGGTGCTGTTCTCAGAGGTGATGAGCAGGAGTTCAGTTTTGCCGGAATTTAGTACCAGGTTTAGGCTGGTGAGGAGGAGTTGAATTTTTTGAAGGCATGTGTTCCAGAAAGTCAGCGTTTTTGCAAGGGAATCCTTAATGGGGATCAGGACCTGGATATCATCAGCGTACAGGAAATGTTTGAGGTTGAGGTCGGTAAGAAGTTGGCATAATGGTATGAGGTAAATATTGAATAGAGTAGGAGACAGGGAAGAGCCCTGTGGGACTCCTACTGATGAAGTGTGTTGTGAGGATTCTTTGTTCTGTAATTTGACCTTGTATCTTCTGTTGCTGAGAAATGATATGAACCAGGAGAGTGCTGTGCCTGTGATACCCAAGGAGGCTAGCTGGTTGATGAGCAGGGAATGGTTAACGGTGTCAAAGGCTGACGAAAGGTCCAGTAGGATCAGTAGGAAGGCTTGTCCTTTATCAAGGCCCAGGATGAGGTAATCTGTTAAGGAGATGAGGAGGGACTCCGTGCTAAGTGTTTTGCGGAATCCGTATTGTGATGGGAATAGGAGGTTGTTTTCTTCTATGTAGTTTGAGAGTCGGGTGTTCACCAATTTCTCCATGATCTTGGCTATGAAGGGGAGGTTGGCGATCGGTCGGTAGTTGTTTGGGTCATTAGGATCTAGGTTTGGTTTCTTGAGTAGAGGTTTGAGTGGGACCACCAATGCCTTAAAGAGCTGCTGGCCTGAAAAAAAGTTGCGGTAAAAAAAAAAAAGGCAGCCTGAGACCCCCAAAATGTTAAAAAAAAAAAAAAAATGTAGATGCACAGTGATGGCTCCCCACCCCTCCCCCCTGAAGACCATCAAGGCCTCAGCCCCTCCACTCTTCAAAGCTTTAAAACATGAAAAAAGGGTCTCCTACCCTTCCGATCCTCCCCCCCCCCTCCAAAGTCAACAATAGGGTCCTGGGACCTACTCTCAAGTCAATAGGGGGTCCCAGCCCCTCCTTCCCACCCCCCAAGTCAGATAGTGTTCCGGCCCCACCTACCTATGCCATCCCTCCCCCAATAACAAAAATTATAGTGCAGGCCCCCCCCCCCCCTTCAAATGGATCCCGCATCTTGGCCAGCTAAACCCTTGCACCCGGCCCGATCTGTGACATTTTCCAAAATGGCGTCAACCTGACCTTACTCCAGCCATGTGGCCTGGGTCCGATCCCTGTACCTTATCCCAGTCACATTGATGGGGCATGGTCAGTTTAGTGCCATTTCGAAAAATGGCATCGACCAGGTCGGGTGCAAAGATACACCTGGCCCCGACATAGGATTCATTTGAAGGCTTGGGAGCTGCAGGAAGGGATTGGGGGTGGGGATTTGCACCCTAATTTTCTGGTTTCCGGGAGGAGGTGGGTATGAGCAGGTGGGGCTGGAACCCTCTTGTTCACTTGGGGGTGTGGGGAGTGGAAATTGGAAGGGGCCAAGATTCTATTTTTTTCTGCTTAAGCTTTGGGGGGGGGGGGGGTAGGAGGGTCCTTCGCCGTACGCCTACATGTTTTATTTTTTTACATTTTGAGGGAGTCCCAGGTTAAGACAGGGATCAGCACTGACCCCCACTCCACCTCCCTGTTTGCCGTGACTTTTTCTTTTTTTAATCTGCACTTTAAATGTGAGGTGGGAGGCCCGGGACCCTATTGCGGGTCCTGGGCCTCCTGCATCACATTTACTGCTTTTCATTTACTGCTTTTAGGTATTTTATTGTGGCTGACCACCTTCTCATTCAGCCGTGATAAAATATTTGCGTAAGATTGCATATGGATGAACTTCTTCGCATGCATTTGCATTATTCACGCATGCAAATCACATGCAAAAGAAGGTCATTATAATAGAGGAAGGAACATGGGCATGGAGATGCAAAATATCATGAATATTATATGTTAGAGCCTTACTGCTGATTCATGCATCTTCCTGTAAGTTTGTATCACAGGCAACGGAGGGTAAAGTGACTTGCCTAAGGTCACAAAGAGTAGCAATTCAGTTCCTTCTCTATAACAGGGCTACTATACTCTTACAGTAGGCAGTATACTCAGGCTTGCGCAAACTATTAAGCAGTCACCTTAAACTTCCTTTAGAACTGTTTGTTGCCTTTCCTCTGAGCCAACCTTGAGCCAAAGGTTTCCTAATCTTTAGAGAGTTTAGAGTGTAGCTCTAAACTTTCCATGGCCCTTCCTGATCTCCTCCCCCTGCTCTTCTGCTTTCTCCATCTTTAGTGTAACAGGAACCTGTCCTTTCCAGGCCCTGTCATCTCCCTCCCTTTCTGCCTCTACAGCTGGCTTTTGTTTCTTTGGCTTGTCACAACCCAAATCCTTGTCAATGTCTCCCAGTGTGTTGGCTCTGTGGACCCACATTACCCATAAGCCTTGACTGCAAGACCATACTATTTCTGTGTTCTCTTGTTTTCCATAGATAAGCAGCTGAATTAGCCATGCTGTCTGGGTATGTCCTCTGTGCCACTAGGTGGCGGAGCTCTCCAAGATCACCCAAAGTCTTTTAGTGAGGTATTCCTTCTTGTATGTTCCCTTCCCTCCTCGAGGCTCCTTAGTCCGTGTCAAAGCAAGACGATATGCAATGCCAGAGCTGTCCCTGGAGGTGGGCAGGTCAACATGGCTAGTTCATCTGCTATCTACAGAAAACACCGTTTACGGTAAGCAAACTTGCTTTTTTCCATAGATAAGCAGCTGAATTAGCCATGCTGTCTGGGAGTCCCCAGCTGAAGTATTGAGCGCAATATTCAATGCGAGTATGCTGTAGGTAGTTTAGCGCTCAATACAGTAATAAGAGGCGGACAGTTCTTATGAGCCTGTTGGATTAGATGATGAAGTGCTTTGTTTTAGAATTATCCGCCCCATCCTGGCGTCATCCCTAGTTTGTTTATCCAAACAGTAGTGGGATGTGAAGGTATGCAGCGAGGACCATGTGGCTGCCTTGCAGATGTCTAGGAGAGGCACATCGTGGAGGTGAGCAACGGAAGCAGCCATCGCACATACTTGATGTGTCTTGGGTGTGGAAGATAGGGATTCTGAATGTTTTTGATAGCAGGAATGTTTACAGTTGGAAATCCAGGATGATAACGTTCTCTTGGAAACAGGAAGTCCTGGTGCGTTTGGATTGAAGGAGAGGAAGAGCTGCGAGGCTCTATTACAGTGAGTGCATTATTTATAATAAGCGAGTGTTCGTTTACAGTCCAATGAATGAAAACGTCGTTCACTGTCGTTCGCATGAGGTTTTGGGTGGAAAGTCAAGAGGGTAATGGTCTGGTTTAAGTGAAAGGCTGAGACCACATTAGGAAGAAAGTTAGGATGCGACCGCAGCGTAACCTTGTCATGGTAGAATTCAAGGTAAGGTGGGTAATGCACCAACACTTGAAGTTCGCTGATTCACCTCGCAGATGTGAGGGCGACTAAAAATAGTACTTTCCAGGAAACGTATCTAGGATGACAAGTGTCTAGCAGTTCAACAGGTGGTAGCATAAGCTGCTCCATAATTAGGTTGACATCCCACGATACTGGTGGTTTCTTTATCGGGGGCTGTAAATGTAGGACACCCTTCATGAATCTGGAAACAAGGGTATGACAGGATATAGGTTCTCTGTTGAGAGGAGTGTGGTAAGCTGCTGTTGCACTGAGGTGAACACGAAGAGAGGCAATGGCAAGACCTTCCATGTAAAGCAGGTGGAGGTAAGTCAGAAGATGTTCTGGTGGACAGGTGAGTGGATCTGTGTCCATTGATGAACACCAGGATGTGTAACGTGCCCATTTGCTTTGGTAGCTTAGTTGCATTGATAATTTTCTGGATGAGATCAGAATATCTTGCAGTTGAGGAGAAATGTTTAGGTTTTGGAATATGACCCTTTCAATCTCCATGCAATGAGATTCAGCGACGTGTGAAGCGGATGGAGTATTGAGCCCCCTTCTTGGATGTGGAGGGTGGGATCGTCCCTAGAGGGATTGGTTTGCAAATTGACAGTTGAATCAGGTAGCTGTACCATGGTTGTCGCGCTCATGCCAGTGCGATCAGGATCAAATCCGCATTGTCTTCGACACACCTCTGTACTGTACGTGAGATGAGAGGAATGGGAGGGAACGTGTAAAGCAGACCTTGGGACCAATCAAGGAGGAATACATCCTGCGCCAACCAGTGGGTGCTGGGGTATACTGAGCAAAATAGATCGACTTTCTTTTGTGTTCTGTTGCAAAGAGGTCGATCTGGGGAAGACCCCAAGTTGAGAAAATTTGATTGGCTACATCCTGATGTAGTTCCCATTTGTGAGGGTGAAATATTCTGTTCAGCTTGTCTGCTTTGGAATTGTTGATTCCCGGTAGGTATGTGGCTTGTAGGAAGATTCCCTTGCTGTGGGCTCAGTCCAGAATCTCAATCGCCTCTTTTCAAAGGTTCCATGAACCGGACCCTCCTTCTTTGTTGATGTAAAACATTGCCACTTGGTTGTCTGTGTGGATCATGACAACATGGTGTTGAAGATTGTGTTCGAAAGTTCGAAGGGCATTTTTGATAACCCGAAGTTCCAGGAGATTTGTGTGGTGATTTCGTTCCTGTTCCAACCATAACCCCTGAGTCTGTAGGTTGGTAAGATGGGCTCCCCACCCTGTGGGGGAGGCATCTGTGGTAAGTACTAGTTGATGGCGAGGGGGTCGTAGCGGTGAGCTCTCTGTTAGTGCTGGTGGGGTTATCCACCAGCGGAGGTCTATTTTCATGCTGGTTGTTAGCGTCAGTGGAGTAGATAGTGGGCTTAGGAACTAAGTCCATTGATTCTTTAGACCCCATTGTAGGCGACAGATATGTAGTCGCGTGTGTGGAACAACATAGGTAGATGCTTCCAAATGACCCAGTATGGTTAAGATTTGACAGGCTGAGGCCGTTGTAAGGTCTAAAAGGCGGTGGGCGAGTGTAGTCAGAGTTAGTGCTTGAGGTTGTGGCAGGAAAGCTCTGTCTTGAACAGTGTCTAAGTAAGCTCCAATGAATTGCAATGTTTGAGTAGGTTGCAAGTTCGATTTCTCGTAGTTTATTAGAAGTTCCAGATTGTCCAGGCAATTGATTGTGCGAACTAAGTTGCCCCACAGAAGAGAAGGATTGGGGACCACTAGCAGCCAATCGTCGAGATAAGGAAATATCTGAACCCCCTGTCTGCAGAGGTGTGCCACCACTACTGATAGACATTTTGTGAAAACTCTGGGGGCGGAGGAGAGCCCGAACGGGAGAACTTTGTACTGAAAATGTCTCTCTTCCGCTTGAAAACAGAGGTAATGCCAAGATTTGGGATGCGGACATATGCATCCTTTAAATCTAGGGAGCACATCCAGTCCTTGGGTTGGAGGATAGGAAGAAAAGAAGTCATTTTGAATTTCTCTCTCCATAAGTGCTTGTTGAGGTAGCGTAGGTCCAGAATTGGTCGAAGCCCTCCAGATGTTTTGGGGATGAGGAAGTATTGTGAATAGAATCCCTTCTGATATTGGGATGGAGTTAACTCCCGTATGCAGTTTTGTGAAGTAGTTGGTCGATTTCTTGAAGGAGAAATTTTTGATGAGCACCCTGATGTTTTGTGGAAACTGGATGCGGGAGAGATGGAGGGGATGCGAAGTTGAGAGAGTAACCCTATCTTATTATGGTTAGGACCCATAAATCTGATGTTATGTTGCTCCATTTATTTATTACGCTACAGAACACCCAGTCCCACCACAATAAACTGTACCTCCTCCACA
Organism: Rhinatrema bivittatum; assembly: GCF_901001135.1. NCBI lineage: Eukaryota > Metazoa > Chordata > Amphibia > Gymnophiona > Rhinatrematidae > Rhinatrema > Rhinatrema bivittatum. Next base: position 222,839,525 of record NC_042619.1, read on the forward strand.
ACTTACAAATTGATGACCCTGTAGACATACTCTGATTAACCGAAGCATGGACACAGAACACTGACACCCACCAGCTCCTACAAATCTGCCTGCCTGGCTTCACCTTCTGCCAATCCACATGTGGAAACGATAGAGGAGGAGATACTGTGGTAATTGCCAGACAATCCCTTGGCATGATCCTCCCACGTGGGAGGTCAAAGAAATAGAATCCTTATTTCCACAAACAGACACCCATCCCACATGGGGAATTCTGCTGATCAAATGCCTGCCATGAGGCTCAGCCAAGGCCCTCCAATATCTTTTCTCTGTTATCTCAAAAATAATCCTACGATATCCAAGGACATTGATCCTAAGAGAGTTCGATATCTACGTGGATGACCCCGATCATGCTCCAGCCTGCCACTTCCTAACCACTGCTGAAATGCTAGGCCTATAGCAACTGGTGCTTGTGCCAGTTCAGTTATAATAACAAATCAAGGACTCACAAACCATTTGATTCTCATGGAATGATTACTGCATGATAAAATTCAACCTGCCTAAACAAACCTTACTGATAGATCACATCCAAGAAACAGATTCTTCTAATCAGATGAACTGCGCAAACAACCCCAGAGGCCTTCCTGACCACTCTTGAAAAACAAACTCTAAAGACCTACCCCAACCTCATCCAACCACCAGGCTGAAAACTGGAGCAAGGACTTTAGCAAAACCTTCAGCAAAATTGCCCCAGTGAAGATCTGCCATATCAGAATCTGAAATGCACTTCTTGGTTCTCCCCAGAACTAATTACTTTAAAACAAACTGGGAGAAGACTTGAGCAAAAATGGTAGAAATCAGATTTACAGGTTGACAGAGAAAACTGCAGAACATACATGTCTATCGCAGCGCTGTGACAGATGCTAAAGAAGTATACTTGTCAGGGTTTGATCAGAGTATAGACACAACAATCAGAGTTCACAGACAGCTTTAATTAAAGAAGCATATATTGAACATAACACGGGGTTCTTTCTTACAATATACAGGAGAAACCAAAGTATTTTAAGAGCACTCCCTTACCAGACAAGCAAAGATTTAGAACCAAGACAGCTTGACTGGATTCAAGGCAATCCTTAAAGACCCGGCCCAGGGAATTAGGATTCATTGCATTAGAAGAGACTGCTGGTCAGGGGTTTAAACAGGGTGTGCTATCAGTGGTGGGTCTCCTTTTGGATCAATGAGGATTTTACTAGATGTGTCCAAGCTCCTAATCCCTGAAAGGTTGGACTAATACTGCTTCCCAGCTCTCCACCACTAGTATGGCTCTCCCTGGAGGTTTTCAGCATGTTGCTCAAACATCCACCGAATCAAATCCTGACATTACTACACCCAAGGCAATCAAGCAAAAAACTTGGCCAAAGAACTATTCAGGATAGTCATCAATCTCCTAACACCCACCTCCTGCATCCCCCCTCCACACCAGCATCAGAAACCCAGTGCAACAACGTAGCTAAATTCTTTGCAGACAAAATTTCATACATCAGAGTTGACCTGGATTCAACCATTGAAACTGAACTTCCTTTGGAGCTGCAAACTACACTATTTCTCATTGTGTTATTTTTCCACCTGCTACTAGAAGAAAATATCATAGCTCTCCTTTCTGATAAGCAGGGCCACTACATGCAACATAGATCCCTGCATCTTCTGGATAATTAAACAGACAGACTTTCTCAACTGTATTACAGCTGTTGTAAATACCTCTTTCGCTGAGGGTCACCTATCCAACAGCCCAAAAAGAACAACAGTGAGGCCAGAGGCATGCGGTCAGGGCCTTCAAGGGATTCGGTAAATCCCTAACCCATAGGCGTCGCTACAGGTGGCAAGTGCCACCCAAATTTATACATTGGATTGGGTGGGGGAAAACCAAACCCCTGTCTGATCCAATCAATGGCATCACTCCTTGCTACCCCCCCCCCCACCAATGGGCAGCAGGAGTCGCATTTATCCAAACGTCATCTCCTGCTGGCACAGGGCCAGTCTCACAGCTCTTACCAGGAGACCAGCCCTGTGACAGCAGGCGATGAGGTTTGAATAAACACGATTCCCGCTGCTGCCTACTCCACAACGCAGCAGCCCACCACAGAAACTTTCCTGCGGTGGCTGAAGAGAGGAGACGGATGCAGTAGCTTCCAGCAGCCACTGGTGGCTAAAGAGAGAGATCAGACACAGTGGCTGCCAGTGGACTGCATCCCACTGGCAGCTGAAGAGAGAAGAAAGCCTCTGTGGCCGACAGTGGACCTCATCCCACTTGCGGCTGAAGCGAGGAAGAGTACGTGATGGCCACCAGCAGACCCCATCCCACTGGCGGCTGAAGAAGGCGGCCCAGGCCCTATGTATATGTGTGTGTGTGTGGATGACTGCCTGTGCGGGTGGGTGGGTGGGTGTCTGCTTCAGTGTGTAGGTGGGTGATGTGTATGTGGATGGCTGTGTGTGCATGGAGGGTTGACAATATAGGTGGGTGGGTGTGGCTGGGTTAGAGCCTGGGGGTGGATGTGTGACTGCCTGTATATGTGTGTGTGTATGACTACCTGGGTCGGTGGGTGAGAGCCTAGGTAGGTTTTTGTGGGTGGATGACATCTGTGTATTTGTTGGTGAGAGCTATGTGGTTGTGTGTGTGAAAGGGGCTGTATGTGGGGGGGGGGGGGGTGTGTGACAGTTTGTGTGGGTGACTGCCTGTGTGTGTGAGAGAAACTGCTTTTGTGTGTGTATATGTGACTGGTTGGGTGATGACTTGTGTGGGTGGACAACTACCTGGGTTGGTGAGTGAGTGTTTGTGGGTGAGATCGTGTGTGTATGTGTGTGTGTGTGTGTGTATGAGATTGAGAGCCTGTGTGTGGGAGGGCTGGATGGGTGAGAGCCGGTGTGTGTATGTGTGACTGCCAGTGTGTAGGTGTGGGTGGATGACTCTTTGTGTGTTTAGGTGGATAGGTGACTGCCTGTGTGGGTGAGAGCCCGAGTATGTGTGTGGGTGGGTGAGAGCCAATGTGTGTGAGTTTGTGTGTGGAGGAGAACATAAGAACATAAGAAATTGCCATGCTGGGTCAGTTCAAAGGTCCATCAAGCCCAGCATCTGTTTCCAACAGAGGCCAAACCAGGCCACAAGAACCTGGCAATTACCCAAACACTAAGAAGATCCCATGCTACTGATGCAATTAATAGCAGTGGCTATTCCCTAAGTAAACTTGATTAATAGTACTAAATGGACTTCTCCTCCAAGAATCTGCTTGTGATTTAACCACTCTGAATAATTTTGTATCATCCGCAAATTTGATAACCTCACTCGTCGTATTCCTTTCCAGATTATTTATATATATATTGAAAAGCACCGGTCCAAGTACAGATCCCTGAGGCACTCCACTGTTTACCCTTTTCCATTGAGAAAATTGACCATTTAATCCTACTCTCTGTTTCCTTTCTTTTAACCAGTTTGTAATCCACGAAAGGACATCACCTCCTATCCCATGACTTTTTAGTTTTCTTAGAAGCCTCTCATGAGGGACTTTGTCAAACGCCTTCTGAAAATCCAAATACACTACATATACTGGTTCACATTTATCCACATGTTTATTAACCCCTTCAAAAAAATGAAGCAGATTTGTTAGGCAAGACTTCGCTTGGGTAAATCCATGTTGACTGTGTTCCATTAAACCATGTCTTTCTATATGCTCTACGATTTTGATCTTGAGAATAGTTTCTACTATTTTTCCCGGCACTGAAGTCAGGCTCACTGGTCTATAGTTACCCAGATCGCCCCTGGAGCCCTTTTAATTATTGGGGTTACATTGGCCACCCTCCAGTCTTCAGGTACAATGGATGATTTTAATGATAGGTTACAAATTTTAACTAATAGATCAGAAATCTAATTTTTGAGTTCCTTCAGAACCCTAGGATGCATACCATCCGGTCCAGGTGATTTGCTGCTCTTTAGTTTGTCAATCTGGCCTACTACATCTTCCAAGTTCACAGTGATTTGGTTCAGTTCGTCTGACTCATCACCCCTGTGTGTGTGTGTATGTGTGTGAGGGAGTTCGAGGGTAAAGTTTGTACAACTCTCCATCCCCCAATCCACAACAACCTCAGAGTGGCTGGAAATGGAAACATCACAGGCATGAAGAGGGAGATTTTTAAAATCCTTATTAGTTTCATTATTGGATGTTTGATATATTTGCTGTTTTGAAATATATTGGTATTTTGGGAAATTTTATAAACATTTGTTTGAGGTTTCAATTATAAGATGTTCTATTCATTTTAAATATTTATTCTTTTGATTAGTATGGTTTACTTTTATGATTAATGTTTTATATTTCTTTATTTTCTTTGTTGTTCTCGTATTTTGCATTTGGTAAGGTTCTGTATGTGTGATCCAAGTGAGGGATTCTGCTAGTTTATTGTTTCTAGGGGTCTATAGCAGTCTGTCTTGTTTTGGTTTTCAATATGAGGTGTATTGGTCTTCTAGAGCCTGTTGTAATATTTGTAATGCTGCTCTTTTCTGGGTAGGGTTGTTGCTGTTGAGTCCTGGGAGTTAGTGTTATGTTGAAATGGCAGATTTGTCTCTTGGGGTAAACTGTATTCTTAGGAGGCTGTGATGGCTTTTATTGGAGCTTTGTAAGTATTATCCAAAACTACTGTATGTGAGTTACTGAGACAATATAGGAACCATCTTGAAATGTGAATGTCTCTGATTTGACATCTGAAGAAAGGACATATGTAGTTTTAAAATCTTTTATACAATATTTTAGGTACATGTATTTTTTTTATTTTACAGGTATTTTAGGCAGCCTGGCTTGTTTTGTTTTCTAAATAGGAGATATATTGTCATTTTAGAGCCTGATGTAATATTGCAGTGTTGCCTTTCGTAAGTAAGGTTGTAGTTTGAGTGCTGGCAGGCAGTGCTGTTTTGGTATAGGAGGTTTACTATATTGTAATTGTTTATTCATGGCTTTCTGAGGGCCAAGCCCACACTTTTATTACATGTTAAAACAGGCCTAATGCCATATGGGTTCCATGTGTCTTTTGAACCTAGGAGAGAGGAGGTTGAGGGAGCGAGACTGCAGTAAACCGGGAGGGGGGGAGGGAGGGTGGACAGGTGGTGCATGTGAGAGGGGGAGAGGGGACTGAGGGAGTGAGACTGACAGGGCCTGAGATCGGTGCCAAATTTGACATCAACAAAATGGTGGCAGTCTTAAGGCCAGCTGATGCTATTTTTGTTATATGGCTATATGTGGATATTTTAGGGAAAAGTTTATTTTCAGTTTATTTGAAAATAGACATTTTTAGTCCAAAAAAATATTTGTTTAAAAATGAATGCACATCCTTACCTGCTATCTCAATAAATAATAAAACTGAGGCCTTTTTGTAGTAAAGAAAATAAAACATATTTTTTTATATTTATGCAAGGCCTTTTGAAATGTTAAATACTAGGAACTTGTTAAAGTTGAAAGTACCGTTTGATAGGAGTAAAAACTTTTCTCTGAAAATAAGGTAAATGACCAGTTATGTAGATGGGTGTCATCATCACTGCTCAATGGATGGAATTTTTAGGAGCTTTGTAAGAATTTCTTGAAAAGTCCTGGGTATGTGCAGCATGCTTCAGTTTGCTTTTCTCCATCAGAATGAATGGATTTTATCTTTTTCTCTTATAATCTCTGGCTTTCCAGAGATATTTTAATGTATTTATTTTATTATATTATTTCTTTATTTACAGGGGCTTTTCCTCAAATTCAATGTACCCCTTGCTTTTTTTTGTTTTTCTAATTTTTTAGTTAGGTTTTGTTGGCATTTCAGGTTTTATTGATTTTTCATGTCACCTGGCCTATTTTGAGCCACAGCCCCATAAGGCCTCAGGTTCTCTCAATTTTTTTTTTAAACTTTGGGAATCATCTTCTCAATTTTAAATGTTTCTGTCTCTGATTTTATATCATCTGTTTTTCTTACCATGTCTGAGAGAACCACAAGTGACTTCAAGTTTTGAGTGAACTGCAGATAGAAAATGTGTATTATTGATCATCACAAGACCCACTACTGTTTGTCTGGGGAAGGATATCATTGCAATATCTGCTCAAATATGACACATCCCATTGTACATCTACTTAAGGATGTCATCAAGACACCACCTCTACAAGTGTGGAGAGTAACCGACCACTCTGTCCTTCTGGAGCAGGAGGTTTCCCTTCTTCTCCAGTTAAGGGCAATAGAACCCGTTCCTCTTTAGCAAAAAGGCCTAGGGTTCTATTCCCGGTACTTTTTGATCCCCAAAAAATCCGGGGGGCTTCGTCCAATTCTGGACCTACGTACCCTCAACAAGTACCTCCAGTGGGAAAAGTTCAAGATGGTAACCTTGGGCTCGCTTCTACCTCTTCTACAAAGAGGAGACTGACTCTGCTCTCTGGACCTCCAGGACACATACACCCACATTGCGATAGCTCCAGCTCATCGCAAGTACCTCAGGTTTTTAGTAGGCCCAAGGCACTATCAAAACCGGGTGCTTCCATTCGGCCTAGCATCAGCACCACGAGTCTTTACCAAATGTCTCGTAGTTGTCGCAGCCTTTCTCAGGAAAGAAGGTGTTCACGTCTACCCCTATCTAGACGACTGGTTAATCAGAGCCCCAACCCAGCAAGCCGCTCGATCGTCCCTGGATTTGACCCTACACACTCTAATTTGTCTAGGATTTCTCGTCAATTATGAGAAATCCTATTTAGTCCCAACTCAAACCTTGTCGTTCATTGGGGCAGACTTGGACACCTTACAGGCAAAAGCCTTTCTACCTCAACAACGAGTGCAAACCCTCGTGTCCCTTGCTCACCAGTTGCAGTCTCAGTATACAGCAACAGCTCGGCAATTCCTTGTCCTTCTCGGACACATGGCGTCCTCAGTCCATCTCACACCAATGGCCCACCTGGCCATGAGAGTCATGCATTGGACTCTGAGGTCACAATGGATTCAAGCGACTCAGCCTCTGTCAACCATTGTCCACATCACCGACGCACTCCGTCTGTCTCTCGCCTGGTGGAAAGATCAGAACAATCTCCTCCAGGGACTGCCTTTTCACCTACCAGATCCTCAACTCATTCTCACCACCGATGCTTCCAACCTCGGGTGGGGGGAGCTCATGTGAACGATCTACAGTTCACAAGGATTTTGGTCTCCAGAGGAAGCCAAACACCAGGTAAATTTCCTGGTGCTTCGAGCAATGCGATATGCTCTCAGAGCTTTCAGGATTGCCTATCAAATCACGTCATCCTGATTTAGACAGACAACCGGGTGGCCATGTGGTACATCAACAAGCAGGGAGGCACAGGCTCCTTCCTTCTGTGTCAGGAAGCTGCGCAGATTTGGGCGGAAGCGCTCTCCCACTCGATGTACCTCAGGGCCACTTATTTGCCGGGAGTGCACAATGTCTTGGCAGACAACTGAGTCGTGTCTTCCAACCGCACGAGTGGTCTCTCAATCCCTCGGTAGCAACCTCTCTCTTCCAGCAATGGGGTCAATCCCCAAATAGACCTCTTTGCGTCCCCTCAGAACCACAAAGTGGAACAATTACTGCTCCCTCATTCGGAGCGAGTGCTCTCAGCCCAGAGATGCATTCTCCCTCTCGTGGGCAGCCGATCTGCTTTATGCATTCCCTCCACTTCCTCTTCTCTCGAAGACTCTCGTGAAGCTTTGTCAGGACAAAGGAACCATGATCCCTGATAGCACCTCACTGGCCACGCCAAGTGTGGTTTCCCATACTCCAGGATCTCTCCATCCACAGGCACATTCCCTTGGAACGCACCCGCTTCTGATCACTCAGAACGACGGATGTCTACGCCATCCCAATCTTCAGGCCTTGTCCCTGACAGCATGGATGTTGAAAGGTTAATTCTTCAACCACTTAACCTTTTGATTCGGTGTCTCGTGTCCTGATTGCTTCACGAAAGCCTTCCACAAGAAAATCTTATTCCTATAAATGGAAAAGGTACACATCATGGTGCACCTCGCAGTCCCTTGATCCCTTTTCCTGTCAATCCCAAGGTTTTTGGACATCTCTGGCATTTATCGGAATCAGGTCCTAAAGACCTCTTCCATCAGAATGCAATGTCAGTGCGGTAGCCGCCTTCCATAAAGGTGTCGGGGGATGTCCCTATATCGGTACAACCCCTCGTAACACATTTTTTTAAAGGCTTGCACCATATCAAGCCACTTTACGTCCTCCGCCCCCTTCTTGGGACCTTAATATGGTTCTCAGGTGCCTCATGAAACCACCATTCGAACCGCTTCACTCCTGTGACCTAAAATATCTCTCATGGAAAGTGATTTTCCTTTTGGCTATCACTTCAGCTCGCAGGGTTAGTGAGTTACAGGCCTAGTTACCTATCCGCCTTACACTAAACTCCTGCAGGACCAGGCGGTACTCCGCACTCACCCTAAGTTTTTGCCTAAGGTAGTTTCAGAGTTTCACATTAATCAATCCATCATACTACCTATCTTCTTTCCCAGGCCCCACTCCAACGCAGGGGAACAGGCTCCGCATACCCTCGACTGTAAACGGGCTCTAGCGTTCTACCTAGACCGTACAGTTGCCCACAGGAAGAGCACTCAGTTATTCGTCTCTTTCCATCCCAACAAATTAGGGCAACCTGCGGGTAAGCAGACTCTCTCCTCCTGGTTGGCAGACTGCATATCTTTTTGCTATCAGCAAGCAGACAGTCCCTTCCAAGACCATGTTAAAGCACACTCTGTGAGGGCCATGGCAACTTCAGTAGCACACATACGATCGGTGCCGCTTCCTGACATTTGCAGGGCTGCCACCTGGAGTTCTCTCCACACTTTCGCAGCCCACTATTGCTTGTGACAAAGCCGGAAGACAAGATTCCATCTTCGGCCAATCTGTTCTGCATAACCTATTTCCAACGTGACGTACCAACACCCCTTCCGCCTGCCCGGTGGGGTTCAGGATGCCCTCTACCAAATTCCACCCCAGTTGTTGTGCCTATTGCACGCCGTTGGATACATTTGGGTGCATGTTCAGACATCCTCAAATCGGTAATCACCATGCCTTTTTTCTGCACCATAGTTCCAGTTTGAAGTTTATTATGCACCCCTGTTTTACTGTGAACCAGCAATGATGTGATTGTTGTCATGAATGCCGGTATAATAAAAAACCTAAATAAATAAAAATATGTGAGGACTACCATCCTGCTTGTCCTGTGAGAAAGCAAATGTTGCTTGCCTGTAACAGGTGTTCTCACAGGACAGCAGGATATTAGTCCTCACGAAACCCGCCCGCCGCCCCGCAGTGTTGGGTTCGTAACTTTTTGTTGGTTTATTTTTTCAGCTCTGCCTGTAGCTATCAATAAGACTGAAGGGGGACCCCTGCTGGCTGCAGGGTTAGTGCCATGCTGGGCATGCCCAGTAGGGGCCAGTCAAAGTTCTGGAAATTTTGACAGAAGTTTTCCGTGATTGGGCTCCATCCTGATGATGTCACCCATATGTGAGGACTAACATCCTGCTGTCCTGTGAGAACACCTGTTACAGGTAAGCAACATTTGCTTTCTTAGTTGTTGTACCATTATGTGGTAGTTGAATCCACCCTGAAGAGGTCTAGCAAGTCCAGATGCAAGTATTGGTATATCATTGATGTGAATGCCTGACCTTGGTCCATTTTTGGAAAATGCTTTTTCAGAATGCTGTGCTCCAAGCCCTCAAAACATCTTATCATCTCTACATGATCTAGCATTTGTTCACCATTCACCATTCTGGGAAGGGCACATGACTTTGCTGAACAACTCCCTCAAAAGAATCAGAATAAATTCCATTAACTAATGGTCCTAGTTAAGGAATGTGAAAAAATATCTTATCTGCTCAGCACATGATGATTTTGAGATGGCATTGAGAGCTTGCCATGGTCATAGAGGAGTGCAGACTCTCATGAATGCATGCATCTTGTTCAGGAGAAGCTCACCGATGTGCCGTGTATTTTCAAGAGAGATTTTTTTTCACAGATAAGGTCATATTGTCCATGATGGAGGAAGTGAGATCGAACCAGCAAACATTAATGTGAATCCTGTTGAGGATGTTCCCATGACACATCATATGAGACAACATTCCACCTGGAATGTTCCCAAGAGCCTAGTGTAAGAGTCTCATAGAAAGCTGGAGTCATCAAAGAAGTAGCTGGCTCACTCTGAAATAGTCATCAAAAAAATAGCTTGATCAGCTTGGAACAGAGTCATCGAAGGAGTAGCTAGAACAGCTTTCACTTGTGCAAAGCTTGAACTGCTGGGACAACTGGAATCACCATTACAGGGACTGAGACTCAGCTGGAGCTGCTGGAATAGATGAGATCACCTTGCATGGACTGCGATGGAGGCTGGACTTGCTGGGGCAGCTGGAATTGTTGGTACACATGCTGAAGCTGCGAGAACAGCTGGGAGTGGAGTCTTTGAATTTGCTGGTACAACCTGGAATGGGCTCACCAGAAGTGTTAGCTACTGTGAAGCGAGCGATCACTCTATAAAACAGATTGCAAGCATAATGTTGGAGACCCCAGCCATGGGGCACCCCTTTGGCCTAATCTCAGGCTTGGGCTGGTCCAAACTGTCAGGGCTCAGCTATCAGAGGCCTCTCCAGATGGAAGGTGGTGTACCTGGAGAGGTTAGGCCTGAGGCATGATAGTGGAACCCAGGGGCTGGACAGAGACCAAATGAACAGATGATCTACGGGGCAGATGCTGAGAAAGTTGTTGGACCAGCATCTGCCTGCCTTCTGGGAGTGTTTGTTAGTCTCAATTTGGGGTACACACCCTATGCTGGTCCAATTGGACTGATGCAGAGGTTTATCTAGTGCTCCCTTATATACAAAAAAAAATTCTATAATTCCCTGGAGAGACAACAGCTTCTATAGCTCAGCTGCCGGTTCCCAGCCTGCAGACTCCCAGAGCCACAGGTTCAAGCTCTGTCAACCTTGACACCTAGCTGCTAAGCTTATGTGTATGCATATGTATATGTGTGAGGCCCGAAACAGTTTACAAGAAATGTTTGTGTGAAAAAGCAGAAGTAACAATTATTAGCCAGGTGGATTTGGGAAAAACCACTGCTTATTTTTGAGAATGGACAACAAGGAATTGGATGTACTCTTTGGGATCTGTTGGGTACTTCATGATGACCCAGATTGATCTCTGTTGAACATAATATTCTCGGCTTAATGGACATTTGGTCTGACCCAGCATAGAACATATTATAGTCTTACCCAGGGCTTGCTTCATTTAAAGCCTGCCATCAGGCCACTTGCAATATCTTGGGACCTCAATGTGGTATTAACATGACTGATGAAAGATCGATTATAGCCTTTGGCTTTTTGTGTGCTAAAATTCCCGATCTGGAAGATTTGCTTTTTAGGTGGTGTTCACTTAACTCAGAGTAAGTGAGCTTCAGGCCTTAGTAACTTATTCATCTTATACTAAGTTTCATCCCAAGAGGATAGTGATGAATTCTTGGATACACATCCTAAATTCTTGCTTAAGATAGTGAAGGACTTCCAGTTTAATCAGTTATTTGTCCTTCCAAAATGCTTTCCCAGGCCACGTGCAAATATAGGTGAACAAGCCCTTTCCACTTTGGATTGCAAAAGACTATCACCTTCTATCTAGAGACAGACTAAAACCGGAGAAAGTCCACTCAGCTTTTGGTTATTTTGCACCAACAAATAGATTGCATATTCTTCTTATTACTAAGCAAGTTGGAACTTAGGATGGGTCTATCAAGGCTCATAATGTGAAGGCCAAGGTAGCTTTTGTGGTCTGTCTCGGAAGCAGTTTGCAGAGGTTCAATGTGGAGTTCACGCCACACATTCACATTCCATTTCTTCCTAGATACTGACTCTGATGCAACAGTAAGGTTTGGTAATCTTTTCTTCAGGGTCTTTTTGAGCTTCCTAGATTCCATTTTTATTATTCAGGGTTGTCTTCTAAAAATAAAAGCAAGTAGAAAGTGTAACATTTTAGATAGCCTTGTTTAAGCCCCCAAATATTTGTTTTCAAAGGTGCCAGCTTTACCACACCTTCCCCCACCAAATCACTTCCCAGCTGTTGCTTTCATTCCATATACCTAAAGTTCCTCATGCCCTCTGTCCAGAGATTTTTATCAAATCAACCATATGATTTACAGTTCAGCATGTGAATTATTACTCATGGATAAATTCTATGCACAAAAATTTAAAATTCTGCATACTTTATATTGGTCGAAATAATACAATATACATGACAGTCTTTGAGTAATAAATTTAAAATGTAATACAGAAAAAAGTTATTACTTAAAGATGCAGAGTTTTAAATATTTTGAGCAGAATTTTTCCTCGCACATACCGTCCCCCCATACAGAGGCTCCCTCTCTCTGTGTTGAACTCACACTCTTCCAGGTTATCGCTTTCTCTTACATACACCCTCACACGGGCTCCCCCTCTCTCATGCACACACCCTCTCACAAGCTACCTCTCTCTCACACACCCCTTGCACACAGGCTCCTTCTCTCTCTCACTCTCTCTGACACACACACGTAGTAACATATACATAGTAACATAGTTATGATGGAAGAAAGGACCAAATGGTCCATCCAGTCTGCCCAGCAGGCTTCCCATTGCAGTATCTGCCATGCTATGCAGGTTACCTTCATGTTTCTCTCAAGGGTAGCAACTGCTGCATGCAGTTTTCCCCAAACCTTATAATAACCCATAAAAATTTACTGCTAGCAACATTTTTACTGGTGATGAACTTTCTTTAACATTCAGACAATGCTGCTTGACATGCTTTGCTTATGAACTTGGCCTTAGAAGCGGTCCTGTGCTTTTTCCCTTATATCTGCATATCAGTACCCCAGACTGTAAAAGTAAGGTCCCATGTTGGTTGTCTGAATCCAATTCCTCTTCCACCCCCTCCCCCTACTGTCAGAAGCATAGAGCAATTTACAGTTGTGTCAAAAGTATCAAGGATATTGGTTAAGGGTAGTAATCCCATGCCTTCTGTTAAGGATAGTAACTGCTGCTCCATGCAGGTTACCCCCATGCTCATCAGTTCCCCAGATCATAAAAGTTGGGGCCCTTGTTGGTTGTCTGAATCCAGTTCCCCTTTTCCCCCTGCTTTGAAGCGGAGAGCAACACCATCCCTTCACACAGGCTCCCTCTCTCACAAACAAACACATACTCTCACTTTCTTACATATACACACATACAATCCCTTTTTCTCACACACAAGATTTAGGCATGCAGGTGAGCTCTGCTTGCAGCCACTGTGGCCTGCCTCCTCTTTACTGTGAGTGGGATGGGTTCATTTGCGGCTGCTGGGGCTTGCTTCATCTTCAACGCAAGTGGGATGGGTTCTGCTCATGGCACTCCAGGGACTGCACCAAATTCTGCGCAGAAAATGGAAACTCTGTGTGGGAAGGGAATTATGCACAAAATTCTGCACGCCACAGTAGTGCAGAATTCCCCCATGAGTACATTTCCCTCCATGCATTTCCTATGGGGAAATTGCCTGTCTTCCTGTACCCCCTTCCCCAAATTAATCCTAAACTTTGAAACCAGAAAGGCTATGTGTCTGCCCGAGACCCTACCTCCTCCCAAGGTTTAGTTCCTATTAGGCAGCAGCAGGAAAGGGAAACATACACAGAAACATTCACATTGAATCACATATTGACATTTAGTACTATTTGATAATCTTTTTCTTATAGAATCGAGGCTAAAAAAAAAAAAGGTGAGTTCTAATCCAACAAAAACAGTTAATGGTGCTGTTAGCAAACTACTTGTTCTCCTTTTATGTTATTGAAAACAACTCTTAGTTAGGGACTCCCATCTGTGTGATTGGTACTTCACCTTGTAATCAGAGAAAGCAAAGTTGCTTTCCTGTAACGTATTCTCTGAAATCAAATGTTCTCTCCCTCTTGCCCTTCCAGAGTTGAGCTTATGAGCTTAATTATGGAGCTAAGGCGTGCTGCATTCCATAGATGTGTGGGAACTCCGCATGCTTAGAGCTCTTTTCAAAAAATTCAGAGAAAGATCTGGAAATTCTGTCTGGTGCCAAGCAGAGGTAATATCATCTATCTATGTGACTGGTGATTCCTTTATCTTCAGAGAACACCTTTACAGGTAAACAGTTTTGTTTTTTGTCAGTTAAAAAATACATTTCTTTTAGGGTGATCATGTTAATACTTACTGCCTCCTTCCCTCTGAGTCTCTGCTTGATTCAGTCTGAGAAACACCTCTGAAAAGGTTGAATTTCTCTAGTACGCTGCTTGTGGTTCAAGTGCAGCTGAGGAGATACAAAGACAAAATGAAAATTCATATGCTACAAAATAATTTTAGTAGTTTTATTTACATCTTTTTTTTATTCCTCTCTAACTCCCTTGATGGTTGCACAAGCTGTATATAGATTTCTTGCTGTTCAAGGATTAGCCAAAGAAAACTGTCTGGTTCCTCTTCAAGATTTTTTTTCTGCCAGTAAGTTTCAGTGCTTTAGCTTACAGCCATCTGCCCTTTCACGCTATATACAGAGGCAATTATTCCTACAATTTCTTCTGATGCCATCAAACAGGAGACCAAAACTGAGATCTCCTGCATTGCACTAATCTTAGGGCCATCAGCATTATTTTATCAAAATAAAGTTTGGGTCGGTTGTAAGAGTCGTGGGCGGTGGGCGGATGGAGGGAGGGTTGGGTTCTCAGGAGTTCTGGGTAATGGGTGGTAGGTTGTTGGGATCTCTTTGATTGTATTTTATGACTATTTTGTAAGTCACTTTGATTCTATGGGAAAGGTGGGATATTAAAAGAAATAAATAAACCAAAGTTGTCTTTCACACGAAAATAGTTGTGATAGGCTTATACACAGCAGATTTAAAAGTCCTTGGTATGGCCCATCTTGCTATGCCTTTGAATATAAAGAATTGTTGAAGGTTTAGAATGTGCTCTATATCTGTCATGGAGATGATTTTCTGCAAAAATCTCTGCTGTACTCTGTTCTATGCATCTTCTTTCTAACAAAATATAAACACAGTAGCCAGTGGCAAGAGTGGGGAGCACTAAAAGATCCCTTTTTGGGGGAGAGAATAATTGAATAGAGCAAATATCTCTTGCAAAGTTTTGCAGTGTACTTTTATGTGGTGACCTTAGTGGATAACATCTAGACCAAATCTCAGCCATGCAACCACTACTATTAAAGTGTGAAAGGAAGAAAAAAGAAAAGTTCATACTGGCAGCACGTCACCTAGGATAAAAGGGTGCCCACCCATGGTGGTATGATAATTCAGAATCTTCAGGTGACGACAACACCCCTGGTGCAGTTATTGGTAATGGTAAACCTGTTCATAGACCCATTGAAGCAGATGACAAACCACAGAAACTAATGAAAAATTAAGAGAACTAACTGCAGTTAGTGGACCCCTGAAGATAAAAAGATAATGTACTGCTATTTTTATGCCACAAACCCTCTAATTAAATCAAGAGAGTTCATAAAAGTGCATGTCTGAAACTGAAAGAAAAAGGAAGACTATCAAAGGAAAATTGCAAAAAGCAATTAAAGCATATTTAAGGTATCTCATTGGAAAAATTAAAGCAAAGAAGTACATGATAACATCCTAAAAAGACTGCATGCTAATGCAGAAAAGAAAAAGAAGAGATCCAGAAAGGAGCACCAGATGAGAGGTGCTGGAACAGCCAGAACAACTGGAGAAGCTAACGGGTGAGATATCAGTGAATGTCGAGGATCTATACAAGGGGAACAAGCAATGTAACACAGACCAAGAAGCAGAGTCAAGGAATAGTGGGTGATGGACCAGGAGATGGAGGAGTTGGTAGCTGAGCTACTAGATTATATGGAGGATGGATAGGTGTGCTGGGGTCCAAGAGAGAAGGACTACCTGACACCCAAAGTAAAATGCATGGTAAGTGAAATGGGGAATGAAGGAGTAGCCTAGTGTTCAGAGCAGTGGAATGAGAACCAAGGAGGCCAGGATTTGAATTCCACTAATCCCACTGACTCTCTTTGTGAATTTTGGCAAGGCACTTCACTCTCCATTGCCTCAGGTACAAACGTAGGAGGTCATCTACTATAGTGCTAATATTTTACCATGGAAAGAGCAAAATATTGCTGGGGAGGGGGCGTTCCTACAGTATTAGGCCTCTCCCTTGTAAAATATTGCAGTCGTTTACCTGTGATATTTTTTATTGTGGGAAAAAACATGCAATAAAAAGGGAAGTGGGGAAAAAACGCATGATGGCAGACCCCTGTCCCATTGTGTCTGATGGGGTCTGTTTAGCCCCCCCCCCTGCCCAAAGGCTGCACAGCCTTTGAAAATTAACAAAAATACAAATGAATGTTGCATGGCAATGCTTCACCCCCTTTCCAAACCCTTCTCTTTTTCAAATTTGCCCCCCCCACCTCCAGCATCAGCATCCCGGCCCCCAGATTCCACTTCAAAACAAAATTCCTGGACCCCCTTTTTTCACATAAAAGGAATCCCTGGTAGTTTAGGGACCCCCCCCCCCCACCTTACCTTAAAAAGATACCCTGGTGCTCCAGCTGCGGCCTGGACACCCCGTGGCCCTGAACCAATTGATACCATTTTCCAAAATGGCGATGACTGGCCTTTGCTCCATCACAGGGGCAAAGGCCAGCCAGTGCCATTTTAAAAGATGACATTGATTGGCCCAAGACCTAAGGGGCACTCTGGCTGCCACTGGACAACCAGGGTACCTTAGGTATGTGGGAGGAGGGGTTCTTAGACCACCAAGCATTCCTTTTATGTGAAAGAAGGGGTGGGGCAGGGCCACTAGACTACTGGATTTTCTTTTACATTGGGTGGTTCCATGGGTTGGGGGGGGGGGCAGATACTGGGGAAGGGATGAGGTGATTTGAATGTTGAGGGGCCAGGTTAAACAAGGGGAAAGGTTTGGCAAGGGGGAGGCAGTGCAGTGTATTGTTACATGACTTTCATTTCTATTTTTTTTTTTTTTTCACTTTTTTAAGGTTGCTCTGCTTTGACAGGTGAGGGGTGGACAAAGGTTGACCAAAACTCCGGTGGAGATTTTTATATTTAGGAGGGGACCAATTTAGGGTTGCTTGCAGGCCTTTAAGAAGTATCCCAGGGACATCAGGATGCATGTTAGCATCCCGATGCCCCTGGGATCAGTCAGCTACAACTCCTGAGTTTTTGTTAAAATAACACAGCTTGCTGTTTTTGAGTTATTAGCGTAGGATTACCTATATATTAGGGACCACTGTATTACATTGCTTACATTTGGAAATTTTACACATGCAAATTTATACAAAGCTGCTAATTTCAATAGGGGGTTGAATTTTGATCAAAATATTACGAAATATTCGATTATTATGTGAGAAAAGCATTTTCCCTGTACATACCAGGATCATTCCAGACGATGGGTTAAGTCCCCTGTCCAGCAGATGGAGTCAGAACAGATTCTGGGGGGGGAGGTGCTACATTACCTCACCACCCTCGTCATCATCCCCAGTATCTTTGACTCCAGCAGATGCGGGTGGGGGAACCTGGGTTCCCCACGACTATACCTTATTTATAGCTTCTTTCTTACTTTTCTTTCAAGGGATCAAGTATTTAAAAAAAAAAAAAAAAAAGGTCAAAATTTGTTTCTAATTGGGAGTAGTTTAAAGTTTTGTTCCTCAGAACTGAGGGAAGGGTGACGGTTTTTTACCTCACCGGGGCTTGCTGACAGGCCTCTCTCTCTCTCTCTCTCTCTCTCTCTCTCTCCCCCTACTGTTTTTCTGTCCCTCTCCTACCGTTTTAGTTGGAAGGGGTAAGTGTTTTCGCTTTTATTAATTTTCAGGTTACCTCAGTTTTTTTATTTACTTCAGGTCTTCGTCGAAGTTCTTTGTCTGCGGGTGCACGCTGGTGGTCCAGCCTCCCCCCACTTCCCCCTCCCCCCCACAACGCTATCTAGTCGACCCGCGGCCCGCCCGCGAAGTACATTCCCCAGGGCCGCCAGCTGCCGGGAAGGAGATACCCCGGCGGCTCGGGTCGGCAGGGGGGAGTTTTCGCTACTCTTTCACAGCTCTTCTCAGCGCGAGGCAACATTTGCCGCGGTCGCCCCTCCCCTCTCCTCATCGTTTTTCAATGCCGCGCCCGGCGGCTGTGTAGCCTGCGGTCGGCAGGGAGTTAAAATCGCCAGGGAGGGGCGTTGCTCGGGCTGCCTCCCCGATGGGGAAACATGCCATGCTGAGGGGGACGAGGAGGGAACGTTGGACCGCGACTCTAGAAACGACAGGCCCCGTTCCCGCTCAGCACGAAACGGCGGCCATTTTAATGTCAGACCGAAGCGGGGTTATCAGAGGAGGACTCCCCGATTATTCGCACCCCTTCGAGGACTCAGCGGAACTTGGCAGATCTGGACCGGAGGGTGAGGCCTCGGGGGCCCCTTCCGGAGGTTTTCTGCTTTTTCGGAGTTTGTTGTTTTAATGCACAAAGCCTTCCTTCATTTCAGGGATGCTCTTGGACATTCCTGTTCCCCCTCCTCCGAAGTTGGCCCGTTATCATCATTGCAGGGGGGTCCCCCTCTCAAGGGACTTCTTCTCCTTCGGGTGATCCCTCAGCCTTCCAAGGATCCTTCAGAGTACCTCCAGCCCCGGTTGGGTGTCCAGGGGGGGACCCTCCGGAGATCCGTCGGGAGATGATCCCACTTGCTCCATCTGGAGGGAGATGATCCAAGGATCTACGTATTTTCCAATCGGAAGAATTAGAGGACCTGATTCCTCATATTTTGACGGAAATGGACATCGACCCCCCACCTGAGCCGGTTGGACCACAACCAAACGTCAGGAAGGGTGATCCTCTCCTTGGGCTAAGGCCTTTGGCCAAGGCTTTTCCCACCATCCTTCTTTTCTCCAACTCATTTCCCGGAGTGGGATACTCCTGAGGCGACCCTCAGAGTTAGTAGAGCTATGGAAGCTCTATCCACTCCCACAGGATTTTCTGGACATCTAAGTCCCGCCGTGGATTCGGCTGTATCAGCGGTGACCAACAACCATATACCGGTCACGGGAGGTACGGCTCTGAAGGACACTCAGGATAGAAATTGGAAGTCTCTCAAAGGATTTTTGAGTTTCCGCACTAGGTATGCGAGCGTCATTTGCAGTGCTGCACAGAGAGCAGGTCTGCGCTGGGTACAGCAGCTTACCTCACAGGAGTTACCAGATGCTGAGGCCCTACAGGCGGATCGCTGGAGCCGTGATGGCTATGGGGCGGATGCTTTTATGACCTACTCAGAGTCTGCCCGTTCCATGGTAGCGGCAGTCTCAGCTCGACGCCTCTCTGGCTGCGAAACTGGTCGGCGGACGCATCCTCTAAAACTCGCCTGGGATCCCTTCCCTTCAAGGGAAGTTTCTTTTGGGGAAGATTGGATCAGATCATTAAATCTGAATGAGAATTCAGTGCATAAGCTTCCGGAAGATCGTCCACGATCCTCAAGGTTTTCTTCTCTACCTCTAGATCTCGATACAGGAATCAGCGGAGGACACGAAACACTCGTCAACAAGCTCCTCGGAACCCATCCTCTCGTTCAGGTTCCTGGAAGGCCCTTTCGAGGGCGCCGTCCCGGCAGGGAGGGTCAGGGACGGGGTTCCTCTAATTCCTCCTCCTTCAAGACAAACCAATGATGCCAGTCGGACCCACGACCCGGTTCCCCGGCTGGGGGGCCGGATCCTCTCTTTTACAGCGAGTGGGTCCAAATTACATCGGACCAGTGGGTCCTGGATATTCTAAAGCACGGCTACGCATTGGATTTTGTCCATCCTCCCAGAGACAGGTTCCTTTTCTCTCCTTGCGGATCCAGTTACAAGCAAGAAGCTGTCGCTTCCACTCTCGACCGACTTTCCGCACTGGGAGCGATATCACCAGTCCCTCCCTACGATTGGGGTCGAGGTCATTACTCCATCTATTTTGTGTCCCAAAGAAGGAGGGTACTTTTCGTCCCATCCTGGACCTCAAGATGGTGAACAGGTCTCTTGTTCCCCGTTTTCGCATGGAGACTCTTCGGTCGTTCTAGCAGCGGTACATCGAGGAGAATTTCTAGCTTCCTTGGATCTCACCGAGGCCTACTTGCATATTCCTATTCTCAAGGATCATCAGCGCTACCTAAGATTCAAGATCTTAGGTCAACATTTTCAGTTCCGGGCCTTACCTTTCGGTCTGGCGACGGCTCCACGGTCTTCACGAAAATCATGGTAGTGGTGGCAGCTGCATTGCGCCGGCAGGGCGTTCTGGTACACCCTTACCTAGACGATTGGCTCATACGAGCGAAGTCATGGGACCAGGGTTGCCGGATGGTCAGAATAGTGCTCCGCATGCTCCGGTCTCTCGGGTGGATTGTCAACTATGCCAAGAGTCACCTAGTTCCTTCCCAGTCCCTGGAATTCTGGGGGCACATTTCGACACGAAACAGGGCATGGTATTCCTCAAGAAAGAAAGGGCTCAGTCCCTTCGCGATCAGGTTCTCCGATTCTTGGATCTTCAAGAACCCACGCATGGGATTACCTTCAGCTCCTGGGCACGATGGCCTCCACTATCGATCTTTCCTTGGGCCTTTGCCCACCTCCGCCCTCTTCAAAGGTCTCTGCTCTCCAGATGGAAGCCGTCCTCACAAGACTACCAGATGGTACTCCCAATTCCGATGGATACCGTCAACAGTCTTCACTGGTGGCTAGAATACCGAAACCTAGCTCAGGGAGTCTCTCTGGACATACCAGTGGATAGTGGTCACCACGGATGCCAGTCTATCAGGATGGGGGGCGGTCTGTCAGGAGAGCTCTCTACAAGGTCAATGGACGGCGGAACAAGCCCGGTGGCCCATCAATCCTGGAGACCAGAGCGGTACGTCTGGCGTTAAAAGGGTTCCTTCCTCGGTTGCGTCACAGAGCTGTCAGGGTCCTTTCCGACAATGCGACCACGGTGTCCTACATCAACAGACAGGGGGGCACACGAAGTCTTCAAGTATCCTTGGAAGCGGACAAATTAATGCTCTGGGCGGAAAGGCATCTGTTGCGTTGGCAGCCTCCCACATTGCGGGAGTAGACAATATACAGGCGGACTTCCTAAGTCGTCAACGCCTGGATCCCGGAGAATGGGAACTCTCGGGGGAGGCGATGGATTTGATAATCTCCCGATGGGGTCCTCCCCACCTGGATCTCATGGCCACAGCAAGCAATGCAAAGACTCCGCGTTTCTTCAGCCGCAGAAGAGAACACGGCGCAGAAGGAATCGATGCTCTAGCCCTGCCTTGGCCGCGGAACATCCTACTTTATGTCTTTCCACCGTGGCCTCTCGTGGGAAAAGTGATTCGAAGAATCGAGAATCACCACGGTCCAGTGGTCCTCGTGGCGCCGGAGTGGCCTCGTCGACCGTGGTTTGCGGATCTTCTTCTCCTGACCATGGAAGGCCCTCTACGTCTCAGCCACATTCCACGCCTACTCCGGCAGGGACCCATATTTTTACAGCAGGCCGATCGCTTCTGTCTAGCGGCCTGGCTTTTGAGAGGCGCAAACTGAGGTACAGAGGCTACCAGGAGGAGGTCATTTCGACTCTATTGCTTGCTCGTAAAGATCTACTTCAGTCACTTATGTAAGAGTTTGGAAGGTCTTCGAAAATTGGTGCGGATCTCACGACATTCAGCCCACCAATGCTTCCGTATCGCAAATTCTCTCCTTCCTTCAGGAAGGACTAGATCTCGGTCTCTTACAACTCACTTCGAGTACAGGTCGCGGCTTTGGGCGCCCTCTTATATAGTGGCGAGGGATCGCGTCTCTCCTCTCATCCGGATGTGGGTCGTTTCCTTAGAGGGGTGCGTCACTTGAAGCCTCCGTTACGTCCTCCTTGTCCGTCCTGGAATCTGAACTTAGTTTTACGAGCACTTAGCGGTTCACCTTTTGAACCCTTAAGTTTCCTCTCTTAAGGATCTGACTTTTAAAACTATCTTCTTGGTGGCAATCTGTTCAGCGCGACGCATTTCAGAACTACAGGCACTATCCTGTCGAGAACCGTATCTCCGTTTTTCAGATGACGGAGTGTCCCTCCGCACGGTTCCATCTTTTCTTCCTAAAGTGGTTTCGGCCTTCCATTAATCAGTCAGTTGAGTTGCCTTCCTTCAAATCAACGAACCCAGGGATTTACGTCTTGGATGTAAAGCGATGCCTGTTGCGTTACTTGGAAGTTACCAATGAGTTTCGTCTTTCCGACCATCTCTTCGTTCTCTGGTCGGGTCCCAGGAAGGGTCACATGGCATCCAAACGTCTATCGCTCGCTGGCTGAAGGGGACGATTGCTTCGGCTTATATGGGGCGGTAAGCAACCTCCTTTGGGGGTTAAGGCCCATTCCATTCGCGCACAGCGGCGTCCTGGGCAGAGTCTAGCTCTGTTTCAGTCCAGGAGATTTGCAGAGCGGCGACGTGGAAGTCTCTCCATACTTTCGCAAGACATTATCGTCTGGATGTTTCCACACCATCAGACGGTTCTTTTGGGGATCGAGTCATCCGAGCAGGGCTATCCACGGCCCGCCCATAGGAGGGAAGCTTGGGTACATCCCATCGTCTGGAATGATCCTGGTATGTACAGGGAAAAGAAAATTATTCCTTACCTGCTAATTTTCGTTCCTGTAATACCATGGATCATTCCAGACACCCTCCCGTTATTGAGAATTTAATTAGGGTGGGCTATCTCTGCTCGACTGTGCTCTCCTCATTTTCTGCTCGCTCTAGCACTCAGAGTTGTTTGTTCATATTTATGTGTTAGCAAGTTCTCTGTTGAGGTTATCATTCTGTTCTTTAACATTTAAATTTTAGTTCAATACAGTTACTTGATCCCTCTCTTCCTCTTGGGCTTGGCTTTGCTAGGCTAGATACTGGGGATGATGACGAGGGTGGTGAGGTAATGTAGCCCCCCCCAGAAATCTGTTCTGACTCCATCTGCTGGACAGGGACATAACCCATCGTCTGGAATGATCCATGGTATTACAGGAACGAAAATTAGCAGGTAAGGAATAATTTTCTTTATGCACAATAAAGGTTTTTTGCACGTTAACTGTGGCTTAGTAAATGTACCTATTTGATTGTAGGCCCTCTGGGGCAGGAAAATACTGACAAGAAATGGCCAGAAGAGGCTGTTCAAGTGTTCATTCACCTTAAGGCGGCATTTCTCAAAGCTCCTTGTCTCCAGCATCTGGACCCATTGAAACCCTCTATCATAGAGGTAGATGGTTCTGCCACTGGAGTAGGGGCTGTCCTTTCACAGCACAATGATAAAGGTAGTCTCATGTCTTGTTTTTTTCTATTCCAAATGGCTTACTCCCACTAAGAGGACTTACACCATTGGTTACAGAGAACTTCTGGCCATTAAGCTTGCCTTGGAGGAGTGGCGCCACTTGCTGGAAGGAGCAACACACTCTGTCACAATAAGCACCAACCATAAGAATCTTCAATACCTCCAACAAGCACAACTTTTAAATTCATGACGAGCCCTTTTGGTCTTTATTTTTTAACTGCTTCAATTTTGAACTCAAATTTTGCCCTATGGAGAAATCATCATGCAGATGCCATGTCTCGATCCTTTGAGACAGAAGATTTGCAAGAACCCCTTGCCATATCATCAACCCTATGGAAATTCTGGCAGCTGTAGCAGTTCCGGTGCCATGGTAAAGATGGTGGTCCCTAATTGCCTTTCAGAGAAAGTACTTCAGTGGGAACATGATCCTGGCTGGCTATCCTGGTATAGCCAAAACACTGGAACAACTACTTCACCACTATTAGTGGCCTCAAGTAAGGCATGATGTTTATTGCAATGTGGAGTCCTGCCCTAATTGTGATATTTACAAGTCCTCTTATGCTTACCCCTGGGGTCTGTTACAGCCATTGCCAGACCCCGAAAGGCTGTGGTCCCATGTGACCATGAACTTTGTTAAAGACCTTCCTCCCTCTAATGGTTGTACTGTCACTTGGGTTGTGGTGGACCAGTTCTCAAAGATGGCCCACTTTGCATTGCTCTTTGGACTTACTTTGGCTCCCAGAACTAGCTTGTCTTTTCTTTCATCATATTTTCTGACTCCACAGCTTACCTGAGCATGTACACTCTGATGCGGAGTTCAGTTTATGGTAAAATTCTGGAAGAGCCTTTGCCAGAAATTTGG
Source organism: Rhinatrema bivittatum (assembly GCF_901001135.1). Taxonomy (NCBI): domain Eukaryota; kingdom Metazoa; phylum Chordata; class Amphibia; order Gymnophiona; family Rhinatrematidae; genus Rhinatrema; species Rhinatrema bivittatum. The sequence continues at coordinate 222,863,727 of NC_042619.1, forward strand.
GATTTTCTTGGATTTTTGTTCAGCACACCACCCACAAACTTAATTAACAGCTTCCATGTTTGAATGGCAGGATGACTGGGCATCTCTACTCCCCTGGGCAGAATTCTGCCATAACAATCACACAGGAGATGCTGTGGGGTTGTTTCCATTCAAGATTATGTATGCAGACATTTATGGGTTCCCCTTCTGATACCATTGGCAGTCCCATGTCCCTCAGTTGATGCAGTGGGCCAAGACCTTGAAGAACTGTGGCAAAGGATGTGTCGTCATCTTACCTCATCCACTGAGAGGTATAAAAGACAGGCTGACAAGAGACGTCGACCAGCATCTTATCTTAAGCCAGGGATATGGTATGGCTAAACACTCGTAATCTTTGTTTAAAAACTTCCTCCACAAAATGTTCACCTCGTTTCATTGGCCCATTCCCAGTCAGTCAAATTGGGCCAGTCTCTTACCAATTGAAATTACCCTTTACATTTAAAGTCCATAACACCTTACACACACACACACACTCACACTCACACTCAAGCCCTTGCTCTAATCTTGGCCTTCATGTTCCATGACCAAGGCGACTTCTGTAAAGTCTGCCTGGCAACAGACTGAGGACCAGGCCAGGCTGTATGACCTATGTGAACTTGATCTTGTGTCCAGCTGTGGAAACATGTGTGGGCGATGGAGAGAGACAGTTTTGTGCAAAGAGGACCTATGTTAATTTGATAACACGAAGATTACAGCAGGGAACAACAAAGTGTTACCACAAGTGCTGTGGTAAATATCAGTACAGAACAGGCACCTATACGATACTAAGAAAGGGAACTATGTTGGTGGTAGGAGGGGAATAGAGTAACTAGAAATTTATGGTTACTAGAAATTTACAAGAAATCTAATGACGCATGACGGAAAGGCTAAAAATGGTTAGAGAACACAAAATGTATATAAGTGTAGCTGTGACAGGCATTCAGGGAAGGAGGAACACGAGGCATACCCAAGCTTTCTGGGGTGTCAGTTCAACTTCCCAATACTTTGAACAAGGCATATCAATAAAGCTTATATCTATTGCTTACCTTGTATCCTGAGGATTGTTATTAGGGGCGAACACACATTTTCAAAGAAGATACAGAGTCCAAAGTACAGGATATTCTTGACTCTAAACGTATCAGAAACAAATTACACTATCTCATTTCATGAAAAGGATTCGGCCCTGAAAAGAACACATGAGAACCAGCCAAAACATTTAGATAGACATGGGTTAATGGGACACAGCCAGCATGGATTTACCCAAAGGAAGTCTTGCCTCACAAATCTCCTATTTTTCTGAAGGGGTGAATAAACATGTGAACAAAGATGAACCAGCAGATGTGGTATACTTGGATTTTCAGAAGGTGTTCGACAGAGTCCCTCATGAGAGGCTTCCAAGAAAACTAAAAAGTCTTGGGATAGGAGGTGATGTCTTTTGTGGATTGCAAACTGGTTAAAACAGGAAACAGTAGGATTAAATGGTCTATTTTCACAGTGGAAAAAGATAAACAGTGTAGTGCTTCATGGATCTATTCTTGGACAAGTGCAAGGTGATGCATAGAGGGAAAAAGAACCCTTGCTCTAGTTAAACGATGTTAGGTTCCATCTTAGGTGTTAACATCTAGAAAAGAGATCTAGGCATCATAATGGATAACACATTGACATAGTCGGCTCAGTGTGCTGTGGTGATCAAAAAAGTAAACAGAATGTTAGGAATAATTAGGAAGGGAATGGCAAATAAAACGATGGGTGTCATAATGCCTCTGTATCGCTCCATGATAAGACTGCACCTTGAATACAGTGTGTAATTCTGGTTGCTGCATCTCAAAAAAATATAGTTGCACTGAAGAAAGTGCAGAGAAGGGCAACCAAAATAAGGGGCATGAAGTGGCTCCCCTGTGAGGAAAGGCCAAAGAGATTAGGGCTGCTCAGCTTGGAGAAGAGATGGCTGAGGGGGGGATATGATAGAGGTCTACAAAATAATGAAAGGACTTGAACCAGGTTAATATAAATCGGTTATTTACTCTCTCAGAAAATAGGACTAGGGGGCAATCCATGAAGTTAGCAAGTAGCTCATGTAAAACAAATCAGAGAAAATTCTTTTTCACTTAATTCATAGTTAAGCTCTGGAATTCATTGCCAGAGTATGTGGTTATGGCAGTTAATGTAACTTGGTTTAAAAAAAGGTTTGGATAAATTCCTAGAGGAGAAGTCCATAAACTGCTATTAATAAGAAATCGTAGCTTGAGATCTATTTAAAGTTTGGACTTGGACACCTTGCAAGCAAAGGCTTTCCTGCCTCGACAACAAGCATTAACTCTCGTGTCTCTCGCTCACCAGCTGCAGTCTCAGCCCGCTGCGACCGCTCGCCAATTTCCCGTCCTTCTGGGACACATGGCGTCCTCAGTCCATGTCACACCAATGGCCCACTTGGCCATGAGATTCATGCACTGGACTCTGAGGTCTCAATGGACTCAAGCTATTCAGCCTTTGTCGGCCATTGTCCACATCACGACTCCCTCCGTCTGTCTCTCACCTGGTGGAAAAATCAGTCCAATCTCCTCCAGGGATTCCCTTTCAGGTTCCAAATTCTCAAGTCATTCTCACCACCGACGCTTGCAACCTAGGGTGGGGAGCCCACGTAGCCGATCTGCAAACACAAGGGTCTTTGTCTCCAGAGGAAGCCATACATCAAATAAATTTCCTGGAGCTTCGAGCAATAAGATATGCTCTCAGGGCTTTTCAGGATCGCCTGTCAAATCAGGTCATCCTAATTCAGACGGACAACCAGGTGGCCATGTGGTACATCAACAAGCAGGGAGGCACAGGCTCCTTCCTTCTGTGTCAGGAAGCTGTGCAAATTTGGGCGGAAGCTCTCTCCCATTCGATGTACCTCAGGGCCACCTACTTACCGGGAGTGGCAATGTGCTGGCAGACAAGCTGAGTCACGTCTTTCAACTGCATGAGTGGTCACTCAACCCTCGGTAGCGAATTCCATCTTCCAACAACGGGGATATCCTCAGATAGACCTCTTTGCGTCCCCTCAGAACCACAAAGTGAACAATTACTGCTCCCTCATTCGCAGCGAATACTCTCAGCCCAGAGACGCATTCTCCCTCTCATGGGCAACCAGTCTGCTTTATGCATTCCCTCCACTTCCTCTTCTCTCGAAGACTCTCGTGAAGTTACGTCAGGACAAGGGAACAATGATCTTGTTAGCACCTTACTGGCCACGCCAAGTATGGTTTCCCATTCTTCAGGATCTCTTCATCCGCAGGCACATTCCCTTGGGAAAGGACCCGCTTCTGATCACTCAAAACAATGGGTGCCTACTCCATCCCAATCTTCAAGCCTTGTCCCTGACGGCATGGATGTTGAAAGGTTAATCTTTCAGCCACTTAACCTTTCCGATCCAGTTTCCCGTGTCTTGATTGCTTCACGGAAGCCTTCCACGAGAAAATCTTACTCTTATAAATGGAAAAGGTTCACATCATGGTGCTCTTCTCAGTCCCTTGATCCCTTTTCCTGTCCAATCCCGAAGCTTTTGGACTATCTCTGGCATCTGTCAAAGACAGGTCTCAAGACATCTTCCATCAGAATGCATGTCAGTGCAGTGGCCGCCTTCCATAAAGGTTTGGGGATGTCCCTATATCAGTTCAACCCCTTGTAACACGCTTTTTGAAGGGCTTGCTCCATATCAAGCCCCCATTACGTCCTTCGGCCCCTTCCTGGGACCTTAACCTGGTTCTCGGTCGGCTCATGAAACCACCATTCGAGCCTCTTCACTCCTGTGACCTAAAATATCTCACGTGGAAAGTGATTTTCCTTTTGGCTATCACGTCAGCTCGCATGGTTAGTGAGTTACAGGCCCTAGTTACCTATCCGCCTTACACTAAACTCCTGCAGGACCGGGCGGTACTCTGCATATACCCTAAATTTTTACTTAAGGTAGTTTCGGATTTTCATCTAAATCAATCCATCATACTACCTACCTTTTTTCCCAGGCCCCATGCCAACCCAGGAGAACAGGCTCTACATACACTTGACTGTAAACGGGCTCTAGCATTTTACCTAGATTGTACAGTTGCCCACAGGGAAAGCACTCAATTGTTCGTCTCTTTCCACCCTAACAAGTTAGGGAAGCCTGTGGGTAAGCAGACTCTCTCCTCCTGGTTGGCGGACTGCATATCCTTTTGCTATCAGCAAGCAGGCATTCCATTTCAAGACCGTGTTAAAGCACACTCTGTGAGGGCCATGGCGACTTCAGTAGCACACCTGCGATCGGTGCCGCTTCCTGACATCTGCAAGGCTGCCACCTGGAGTTCTCTCCACACCTTTGCAGCCCACTATTGCTTGGACAAAGCCGGAAGACAAGATTCCATCTTCAGCCAGTCTGTCCTTCGAAACCTATTTACAACGTGACGTACCTACACCCTTCCGCCTGCCCGGTGGGGTTCAGGATGCCCTCTACCAAATTCCACTCCAGTTGTTGTGCCTGTTGCACGCCTTTGGGTACATTTGGTGCATGTTCAGACATCCTCAGCTCGGTACTCACCCATATGTGAGGACTACCATCCTGCTTGTCCTGTGAGAAAGCAAATGTTGCTTACCTGTAACAGGTGTTCTCACAGGACAGCAGGATGTTAGTCCTCACGAAACCTGCCCGCCACCCCGCGGTGTTGAGTTCGTAACGTTTTGTTATTATTTTTTTCGGCACTTCCTGTAGCTTTTAAACAAGACTGAAGGGGGACCCCTGCTGGCTGCAGGGTTAGTGCCATGCTGGGCATGTCCAGTAGGGGCCAGTCAAAGTTCTGGAAACTTTGACAGAAGTTTTCCGTGATTGGGCTCCATCCTGATGATGTCACCCATATGTGAGGACTAACATCCTGCTGTCCTGTGAGAACACCTGTTACAGGTAAGCAACATTTGCTTTACCTCTGGGTTTAGAGTCCATACATTTAGCACCTATAATTTCTGACACAAAAATGCAATTCCTTTCCCTTTGTTGCTCTTCTGCTGTTTAGTACTAGGAGACTTATCTAGCAATGAATCATAAACACAATTGTAGTCCCCAGCTAAGAATACAATTTCTTTCACATTTGCTGTTAAGAGATTTGCCAAACTAATAAAGAAAAGTCATGGTCATATTCACTGTGTGCATAAAGATTACAAATGGTGACTTGTTTTCCTTTTAGTTTCCCAATAATATTTTATAAACCTGCCTTATAGATTCTGAATTTTCCTTTTATCTTGCAGATTCTTATTCTTATGAATAAGAATGGCTACTCCTGTCTTCCTCCCTTTTGCTGCTATTTTATAGCTAAAAAATAACAAGAGCTCACCCATTCCCTAATTAGTTTTTTACTTTCTAAATCTGAAAGAGATGGGTTTCTATGTCCTGTTTTTTTTTAACAGTACTAAGAGGTTAGTATTATCTTTAGTGCTTAAAATATACATATGCTTGTTATAGTTTTATATAGCTCTTATAGTTTTGTTGGTCTCATTTTTCTTTCTCCTTTATATGTGATTTTGTGTGTGAGCAAGCATGCTTGTGTAATTTTTATGTATATGTTTCATATATGGTGGCTATAGGTAGTCTACACTTTCTTCCAAAATGTTCACCTTTTATTGCCTCATAGCCTGGCGGTAAAATGCATTAAAACAGTTTTAGCTCCATGTATCCACACAGCCTACCTCACATCTGCCAAGTGAAAAATATATTCCAGAGCTCCTTAGAAAATGAAGTAAAAATAAAAACATGGAATAGTTTGGTTGGATAAGTTTCCACCCCACTTGTATTTCTGTAGCAATCCTAAATACTTGTAGCTCTGATGTAACCACTTGCCTTCAAAGCATACCCCAAGGGAATTGTCCCCACCTGTATTAAATTGTACTGATTTCACTTGATGGCAGGATAAATGTAGCAGTAATTGTTTGTTTTGTGTGCAAAGACTCAATCATGAACACTAAGGGAGCTGTCAAAAGAACTTAAAGTTGTGGAAAGTCACATATCTGTGGCTGGGTATGCAGTGGAGATGGGGAAGACTGCAGATAAAGGGTCTGAGAAAGAAAGCTGTAAAGTTATTTTCATCCCTAAACAATCTTGGCTCTCTTTTGCTCCTGTATGTCTTCATCCATTGCACTAGTGAATTCCTGCTATTGTTGCTGACCCGTGGGCCAAGTCCTGCCCACCCGCACACGTGACCTGTCTATTTTAGAGCACCTATGCTGATATTGGAGGCACCGCTCGTCTCTGTCGTATGCCGAAGTGTGCTTTGTGTAGACTTCATGCTGATTTTGAGCTACCTTTTTAAGACCTGTAAATAGGTTTTGCCTTTTCAATTTTCTCTGTATTTGTTTCATAAGATAATAGTTGACCAATATGTTAGAACCTAATACTTTTCCAACATGTTTAGGAATGGGTAACTATGCTCTCACTAAGTCCAATTTTACTTTTAATCGGTTAAGCCTTTCCACATCTTTATGCATACAAAAGATCATTCCATCTTTTCATATCACCTATTCTATTCTCCTTCCAGACTAATCAGATGCACCTTGCATAATGCCCTCTCTATTAGTCTATCTCTTCTGATTTCTGACCTTATTGCTATTCATGACTTTCCCATTCTTTTTATAACAAAAACCTGGCTCAAGCCAGGTTATGCCTGTTGCCTCAAACAAGCCTGTCCCCCCAATTTCCAATTCTTTCATAAAACTAGGCTTAAGAAAAAAGAAGGGATTGCAGTTGTTGCACAGAGTTCACTTCAAGGAACTCAATTTATCTGCAGATTTCTCTGTTTAATTTCTTTTTCTTTAGTTTCACAAAAATCTAAAATTTAATCTTCTAATTTATCAACCCCCTTCGGTCACAAACCTACAGCCTTCATTATTGAAGGTCGGTTAATAGTTCACATCTGATTTCTGTTGGGCAACTTTAACTTATATGCTGATGAACCTTGTAAATCTCTAGATTCTAGGTTCTTCTCGGTCATGTCTGATCTTAAATTGACTCTGTGGATTGAATAGTCCACTCATGAAGATGTTCACAACTCTCTATTGATCTTCTCCCAAGAAAATGTGAATCTTCCAGAACATTTAATAAATTTCAACTCTTTAATGTGGACAGATCATGTTATGATTACTTTTTCCTGAGCTTGAAGATTTGTCCAAATATTTTCGCCAGGGTAAAGGTTCCCGTGAGAAATATTAAACATTTAAGCCTTGATGACATAGCAGAAGCTTTACAATTTCCTTCACACTTTATGAAATTTATCTCTTAAAGATCAAAACCTGGATAACACACTCCATTGGGGCTATGACCAGGTTGCTCTTTTACATTATCAGAATTACAGACAGACAAATGATTTTCTGTTGTGTCCGTTGGTTCCCGACGCCCTCTCTCCGCCCTCCTCACCTCTTTGGCGCCTCCCTCTTCACCCGCGGGAAGATTGGCTGCCACGGCGTTCCTTTGCCGAGGTCCTCCGGTGTCCCCGGACCGGCTCCACGCTGCTAACCGCCATGTTTCCTGGAGGCCTAGGGGCACGCGCGGCTCTGACTAAAGTACCAGTGATGGCGCGAACCTTGGAGGCGTCCCCCGAAGATGACGTCACCTGTGACGGATATTTATGGTCTTAGAATTTGCTAACTCATCGAGTTAGCAAGGATAAGGAATGACAACGGATTTGATTTCGTTCTACCTAAGCTACTCTGCCTCCTCGGACTAACCAGGGGTACCCGCTCCTCGTGGGCCTCGCTCTCTCTCCTACTTTGTAGATTGCAGTCTGGAATCGGCACTCGCTCCTCGAGGGCCCTTGTCCCCGGACTTCTTCGAATTCACTTCTGCCTGGAAGTCAGCACTGCCTACTACATCTGTGAGTTACCATCGCTCTCAGAGCTTTCCCTGGAACCAGGTACTCGCTCCTCGAGGGCCTATACATTCCAGCTCCTGGGCTTCTATGAGACATTGTGTGAGTGTTACCATCAGGTTCGGTACATGAACTCTGCTTATCCTGCCTACTCACTATATTTCAGTTTCTCTACAGCTCAGCCTCCAGGGATTGCTGTTCCAGCTTCTGAGGGCCTACAGCCCAGCCGGGCATTCCAGCTCACTACTGCCACCTCTGGTGGTTCAGTATACTGTCTAATAAAAGAACTAGTGTGTGTCTGTCTCCATACTCTGAGCCTGACTGGTGGTCCCTCTCGGGGTCTTCCCCGGGGGCATGGTCATCTGCCACCGGTCCAAGGATCCACCCACAACTCTCTAAATACTACAGATTGCTAACTCCTCACGGAGAACACATCAGATTGCTAACTCCTATCTGATTGCTCCTCCCATCAGATAGCGGTTTCATTACATTTTCCATGGTGTCATTCAGATCTGAAAATTCTTAAATAACAAGTAAGACATCTTGAAAAGAAATGGCGAAGTGTAGATTATCACAAAAGCTGATCTACTTAAAAATAGCATTAAGTAGTACTTGCATGATATCCAAAGGGCAAAGAAAGACTTTTATAAGAAGCTTCTTAGCAAAGCAGAAAATAGACATAATTACTGTTTAGTCTTGTTTTTCAGATTTCTGGAACACAACCTAAAGACTCGCTGTCCACTGTGAACCTAAGTGCAGAGAATTTTGTGCATGCTTTTGAAGTCAAAATTAAAAATCTCTTCATGATGAATTTAACCTGGATCTTTCCACATCAGAAGTTGTGTTGATAAGAGTAAAGTTAATCTCATGATGAGTAATTCTCTGCTTTTAATAAAATGTCTGCTAGCTTGCAACTTATATTATGAGAAATGAACACTTCATCCTTGGTATTAGGTCTGCTATTCTTCAAATTTCTGAAGACCCCAGGTGTAGGACTTCTTTCACCATTAACTAACATAGTCAATACTAGTTAGTTGAGCTTTTTGCCAGACTCACTTAAGGTTGTCAGTGTTCACCCAGCACTAATATAATCTAACTTTGAGCCTGATTTGGCTGAAAATTATAGACCAATTTCAAATCTATCATCTCTATTCTAAATTATTGAAAAGGTTGTATTAGTTATCTAGTTTTCTTGAGAACAAGGTGGTTTGACATCCCAAGCAATCAGGCTATAGGCAGGACTATAGCACCAAAATCATCTTCGGTGCTTTAACGACTGAAATTAGTTTAAACGCAGACAAAGGTAATGCTGTGTTAATTGTGTTCCTTAAATCGAATGCAATGTTTGATAAAGTAGACCATTAATTGCTGCATGATAGACTGATTGATATTCGTGTCCATGATGTACCATTAAGTTGGCTGAAATCTTTTCTTGAGAACAGGACTTACTATGTGCACTGGACTCTGCTATATCAAAACCCCGTTCTCTATCTAGTGTTGTTCCCCAGGGCTCGGTACTTATACTCACACTTGTTAATCTATATCTAGCATGTCTTGCTATTTTGATACAGAGCCTTGGTTACAGTAGTTTTATTTTACACAGACTATATCCAGGTTGTTGCAAGAATTGATCTGAAATTTCTAGGGAAAATTCAACAATTATCTTTCAGAAATTGCTAAATGGATAAAGTCATCAAAATTAAGTTACCCCTAATAAGTCAGAGGTGATGTGGTTTGCCAGAAATCATAATCCACAGGAATTCCCTCTCCCTATAATGGCAGGATCTCCAATTCAACTTAAAGAATTTGTTACTGTCCTGGAGGTTCGATTTAATTCTTCATTACATTTTTCTTCACATTTCACACCTTATGCAATCCACTTATTACTTTTTACACTTTATTCACAGAAACATTTTTAGATACTCAGGATTTAATATTCTTAACACATTTATTGATTCTAAATTGATTGTACTATTGTAATGCATTATTTCATGATTTCCTTCCAATCATATCAGAATCTTGCTGCTAAAATATTCTTTGGAAAGAAAAAATTTGATCGTGTAACTCCCTTGTTGAAAGATTTTTGGGTGCTGGTTTCATTTCATATTCAGTTTAAGACTGTTTGACCTTTAAAGCATTAAGATGGGATATTCTCCCTTATCCAACTGATCTTATTATTGCTCTGCCTCTTCATTTCATTTCATTTCATTGCCTCTTCATTCATCCTGCCTTCTAACTTTTAGGAAAAGACTTAAGACTTGGTTATTCAAGCAAGCTTTCCAGACACAATTTAATGACACAATCCAAGGACTCCTCTAAAACATTCAGCCATTAATCATGCCATTTGCACATAACTTGTAATTTGACTTGTATATCGTTTAACCAGTTATTCTTTCCTATTTCTTCCTCTTCACCAAGTTTTGCTACCTTGTTAATTGTAACTGTACCTTCGGTCACCTCAGTTCTAGTTTGATGTATTTAATGCACTCCCGTTTCATGTAAACCAGCAAGATATGTTCTCATGATTGCCGGTATATAAAAACCTTAAATAAAATAAATAAATAAATAAAATTCCTCAGAACAGGAATTGTTGACATTACCAGCACCTAAGGACATAAGACTTGAGATAACTTGTGAAACAAGTTTTTCTTTTCTAGCCCCTTTTTATGGAATTCGCTTCCTCTAGCTCTGCGATTAGAAAAAGACTATTCCAAATTTAGGAAGAATCTTAAGAACATAAGAAATGTTTGTTTCATAAGGTTATTCTGACTAAATTTTACTTTGCTTTTGTAATTTATTTAATAACCAAACTAACTGGGTCATTGATCAAAATGCGTTAGGGCTCTAACATGCACAATAAGCCCTAATGCATACGATAAATATTGCAACACATGTTTGTATGCAAATTTTATATTTAGTATACAATCCCCCTCAATCATTTATATTTAGTATACAATCCCCCTCAATCATTGCTCCTCTGCGCTTATATTACTTTGTATATAATCTATGTGCTTATCACTTTTTCCTCAAACCCCTGTACATATCTTTTCCTTATGTATCCTTTTCACCCCCCCCCCGCCCCCTCCTTTGTCTCGTCTACCCATATCCATCCCTCCCCTATTTATTTATCTTGTTTTTGCTATGTTACTGAGTTTATGTTACAAACTGTTCCTTGTAAAGGCTTTGCCTATATATCCTTGGTTGTAAGTTATCTGTAAACTGGCACGATGTGCAAACGGCTGCCGGTATATAAAATAAATAAATAAAAATAAATAGTATGCAAGTGGGAGGAGTTAATGGAAATGAGGGTCTGGTAGCACGGAATAAGATAGAATAATGCACACTGACATGGGATTTAACATCAGAAATAGCTATACCTTTTTATGAGAGAGAGACAGAGAGGCAGACTCTGTATAGCATCAATGTGACATGTTATATATATACCGGTGTAAGAGGGTACACTTTCAACTCAGGGTGGGTTTGGGAGGGGAGCTTTTACATATTCAGTCAGAGGAATTAACAACAATTAGATATGACTGATGAATTTCTATCATTTGAATCAATGAAAGATACCAACAAGAGGACTTGATTTGTACAGTGCAGTAGAGACAAATCAGCTCCTCTTGTTGGTATCTTTCATTGATACAAATGATAGAAATTCATCAGTCTTATCTAATTTGCAGTTAATTCCTCTGACTGTATATGTAAAAGCACCCTGCCACAAGCTGAAAGTGTACCCTCTTACAGTGGTGTATATATATGTGTGTATGTATATATGTATGTATAGCATGTCATCTCTCTCTCTATCTCTCAACAGGCGGGTATGCATTACGCCCTGCAATAATATACCGTATGTGTTAAAACAAATATTGTGCGACGTGATAATGTTCTATGTGATGCAGTAACTCGACAATTTGCTTAACCGCACCCTTTTTTTGTCACGGGTGCTATTTATGCTGTATTTATAGCATTTTGATGAATCTAGGAGTGAGGTTCTGGTTCACTTGAGAATGTCGTTTTTTCTTTATTTGTTCCTTTTTTACTTTGATTATATATAATTTGTCCATCTTATGCCTTTTATATTCTTTTTTTTTTATAATTGTCTTTATTACTGTATATTTTTGCTCCATAAGACGCACCTAGCATTCAGAGGGGGAAAATTAAAAAAAATTGTGCTAAATGGGCTCTGTCCCGGGCGTCTGGGCGTCTTATGGAGCAAATTAGGGGAGTGCATAACTTTTTTTTTTCTCCCCATTTGTTTTCGGGTCTGGGGAGGGCCATTTCGGTCCACTCCCCAGATCAGAAAAACTTTATCTTTCTCTGGGAACCCCCCCCCCCAAAAAAAAAAACCCATCCCAACCCTTTAAATTAATTAACAACCCCCCACTCTCCTGACCCACCTCCAAGACCTGCCAACTTAATTTACTACAAACCCCCACCCTCCTGACTCCCCCAAAGACCTGCCAAAAGTCCCTGGTGGTCCAGCGGGGGTCCGGGAGCGGTCTGGGAGCGATCTCCTGGGCTTGGGCCGTCGGCTGCCAGTAATCAAAATGGTGCCGACGGCCCTTTGCCCTTACTGTGTCACTGGGGCTGACCAATGGCAGCGGTAGTCCCTGTGACATAGTAAGGACAAAGGGCGTCGGCGCCATTTTGATTACTGGTAGCCGATGGCCCTTTGCCCTTACTGTGTCACAGGGACTACCGCTGCCATTGGTCAGCCCCAGTGACATAGTAAGGGCAAAGGGCCGTTGGCGCCATTTTGATTACTGGCAGCCGACGGCCCAAGCCCAGGAGATCGCTCCCGGACCCCGCTGGACCACCAGGGACTTTTGGCAGGTTTTGGGGGGGTCAGGAGGGTGGGGGGTTGTAGTAAATTAAGTTGTCAGGTCTTGGGGGAGTCAGGAGGGTGGGGGGAGATTTGTTAGATTTTTAGTTTGTTTTTTTATATTCTCTCCATAAGACGCACATACATTTTCCCCCCACTTTTGGGGGAAAAAAAAGTGCGTCTTATGGAGCCAAAATACGGTATATTTTCAACAAAAAATAACATTGAACAATTTTTAAACATGTAACATAACAGAGAAGCCCTTGTCTCCCCTAGTTTCTCACCCAAGAGGATGGTTAAGAGATGTTAGAATACTATCGAGTGCATTCATTTAACGATTACCCTAGTGTACCTTTCCTGTTGCAAGTAGCGGATATGACATGAGAGCTTTCAAGCTGCTTCTAAATATTTGCCCTTATAATGCTACAGGAAGGTATTTAATTAAAGGGCCCCAAACTTTCAAGAAGGGCGCTTTCTTGTGTTGCTTCAAAAGAATCCAGGTTCGATAATCAAGGTTCAGGAGAGTCAGCATTTCATCATGCCAGAAGTCCATCATCTGAGGATCTTGCTTGAATCTATTTGAATAAGATACATTTCCTGGTCACCTATGCCTTTGATCAAAAGCATATAGTCCTGGCATGTCCAGCTTATTTCCTCATCTACAATACCCAGTAAGCTATAGATGCCTTTTTTTGGGAGTGGGCACTCAATATCTCTGCCAGGTAGTTCAACACCGAATTCCAAAAACCTGTATTGAGGGGCATTCCATAGTCCGTGGCTCAGCGAAGCTTGGGCATCCAGGAATTTTGGGACACTGTGGGGATGAGATAATTTGCATCCTAAAGGCTCTAAGAGGTGAAATTGTCATTCTGGATACTGCCCGTAAATATTGTTCCTTCAGGCAGACCAAAGGTATAGCCTTATAAAAGACAGTTAGAGCCTCCAGTAGATCCTCTTAATCCAAGTCAAACCCCAAATCCCGATTTCAGAGCTCAGCTAAGACTCTCAGCACTCCATGGGATACCGATGTCTGTAACAATTTATAGATATTGGCCAAGGAACAGGGCCATTAGTCTCTGAAGGGGGCTTGAACTATAGGAGTAGATATCTAACCCAAGATGCTTAGATATAAAACTTGCAATTTGATAGTAAAAAAAAAAATATTGTTTGGTTGAAACCCAAATAGGTCCTGACATTTAGTAAATGGATATATTTTTTTGGGTCTGTGGATCGATGAAGTCAGAGAAAATAGAATAGCCCTGTTGTGCAACGCTTAAATAAACTTCCCTTCTTGGCCCGGGATGAATTTAGGATTTCCACATAAGGGCATCAATGGTGACATTTTCCAAGGGAGCAACATCCTCTTACGAGTAGCACTCCAGCGAAACTGAGCATATTTCACCAGGATATTTGTATTCAGATGTGCAGGGAGATCTTTTTTACCTGTGAAGCAAAAAACATAGGTCTAAGGGTCTCACTAATTGGCGATCCAGCTGCCCATCCAAGTAACAATTACTGTCAAAAATCCAGACTCCAACTAACCAGAGTATACCTGACAGATTATAAAGTTGTATATTGGGGAACCCTCCCCCCGCATTCACAGGAATCATTAGTTTCCTAAGTGCTATTCTCGCCCTACGATTTTTCCACAAAAAGGAGGTGCTCAATCTGTTTAGGTTGCGTATGTTATGTTCTTTGTTTGTTTATTTATTTATTTATTTATTTATGTTCTTTGTTACATGTAATGCTTTTTCAAGCAAGTTTTAATTGTTCAATGTAAACCGATTTGATTTGCATCTAATGCAAGAAGACCGGTATATAAAAAACCTAAATAAATAAATTCTGAGGGGGCAATTACAAGAGGCAACATTTGTAGAACATAGAGAAGTTTTGGAAGGAGAGACATTTTAAAGAGAGCTATATGTCCCATTAAAGAAAGAGGAAGTTGCCTCCAACCTATAGTTAATTTTTGCATATTCTCTATAATAGGTGGGATATTCAGTACATACCATTGAGCAGTATCCCTATGGAGATGGATCCCCAAATACTTAAGCGAATTGTGTACCCAAAGTAGAGGCAAATCCGGCCAGGTCGCTTGTAAGTGACCCAATATGTCTAACACTTCAGACTTTTCCAAATTTAATTTAACGCCTGAAAAAGAGCCAAAAGTATCAAATAATCCTAAAATTCTCGGGAACATAAGAACATAAGAAAATGCCATACTGGATTAGACCAAGGGTCCATCAAGCCTAGCTTCCTGTTTCCAACAGTGGCCAATCCAGGCCATAAGAACCTGGCAAGTACCCAAAAACTAAGTCTATTCCATGTTACCATTGCTAATGGCAGTGGCTATTTTCTAAGTGAACTTAATAGCAGGTAATGGACTTCTCCTCTAAGAACTTATCCAATCCTTTTTTAAACACAGCTATACTAACTGCACTAACCACAGGGAGGAGTGTGCGTGCTTCAGGGATAAAGAGCAGGATGTCATCGGCAAACAGAAATGTATTCGGTATGATAGATCTATCGCGAGCAGTAGCCTTGTCCAGGAGCCTTTGAAGAGCGTGCACTAGGGATTCCAATGAAAGAATGAACAATAGTGGTGACAGAGGACATCCCTGTCGAGTGCCTCTTGTTAAGAAAGGGGTTGGCAGGTGGTCGTTCACCATGACCCTCACCCTGGGGTTAGAGTATAGTACCTGGATAGCCTAAAAATAGAAGCCCAAGAATCCCATCTGGCCTAAAACATACATAAGAAAGGGCCAGGAGACTCTGTCAAATGCCTTCTCCGCCTCGAACCCCACTAGAACGGGGTCCACAAATTTGTGTTGATGACAGAGATGCAGCAACTGGATGATACTTCTAATATTTATACTTGATCTCCTCCCTTTCACAAACTCAGCCTGGCCTGGGGATACCAAGGTCGGAAGAATAGATCTTAATATCGACACTGAGAACAGAAATCGGTCTATAAGCCGAAGTGACTGTGGGGTCCCTACCAGGTTTCGGCAGAACAATAATGGTGGCCATTTGAAGAGTCTCCGGCATAGAACCCTGGTTTACCATGGTTGTGAATAATGAAGTCAGGCTATTGAGTACTTCCATCTTCAGTGTCTTGTAAAAGAAAGGGGATAGTCCATCAGGTCCTGGAGCCTTGAGACTCTGAAGACCTTGAATCACTACCAAGATTTCTCCTATCGAATTGGGGAATTCATCTGGGCTTCCTGCTGAATGGTAAGTTTTGGCAACGAGATCTGCTGCATAAACTGACTCCTTGCCAGTAAGTCTTCCTTATCTGCAGTATATAACTGCTGGTAATATGATTGAAAAAGGATGGTGATTACCTCAGCTGATGAAACTATATGCCCTGATTTATCTCGAAGATTAGCAATGTGGGTTGGTTTTCATTCCCCTTTCATTAGATGTGACATCATCTTCCCCACTTTGTTACCATATAGAAAGAGTCTATGTTTTAAGGAAAATAAAGAGGAAGTTGCTCTCCTATGTAAAACATCATTAAGTGCAGCTCTCAGCGTTGTAAATTCTTTTTGAATCTCAGGAGTGGGAGTTAAATTTAGAGTTCTTTTACATTGATTGAAACTGGTGGTCAAGTCTAAGATTTGATTATCTAGCTCTCTTCTGCACCTAATTGAGTATCCAATATCATTGTCCCGGAGAACTACCTTGGCATTTTCCCAAAACAGTATGGGGTTGGAGTGGTGATGTATGTTGTGCGAGTCATATTCTCTCCATTTAGTGATCAGAAAATCTTTAAAGTCCTTGTCTTGGACAAGCCACATTGGCATCTTCCAATTTGCTGAGTCCTGGGACATATCAGGCCTCCTCAAAACACATGACACCGGACAGTGATCTGAGACTACCAAGGGTTCTATACCTGAGCTCTGGAGTTGTGTAAATAAAGACTCAGCAATTAGAATATAGTCAAGCCGAACTTTTGAGTCTGCTGCTCATGTGGAATGGGTAAAATCCTTCACCCTGGGTTTAACATTCGCCATGAGTCTAATAACTGCAAGGAGTCACATATGAAGGGGGAGTGCCTTTATTCGGGCCCAAAGATCTCCCGGGAGTTTAGGAAGAGCGGTCCAAAACAGTTAAAATCGCCGCCCATCACAATTGGCGCCTGGTTGAGGGACATTATCTGGGACACAATCTCTGAAAAAACCTATGGTCATATGGATTGGGTTTGTATATAGAAGCCAGAATAATTAGTTTCTCGAAGAGAAGGCCCTCTATGATGATATAGCGGCCCTGGAATCAGCAAAAGCACATTGCTGCTGGAAAGAGACAGACTTGTGAATTATTACAGCTACTCCCCTGCTATATGATGAGCCGTGTGCTACAAAAATTTGATTGAATTCTTCTTTTTTAATTTTAAGTGGGCATTAACGGTCATATGTGTCTCCTGCAGAAATATTATAGACCCTTTGAGTCTATTAAGATTGATAGAACATTTTCCCTTTTTATTGAGGTGCCCAGGCCTGCTACATTCCACGAGATATACTTCACGAAATTAGTCATAGTTAACATGGGAGTGTAATACAATCCTACATAATATCTATGTGACATTTTTTAAATACAGGACCAAATACTTGGCATTAGACTGTAATAGGTTCCTATGACAATACACCATACAATATCCACTCTTGCTAGATACAATAACCTTGTTAAGACTTAGTTTTTGGGTACTTGCCAGGTTCTTATGGCCTGGATTGGCCACTGTTGGAAACAGGATGCTGGGCTTGATGGACCCTTGGTCTGACCCAGTATGGCATTTTCTTATGTTCTTATAATTGCCTTTGCGCATCTACTATTCCCTCTTGGAGACCCCTTGTTATCCCCTCCACACAACCCCCTTCCCCCCACCTCCCTCCCCTCCACCCCAAGAATAATCCCTAGCGCTGGAGGGAGAAAACCCCTCCATCGGAGATCAGCTTAGAGTGCTTGGGTGCCTTCCCTCCCCCTCCGCTGTTCCCCGTCATGAAACCTTAATTGGAAAGTATAGGAGTCCTTAAACCTGTAGTCCTGAAGTGAAGTTAAATCCTCGAAACCACCATTATGTACTTAAATCTACATTCTAGGAATTGGAAGAGAACAGTGGAGATGACTAGCATCCTCCCATCAGGGAAATTTACCATAAATTCAAGCTAGTTTCCAGATAGATGTTTGAAGAAACCAGGGGATTAGATTCGTAAACATCAAGCCATGCTTTCTTTCCCCGTCTCAACTCACCTAGTTGGGCTTCCATAATGAAACTGCTGTTCACTGCCTCTTTTACGTGGTGTGCTTTCCTTAAGGGAACTCCTCTGATGCTTCAGTGTCTCAAAAAATGTTATCCCATTCTCGGTCCAGATTTTTAGTTGTGTTGGGTACAGTAATGCGAATCGCAGCTGGCGGTTTACCAGATTGGTACAAATAGTAGACAATGCATGCTGGAGTTGTGAAACTTTGGTAGAGAAGTCTTGGAATATCAGCAGATGCTTCCCTTCATGTTGAAGCTCCTTTTTTTTGTGGTATGCTTGAAGGAGTTTCACCTTGTGCGCATAGTTCAGTATTTTTGCCAGGGCTAAAGTGTCATCCTCCATTATGCTCACCCGGCCCTTCACTATGTCCATGCGTGAATTATAATCAGTGAGCGAGTTTTTAACTTCAGCTAGTTGTGACGAAATTTCGTCGAAACGAGAGTTTAATGCTGCCACGACTGCGGTGGTAATTGTCGCTACTGCTAAGTCATTCCAGGCTCCGTCTTGTGAAACTGGTTGTATGGTGACCATTTTGGCATCGGGTTTGCACAACTTGACTTTTTCTTTTCTGGTTGGGTGTGTAGACATACCATCCCTTAAATAAGTAAATGTCTCCCACTCCGATTACTTGTTCAGTCATAAGAACATAAGAAATTGCCATGCTGGGTCAGACCAAGGGTCCATCAAGCCCAGCATCCTGTTTCCAACAGAGGCCAAAAACCAGGCCACAAGAACCTGGCAATTACCCAAACACTAAGAAGAACCCATGCTACTGATGCAATTAATTCTCCAACTTGCTGTTTCAAGGGAAAACTTGTCCGGTGGTTTTTGTACGGAGGTTTTATGTAAGGATAACCGATTTGCAGTTATCCTTTTTATTCGCCTCCGTCTATTATTCTTTTATTATTTCTGAAAATATTCACTTTTTTATTTTTTCTTCTTTTTTCTTAAAATCCCTTCTCCCCGGCTGCTTATCCGACCCACTTGAATTTTTATTTTATACTTATCAAGGTCGCCGTCTTTATTGATGTTCATGGGTGCGGAACTGCCCGTCCGACATTGGCCATGTTTCGGCACTAAGTGCCTGCTTCAGGGACTGCGGGAGAATTTACTGCTGTGTCCGTTACCGGGTTCACAGTGTCGATATCACCTTAAACAAATAACATGATTTGCTAATATAATATTTGATACAAATGCATTGTTTCTTCCAATTACTTTCCACTTAATCATATTCCCACCTTCTCAAAAAACAATTACTTACTTTTTAATGTATCATATGTCAAGTGAGCGACGCCTTCTGTGCTTGTCTTGGCGTCCTATCTATTCTAGCTCATTTTATACCTACCGCGGGAACACACTTCCCAATCTCATCCAGACCGAAGCTACCTCCGGTGCGTTAAATTAAAAATGATTATCCTCTCTACTCCCTACACCTGGATACTGTTTACTGCTTTTTGAACCTCTAAGTGTATTATCGTGAGCTAAACCCATCTGTTGTGTGCTGCTTACACCTATTTTTTGAAAAACTTACCCTATACTTTGGTTTTTTATTTTTTTATTTTTTAATTTTTTCCCCGCTGTCTTTCCTGGCGGACCTGGTTGAAGGCTGCATCTTAATTGGCCTCTTAGTGCTGCTTGTGTCCTGCGGACCTGGTGGAGAACTGGTTCCCTCCACGTCCGCTTTCAGTCCCTGCCTTCTAATGGAGTTATTTTTGTCATCGTGTATTAAAACTGGGGGCATGTATCGTGTATTAAAACTTACTCCCTGAGACCATATCAGCGAAGAATCCACAGAAAGGTGAAAAAGCCTGTGGTAAATGCAGTGCATGTCAATTCATGCATGAGGGCATAGAATTGAACATCCCAGGACGGAGAACATTCCGTTTTAAAGATTTTTACACATGCGAATCCACTAGGGTAATATATGCTTTGTGGTGCTCGTACCATAAAGTATACATTGGTAAAACAATGCTAAAGATCAAAACAGAATTCAGGAACATGTAAGCCGGTTGAGACATCAGACAGAAGGGGCTCCACTAACTGACCACTGGCAAGAAATGGGACATCCATCAGAGGAATTTAAAGTGGCGGTACTTTTTCAGATACAAGACCATCCACGAGGCGGAGATTTAAATACAAAATTAGTACAGATGGAACAAAAGTTCATATACACTTGGGGTACTGTAGTACCGAAAGGGCTAAACCGAGAGATTGACTGGACGGTATATTGGTAACAATGAGTGTGATTGAAGAGAATAGCATTAGCAAGAGGAGACCCAATTGGGTAGTAAATTATAGATATCAGTAAAGAAAGGTATATACAGACATTAGAACATTAGTAGGGAAGCCCAGGCTAGAACAATGGATAAAATGAGACAAAAATGATTGGGGTCACAAATGAAAATAAAAATAAACTCATAAAAGGCGCCAAACAAATTTATACAAATTAAACAACAGCAAGTAAAAAAACAGTAAGTACCAATGCAGGTTCATAGGAAAGTAAAATCACACCAAAAAATTGCAATTAGCAGGGGAAGTTGTTGGATGTTTGAGGACCTGGATACAATGAAGAGGGCATCAAAAAAAGCAAACTTGGATTTGGAAATTGATGCAATAAGGACTATATTGGAAAAGAAAAGAAAAATCAATTAACGAAGTAATTAAAAATCTTTTAAGAAAACAAAGAGGTAGGCGATCTATGATACCGTCAGGTGAACACAAAAGGAATAGATGCCGTTATCTTTTCCAAATACTTTATTGATGCAGAGACGTTCCAGATAAATTGCCCGACTCTGGCCGAGTTTCGCGGCCTTCTAGCCGCTGCCTCAGGGGCTACAAATAAACAATCAGTATTGAGCAAATGAATATCTCACAATAGATATTGAGCAAATAAATATCTCACAATAGATATATTATTAAGATCTTATAAATATTAAAAAGAAATTTATATAAATCAATAAACATCTTTTTTAAACATTATAAAGATCTAAATTTAAAATCAGACTAATGAATTTCAATAAAAAAGTTAAAATACATAAATACACATAGAAATAAATACATAAATAAATAACAGTGACGTTAGACAATAACCTTTAGACAATACTTTACCTCCAAAATTCAAATCATTAATAATGTTTGATCCACTCAAATCAGATAATGTGCCAACGATGATAAAACAACTAGAAGAGAAATAACCACCATTGCAATATGTGTCAGTTTCACAAAAAACTTAATATATTTCAAACAACAAATTACCACATATGCATATCTGAAAATATGATATTAAAATAAACCAGCACACCAAATAGTAAAACTATTGTAAAAAATTAATTATATAAAAATCTGTCATACAAAAATCTATTATAAAAAATTATTATATAAAATACAATAAAAATTCAGCTAGAGAGTGTTTCTAACATCAGAGGATGTTCTGACTAAAAACAGAATATATAACAGCGAACTGCTAATGATGTATAAGATACTCACTTAATGATAAGCTACCGCTAAAAATAAAAAACGTAATAAGCTATTAATTATAATAGAGGCTAACTATCAATGATACAAAAAACTTAGAAATATTGATGTTTAAAAATGTGTCTAAGCTCAATTTTGCATATGAACCACAGTCTTCGCTATTTAACTAGTATAAACCACGCTTTGGTAGCCATTTTCAAATGCTAATTTTGGCGCCAAAAATTCTTAACAATCTTGACAAACCAAAGCTAAGTAAGTTCTCAATTATATGGAAAAAACTCTATAGATAGTATGAATTTGAATTTAAAATAGCAAAGGAATAGTTAATATATCGATTTTTACACTTCACTAAAATTATGTACTGCGGTCTAAGGAATTAGTGTTATCGGAATCCTCTCTAGTGCGAACTAGTGATGGCTGTGTTTGTCGGCGTTGCGGTTGCAGAAACCATGTTCATGTTATCTTTAGATCCAGAATTATATTCCAAAGTATGATCTCTGCTGTGCAACAATTGCAAGCCTTGTCTCAATAAATAATTTAAAGCACCAAATTCGAAGAATCAGATAGTGTCTAAACAACAAAATATATAATTAAAAACTACTGCTAGAGTCAATAGCTGTTAGTAATTGACTATCAATAATATATAAAACATCAAATATTGCAACATGTAGCATAAACTATTTTAAAATTACCTTCACAACGATGGGTCCAAACACAGATTTGTGTGTAAACCGCAGTCTCTGCTATGCAGCTAATGTGAGCTGTCTTTCGGTAGCCATTTTTAAAGTGTCACTTTTTGGCGCCGAAAAAATATCACAAAGGGGGCGTGGTTAGTATCTATTCGAAACATGTCAATCACAAAGGGGGCGTGGTTGGTGTCCCGATTCTTACACTTTTTTCGGACTGTGCACTGCGGTACATGAAAAACTTCTTCAATGAAATAAGCATATTAAACTAATCAGAGGCTGTTAATATACAAACGTTGCCTTTCATATATTAACGTTCACAAAATGGGCGTGATAGTTATCTAAATACTGATATTTCAATAAAATTGTAGAAACACTCTCCAGTGAAAAGAAAGTGGAACTTTAAATAACTACTGTTCTCTGCATCAATAAAGTAATTAAAAATCTTTTTACAGCATCACAAAAAGAATCGGTAAGAATTAATGGTATGAATTATGACACATAATTCTTGGCCCCAAGATCCCACAAGGATCGTAAAAAAGAAAGATTCTGGGCACAAGATAAAAAGAATTCTTCCCATCTAAACAGAAGGAATGGAAAGGAATTAACAGCAAAATTTTGGTGAACAGACAGGACCTTTGGATATTCATACACATCTGTATTGGACAAACAGGAGAGTGAATTTAAGTGCTGGCGCAAGAAATATGTTCGGAACAAAAATGAAGATATTATATTGATGTGAGTGAGACCAACAGAATAGCTACGGGTGAACCCTATTAAATTATTCATCAAGTCCGTAAGGTAATGGACAGGCGAGGACCTAAGTCCCTGCCCAGGTCCGCCCCCAGTTTTAATACACGATGACAAAAATAACTCCATTAGAAGGCAGGGACTGAAAGCGGACGTGGAGGGAACCAGTTCTCCACCAGGTCCGCAGGACACAAGCAGCACTAAGAGGCCAGTTAAGATGCAGGCTTCAACCAGGTCCGCCAGGAACGACAGCGGGGGAAAATATTAAAAAATAAAAAACCAAAGTATAGGGTAAGTTTTTCAAAAAATAGCTGTAAGCAGCACACAACAGATGGGTTTAGCTCACGATAATACACCTTTGTCATGACTACCCCTACCCCTCCCTCCCTAAGTTATTTAGTTTCTTGCTCTGTTACTGCATTAGTTGCTTGCTCTGTTACTGCATTTATGTTACATACTGTTATTTGTAAAGGCTTCTGCCTATATATCTTATGGTTGTAAGTTACTTGTAAACCGGCACGATGTGCAAACGGCTGTCGGTATATAAAATAAATAATTAAATAATTAAATAAATAAATAAATAAAAAAGCAGTAAACATATCCAGGAGTAGGGAGTAGAGAGGATAATCACGTTTAATTTAACGCACCGGAGGTAGCCTCGGTCTGGATGAGATTGGGAGGTGTGTTCCCGCACAATAGACTTCTCCTCCAAGAACTTATCCAAACCTTTTTTGAACCCAGCTACACTAACTGCACTAACCACATCCTCTGGCAACAAATTCCAGACATTTATTGTGCGTTGAGTGAAAAAGAATTTTCTCCAATTAGTCTTAAATGTGCTACTTGCTAACTTCATGGAATGCCCCCTAGTCCTTCTATTATTCGAAAGTGTAAATAACCGAGTCACATCTACTCGTTCAAGACCTCTCATGATCTTAAAGACCTCTATCATATCCACCCTCAGCCATCTCTTCTCCAAGCTGAACAGCCCTAACCTCTTCAGCCTTTCCTCATAGGGGAGGTGTTCCATCCCCTTTATCATTTTGGTTGCCCTTCTCTGTACCTTCTCCATCGCAACTATATCTTTTTTGAGATGTGGCGACCAGAACTGTACACAGTATTCAAGGTGCGGTCTCACCATGGATACAGAGGCATTATGACATTTTCCGTTCTATTAACCATTCCCTTCCTAATAATTCCTAACATTCTATTTTCTTTTTTGACTGCTGCAGCACACTGAGCCGACGATTTTAAAATATTATCCACTATGATGCCTAGATCTTTTTCCTGGGTGGTAGCTCCTAATATGGAACCTAACATCGTGTAACTACAGCAAGGGTTATTTTTCCCTATATGCAACACCTTGCACTTGTCCACATTAAATTTCATCTGCCATTTGGATGCCCAATCTTCCAGTCTTGCAAGGTCCTCCTGTAATGTATCACAGTCTGCTTGTGATTTAACTACTCTGAATAATTTTGTATCATCCGCAAATTTGATAACCTCACTCGTCGTATTCCTTTCCAGATCATTTATATATATATTGAAAAGCACCGGTCTAAGTACAGATCCCTGAGGCACTCCACTGTTTACCCTTTTCCACTGAGAAAATTGACCATTTAATCCTACTCTCTGTTTCCTGTCTTTTAACCAGTTTGTAATCCACGAAAGGACATCGCCTCCTATCCCATGACTTTTTAGTTTTCATAGAAGCCTCTCATGAGGGACTTTGTCAAACGCCTTCTGAAAATCCAAATACACTACATCTACCAGTTCACCTTTATCCACATGTTCATTAACCCCTTCAAAAAAATGAAGCAGATATGTTAGGCAAGACTTCCCTTGGGTAAATCCATGTTGACTGGGTCCCATTAAATCATGTCTTTCTATATGCTCTACGGTTTTGATCTTGAGAATAGTTTCCACTATTTTTCCCGGCACTGAAGTCAGGCTCACTGGTCTATAGTTACCCGGATCGCCCCTGGAGCATTTTTTAAATATTGGGGTTACATTGGCCACCCTCCAGTCTTCAGGTACAATGGATGATTTTAATGATAGGTTACAAATTTTAACTAATAGATCAGAAATTTCATTTTTGAGTTCCTTCAGAACCCTAGGATGCATACCATCCGGTCCAGGTGATTTGCTACTCTTTAGTTTGTCAATCTGGCCTACTACATCTTCCAGGTTCACAGTGATTTCGTTCAGTTCATCTGACTCATCACCCCTGAAAACCATCTCTGGAACTGGTATCTCCCCAATATCCTCATTAGTAAATACGGAGGCAAAGGATTCATTTAGTCTTTCTGCAATGGCCTTATCTTCCCTAAGAGCCCCTTTAACCCCTCTATCATCTAATGGTCCAACAGACTCCCTCATAGGTTTCTTGCTTTGGATATATTTTTAAAAGTTTTTATTATGAGTTTTTGCCTCTATGGCCAACTTTATTTCAAATTCTGTCTTCGCCTGTCTTATCAATGTTTTACACTTTACCTTGACAATGCTTATGTTTTATCCTATTTTCTTCAAATGGATCCTTCTTCCAATTTTTGAAGGATGTTTTTTGGCTAAAATAGCCTCTTTCACCTCACCTTTTAACCATGACGGTAATCATTTTGCCTTCCTTCCACCTTTCTTAATGCGCGGAATACATATGGACTGCGCCTCTAGGATGGGGATGTGATGTTCAAGGGAAAAAATAGTCACAAAAGCACAATGCACCTGGAGCGCGAGGCAGCCATGTCCTCTCTACTCACCGCATCACATGATCTCTATATTCTTTTGCTTTATTGATTTTATTTCTGAATAATTGTTTCTTAAATTGTGTATTTTGTTTATTGTTTTATTATATTATACATTGATTTATGATTGTAAGAAATACAATATATCAAGAAAATAAACTAATTAAAAGAATTTCAAAGCCCTTGAATATCTTTTGGAACATAGTCAAGACAATTAAGAAGCGGAAGGTGTATGGTACCACCAAGACCTTGCCTAAATCAAACCATCTCTTCAAACTGAATGTTCGAGCAAGGCGAAGACTGATCATGGACTCAACCAAAGATCAATGATAACTTGAAAGAACTATAGGCTTCAATGTCCAAGACTGGTCAAAATTTACATGTGACAACAATATCCCAAGAACTCCATAAATCTGGCCTGTATGGTAGGGTTGCAAGAAGGAAGTCATTACTCGAGAGAACCCACTTTGAATCCTGTTTGAAGTATGCAAAGGAGCACTCAGGGCATCCTGTAGCAATATGGCAAAATGTTTTGTGGTTTGATGAAACTAAAATAGAACTTTTTGGCCTGAATGGAAAGTGTTATGTTTGGCACAATCCCAACACAGCACATCATTTAGAGAATACCATTCCTGCTGTGAAGCATGGTGATGACAGCATCAGATTATAGGGATGTTTCTCATTGGCAGGGACTGGGGAACGTATCCAAATGGGAGGGACAACAAATAGAGAAAAGTACAGAAAAGTCCTTGAGAAAAACTTGATGCCCTGTACAAGAAAGCTAAAACTGAGTTGGAAGTTCATCTTTCAACATGACAGAAACCCAAAGCACCACAGCCACAACTGCATTGGAGTGGTTAAGGAACAAAAAGATAAATGTCCTGGAGTGGCTCAGTCAAAGACCCAACCTCTATCCAATCAAAAATCTGTGGCATGTCTTGAAGGTTGCTCTAAAAAAGAATGGTCTAATATTGACAAATCTAGGTGTGCAAAGTTGGTGGAGAGGGGGCACACTTATCCAATTATTGGATTTTAGTTTTATTTTTGGGATACATATATGTCATATTTTGCCCGAAAAGTGTGTGGAGTATTAAATATTGTTGAGTGGGGAGAAAACTCATCATTTAATTTGATGTACTGACACTCCAGAATGTGAAAAATGTTCAAGGGGGTATAGACTTTTGATAGCCATTGTACGTATGCTTTCAATTAGAGGAAAGCTATATGTTTTATTATAGCCACACTTTACCTTGAATGTATTCTTCAGCTATTTACACTGTATTTCTGTCCTACAGGTGTCCATGTAATGCCTACATGGAGTTCTGGTCAGGAGAAAAGTCAAAGATCAGCTGTAGCCTACGTCACTGCACTAGGAGTGAAACTGAACATACTAAATGGGCCTTATGCTCTTTATCTGCTGTCTTGTTCTATGGTCAGCACAGCAGCACCTCCAGTGTTTTGTGATTTATATTAAATTAATTTATGAAACCTTTGTTAGAAAAGTATTGTGGCAATAAGTTAAATACATGAACATTTGGGAATTTAGAGTTTATAAGAATGCCTGGAATTATAAGTAAGTTATAGGGGTGCAGGGACCTGTCTGCTACAGGACACTTCCAGTTCCCTCTCACGATCCTAAATTCAGGAAAAGACATTTTCTCCACAGAATTAGACTTATATTTATTAGATTTGGCAGGATTAGCATTTAGAAGATAACAATACATGTCTCGAACGACTTGGCTACTAAGCACCAGTTTACCCTAAAGAAAGTTCTGTACCATAGGTGGTTTAAAACATGCCATAAACCTTATCCTGCCTAATATATTAATACTTAAGGCTAACTTACTCACCCCTGGTCCCAACTTCAGGTGATTTCCCTCTGTTTACCTCTGAAGCAGGCTACAGCTGGAGGTCTGGAGAACTTTGGGGTAGGAGACTCACTTCAGGTCTGGTACTCGCAGAGTTGCCAGGCTGCTCTTGGCTCCTCACCTCCTCAGACTCTGCGTCACTATCTGACCTCAGGCACAACGTTTCCTTTCTCCAGTTCCTGGCCACACCTAGACTTCTCCCGCCTTGATAGCAGGGGGTGCTGGACTGCTTCTGATTTGCTACCTTTCCCCTTTTTTGCCCCCATCTTATACTTTCAAGCTGATAAATATGCATAAGCTCGTGCATAATCATATAGTGGGTGGAAGGTCTTTGCCGCATTGCCAGTCTTTTCCCCCTCCCATTTTCTTTGGGGGTGGGAGGGAATCTTGCCATGTCTTGACAGAGGCAGCATCAGGGTTTACTCCATTTCAGAATGCTCCTTCATCTAAGGGTGAGGGCCTCTCTGACCTCTGGACTTCCCTTGGAGGTCTGTGACGTCTGCTTATGAGCCAAAGTTGCTATATTGTCCCTCTGCCTTAGTTTTATTTACATAGGAACGTACAAACAGGCAGATCTTGATTTTTTTTTTAACTATTTTATTGGAGTTTTAAATTTTTACAACTTAACATATAGAATAACATGAAGACTGTATAAACATTTCACCCCCCTCCCTGAACCTTCCCACCCTCTTCCTTTCCTTTCCAGCAAGTCCACGAAATAGTGATTTGACATAGGTTTTTGTTTTTCTTGGAGTGCTGATATAGCTGCAGGTTTCTCTCCACTGCAAATAGAAGCTGTCCGATAAGTTGGAGTACACCATTAATACTCAAGTCAAAGGTGTATGTTCTCGGTCCCTTGGGTCTTTGTAGTTTTATCTTGGGGGCCAGGTAACCTGTAAAAGCCGCCCAGGTTAGCGTAGTTTGTACAAATTTCTTTGGTGTGGCTGGTGTTAGAATGGAGTGCTCCATAGAACATAAACAAACTAATTTTTTGAACCAGTGATCATAGCTAGGCCCACCAGTATCTAACCAGTTTGTCAAAATAACTTGTTTACCTATCAATCCAGCCTTCAGCACAAATAACAGTTCTGGTGCTGTTAATTTAATATGTATCGATTCAGTCAATCCAATAACCAGAGATTAGGATTAGGTGGTAACGGCCGTTTAAGTATGGCAGAACAAGTACGAATCATCTGTCTCCAGAAAAGAGAGATAATTCTACAATCCCAAAAACAGTGAAAATAAGAACTATCCCCACTAGCA